>NW_028230441.1:3396275-4013275 GCF_043228905.1 Azolla caroliniana | reverse complement strand
GCACACAGAGCGCTAGATGATCGAGCGCGCCCTAACACAAACGGCGGAGAGAGACGATGAGGACCGGCTAGCCAGGGTCGGCAGACAGAGGAACGCTGGTGTACACCGAGTGGGGATGGAGCTACCCCCATTAAACACGGCCCTAGTTGAAGTCCATAGGGAACTGGCAAAGGTCAGCATGGGCGACTAGGAGATGGCCATTAAAAAAAACAATGTTTGGAAGAAGGTGAAACTGACCCAAGTCGAGCTGCAAAAAGCCAACAAATGCATTGTGAAGTTGGAAACTAATGCGACTACGGTGCAACAGGCAACTCCGCCACCAAACCACGCCATCGACGCTTTGAAGGAAGAAATTGAGGCTCAGACTGCCATCGCCTCAAAAGCGAAAAGGGTTGTACAACTAGTGGAATCAGAAATTGACCGCCTTCGAGCTGAACTGCGCCAATCCTCAGACAGGGAAAAGGAGATCCGGGCTAACGGCCGGAAGGCAGTAAAAACCCTTGAAGAGAAACTCGTTGCGGAGGTAGCACAACACATCCGGACAAAAGACGAAAACGCCCAATTATGGGAGGAAGCGAAGAAATCGGAGGCGGCAATCGCGAGATTCCGGACCTTATTGGAGAAAAGAAGGTATGGTTCAACGAGCCGCTGGTGGGCGAACAGGAAAGAAGGCATCAGCTCGAAATCCGCCTAAACAATGAAATGAGGAAATTAGAAGAACTCCATGCAAAGGAATCCCAACTGTGGGCGGTGCTGAAGACCACGTTGTCGAGGTATTCCTCGCAGATGTGTGGAATGAGGTGGGACCTCGGGGGTCTTGTACCGAAGAGCAAGAGAGAAAGGAGAAGGGAAGGGACCCACTACGTGCGAGCGTAGATCCACAGGGACACGGCCCTTCGACACGAAGACGCGAGCGGGGGAAACCAACACAGGGAGACACGAAGGTAAGTATGTATATATTAACAGAGACAAACAACAACAAGCACGAAGTCGGTTACAACCGAACAGGCCGGCGAACAGATGTCGATGCCTGTTCGCAAACGCTCAGAAAGAAAGGAGTAGGTTGGAGGTGCTGCCGGAAGCACTCGGGCATTCCTCAGAGCAGCGCGAGCCTCACGAAACCTGCACAGAAAGAAGCTACGGAGTATGGAAGAGAGAGAAGCCTTCGACCGGCATCCCGACAGCACTTCGTCCTCTCTGATTCCGCGATGCCTTCCCCCTCCTCGTCTCCCTCTTTTTATAGGCAAGGAAGGAGCCGTTTCCCATTAACTTCCTACCTACTGAATCTACCTACCTAGGATCTTCTATGTACAACATAAGGCGTACGTGCATGAAGAGCCGGTTCCTATGCTCCGGTGCACCGATTCCGCTTGTGGACGGTTTTCTTCACGACATCCGCCCCCACCTAACCGCGCATCCACCGGCATGCGCCAAATTGAGTTGGGACGGAGAAAACCGGTCCAGCCTCCATTCCCCGCCCGTCGGTTCTTCCTAGGTTTCGGATCGTTCGTCGTCACGGTCCAGGTTAACCGGATCCGGCTCGTCGTCGTGACGCTTCTTGAACGCTTTGATCCGCTTCCCAGCTACCGGTATCGCCATTCTCGTGCCGTCGAGTTCCGCCAGATGGTACGTCCCATTGTCGTTGGCGCTTTGGACCACGTAAGGCCCGAACCACCTTCTTGCGAACTTCCGTGTCGCTCAGTGCTGGTTGTCGAGGCTGCTGTCGTAGACTAGCACCCAATCGCCTTCCTCGATCTTCTTTGGTCGGAGCCGGTGCGTCCGGTCGAACCGGGCTTTGTTCCTCGTCCTTGCAACCCAAAGCTTTCTTGCAGCCTACTCCACGTCCTCCGGCTTTCGCTCGAGCTGTCGTATGCGCTGTCCTGAAGAATGTGCTTCACGATATAAAAATGAGCTTAAATGTTGTATTTAATAATATTGGAGAGACTTGAACCCACATCCTTATATACGATGTACAATGTACATACCACTAGGCTAGGCTATTTATTTGTAAAATTATGTAATAAATGTGCTTCATGATATAAGAATGAAGCTATATATTGTATTAAGTAAAATTGAGGGACTTGAACCCTCAACCTTGTATATCAAGCACAAACCATACACCACTAAGCTAGGTTATTTGTTTTAGGGTTATATCCATCATTATACTTATCCCAATACATGGGAGCTCAAATGAGCATGATGGCTATCATGCATCACATGCAATGCATGTGCGCCAAATGGCGATCATGCATCAAATGTAACTCATGCATGACATTACCATATGCATGGAAATACTTATAAAAAGAGAGGAAAGGAAAACAAAAGGGAATCAAGGAATCAAGAGAGAGTGAAAAAATAATACAATCAATTGAAGAAGACTAGCTCATTGGGTGGAGAACCTCTCGTTTCGAAGTTGAGGTCGAGGGTTCAAATCAAGGGTCGGTATTGAAAAGATTCATCTTGCGATCAAGGATTGTAAAGTTGGTAAAATATTATATTTTTAATATACATCATGTTTATATCATATACTCTTGTTCTTTGAATCATACTTTGTCTCAATCTTCTTTCTAGAATCATACTTTGTCTCAATCTTCTTTCTTGAATCATACATTGTCTCTATCTTTTATCTATGCTCCTCTCTCTCTCTCTCTCTCTCTCTCTCTCTCTCTCTCTCACACACACACACACACACACACACACACATTACTTGTAACTCTTCATCTTACTATCCTTAACCATTCTATCATCGCCATACAAGCCTTATTAAACTTAAGTTTCTTCAACTCCCCTTAACCTTAGTCCCCGCGACTTCGCCGCACGAACCACAACTACCCCGACACATTTGGTGAACCCGACGTGAAGGCGGCGACGAGGAGAAATGGAGGAGCAAATGAGGCTTATGTGTACGATGATGGAACGAGTGATGCGGGAACAAGGGATGATGGCAAGCATCGACAAAGCCGTCGACAATATTCTCGCACGAGTAGGAATCTTCGAAGGTATAAATTTAACAAGATTTCTGAAGATTTCTGAAATGCTTAAACGCGGTGTCGACGAAGCTACAAAAATTAATAGCTTTAGTCGAGTCGCTGCGATTGGGCTACAAGAGAGGATCCAAGAGCTCCAAAGGGAGAATCAGACATGGACAACATTCGAAAGGGCATTACTGAATGAATACAACCTCAACGATATGTCAAGGATGACAAGGCGAGCTTTCATGGATTGGTAGAGTCTAATAAACATTTAAGTGTTTTGGAAGTATTAAAAGAGTTTTCTGAAAGATTTGAGCAACTAAATGTTAGAGATAGAAATATAATAGTGCCAGATAAAGTAATATTGTTTCTACAAGCTACTAATATTAAAGACAGGAAGGACTTGGGAATGCTTTTAGAAGATCAGAATAGTCCAAGTGGACTTACCGAAGATTGGGAGGAGGTGAAAAGGGCGTGCGCCCATTTCTGCAAAAGAAAGTTATGGTTTATGGAGTTGCCCGACAGAAATGATGAAGAAACGGGGAACGAGTCAGGAGAAAAGAAAGTAGAAGAATCACTCTTACACGAATTAGTGAAAGGCATGAAAGACTTGTCGATCAAAGTGACGAAGCTAGAATCGGGACAAAGCTCAACTTCATCAAGGCAGGGAGGTGGAATGGTCCGAAGGTGTATGTGGTGTGATAGTATCGACCACCAGAAGAAAGATTGTCAAGAGCATAGGGATGCTCTTAATCATAATAAAATCTACTATCAAGATGGCAAGATTCACTCAACTGAGACTCGACAACCACTTCAACTCAACTTCGGGCGAGGAGGAATGAAAAGGCTAATGGAAGATGCCGAGAGAGAAACGACTCAAACGATACAATCCGTGGCAACCTTAGGATTGCGCGTAGAAGACTCATATGGTGGATCTGGCTTTTGGCAAGATGTGATGGATTATGCAAGAAAAGGGAAAGTTCGAGTGGATGAATTAAAAAGAACGGGAGATGAAATACGAAACTTCACTGGATGGAATGATCCAGTAGACGTGCTATCAGCATTCGCCCAAGTGAATGCACAAGATGTGCTAGTGGAAGAGAAGCGGAAGAGAGCTGAGGAAGCTGATCTGACAAAGAGACATGAGACATGAGAACAAAAGAGAAGGGAGATGGAAAAGGGTGCTATTGAGCCGAAGGAAGCTGATAAAGTAAAAGGAAAGACAGGCCCATCTTTCAAGCTTGCCTCAGACATAGAAACAACGACGGATATAAAAAAGGTACTAGAAACAAGAATATTAAATAGTAAGGTAGAATTTACTTTAAGAGAAGTGTTGGGTATAGCAAAGAAAGAATTTCATGAAGTTATCATAGATATTATTAGAAGGAAGAGACAGGTGACGGAGGAAATTACGGGAGGGTGTGCAGCAACACTCCAAGATTTGTATGGTGGCACCATCAATGCTGCAAGTGTAAAAAACCAGAATGATGTTGGCGTCCATGAAGGGGATAGGAGTCACTATACAAGGGACCATTGGGCTCGAGCAACATCGGAGGCACCTGCAAAAATTGGGGAGCAGCAAATTCCATGTATTGCTTTGATCGATCATGGGTCAGAGATTAACATGATGTCATCGGAATTTTACGCTCGAGGACGATGGCCGATCGACAAGAATCATGGGTGGAAAATAAGAGCTGCCATAGAAACTACGGAGGATCTATTCGGAGCATGTCCGAGTGTGAAGGTAACAATTGGTGATGTCTCGGTGAATCAAAATTTCTTTGTGCAGGATCGATCAACCTACCCCGTCATCCTTGGCCAGCCCTACATCACCGCAGTGAGGATGGAAACAAAGGTTATTGATGATGGTTCGGCTTTTGCGAGAATCAAGAGTCAAGATGGAAGAAAGACTGTCCAATTCTTAACCGTGAGGCCCAACCATGAAAGAAACAAAGAATGCTTGAGGGAACATCCAATTCAAGAGATGGATGAAGAGTTTTCCCAGGATTTTTAGATAGGGCTTTTACAGGTAGGGGCTGTGATAGCCCGAGCATAAAAGAAAACCTCATAAATAATAATGTAAATAAAGATATTCCTTGTACAATCTCATCTAATGGTGCTACTTTTATACTAAAAGTAAATAATAATAAAATACAAAATGCTTTCGAGTACTTTAAGTGTTCTTGATTAATAGATGATGATGAAGAAATTCAGGATATGTTTGAAGAATTAAGTTTTGAAGATACAATAACTCATTTGGAAGCAATGGAAGAAGACAACGAAATCCAAGTTCCTGTCCATTCAATCAAGATGTATGAGGTCATTGAAGAAGTTGTTCGAAAGGATCATGAAGCACATGTACTAACAAAGTACAAGACAGTGGAGAAGAAGGTTCGTCCTATTGCTGCTCCACTTCCAGGGGATAGTGAAAAGGCAATCAAAGAAGCAGCCACAGAGCCAATGATCAGAGACCCACGAAAGGTAGGACATGTGTTTACTCCGGAAACAATACAAGGGATGAAAATAGGAGGGGGTGACTTCCTATTACCCGCTGAAGAAAAGCAGTTCAGGGAGATGTTAAAAAGGCATGGAAAGGCGTTCGCATTCCAACCGGAAGAAATAGGGTGTGTGGATCCAGAAATTGTGGAGCCCATGGTTATATTCACTATTCCTCATATTCCATGGAACTTTAAGCCAATACCCATGCCTAGGGCTAGAATCCCTCAACTATTAGAACTTTTGAAAGAAAAGATAAGGATGGGTATCTTGGAACCATCGAACGCTCCTTACTCGAGTCGATGGTTCACTGTGTTAAAGAAAGATGGGCGACTCCAATTTATCCAAGATATGCAACCCGTGAATAAGGTAACAATCCGAAACTCGGGAGTAGGGCCAATTGTGGATGAGTTTGCTGAGATGTTTGCAGGAAGAGCTATATATTCAATGGGAGACCTTTATTCCGGGTATGATCAATTTCAACTTGCTATCAAAAGTCGAGATATAACTTCTATCAAGACACCTATAGGGTTAGTACGGATGTGCACCTTGCCGCAAGGAGCAACCAACTCAGTGGCGCATATGATGAATGGAATGAACAAGGTACTTCGTGATTTTATTCCTCATATTACAATGCCTTTTCTAGATGATGTTCCAATTAAGGGATGCAAGGAGGAAGAGAAGAACGAGGAATTGGACGAAAGTGGTTGCCGTCAATTCATTGCTGATCATATCAAGGATTGTGAGAAGGTGCTATCAAGGATGGAAGAAGTGCATTTGACCTTATCAGGGGCGAAGTCAATATTTGGGGCAAAAGAGATATTAATAGTTGGTCATATGTGTGGCCCGTATGGGAGAAAGCCATCCCCAACCAAGGTCAATGCAATTCAAAATATGCAAGAGGAATGTACATCCATCTCAGAAGTACGAAGGTTTCTGGGGGTATGTGTTTTTTACTGTAAATGGATTCCGCATTATGCCCATTTATCTGAACCTTTATATAGACTCCTAAGAAAAGGAGAGACATTTGAATGGAGTGAAGAGCATTCAGAGGCAATGAAGAAATTGAAGTACTACTTGGCACAAGCTCCACCATTAAAGCAACCAGACTACACCCGGCCCATATATCTCACAGTAGACTCTAGTCCCATTGGAATTGGATGGGTGATAAGCCAACAAGATAGGGAAGAAAGGTATCCAGTCTGATTCGGGGCAAAGGTTCTTAGTGGTCGACAAAGAAAATATGCACATGTGAAAAGAGAGCTATGGGGGATAGTAACAGCTGTAAAGACTGACAGAGATTACTTAATTGGTGCTGAAGTAATAATAGAAACAGATTGTTTGCCTATTCTGGGTATCGTAGCTAATTGTGATATTCCAGATCAAGCCATGTTAAGATGGTGTATCTATATTAGATCAATCAACCCTGAAGTTCGACATATCTCTGGGAATAGAAATGCAGTAGCAGATATGTTATCAAGAGCAAGGTATAAGGAAGAGGAGATTCCAGACTCGGACGATGAGGACAAAGAACAAACAGTCCTTACCACAAGCATTACTCGGGAAGGAGGAATGTAGTTTCTAGAAGAGGAGTATGAAGAAGAATTCAAGGAAATAGGGAAATACCTACAAACCCCTGACAAGTACAAAGGTCGATATGGAAAAGAGTTCGCACAGTTTCGCAAGAAAGCCCATAAGTTCTTCCTGCATGAAGGATATCTATGGCGACATCCGAAAACCAAGACTGGAAACCCGCAAAGAGTAATAGGTTCTGAAGGGCAAAGAAAGGAGATAATCAAAGAGCTGCATGACAAAGAATGGGCTGGTCATCGAGGAGTGTGGGCCACTTTCAGTAAGATTAAAGAACGATTTTGGTGGCCTCGATACTATGAGCAAATAAAAAAGTATGTGGAAACTTGTCCCACTTGTCAATATTATTCAAATGTAAAATTTTGTGATGAATTACACCCAACATACTCACCGGGGGTGCATTACAAGTGGATGATAGATTTGGTAACAATGCCACTTGGAGTAGGACAAAAGAGATACTTGGTTCTTGCTAGAGAAGATCTAACAAATCAAGTGGAAGGTCGTTCATTGAGAACAAAAGGGACATTAGGAGTATGTCAATTCATCTTGGAGGACATTGTTTGTAGATATGGATGTATCGGGAAGATAGTGGCAGATAGGGGAGAACTCAATTCTGCGGAAGCTCAAGATTTTTTCGACAAAATAGGAATTCGGCTTTCTTTGACAACGGCGTACAATCCAAAAGCTAATGGAAAGGTAGAAAGGGGACATGGGCAATAGTCAAAGCTTTGGCAAAGGCATGTAGAGGACGGGTTAGTGATTGGCCAAAAACCTTACCCTATGCACTATGGGCTGATAGGACAACTCACAGCACTGTTACTGGATATATGCTTGCAGAATTAATCACATGACAGAAGCCAATAATGCCAATTGAAGAAAAGATAACTACATGGGCTGTGTTGCCTTGGGAATCGGAAATGAGTAGGGAAGATTTACTTGCGGTTCGAATACGACAACTTCAATCAAGGATAGAAGACATAGAAAAAGCAGCTACTAGATTGAAAGAGGCAAGAATCAAGAATAAGGACAGATTTGACAAGATGAAAAGAATACGACCAAGAAAGGTGCAAGAGGGAGATTGGGTATTAGTATATGATAATAGCCTAGATAATCAATACAGTACTATTCGGAAGTTTGCAAAAAGATGGTTTGGACCTTATGAAGTTAGGAAAATAACAGATAAAGCCACATATTTCCTCAATGAATTAGATGGGACAGAAATTCGTATCCCAATTGCAGGAAAAAGGATTAAAATATTTAAAAGGAGGGAGTCATTAGAGCCTGAATTTTATGAAGAAGTAGAAGAACTAAAAGAATCGGAAGAAGTGTTGGATGAACTCTGCACAACCAATGTGCAAGTTCAGAGGGGGTGGGTGTCGTGAAGAATGTGCTTCACGATATAAAAATGAGCTTAAATGTTGTATTTAATAATATTGGAGAGACTTGAACCCACATCCTTATATACGATGTACAATGTACATACCACTAGGCTAGGCTATTTATTTGTAAAATTATGTAATAAATGTGCTTCATGATATAAGAATGAAGCTATATATTGTATTAAGTAAAATTGAGGGACTTGAACCCTCAACCTTGTATATCAAGCACAAACCATACACCACTAAGCTAGGTTATTTGTTTTAGGGTTATATCCATCATTATACTTATCCCAATACATGGGAGCTCAAATGAGCATGATGGCTATCATGCATCACATGCAATGCATGTGCGCCAAATGGCGATCATGCATCAAATGTAACTCATGCATGACATTACCATATGCATGGAAATACTTATAAAAAGAGAGGAAAGGAAAACAAAAGGGAATCAAGGAATCAAGAGAGAGTGAAAAAATAATACAATCAATTGAAGAAGACTAGCTCATTGGGTGGAGAACCTCTCGTTTCGAAGTTGAGGTCGAGGGTTCAAATCAAGGGTCGGTATTGAAAAGATTCATCTTGCGATCAAGGATTGTAAAGTTGGTAAAATATTATATTTTTAATATACATCATGTTTATATCATATACTCTTGTTCATTGAATCATACTTTGTCTCAATCTTCTTTCTAGAATCATACTTTGTCTCAATCTTCTTTCTTGAATCATACATTGTCTCTATCTTTTATCTATGCTCGTCTCTCTCTCTCTCTCTCTCTCTCTCTCTCTCTCTCTCACACACACACACACACACACACACACACATTACTTGTAACTCTTCATCTTACTATCCTTAACCATTCTATCATCACCATACAAGCCTTATTAAACTTAAGTTTCTTCAACTCCCCTTAACCTTAGTCCCCGCGACTTCGTCGCACGAACCACAACTACCCCGACAACGCTTGTCGTAAGGATGACATTGAAAACCTCTCCTCCTCGTCATCCAACTCGAGCTGTAACGCTCGTTCAATCACCATATCCGTCGTTTCCCCTTTCACGTTATTGCTGTTGAGCGTTGCCCTGATGGGCCGGCGTAACGCTGCCAGAAATGTTTCCCGTGCCTCCTCCTCCGCAAGGCTTCGATCCAGTTTTCGTCGTAAATTTTGGAACCGTAAGCTGAAGTCTGCTATTGTCTCGGTCGGTAGTTGCTTAATTGTATAAAACTGCCCGAGAATCTCGCGTTGTGGAACCCTCCGGTGAAAAAAACGCAAGAAGGCGGACTAGAGCTGATCGAAGGTTGTTATGGCCGGTAAATCCATCTATGAATGCCAGAACGCCGCACACCCATCTAATGTTAATCCGAACTCCGTCATTTTCGACTGGTGTGCCACCATCTCGGAAAGGTTCTGTGCCATGTGGTTCACATTCCAAACGTTCAAGAACATGCGAACATGAATTGCGGTGTCGGTTTCGCCGTTAAAGCGGGGGTAGGCAAAGGCCATCGTGGGAGCTACGGCGGATCGGAGAAGGTCACCGGGAGGCTGCGGTAAGCGTGGTCCCCTCGCCTCGTCGAGGTATTTGGGGAGCAAGGACTCCTCTTTGCGCTCCTGGCAGGTATTACTGGGGTCGCCGATGCGTGGCTTTTGCCGAGCATGTTCTTCTGCCTGGCGTGTGACGAACCTTGTTACTGGCCGGTCTTGTCTTGTTGGTTCTCTGAGTCGTTTGCAGCTAAACATCCATTCGTTGTTGCTCGTCTATGAGGAAACACAGATCACTAAGCGTGCCAAAAGTGTTGCCTCTTAGGATACATGGTCCGTGGTCAGTCCTTCGACCTAGACCCCAAGGTGGGTGTGGAACAACGAACAGAGCTTAATCGTACTACGTAAGGAGAGAACCTCTGTGATTCCTCCGTGTGTAAGGGGATACGGCTACAACCGACTCCTTATCACAGGTTGCGCTTACGTACTACTACGATTACGTATCCGAGACACAGACACTAAATTAGCCGTAGCTATACACAAAAACTCAGAGAAGATAGTATTCTATTATCAAGCGTTCTTTTACAATTCCTAGAATTTACATGCACCTCCTTACGAGGTTTTCTGCCCTTTATATATGCAGGGTCTAATTAGTCGTTCACGCGTACCCGCGTGAATAGTTACATACGTTACGCTTTATATAGTTTCTTATTCCTACGCTTTTGGTCGTCGGTTACTATTCCGGCAGACAACACTTCTCATACTCAAGAACAGAAGACCAAAACTTTGCTCCCACTTTCGCAGCTTCATTTTGTCTTTCTCGACTCTTATTCCGGCCGTTGCAGCATAGTGCATCACATCCACATGAGTCGTCTCAGCATCTTCCATAGACTTCTTCATTCCCCCTCTTCCGAAATTCACCCACAGGGGTCTTCGAGTTTTAGTCGAGCAGATCATGTTGTCATCTATGTATATGATATTTTGTTGGATTGCCTCTCGAAGGCTCGCGCAATCCCTTCTCATGTGGTCCATGTTATCGCACCACACGCATCTAAAGGGTTCTTTCCCTTTGGGGCCCCGACGATTCATGTTGGCTAGTGTGACCATCTCGAACTTCTTCGCTAGCTCTTCGATGATGTCGTCATCAATCTTCTTTTCTTCCAGGTTGCTTTGTTTGGGCAGCTCAACTACTTTCGGTTGTCTTGTTTTCTCCACGACAGTCGATCCCGCCAAGTTGGTGTCATCAACCCACTGACGACGTTTGTCGAGCCTATTGCATGCTCGCTTCACCACGATCCAATCCGCTACAAGCCCATTCGCTTGGGTATCATCATCAAGGAGAGTACCCAGTTCTCGTCTATCCTTTATATCCACAACCTTTAGGAAGTACAAAGTTTTGTCCTCCTCAAGTCGCACTTGGTTTGTGGCGGGGAGACGACGAAACATAAATTGGTCGAATTCGTCATACACCCTCGAATCGCTCATCTTCTTATTCTTCTTTTCTATCCACTTCATCAAGGCATGTCGAGTCTTCCGTCGCGAACTCTGCTAATATCGCTTTCTCAAACTCCAACCACGTTGTCTTCCCTTCTTGAAGTTCGATGACGCGTTTTTGGATGTTGTTGGCGACCACTCTCTTGAAACTTGTGATTTGTCACGCTTCAGACACGTCCCTTTGATTCATCTCCCTTTTGTATGCATCAAGGAACTTCGTAATGTTCCTTCCGTCGAATTGACCCTCGAGCTCTACAACACGATCGACGGCCTTCTCCACGCTCGTATCGTTGTCTCGAGATCTCATCATTTGTTCGACGATCAACATCATCCTTTTGAAGTCTCCCGCTTGATTGCTTGAGGACGCCATCTCCAAGTATTGGTCTCGACTTAATCCTTCCTACAACCTCTTTCACGTCGGGTTCACCACTTGATTATGTCGTGAAGATCCATCTCTATTTGCGGATCGTGAGGCGAAACCGCCGAGGTTCTGGACCGGAAAGACTCGAAGCACCCACTAGCTTTAGCGAGAAAGGATTTAAGATAGTTTGAGGGAGAGAGATTGAGATGGCGAGAGAGAGATAGAGAGTGAGAGAGATAAGATCGAACTTTTAACTTTAGATTCGAGAGACAAGATATATCATCAATTGGAGAACAAATTTTTCTTCTTCTTAAATTCTTGAATCAAAACATAACATGTATCACCCATGCATATGATGCATGTGAGGGTACAAAACATGCATACAATGCATGGAATGCATGTGATGCATGTTTGCCATTTGGCGCTCCTGCATCACATCTCACTCAATTAAGCTCTAATATGAGAATTTACATGTAAAAATTATAATGATAGGGAAAATATTTCTAAAGAAATGACATAGCTTAGTGGTAAGTCTATAAACTTTCATTGTGGAGGTGGAAGGATCAAGTCTTCATTTGCACTCCTTTTGAATATACACACACACACACACATATGCTTTTTATTATTAATGTATTTTTTACAAGGCATTCCTCCGTCCGGTCGTCGGCTCGTCGGCTCCGTCGATCGTCGTCGCCGGATTCGTCCAAAACACATAGTTGTTTGCATTTGGCTACATCCATACAACTTAACCTTTCTATGCTCCACACATAGACACAAAGACAATAGCTTTTGCTCTGCCTTATATATGGTAGGTTCCTTATTTGTCCTGTCTATGTGGGATATCACATATTTTTCTCTTCTTCTTTGCAAACTCCATACCCACATAACTTGACACTTAGATGTTCGTTTCCTACTTAGCAAAGTACATTCGGAAGCTCTTCAAGACCTCCATCTTTTTGTACCAATATATTAAACTTATTTAAAATAGTATCTTTGCTATTATTGTTTTATATTTCGTGAGAAGAACCACGCTCGATTTCGTAGTCGAAAATCTTCACGACATCGTTGTTGTAAGTTGTTCAGTTCCTGTCGGAGTTGAAGCTTCCTGGTTATGGTGCTTGCGGCGAAAATCTTCTTCAGGTTTCCCCAAGCATCTTTCGGCGTTTTTGCATCCCGAATGTATCTTAGGAGTTGTTCGCCCACACAAGACGCGAATCAATACAGTACTCTGTTCGCCGACTGTTCTCACGTCGGGAAATCTCTATGTGTCGATTCGGGTGTTGTGTCATTTGCTCCGTCGACATAGCTCCAGTATTCGTGCCCGAGAAGGTACTAGTGCATCTTGTAGGACCAAGACGCGTAGTTGTTTCTGTCGAGCTTCTCCGTCGGAAGCGAGCTAGCCATGCCTCTATCCATCAGTTTTACCTGTTCTTCTTGGATCGTTTTTCTTTCAAGCTATGTCAGTTGCAGAGGTTCTCAACCCTTGCGCTATGATACCATGTAAAGAATAGCGTGCAGAAGCAAGTAGAAAACCGAACACAGAAACGCAAGTTTAATGGAGAGCTTAAATATACATAGTACGCGGGAGAGCCAGAGAGAGAGAGGACACACTAAAAACTCAATTCAAAATAATACTCAATCTGTACATAGGATGTGCTCAATGAGCACTTTTATACAAGCCCTGACTATCGGGCTAACACAAGTACTTACAGTACTTGAATGCTCATAAATGAGCCTACTACACTAACTCCCAAAATATATTCCTACGCGGAATATCTTTCCAACGGCCTCGCAGTTTACGCACCGCTACAACCTATTGTGCACACAGTTTTACGCACCCAATTTACGCACTGGGTTATGCACCCGATTATGCACCGAATGTTGAGCTTGTCTCTCAACAAAAAGAAAGATATAAAAACTTATCCTAAGGCTTTACTCCAAATGGCATCCCTAATGTTAAAGGGGGAAACCCTATGTAAAAAAGTTATAGAAGTCCGTTTTTATAAATTTTTACCTTCTTTTTCCGAACATTCTAGAGCCACCTATTTGTAATCTAGGCAAGAGCCTTCTCTCACTTCTCTCTCATTACTTACTCCCCTTAAGGTTGAGTACTTACTAGTCAAACCTTAATCACCGTCCTCGGCATGTTCCCCACCTAAAATGTAAACATTGGTTTGGACTTCTTAGCCAACAGTTGCAGAACATATAGAAGTGTGTTTGGTGGCAGGCACCTTGAGGCAACACATAGACAGATAAAATCAAATCCCTCCATTTAGAGCTCTAGAAAGCTAGAGAGTCAACACACACACACACACCCATTTGGTGGCTAACCACCTCCATCCACCTCGACAATTCAATGTGTGCCTTCTTGCCTTCATGTCATCCACAAGTGGAAACCCTCATAGAGCAATTCCACACAAGCCCAACACTCATTCAAAAACATTAGAATAGAAGCTTCAATCAAGGCCATGTGGGAACATGCTTTACAAAGCTAAGATTTCCAATGAGGCATTGCCCACCTTGTTGAATCCTAGTATAGGAGCAATGAACATGTAGTTCTAGATAGCGTTAGTTCAAAGGAAACAAAGAATATTTGCAATTGTTATCACCACTAGGCATAGTTTGTTCATGTCAAGTTGAATGTTTACAAGGATTGATTGAAATCCATTGAAACATTGAAGAGCAACTATTCACGTTGTTAACAGTAATCCCAACATCCAAACAATGAACATGTAGTCTTGGATGTCATAGATACTTCAGAGGAAACAAAGAAGATCACTCAAGATTATCCCAATTGGTTGAGCCAAAGTTGAATGACAATAGGGATCAATTCAAGGCCAACAAAGGTTGACATTTATCTCTAATGATAATAGGTTAACTAGCAACATCAAAAGACCTTGCCAAGGATAGAGGAGGGCTTGTGGAGGAGCAACTAAGAGCAATGAATTATAACTTTATCAAGGTTGCATTGAAGATGGCAACCATTTCCGCATTGTTGCAAAACGAAGTGACCAGTTTCACTCGTAAATCTAGTTCACTTGGTAGTTTGTCTTGTACCGCACTTGTTTGCTAATTTTTTTATCATCATCTTACATCTATAACAATTGTTGAGTGCACTGTGGAGCAAGAAGAGTGAAACTAGGCACTAGTATAGGTAATGTAGAAGGCCCACAATGATGCACAACACTTCTGACATATTGGACTCCATTGGACTAAGGACGAGCTAAATTTTGCAAACCACAATCCTTAACCTTATGAAGGCCACCAACTCCAAGCAGTAACCCAAGCAATGCATAAAACCCCCCACTTTTAAGAAAGTGTTCTCAAAACTCCACATCAATGTCATTTTATACATGGATCAAGTACTGCATGCAACGAGATGGCATAGTTGGGCCATAGATGGCATTGATCTTCTTGTGGAAATCAAACATGGGATGAAATTGAGTATTCCAAGCTACCCATTGTTACCTATCATAGCCAAATTTTGGAAGATGTTAGGGTTATTGGACAAGATAGATGGGTGAACATGAACAATGATTGTGAACAAATTGCCAAGGCAAATTGTGAGGCATTGGATTGACATCCCATAACACGTATTGATCTACTTAGATTATTTGAGGAGAAAATTCCCCATTTTATATGCATCACATAGTTATGAGCATGAATTATGGTTTTTTCCTATGAACTCACTATTTCCAAGACAAGATCAACTCAAAATAGATTTTATACTTCATGGATCTCCTATCGTTGTGCAAAAGATTTATAAATCCTTTGCCTTCTCTAATACTATGCTCGTAATAGGGCTACAAATGTTAATAGAATTTGGTGGAGCTAAAGATTGTATATAATTATTATTTATTGAAGGAAAGATGTTTTATTTTGAATATATGATTATATTCATTCACATATCAATGACCTTCTTTGGTGTGGAAGGCAAAGAGCATATTTGAGATCAACATGGGACTTTAGGAACAACGAGTTAAACATGTGTTTTTCTTTAAAATAGTGCGTAATGACCTTGTAATGGCCAAACTATGTTATAAACGCCCTTGAGTTTTCAAAAAACTTTAACAACAATGATGATTGAGTAAGCTATATCTAAGTATCTACCTAAGATGCTTGGTTGGGTAATATTAGTTAGCAATGCAAGTATGTCGAGTCTAATACATAAAGTATCCTTATTATTAATGCATATTATATTTTAGTGCAACGTGGCCATGCCCGTCAAAAAGCTAATTTAGAGCCAATATGTGAAGTTGACTAATCATCCACAAACGTCCAAAATCAAGATAATTCTCATGACCATAAAACAATTTACTATACCGAAACATAGAACGCAAATGACCATAACATTTTCTCTCTATCTCTCATAGATATGGAAATTCCACACTTTTTAGTGAAACAAGTTAAAGAAGTGTTAAGTATTGTGACAAAACGGGTTTCTTTCATAAAGTCTTTGATATGTATGGAATTTCTTGAAATAAAGAATGAAGATTTATGTAGATTCATCAATCAATTCCTCAATATGAATGCCAAATAGAAGATAGATAATTGATCAAGGCTTATTATTCGATCTTGTTTATAGTTTGATCGGTAAGTAAATGATGAGACCTACTTTAAACGAAAAGTGGGACACCATTACAATGTTATTCTTTGTTGATGTATGGTCTACTTGTAACAGAAACATACATTGTTGATTATAAATATGAGAGGTTGAAAATATGAGTTGATAATAGATATTATCAATGAGAAAAAAACAAGCTTCTTTACCTACCATGCCCATCTACATATGCATGTTGATAGCCTAGAGATTTTCCAGATTAAGAAAACAAAATATCTAGCTTTTAAGCAATGCCAACTCATAAAGTTATGTGAAACATTTGCACATCTTGTATTTCATGTTGAATACATGCTACATGGTTGAAAGCTATGACGAGTATTTGTGTTGAGCCCTTAATAGTCTCGTCCGAATCCTTGTAATGTTGAGCTCACATTTTCTATCCATATAGAAAGAAAATGGAATCTCTATCAACCCTTGACCTACATACACTATGCACATACTTCATGTCTGACCTTGTCAATAGATTCATTTCTATATCTCTAATATAGGGAAAATACCTCCCTTTTTGCCTTTTCATTTTTGGAGTGGAGTGTTCTCGCATATTGGATGTAGTGAAATGTAATGGTATAACACATTTTGGATGTGGAATTTGTGTCATAAACATAAATAAGATACAAAGAAAATAAGCCAAGAGTATACATATTGCCATGACTTTGAGGCACGGCAATACATTCATTTTCACTGATTGACTTGCGAAAAGAAAATTTTGTAAAGCTATTATTTAGCATGGGTTGTAAGTATGCAAGATCTTGCCAAAACATTTGATGAAATTCTATTGCAAACCGACATGAACTGAAGTGCGTGGGACTCGATCTTGATATATTAACCTTTATCGCTATACGCCAGGGTTATAAAGTTGACCTCATAAGTGCAAAAGAATCGATGGGGGTGTTGAAAGTCTCTCATATGATGTATAAAGGCAATGCTTTCTTTCCCCTTATGCTTTATCACATAATGTATTGTTTTATTTGGAGTAAGGGGCAGGCTTCATGGATGACGAGAACATGTAGTGGGAAATAAAGCTTTCTAAAGCATACTATGACATGATTCATTAACCAAATGATATATATATATATATATATCATAGAAGCATACATGTACATGAATCCATGATCAAAGCCCATCGAAGGATGTTGTCGTTAAGTAGCTGTGAAACTTTTATAAGTAATGGGGAATCACATAGTATGCTTTCATAAAGGTAGAAAATATATTCTATCAAGTTAGACTCATATATTTAATAATAGGACTTGAGATTCATGGTTAGCCACGGTCACTCCATACTTTACAAGTATGCAAAAGTGGAATAGTTTAATGAATCTTTGAGGGACCCGAAGGTATTTGGTTTGATTTACTAGATAATAGATTCTTGAAGAGTGGTAATGTGGCAACCTGCATGGTAATTAATTTCACTCACAAGGGCAATGCATTTGTTGGGCTTGTTGTCAACTCATGTCAGGCTGAGAGATGTCATAATCTCTCATCTTCCTTTATCTTCTTGCGTTATTAACTCGTCCCTTGACATAAACACCCAAGGAAAACAAAAAATGGTGCCTATTACACTCGGGGAAATGTTGCTAATCTAAATGTAGTACTCGGTAGGGAAAAAAAGTACTACTTTCCCCTTAGCCTAAACGTGACTTTATGTTTTGAAACAAGAGAAATTTCATGTTTAAGTCCCTTTGCATGTATGCAATGTGAATCTCCCTTATGCTTGGGGTAGCAAAACTCATTGTTGTAAGGTTGAATGAAAACCACAATTAGAAGAGGTTTGCATGTCACCCAAGATTATATGATCCTTCATGTCAACATAACTGCAATATAAAAGAATTCATCACTACACAAAGAAGGCAATAATGATCGAGTTACCAACACTTTGTGTAATACCAATTTGAAAAGAACCATCAATTTTCTTACTATTAGCAAGTTTGCTTCCTTTTATATCCTCCTCAACAAAGCTTCGGTGGGTCATTCTTGTTCGGAAATTGTAATAAAACCCCATGTGGCTTGTTTCGAGTTCGAATTAAATACAAGAGGGGGGAGGAAGGAGAGGTCAACATGCACAATCTCTATAGTTTAGAGCGATATTCAATTACAACTAAAACTGATTCGGTTTGTATGTAACAATCAACCACTAGGACAATTTGATACGTAGTGATGCCTTGCATAACAATACTTTTTTATTCCTTGTGAGATGCAAATCACACACAAATTTGGTTGAGAATTATTTAGTGCTCGAGATTGGTAGGCGTGCATACAATTGAATTTCGTCATGGATGCCACACTAAATAATAAAAATCTATGGACGACTCCCTTAAAAACTCGTGACTTGATATAAACTATTGAATACACATAAGAGATCGAAGGAGAGATCACGATGCACAACCCATTTGGTTTAGAATTATTTTCAAGTGTACCCAACATTGATTCAATTTCTATGGAACATCAACAAACAAGAATTGCAGAAAGATACAATACTAGATAGTAATAAAAATTACCTTTAATCCTTCACGATTTCTAGATCACATACTATATCGTGAGGGATTGGTGGAGGTGTGTGTGTATAGTCTTGAATGGTACAAATTGATATTCAATTACAACAAGCATCGATTTGTTTGTATACAATGGCAACTGAAAATTGGGGCATGGGAGTTGACATGTTATGGGTACCAACAATTTTTTGTGGGGGGTTAAAGCATCATGAAAAAAAGATAAGTGATGCCAAAAGCATTCGGTGGAGGTGTGCACGACATCTCTGGTTTACAGAGCAAACATTGGTAACAAAGCTCGACGTGTGGCAACGCCTTTTTATTTTTTAACTAAAGCGCAGGTGTGACGATTTGTCTTAGATGAGAAAAAGGATGAGTGTTTTTTTTTCGGGGGGGGGGGGGGGGGGGGGTTGCTGGTGGTGGGTAGAACTTAGAAGATCTATCTATGGATGAGATAGATTGATATTGCTTCGAAGTGACGAACAATGATGGAGAGGGGTTGGGGTGGGTGGGTGGGTGGGTTAATGGCTAGGGAACTAGGGTAAGCGAAGTCAATGCTTTTGAAGGCTTCATCAATTGGTGAAAGGCGGACATGTGATGGGAACTGGGGTTTGGGGACGAGTTACATAGGGGGGGGGGGGGGACCGACACCACCCGACACCAAAAGGCTCCATCAATCGGCGAAAGGCAGACATGTGATGGGATCCCGGGGTGGGATCGGGGTTGGCAATGGGTCCTGTGGTCGACCGACACCAAATACGGCGAAGAAGATGAAGAAGAAGAAGAAGAAGAAGAAGAAGAAGAAGACCCATGATACCAACACCAAAGAGAAAAAGAGGAGAGACAGAGAGACAGAGACAGAGACAGAGAGCTTCTTGGACCTTTTTTATATTTTGTCTTTTTCTTCCTCTGATCTGCTTTCTTCTTTCTTTCTTCTTTTCCTCTCTTTGTCTTTTCTTTTTTTTCTCCTTCTCTCTCTCTCTGCTTTCTTTGTCTGTGTCTGTGTCTGTGTCTGTGTCTGTGTCTGTGTTTGTCTTTCTCTTTCTCCGCCTCCGTGTCTGTGTTTTCTCTTTCTCTTTCTCTTTCTTTTCCTTCAATGGCTCTTCTTCCTCCTCCTCCTCCTCCTCCCTTCCTCCTCCTCCCAGAAGCATCACATACGCACTCCATGAATCTGATATAAAACCATACGGAGAAGGCGTTGAGAAAAGATCGCCGCTCGAATGCAGGAGATTCGTGCTGTCAAATCCATCCTGTACAAGGAGCGCTTTCCTTTTTGTGTTTTAATTCCAGGCGCGCAGACAGGTAAGAATCACATAACATAAATCCTGGGCTCCTTTAGCAAGAAAAGAGATTAGTAAGAACAAAAGAGGAAAGAAAACAATCATGATCGCCTGAGAGGAGAAGGCTCGGCTATGGAAAACCAAGCGATTCCTATTCTTGTCCTCACAGAGAATCTTCAGATATTCTTTGGTAATACATCCCCCCCCCCCATTTCCTTTGCTTGATCATGTAGAAAAAGCAAGTCCCTGATGCTTTTGAGATCATGTAAAGAGGAAATACACAGGCACGCATACCCTCTCCTTGCAACGAATGATGATGATGCATCTCCTGCCGATCGACACAGGGTTTTCTGTGATATTATAAAACAGCATGAGCTTCTCTGCAGAGACCATCTTTGAACCCCCAAACAAGCTCCCCCGTCTCTCCATATCCATCGGAGGACACCGCCATCCCTATCCCCATCATTATCATCACATAGCCTTGTCCTGCATTCATCATCACGATGTCTCAGTAGCCCTCCTGACGAATGACGCTAGGGATTGTTCTGGGGATGGTCACTTCCAGTACCCATCTTCTCTCCTTGTTGTGGAAAGCGAGAAGGGAATCTGTATAAAGAGCAGCACTGCTGAAATTAACAGCATCAGGAGGAAGAGCAGCAGCGTAGCCAACATTATTGTGAACGACGATGCCTTCTCATCATCATCACCATCATCATCATCATCAAAATCTTCATCATCATCATCACCATCTTCTTCTTCCTCCTCGATTCTCTGCCAGACCATAAACCCCCCTACCCTGTCCCCGCCCCCGCCCTCGCCTCCGCTACATCTGGCTACCTTGCAATCCCATCTTTGGCCCCAACTGCCACAGGAGATAGTGGAGCACATCCTCGCCTTCCTGCCCATCCACACACTCTTCCGATTCAGCACTGTATGCACATCGTGGCGCGCCCTTGTATTATCGCGCGCATTCATGCAAAACCGAATCGTACTTCAAGCATCCTCCTCATTGTCATCAAGTGCCCTTCGTCATCATCACCACCGATATCATCAGAGAGCATACTTCCTCGCCCTCAATCGCTCGCGGTATCAACAACTCTCCTCTTACGAGGTCATCTCTAACAGGTGGTACACCTTCCCCTTGGGTTTCTTGCCTTCGGTCGCATACCCTGTGTGTGCGGCCGGTGGCCTGATCTGTTTCCTCAGCCCCAATTTCGACACGGGCTATACCAGCCTCATCGTGTGTAACCCGGTGACCAGGAAATGGAAGGAGCTACCGACGATGAATCACAACAGGGTGCCATTCTTGGTGTCCATGGTGGTGGACAAGGGAAGGATGAGCTACAAGGTTCTGGTGGCGGGGGGTGTGGAGGACTCAACGAGCCTCCACCATCACCGGAGGAGCACGGAGATGTATGATTCAGCTACGGGGGCGTGGGTGGAGTGCGGGTTGTTACCTCAAGGTGAGGAGATATGCCGAAGCATAGTGGAGTACCGGGGGTACTACGTGTGCCTAACGAGGGGGCCGGGTAGTGGGCTGCTAGCATTCAATGTGGAGAGCAAAGAATGGGTGAAGATGAGGACGGGCAAGATCCCGGGGTTCTCCAAGTTCCGGCACCTGGTCGAGTGCAGCGGGAACATCTTGGTGATTGGGAAGGCCCTGCGCCGGTACGTGCTGGGCCTCTACATTTGGTGCCTTGATCCCGGGACGCTGAGGTGGCGGGAGGTGGGGCGCATGCCCCGCGCCATGTGTGACCGCTTCTTCACCTCACCCTCCGAATGCTTCTACTGCACCGCGCATGGCCACCTCATCTTCTTCTGCAGGTATTACTACAACCATGGCCTGGTCTACAATACCCTGGACAACACATGGCACCAAGTCTCCGGCTGCCCGCTCCTCACACACCCTCTCCTCCTGCCCTTTGATCCCGGCTTGGATCCTGTGGATTAACAGTCACCGACAGTTCGGTTTGAACCAAACCGAACCGCAAAACCGCGGCTTAACGGCTTTAACAGTTCAGTGCAGGTTCAAGTTCCGCGTGGATTGAAAAATGAAAACAAATCCCTCCTGGCTCCTCCTCCATAGGAGTGAGATGGGAAATGGGGAAAGCAAAAAAAACATACATTCATTCATCAACAATAACTACTACTGCTACTACACACAAGAAGAAATTATGATTATTACACACCAATTAATTACACATTTTCTTTAATTGTTTTTATTTTACTCAGATGAAATCAAACAGGAGAAGAGCCCCCCCTCTTCTCCCCCAATCAATCAAAAAACCCCTCATTTCTTCCTCCAAAGCTACACTAAGCTTGGGCATGTTTCCTCATGTATTATTTTTTTAATTTTTTTTTTTTTACTTTTTAGCATTAAAAGAAACCATGCCCATCTTCCAAGCTTGGAAGGGCTTGGAATTTATATGATGATTTCTGTTACACACCTTCCTTATTTCCTTATACATCATTATGGATTCAAAATAAGACATATAAACTGATCATATATGATGATTGAATTTTTCAAAAGGGCTTATTGTTATGTAAATATGCATACCTGATTCTTTTCAAATATTCGTTTCCTCATCAGGCTTTCTTTTTCTTGTCCAAGCTGTTCTGGCTTAATAGTGATCCCAACGCCTTGTATGTACAAATTTGATAAGGAGTGATTTTTTCAATCAGATCATAATGAAGTTTGTTTTAGCTCACTTCTATGATTAAGCTACTCTTTGTTCACTCTTTTATCGTGTTTGGTTGTTTCCAACCCCCCTTTTTCTTTAGGATAGGTAGATGCTGTTGAAATGACTACTCCTTTTGATACCCAATAACGTTCATGTGAACTCATACCATCATGATCTCTTTCTTGCGTCTTTCATAGTGTATTCATCGATAGGCTCATCCCACTACACCATATGGAATTTGGCTTATTTATTTATTGTGAATTGTATGTAAACTACCTTGGCCTTCTTCTCATGTTTTAGTCATGGCTAAATTAAGGGTAGGTTAAGGATACCAAGCCATGTTAGGTGGATGACAAATGACTTGTTCCAAGCATTGTCAAAGTGGAAAGGGGTCAAAAAAACTGAAGAGTAGATCAAGCATTAAGTTCAAACATGACAAGACAATTGAAGAGGAAAGAGAAGTTAATCGGATGCTAAGAAATTTAAAAGAGAAGTGGGGAAAGTTGAGCCCTCGACACTATGCTGCTTTACAACTCAATTGTATGGAAGTTTGCATTTAGATTTAAATCCAAAAAGGGCTCATAATCAGCTTACATGAGGTAATGAAGTAAAGAGATGAAAACGCCCATCATCACATGGAAAGTACTATGCTATCTAAACTTTTGCAAAAGCACAAAATAAACGAAGACACTATGAAATGTGACACAAACATAAATGATCAACACAACTTGGAAGTTGTGACACTATCGTTAGCAATTAAGTTTCTATTTTTAATCATCTAAAAATTGATTTTGGGAAAGACGTCATGGTAGATGTATGCACTAATTCTGCATTGACTTGTAACAAAGCAAGAGTTTGGGGTCTCAACTTGGTTGGAGCCCCTAAGTAAAGCAATCTCCAAGTGTATGGCATGCTAATGCATTGTACATGTGTATTAGTATAGTTGCTCACACATAATTGATGGCATTTAGGGGAATTGGTGAACAATTTGTTTCTCTTGCTAATTGATAATATCTTCAAAAGTGACCATTGAGAAATCTATTGCAAATATAGTTATGCATTCAAGAACAATGTGAATCAATTTCTCAAGAACTTATGTTTCAAAACCACATATTGTTGAAAAATGGCTTGGACGGAATTGCTTGTAAGTTGTACCAATTTGTTGCTCATCCATCTAGTGACTATTGGAATTATTCCAAATTCAAGATTGCATGGAGAAATTAGGGAGAGCACGACTCTTGATGAATATGAAATTATCAAGTGGTGTGTTGAAACTAGTGCAATTGATGTTGCATGATTGTGATGTAAGAGTGTGGCATCTTCTCCTATCTCCTCAACCCTTCTCCACTTCACAAGCTATACTAAACCTTTATAGGGCTTTAAAAAGGTTATGGTCACAATTTATGCTTGTGGCCTAAAAACATTTCAATTCTTCTTTTTTGCTGACTCCTATTATCAAAAAATGGTTTGGGGAGAAAATAAGCCAAATTGAATCTATAAGACATTAACCAAATTTTTTCTAGCATACATATATTATTTTATAACTAATGGCATAAGAGAGGCCTATTTTGTTACATGTTGACCGATGTCCTTTGTTTGTGTTATGGATATTCAAACTTGCTTTTAGGTGTACTTTATGTTTTTGATTTGATGGCATTAAGAAGCATTTAGCAAAGGAGAAATTCATAACATCCATGAGATAGATGAAATGACTTATCTTGAGGCAGTTGGATAATGTTGAAGAAATCGGGTTTGATCACTATAAACAATATGTGAGAACAAGCACTAGCATTTATGCGGGATTGATCTTTTATTCACGACATGCACTTCATTAGTGAGATTCTTGTTTCTTATAAGGTGTCATTAGATTGTTATTAACAATGACATTGTTTGGTTATGTTTTGAGTCCCACGTGATGGCTAAATATCAATCATCATATTCCAAAAGTACGATTATGACCCAAGTATAAAGCATATGATTTCCCACCACCAAGTAATCAGGTGCTATCTGAGACTGTGTTGGAACAATATTCCTATCTCTTGCTTCTATTCTATGAAGCATCCTCAACAATTTTGGAGTGACCACTTTGTGACCAAATATTGTGACGTCATTGACCCTACCACAGATTATTTCCATTGGCTTTTAGGTTAACCAGTGGAGGATTTGGTGTCTTCTCTTGTTCTATAATTAGACACATGTTCCTCTTATTCTACTATCGCTTCAGAGCAACAATCTCGATGAATCATACGTGAAGAAAACACAACCCACTTTCCTTTCCACTTTAAAGCAACAATCTCTTCATTTTGGAAATTGCTGAACAACATATGGAAGAAGAAAGCTCTTGATTTGGAAATGGGAAAAGAGCATGGAAGAAGAAATTTCCAGTTCAAAAGCAATGAAGGACCTCTTCATTTTGGCAAACGGAGAAAAGGGGGCTTTTCTTGGGAGAAGAATACGTACACCCTAGGGAGAGAGTTGTTGGACCATCATTCCAAGATGAATGGCTGCAAAACATGGTCATGACAACGAATATGGGAGGCAAGACGTGTGTCGAAAAGGCTATCATAGGTCGAAGGGGAGCATTGGGGGATTGACAATGTGTGTTTTGGGAGCACCCATCCCCCCTCCCCCCCCAAAATCCTTCTCCTTTTCTCTAGCAGGCGGTGGTGTTGACGAGCCCGTGTAATTCATACACTAATTAGCAATACCAACGATGATACGATCCCGAGTTATGGAAGATGTAACCACATGAATGAATGAATGAATGAAATGAATGAATACACACATAATATAAGCACAAGGATATATCTTCTTCCTTCTTCTTTTTAGTTCTCTCCATATCACACACACACACACACACACTCAGAGACAGAGACAGAGACAGAGACAGAGACAGAGACAGAAAACACAGAAACTGAGGGAGCTCCCGTCTCTCAGCTGCTGCTCTCTGCACAACCCCCTCCTCCATCTCTTCCACGCATCGAGTAATCAATCGTACTTGGAATAATAAACCCTTGTCTGCAGGATTCGCATCTCCCGGGTCCCCCCTTCCCCCTTCCCATCTTTGTTCCCCCCTTTTACTTCCCCTGCCTACAAGTGTGGCGCGCCTGCCGCCATCACTGCTGCTGCCATCTAATGCACATAGGTAAGCGAATTGCGTGAAGAATCAAATCTCTCTACCCTCTCTTTCTCTTTCCTGACAAGAAAATGTTCATGCCACTTAGTCACCTGCTGGCTTATGGTCAGGGTGGATGCACATACATATATGCATTTGTTTATATAGATCTTTCGTTTTTTGTTTTTCTCTCCGTAGTACCTCTCCAAAGAGAAGAGAACAGATTTAGACGAGAAAGATGCACAAGAACAAGCTGCAAGAGCTAGCTCAACGGAGGGGGCTGAACTTGCCCTCATATTCGTGCGTGCGCCAGGGTCCTGACCACGGCCCTCGCTTCCGGGCCACTGTATCCTTCAATGGTGAATCTTTCGAGAGCCCACATTTCTACAGCAGCCTAAGGCAAGCAGAACATGCAGCTGCTGAGGTTGCCATCAATGTCTTGTCCAACACCGAAGGTCCCAACCAATCCCTCACCACACAAATTCTGGTATGATATATGCCCACCTGTACATACATCACATCATCTTTTCTATATTTTCTTTTCTTAATAATAAATTTATTTGATCTTCTATTAGGATGAGACAGGTGTTTGCAAGAACATACTGCAAGAAACAGCCCAAAAGGCAGGGATTAAGCTGCCTGTCTACTCTGTTGAGAGGTATGGTCCAGGGCATATGCCTGCCTTTGTGTCCACGGTGGAGCTGGCAGGGATGAGCTTTGCTGGGGAGCCTGCAAAAAGCAAGAAACAGGCTGAGAAGAATGCTGCCATGGTAGCTTGGGCCTCTTTGAAGCAACGTGAGTAAAACAAACTTTTCTTGCTGTGCGAAATAAAATCACAGTCTTCTTTCTATCTTCTTAGAATGTACTAAATCGAATTCTCTTAAGAAACACAACACAACATAAATACTGATATCTGTTTAATGTGTGTTCTTAATATCTGTATTTATGTTTGAATTTCACAAGTTTAACAATTTTGAAATTCCAATACATATATCTCTGCCATGTGAGAAAAGCTGTTAATAGCAACAACGGAACAGTTAGAACAAAATAGACACAGCCAAGCTGTGAGAAGGCTGTTATACAGCAGTAGAAAAAATGGTTGCAAAGAGTAGAGCTTGTTATTAAGTAGCAGCAAAAGTAAATGTCTTTACAAAAGAGGCTGGTAAAGCCGATTTATACAAAATTGGGGAAAGTGGGTGAAATTGTTGTTTGGTAGTGAAGTGACGCTTGTACTACCAAACAAGTGCAATAAACTAGGACTAAGAGGGAATATCTTGGAAAAAGTGGAAGAGAGAAAAAGCATTTAAAGCGTTGCAGATTCTAGACAAAGAAGGCATTTAAAGAGTTGCAGATTCTAGAGAGAAGAATCTAGGAAGAGAGAGAATTTAGAACAGAGATAATAAAGATGAAAGAGAGTGCAGGTCTGGAGTTGCCACCCTCCAACACCTCCTCTCAGCTCTAGAATGGCGGTCCAACATTGAGTTGACCGAGGAGCTGATCAATGGCTTTCCTTGGAAGTGGCTTAGTAAATAAATTAGCCACATTTTCTTGAGTAGGGCAATATGCCAAGTTGATGACTTGTGATTTCACTAATTCACGAACAAAATGGTAGTGCACTTCGATATGTTTTGTTCTACCATGAAATGCTGAGCTATGTGTCGGTGAAAACTGCAATAGAAGAGTCACTTCCAATGTGAGAAAACAATTGCATTACCATAGCAACTCACAACAAGTATCCAAGGAGGCGCGATATTCAGCTTCTGTCGATGAAGTAAAAACTGAGTTTTGCTTCTTCGATTTCCAAGAAATCAAGCCTAAACCTAACATAAAACAATAGCCAAAGGTGGACCTTCTAGAATCAATATCACCAGCCCAATTAGCATTTGAGTAGCAAACAAGCTCAATGCTGCCTCTAAAAGACAGACCATAGTCGAGTGTGTTGGCCAAATACTGAAGAACTCGAATGGTTGCTTGCCAATGACTTTGTCTTGGAGCATTTGAGAATTGGCTGAGAATACTCACGCTATAGGACAAATCAGGCCTGGTGTAAGTTAAGTGAAGAAGGGACCCAATTAACCTTCTATATTTCGTGATATCTTCAAATATGGGAGAATTGTCTTCACGAGATAGCTTTGAGTTTGGATCCATTGGACAGGAGAGTGGCCTGCAATTTGACATGCTATAGGTCTCAAGGAGCTGCCTGAGATACCATGACATCCATTTGAAAAATGGGCCATTTGTTATGAGTAGCAAGTGCAAGCGCACATGGAATAGAGGTGTACCTTGTTGTTGGAGCAAAATTTTCCTCGTAATACACTCCGTTGACTTGTGAGTAGCCGTGTGCAACTAAACGTGCCTTGTGCTTATCCAAAGTACCATCAACATGGTACTTGGACTTGAAAATCCATTTCAGTCCAATGACTTGTCGATGTTGAGGCCGTGGAACCAGCTCCCATTTATGATTTCGCTCAATGGAATCAAGTTCAACTTCCATTGTTGGTTTCCACTTTGGAAGAACAAGGGCCTCTTTTGTTGTTGTGGGTTCTTGTGATTGCACAACAGTGCACAGTAAGGCAAAGTTGCATGAGTGAAGAGGCCGTTGTGACTTACATGTTCTTTTCTTGTTGGTTGGAGAACCAGATGTATACTCATGAAGTTCAACATCGGAGAGATGAGAATCACGAATGGTGGCTTGAAACCACTTGGGAAGTGGTGGAAGCTGGTTTGTAGAGGGAGGGGAAACAAGTGGAGTGGTTTGAATTGTTGGCGAAGTTAGAGATTGAGTAGGAGGAGATGGGGGGCTTGAAGGTGAGACATGTTCGTTTAAAATAGGAGATTCCGGAGGAGCTAGGATTTCAACCGTGAACTTAGGTAAAATCCTAGAGTCATCCGGCTGAGAATCCACAAAATGAACATCCCTAGAGATGACTAGGGACTTTGATTCTAAATCCCGTAACCTGTAGGCTTTAGATTGTGTGTTGTAACCAAGAAATTTGCATTTCTTGGTTTTGGACTCAAATTTAGTCCTTTTATGATCTGAAATGTGAACATAAGCATCACAACCAAATACTTTAAAATGAGTTACTGAGGGATTTACACCTGTAAATGCTTCTGTAGGGGTCATTGCAACAATTGCTTTTGTTGCGCAGCAGTTGATGATGTAGACTGCTGTGTTGACAGCTTCACCCCAAAACGAGAGAGGAAGATCAGATTGAGATAACATTGTACGAGCCATCTCTTGGACTATCCGGTTCTTCCTTTCCACAACTCCATTTTGTTGAGGATTATTGGGTGTAGAATTGGCGAGCAATGCCTCGTTGAGAACAGAAATGGTGGAAAGCTTCGGAGATAAACTCTCCACCATTGTCCGACCTGATCTTTCAAAATTGCTTTGATGTATTATTCTCCACAAGAGCTACCCATTCTTGAAATTTTGTGAAGGCTTCAGATTTTTGTACAAGAAAATAAACCCAAACCTTGCGGGAGAAATCATCAATGATGAGCATAAAGTAGCGTGCACCACAAAGAGTAGTGGGTTTCATGGGACCACAAAGATCCATGTGCACTAACTCCAAGATAGATGTTGCATGGTGAGTGGATTCATGAGGGAAAGGCTCTCGATGTTGCTTGCGATGAAGACAAGCAACACATGGGGTATTGGGAGTTTTGAAAATAGGAAGACCCTCAACTAGCTGTGAAGAGGAGAGCTTTTGTAGAGAATCGTAGTTGAGGTGACCAAACCTAGCAGGCCACAACGTGTGATCTTCTTGTGCCACCAAGGCATGAGAACCTTGAAGAAGATGGAGAAGATGAGATTTAGATTTTTCCAAGGGGCTATGGGAGCTTTTTAGGCGATATAAACCCCCTTCTTGTGTGCCACTAGCTACAATTTGTAGGTTGTTGGTGTCAATGACTTCCAAAACTGAGCTATCAAAGTAGACTCCATAAGCTTGCTTAGTGATTCGGTATACTGAAAGTAGGTTGGCAGAGATGTGAGGCACATGTAGCACATCTTGAAGAATGGCAGGTTCGTCATTTGAAGAAGTGTTAAGAAACACATTACTCACACACGGAGCCTCAATGCTTGAGGCATCTTCTATGGAGATTTGGGAGGAGCTAGGCCTCACATCATGCAAAATGGATTTGTCATAAGTCATGTGTGTAGTGGCACCACTGTCTACTAACCACTCATCAATGGTTGAGGTAGTTGTTCCAGACAAATGTGAAGAATGTTCCTCAATGCCAAGGAAAACCGTTTCTTTGGCTGAGTGGACCGAGTTTGATTTTGGTGTAGGTTGACTTTTGGTTGAAGAAGATTTCTTGGCATTGTTCCTTTCCTTTTCTGACAGTTGGGCTGAATGTGACCTTTGTAGCCACAATAATGACAGGTAAGCTCCTTGTAGGTTGGGTTGTTTGGTGGTCTTGGATTGGGTTTGTTGTAGGAATTACCATTTTGCTTCCACTTGCCTTTACTTTTCGCATGTAGAAGCATGTCATTGGAAGTTTGAGCACTTTTCTTCCTTGTTGCCCTGTCTTGTAGCAGGCCAAGAAATGTATTCATATCAGGTGTGTTGGGAAGAAGAGAAATTGTGTCACAAAAGGCTGAGAATGACTCAGGGAACTTTATCATTAGACGATGCACAAACTCAACTTCGGTTGACTTGCTTCACAAGGAAATTAGTTCCTGTTACGTGATTTGATCCATGATGTTTGGAGTGTCATGAATCTTGAGATTTGCTAGTTGGCTCTCAATAACTATCATTTGAGCATGATTAGCTCTATGATACCTGGTTTTGATGGCTGCCCATAGTTCATTGGCTGTCTCTTCATCTGTGTCTTGAAATTGACGAGCGATGCTCGGTTTAATATTAAACATGAGGAAAGCATGAGCACGAGAATCCTTATCGAGCCAAGCTTCAATCTCAGATTTAGATGAGCCAGCAACTGATTTGGGTGAAGAAGATGAAGTTACCGGTGGTTTCTTCTCACTACCATTGACTACATTCCATAGACGATGGTACTGTAGCAAGGTCTTTATCTGCAGTTCCCAATCCAAGTAATTGTTCCTATCCAAGATGGATTCTTTGGGGAGTTGGGGAATGGTTGATGAAACAATGGTGGCAAGTGAGGCCATGGATATCTTCCTCTTGAGCTACAACTGGACAATTTACAGCAGCTGTAAGTAGATGTGCAGGGTCTTTCTGCTTCTCCCTAGATGCTAGGTGAGGCTCAAATGAGTGGAAAAGAAAACAGAAGAACCTCCTTTGTAGGTTGGGATGGTGGCTGCTAAGAGAACCTCCTCTAGAGGATTGGGAGGGAGGGATAAAAGAAGATTGGTTTGTGTGCTCTTTGGCAAAAAAATCAGGCTGAGGATATGGAGAACTCACTGCTCTGATACCATGTGAGAAAAGCTGTTAATAGCAGCAGCGGAACAGTTAGAACAAAATAGACACAACCAAGCTGTGAGAAGGCTGTTATACAGCAGTAGAAAAAATGGTTGCAAAGAGTAGAGACAGCCAAAGAATAGAGCTTGTTATTAAGTAGTAGCAAAAGTAAAAGTCTTTACAAAAGAGGCTGGTAAAGCCTATTTATACAAAATTGGAGAAAGTGGGTGAAATTTTTGTTTGGTAGTTAAGTGACTCATGTACTACCAAACAAGTGCAATAAACTAGGAATAAGAGGGAATATCTTGGAAAAAGTGGAAGAGAGAAAAATCATTTAAAGCGTTGCAGATTCTAGACAGAGAAGGCATTTAAAGAGTTGCAGATTCTAGAGAGAGAAGAATCTAGGAAGAGAGAATTTAGAACAGAGATAATAAAGATGAAGGAGAGTGCAGGTCTGGGGTTGCCACCCTCCAACATGGCATTGGATTATACAAACTTATTAATATTGGGGTGAATATTAGGATATAATATACTTTGTGCATCACATTTGTGGGTTTTGCATTTACATACCTTATGCACTTTGGATGGAGACAGACAGGAGAAGTGGGAATGCCATCACTATATATTTAGCATTACCTCGTGCTTGGAAACTGTGTTGCATTGCAAAAAAGAAAAGATTTTTTCTAACCAATATTGTTTTTTACTGCAATATTCATCAGCCAAAATAGGAAATGGTGAAGATAGATTGAATTTTGTAGTAAAGTTTGCACTAAAGACATTTTAAGTATGAACTATAGACCAAAGAAATTGCAATTCAGAAAGAAACAAAATAGGAGATGTTCTCTGTTTCTATTCCGTTGCTGTTCTCCATGGTTATGCATAGAGATGATTGTACTTAGGAAAGAGGGTTAATAAGACATAAGAAAGTTACACAGGAAGAGGTAGAAGAAAGCTATAATGCAAACAATATGTATAGGTGTTAGGATAGCTGTTACGTGATGGCAAAAATAGAGTTTCCAGCCCCCAAGAAATCAGCACTTCATTATATAGGCAGGTAGTTTAAAATCTGGAATTTAAAATACAAAACTTAAAACACTAACATTAAAACATTTAATAGGAATCATATCCAGAAAAATACAATAAATCATAAAGCGTAATACACCAGATATTAATTAGTATATAATATAAGCGTACCGGTACTGAAATAGAAGTACCATGCATGTTTCTGAAGATTCAAGGAGTTCAGGATCCAGAATGCATAAATATAAAATATGAGGTATCTATAATAATTAATAGCCATATATGTCTGAGACTGTAGGCATTATACGTGAATTCTTCATCACTTTTCAAGTGAGACTTCATCGAAAACAAACAGCAAGAAAAGAAAATGAAACTGATAGGTAACCTCAGACAAACAACAGATAAAAACATTGGGTAAAGGATGCTAAAGGAGCTGTGGGCAGCAAAACAAGATAAAATTTAAGGCACATTTAGATATGTATTGGTTCCCCACCAAAATTATCAAAAAGATTCAAAACACATACAAAACTTGGAAAAAAACCTTCACTAACAGCATCTGGAAAAGACATCCAGGCTTTTTTGGGTTGCAAGATACATCCATTGCTTGCAACTGTGCCTACAAGATTGAGTTCTGAGGTAACAAATGATAGTTGAAGGCCTACACGGTTAATATTGCAATGAATCTCCACAGTTTATTTGTGGTGTTCTCCTAATACCAACATGCTCCATGTCTAAGGTTCAAAGTGATCGTCTTTAACATTTATTCTGTCCCTATACAGCTTGTATGATTTGAAAACGCTAGTCCCTACCATTGGACATGTCAAAAAACAACTCAAATATAAAGGATTGATAGCCATCACATTCAGCAGATCTGGAATTTAAAATTTTCAAACAATTAAGTCTTAAACAGTCCAGGAAACATACAGTGATTGATAAACATCTCAGAGACTCCACATTTCTTTTTATAAATAAAGGATGAGGTTTGCAAAGATTATTCCATTATTCAAAAACTATTATTAAAACTACGAAGGTCTATTTTACTATTAATTCAGGTGTCAGGAACTTCCTCACGATATTGTTAGTGAACAGGTCCCCAAGTTTTTTGACCATTCACATTTTTACTGTGTTGCCATGAAAATCAATATTTTTTGTGTAGGAAGGGTTCAATTCAAGAAGGGACTTATTCAAAAAATACATTCTAATATACTTGCACTCCTCCAAGATTTCTGATCAGGAAGAATTCGGATCCATTGGATTGTATTTGAGATTAGCAAGCACATGTGGAAGCTTGTTAATGCTTCATCTAAACTCGAGATTTTCATCTTGAAACTCCTTGTAAAACATATTATTAGGAGGAAATGTGATGGACACAGGAATTTGAATGATAATAATAATGTTATATCCAGTGCCCAGAAAGTTCTAATCTCCTTTGGTTTTTGACAAGGTTCTAACCTTTGATTTCATATTGACATTATTTACTTTCAGAAGGTTCTAAGTTCCAATGTCCTCATAAGCATCATAAATAACCTAGAACATGAAGGAGAAGTTGGAACAAATGTTACTTTTACATTTGCCGCAATATTGAAAATGTCTTTTAATGACTTTTAAAATGCAATTTAAAGTCTTGGCGGACACTTGTGTACCAAGCGCACACATGTCAGTGATGGATATTAAATTAACCCAGGGATATTTCTTGAGCACATTTTCTAACTCGTGCTCTGGCCAGGTACCTATCCCAGTGGGTTACCTTGATAGCCGCAAATATAAGTAGAATTTCTTCTCTTATCTACATAGATTTTCTATCGGGTCGACTATAAGGCTCACACAAGACAATCATACTCATAATATGGGACTTGCACTAAATTAAAGGACATCCTAATTGCTGGGGTGATCACATTTCAGCCACTGAGAAGAATTATATTTGAGTGATCTCTAAATATTTAGACAAGTGACCTTTATTGCCAAAGTTTGGATTTGAAGCATCCGTATGAAGGTAACATAATGTATGTGATTCAAATATAGATATTGTTCTTTATTGGATGTGTTTGTTTAAATGATCTTAGAAGCAACCTTATTCTTTCTGATAAATGCAGTGTTCCTCTACCTACAAGCGGAAGATACTATGTATTATTTTGGTATTTTTTATGGTTTTTATTTGCAAATATTTTTGTATGGAATGGTTCTGGCACAATTTCCTATTCATAGTATCCTCATTCAATTCCTCTTCCTTTTTCACATATAGATGTTTGTAGATGGATATTGTAATTTATAATTTTATACAGAGCAATTATGTTCTCTTCTTCAGTAGTAAAGCTGACGATTGTGCTTTTTGATTTAATGTTCCTCTGTGGAGGTACTTGCAAAATGACATTTTTGTATTATTCCTCATATGTAAGAAATAGCATATGGGGATTTGTAATATTTTACATCACAACATTTATGACATTCTGATTGTCATAGATATTGATGACATTGTTGCACATACCGGTATCTCATTATGCGAATATAGTGATGGTGTCTGAAGTTGAAAAGTTTTATCATGCAGTTGTGCAGGGTCCCAAATCATCAGAGCAGGATTTATCAGATACAAATGAAGAACAGTTACAGAAACTCATTGCACAGGCTTTACTGAATGCTCAAAAGGACAGTGATGCACAGATATCACAACCACTACCACCACCATCACAATCTCGGACTGAGATCCCCAGGGCCGAAACAAAACAACGTGTTCGAATAATTCCTCTGTTACAAAATTCTGAAAAAGGAACGGGCCATTCAAATGATTGTCTGAATGAAAATAAGGGGTCATATGGTCATGCTTTTGATCGTCAGAACATAATGAGCCGTGAGAAATCATGTGCAGCTAGCGGATGGGTTGTGAACCAGCCAAGTGGAATGGTTAGTCAAGTACCATTACAAATCCATGGAATGCCCTTGGTTCTAGGGCCAGAGTCCCATGTTACAGTTTTCTCAACGAATCAAATGCAGCGTGACTATGAACAAAACAACTGGTTCCAAGCATGTCCATCTACAGTCATGCTAGTTAATAACGGTAATGATCTTAATGTATCAGACACAGGCTTCCCCTTTGTGCCCACAGCATATAACCAGATGATTGTGGCCCCTGGGAACCACCATTGGATGGGTATGCTACCCCCTGCACCTCAGGTTAATCCTCATCCTCCAACATTCAAACCCGCCTTGTCATTGGCTCCACGAGTACGTGTTCGTCGAGCAGTGCCTGTTTGCTCTGCACCACCACCACTTCCTGAAGAGGACATCACTGAGACAAAAGAAGCAGCATCACTACAGGCTCTAAATCAGCTCAGACTTTGAATACCCAGCGTATCAAATACTTTAGGCCGAACATTCAAAGCAGGACATTTTTTGTGGACACCATCATGGGACTAAAACAGTTAAAAGCCAAACAAGTTTAGCAGTTTTTGGACATGACACGTACGTTATGAAGGATTCTACACAGCTCAGCCATAATGTGTGGTTGAAGGTTTTACAATGGCATGAGGATTATTGCTAGAACTGTATATGTTACTGACACTCTCTGAGAATAAAATCTCGCAATGTATGTAAAAGCGCTTTTTTCTTTTAATATAAATGGTTATGGGCGTAAGTTTTTGCAAGGCTACTAATTTATTTTGGAGATCTCATCATAAGTAAACCACCTAAGAACATGTTAAAAGAAAGAAAAATGAGTGCATTGTATTATTTGTATCCTTCCCTTGTCTTTGAATTGGGCAATTCAAAAATTCTTTTATAGACAAAAAGAAATTAGTCAGATGAGGTTTAGGATTTCACTATTAGCACTTAATGACATATAATAAATGAGGTTTATTGCTTATCATGTATAACTTTAATAGCAGCTGAAATATATCCCATATATTGGAGGAAATGAGAAATCATGATAATGGATTGTGTTCTATGTTTTATCGAATCAGTAAATGAGGTGATTCAAAATTTCTCTTACAGATGAAAAGAAATTAATCAGATGAGGTTTAGGCTTTCCCTATTAACACATCATAGCATATTATTGAATGAGGTTTATTGCTTATCCGCATTGATATTTACCATGTAATGAATGAAATGAGAATGCACGATAATGAATCATGTTTTATGCTTTTGTGATCCAATTTTGGCAATGATTGCTGTTTTCGGAAATTTTGATGCCTTTATCACTACTCAAACAGGTTTGAAACTGAAATATCATCTGTTTTTATGTGCTGAGATGAAAATCGCTACTCTTAAGACTTGTCGATAAGGAAACTAGTCCCTATGCACTATGTTGTGTGCAGTGGAAAAACTGGGTATTTCTGAGGTCGCCATTACTCTTTACGATGGTCAATAAATTTATGTTCATTATACACTGTTTGTTTATAGTTCTGATTCTATAACCATTTTATAGTTCTGATCGAATCAATTTACTGTATGCAATAAATGCCTCCATAAAGAGCAAGAAACATCCACTTTCAAGATAATGAGTAAATGTAATTATTTCTATCTAAAACAATTTAACAATATTGTATGTCATACTTCTATGTTTAATGCTATTCACTTTTGATTGTACAACATGGCTCTGTAAAGAGCAAGAAACACTACCTTTAAGATAATATAAGTAAATTTAATAACTTTCATCTGAAATAATATTTCTACATTCGGTGTTATTCATTTTAATGGTAAAACATGGCTCTGTAAAATGCAATAAACATCCATCTTCAAGGTTATATAAATAAATTTAACAAATTCAATCTGAAATAATATCATGTATGCCATACTTCAAGGTCAAGCTTGAATAACATAAAGGTATACACTACAAGCAAGATGACTAGAGAATGGGGATTCTCTACACGAGTTTATGTACAGTTGTTAGACCTGAAAAACTTTCATATGTAAGCTTGTCTAATATGTATCTTGTGATCGAATTTCACTCGAATAATCTGTCAAATCTAGTTATGAATTTCATTCCCTATTTGAAAGTACAAACACAATGTCTTGCACAGAACTAGAACCAAAATTAGAGTGAACATTGCGTTTTTCAGAAACAGAAACAAAAAATAAAGGTGAAAAAAACATGACCTTCAATAACCCAGAGAATGTGTAGGATGATTACACAAAGTACAAAAAAGATTGTACTGTGTTCTGTTTCACAAGATTTGATGGCTTGCAGTAATTGATGAATTAGATGGAACAGATTTGAGAGGCCCTTGATGAGTGTACGCTGGTTACAGAGATAATAGACGGATGTTCTCACATCTCAATTAATCGGTTTTGCTTCTTTACTTCAATATGAGAATCTAATTTCGAGCTTGGCTAATATCTTGCAAATAGCAAGAACTAGTTGAGAACTTCAAATTCCTATACCTTCCTACTTTGAAAGAAGAGAAATATACGGAAAAGAAGGATAATTAGACATAATCTAAAGCTTATACATATGCAAGGAACCAGTCTGTCGAAAGGGAGGGTAATGTAACACAATGCAAATCAAATGGTCAGTCCTACTGCACATGGTATTGCATTCTACAGCTTATGGATGCCAAATATACATACACAGACACATGCATATACTATATCGACATATGTATCACAGTGGACATCAAGTCCATTGTGACCTGCAAGAGTTGGTAACGTGAACATCTTGTTCCTGATGGCTCCTCTTGTATATGAAATAAGCTGTTAATGCAAAAGTTGACATCTTATATACGCTCCATATCGAAAACATCTTGGGTCTTAAATCTGCAAGATTTGCTGAAGACCACCTTATGGGCAGCAGAAAAGGACTGTCTTGTCTTGGATCACTACTGCTACCTTTCTGCAGATGTGGGTTGGCCAGGTTTGGAATCAACATTTTAGACCGAATTGTACACCAGCCCCCTCCATTCCAGTTTCATCCATTATCTTCTGAGATTCCTCAAGTCCCTTTGGCTTCATTACTTCGGCTGTGAAAAGCTATTACATTTGAACCACCATTATTTTACTGTGAGTTGAATGATCAACCAATGACTCACCTCTTTGACCATGATTCAATCAATGAGCTGGAATACCCCTTCACCTGATACAAAGATGGCAATACTTCAGTGGTTGCACTGACTGTTGTAGGGTTATATGCCCACCTCAAAACCTCTTCCTTTCATACAAGTCATGCCATCGAAACAGCTTCAGAAAAGATATTTCCAACATCTCCAACTTGTGTAAGAACATATTTCGCCTCAGATGGAAATTCCTCTATCGAATTTCTGTTGGCCGCCTCTACTGCATTTTCAGCCATTCCTTTCTGACTTGGTCTATCACAAGTTGATTTCCACGTGACCGCAATGCTAATTGACTTGAATCTGTGCATAGTGCTTTGGACTCTCCTATCACACACTAAATCACATACATTTCCATCGACTATTGGAGAGTGAACCCTCTTCCAATTCTGGTGTCAACCTTCAATCCATCCTTCTTTAGATAGCATTATTTCACTTTTCTCAGGGCTCTCCCTTGACCAGGGCCCTTCCCAGATCCTGCCAATACTTACTTCATACAGGAGAGATTGGTCTTTATGCCTTGAACCCCTTCCAATCGTGTGGACGGAACACTTGTTCTCTCCAGGACATCTTTCTGCAGCTTCCAAATTTCAGTACTAATCTCTGAAACCCACACCCCACGTGTCATGTAAATTATGGTCAATGAAAAACATGGAGAAAACATGGGAGAATGAATCAACCCAAATGAACATATCCATTAAGAGGAGGAATAACATCAGCTTATAGACAGGCATCAGGCAATGATGCACGACCTACTATATGGCTCCACATGGGTGGATGTTAGACTGGATATCGACAAGCGTACAGCTTCTGGGGTTAAGATAAAGGAATGTAAGCTCACTCATTCCAACTCCTGCAACTCTTCCATCACTCCCTCTGTAGCTCGGCACTTGGACATTCAATTAGCCCTTCTCTCCCCATTCCTTCAGCTCTGCACACTTTTCTATTACACACCTTATGCCCACAGGGGGAGACCAATTGAATATGGGAGCCACATTGACTAGCTTGTGAATAACACTGGGCGATAGGGAATTAACACCCAGAAACATATCCTCAAACAAAATATCCGGACCAAGGGGGCCTCATTATACATACATGCATGCATGCATATATATATATATACATACATTTTTTTTTATATTACAGATCTCATGCCCACAGGAGGAGACCACTTGATTGACAGAGCCACATTGACTGACTTACGAACAACACCAGGCCATAGTGAAACAAATCCTAAAACAAAATATCCGGATCAAAGGGACCTCAAAGATATATTTAATCCAGGCATATCAGGCAGATCATCTTAGACATAATAGTATCACACAATCAAAATCCTAAGAAGAGTAGGCATGAAGTTATATACCAGTGTATTTAATATAGAACAAATTTTCGAAAAACAAAATGCTGCCAAAGTACTGAGTTATGTTAGTGTGCATGTGTTAATTAATATACATGTCCCCCTTTAATCAGTAGAAAAGACAATATAGTGATAATACTTTATTAAATGCTGAAAGTGCATGAATTACACATGAATGCTCAAATGACAACATTCAAAATCACCTTCAACATAATATGGTCTTTAATACGTTGGCATATTCTTTTGATCAGCACTCTTGAGGATGATGAACATTAGGTAGGACCATAGAAGATAACAGCTTAAAAGCTTTCTTGCAGTTTTCTTTCATGGAAAGACATTCAAAAGTGTCAAGGCATTATCAGTATGAAGGTAAAAACTAAAGTAGTGTTAGTGTTAGTATGAAGGTAATATATTATCTATTACTTTGATCCCAACGCAAAGTTGTTGAGCCTTAAAGGATCTAGAGATTGCCGAAATCAAATTTTACACCCAAGACAAAGAGCCTCCTTCATATTCCACACATACATATTCACAATGAAGGGAGCCATCTGATGTTGAATGTAAAGCCAACCGAAGGTTGCAGATTAAAGAAAACATAGATTCAACAATTCTCAATTGTGAAAACAATGGAACCTATGCACAAATGGAAAATGGCCAATCTCTTTTTCTCCCCACATAGTTGTGACAATAATACATAAGCAGAGTCACCTTACCATATCACGGACCTTGCAAATGTACAAGGGCACAAGTATGAACTTCGTGAAGCAATGTGATTTGAATGGTGCTATTTCTTCTTCACCCACTCTGAAGTTCAAAGTAGATTAAATGCTACAATTGATTTTGTTCAGGAAAGTGCCTGAAGATGAGATTTATACATAGCTTACAGCGCGTGACAGTTATAATTTTGTCAAAAACCCATCATTAAGAAATGGTCAAAATGAGCCGGTCCTTCTCTTAGACAACATTCTTGCAAGACAAAACACCAGACGCCTCGACAAATCAGCATGTCAACAAATACTCTTCGTTTTTCTGTCAGCAATGAGTGCATAATCCTGTTTTCAAATTTTATTCACAGAAGTCTTCCTCTTCATCAACATCCATTCAAAACATAGGCACCAGCAAACATAGCCTGCCTTAAATTCTTGAAAAGTAAATCCTGCCACCTCTGCTTTGTGCTGAATTTTTTGTAACTATCATACATGCATTGCAAACTTCACATCTCAATAAATATTCTTCACTTTTCTGTCACCAATCAATACAATCATCTTTCCAAATCTTCATCATTCACATAAAAAAGTCTTCAGAATCAACCCTAAAGTAGAAAAGAAAAGGTATGGAAGGCTAAGTATTATGTGCTGTCTCGTTAGTACGGTTGAATTTCCATTCTAAATGGTCTCCCTTTTTCAAGAGTTGATACTACTGAGGAGCACAAAACATAAATCAAGAAGATTATGCACAAAGCATAAACAACATACCTTTCAATAAGTATTTTGCCAAACGTAGCACTTCAATCCATTGAGCATAGCTCCATCTGATCACTTTGATCTACTTCTCTTGACTTCAATGTTTAATGAAGAAAAAGGAATGAAAAACAGGCATAGCTCCAGCACTATTTCCTTCGAAAAATGAGTTGCACGTATGCCATGGCATGATCACTTTGATCAAGTTCTCTTGACTTCAGTATTTGATCAAGAAAAAGGAATGAAAAATAGGCATAGGTCAGCACAGATGACCACAATAACAAGCGTCAGTTTAAAAATGTACATACCCATAAATTGGGCTTCACTTCATGAACATACCATATGGAAAGAAAACCTAAGAGAATCCATTGACAGGAAAAATTTGTTTTGAGGCACCCTGGCAAGGACATGTCTTAGCCATCTGTGTGCAGGAAAGCTCTGGTAATGAAGAGAATATTCTGGATACAAACAGCTATTGATTTAATGACAAATAATCTCTTGCAGAAGAAAGACATTTTAAAACTCTATCTTCTCACTAATTCAAGGAATGTATTCTTTATCTGTGAGAGTTCTGTTTTCTTTTTTTCATCCATCTCTGAGCTGTTTCCCTCAAAATTGTTGAGGAAGCATACAAAGCTTGATAAAGGTAAAAAGTTACGATTTGCACTCCCTTCTTTAGTCTGCAAGCCCTCTACTGAAATAGCATTGAGACAATTCAAAAACCTTGTTGCATCCAATGACACCCAACTTGCAAAAACTGCTGCAACTAACAGACTAAGATCTTCTGGGAGGCCCAACAAAATTATAATCAGATTTGATGTAGGCCACTGTGCTCTTAGAAAGAGTAGAAATCCTGACAGAGCATCACTATGTATCAAAGGTTTAAGAAAAGTAGCACAAGATAGAATTAAATTTTCCACGAGAAAAGGTACTGCATTATGCAACTCAGCAACAAGCATCCTCCAGAAATACTGCTGCTCAAAGCAGTCCCAAGAAACTGAACTCTTTATCAGATCTGCTATGCGGTCTGGTTGCTTTCCAAGAACTGAAATCTCTTTAAGACTAAGCTTGAGCTCAAGTTTTGATAGGTTCCTTGGATCCAGTACAGATACCAGTAACTTTATTACTTCCTTCTTTCCTCCAGAGACATCAGGAAGATGACTAAACACCATGAAAATCACAAGCAATAGCCTTTGAATACTCCATGTTAGACATGTTTCCAAGTCCTGGAGAAGCACTTCCTCTACTTCATCTACTCTCTCTCTTGTTTCCTGTGTCTGTATGCCATTTTCAAGTTTCGAATCACATGATGAAGGTTTGGGAAAAGTACCTTTTTTCCTATACACACCCTTGATGTACACTTTGTATGATTTAAATGCATCTGAAACCACAGGCAAGTGAGATTTGCTTGTGACTTTTGAGTTTTGGCAGATACCCACCTCAGGTAGCTCATTCACCTGCAATGCCTTATGCCAAGAAAATGCAGAGGCTTTCCCACTTTCATTTCCTTCTAACAAAGACGATAATTCATTATCCTTGTGAGGCTCCTTAGTACATTTTGGAGAAATTAGGGCATCCAAATCTGGTTTCAATTCAGTACCAGTTAAAACATTGCTCTGATCAATACACTCAGCTATCCTGCAGATGTAACAAAGAAGACGGGCACCAACTGCATAACCTTCAGTGTGCCAAGCTAAGAGCAACTGTAGCAGCTTTGGATGATTAGATTGGGTAAACCTGCGAAGAATTGCAGATGTCACTGACATTATCTCATCATTTTCGAGAGAATCTGACAGATACCCTGATAGTGGTGTAAATAAGTCATGTCCACTCGCCTTCACCATGTCAGAAACCTTCTTTGCGAAAGCATGAGCACTTTCCATGGCATGCCCTGTCTTTTCATCATCATTTCCTTCAGTTGTCACACTGCTGTCACTATCAGATATAAAAGATACTATCAACTTGTCTAAAACAGCAGCAGCCTCTTCTTGGGACCTTGTAAGTGCTTTTGCAAGATCATTAAGAGTTACAATATCAATGCGCCTCTTCTTGTGCAGCTTATTGTCCATCATTCCATTATTTGACTCCATCGTCGGTGTTCCTGGCTCAGAATTATCTTCACCCAAGTCTCGTTCTGTAACAGTTCTTGATAACGGTTTTTCTTGTCTAGAATGTGATTCACTTTGGACTGTTGAAACCCCCCTTATGCTACCTAATGGGGATGGAATGGAATCGGGAACCTCTTGCTGAACACATTCTTGCTTCACATTTTTATGGGCTTCCATAGATTCTGCTTGGGAGTACATTGGGAAGTAGGCAACAAGCTTCTCCCTAAGCCAAGGAGAAACATGTGAATTACATGCTAAAGGCTCCAATGACCTAACAACGCCTTTACTTACCAGTATGTCCACTGATGTGACCACCCCACGAGCTATCAAGTCTTTCCTAGAAGGGTCATAATGCTCCAAGCACAGAAACAAAAACTCTAACAAAGAATGAGTAATATCTATGTACTTTGGAACAGAGTGTACCATAAGAAGAAGAGCAGGCTCAATATTCATTATATTGTCTGTCTTGGTCATAAAGAAAAACCAATCATAGAACAAAGCAAGTTTAGCATTTGCCTCAACATGTTGACTTTTGCAACATTTCAAAAGCCAGCCTATAACTGCCCATCGTGGCACTATGTCCGATTGGAGGATGTGATTTGGGGGATGGTGAACACAACAAATGAAACGAATGAGATCACAAACCAAAGTCTCACTTCCAGGTGCTGACAGAAAGCGCTGAGCAAACCATGCCTGATAGCGCCTCTGATTCCCCATGCGCACATATGTGAGCATGAACCTGATTTGTGATTCCATCTCCATGGTTAAGCGTGAGAGTAGGTAACGTGTCGGTGTTCGCACGACATATAGCTGTGCAATATCTGTAAAACTAGAGACATTGAAAGCAGATGGATTCGAGAGTAGATCCTTCCAAATAGACTCAAATTCTGGAATGAAAGTAACATCCTGCAAAAGCCGCACAAGATCCCTGCCTATAACGAGGCATTCTTGGAAGCAGTTGCGAAGTATCTTTACACAGAAAGAAGCTTCATCCTGTCTTAGCTCATTTAATACAGTGTTTTTAGCCATGAAATGATCCGGTAAAAGTCGAAGGAATGTGAACAAAGCACTTGTAAGTAGTCCTGGATTCCCAATAAGCCAGGTCCAGTTATTCCTGAGCATATCCAACACTTGCCCAGACAGCCACACATTCCACTGTGTTACATCGCCTCCTATGATGCAGCGCAACAATGATAAGCATAAGTTCTCCACTTCCGATGCAGACAAAGCTATTAACTGCTTAACCAGCAACAATAGCTGAGTGCGGCACTGGTCGAGAAGCTTTGGGTAGTGCTCATTGACAAGTCGTAGAAGAACAGAAACAATGCAAGCATACCCATCGGTGGTGATGGCTGTCAGGTGTGTGAAGAGGGATTGTTGCATTCGAGGCTGTGTCAAGAACGCATAAATCCACGCTTGGTTCAGCTGGGTAAGATCTCCTGATGGTAACGACTGAGGAGAGATGTGGTAGGGAGGTGTAAGTTGGGCCTGAAAACTCACAAATGATTGATACAAACTGTTCTCAAAGTCCTCTTTTGCCTCATAAGGGGATCTCATCAGTATCTTCCCCTCTTCTGCATCTTGAGGAGGCCTTTGCACCATCTTTGATGTCATGACAAACAGATTCAAAGCACCACTTCATGCAAGAGCCTCTACATGAGGAAGGACATGGCAACATCTGACAGAGCAGGTTGAGTGGCACGACAAAATCTGCCCATTTTTCAAACCCTGAATCGGTGCTCACGTCTACTTCCCATTTACGAAGGAAACAAGCCAATAAGAAATGGCAAACAAATTGCTGTGTCCGAAAGCAATAGCCCTGGTTCCAGCCTAACAGCAATCACACTACATAAATATGCATCTTTCTCTCATATATATCTATCCCTTTTTCTCTCAACTTACCGAAGGCCAGGACGAGAAGTGAAGAAGAAGAGCTCGTGCAGAGAAAGAAGCCGCTGGAGCTGCAGAGCAAGGAAGAAAGCATAATATACATACATATATATATGTATGTATGTATGTGTGTGTGTATGTATGTATGTATGTGTGTATGTATGTATGTATGTATGTATGTAGCTATGTAGCTATGTATATGTATATGATGAGTATTTTGGTTCATGGGGGAAGGGAGGTTAATTATAGGTGAGGCCTCTAAGTTCCCAGAGACACATATGATGCCCAAAATCTAGGTGGGCAACCCTTGGAGTCTATCTGTCCTCTACACACACACACACATGCGGAGATTTCATTGTATGCTCTTTGTTCCATAATGTATACTTTACTAGACGACTGATCCATCAAGTGATTTCTTTGTTCATGTGTGCAATGCTGAAAATTAAGAAATGTAAACAAATCTTTAGTGCATGCACCACATTGAGTCGAGTAGCAAATGGTTAGGCCGAAGACTTTGAATGTACAATTATTGTATCAAATATCCAAGTCAATTTTTGAGAGAGTGATATATGGACACGAATAGGGTAACATATGCATACCATCCACTACTATCTTTTTATTGTCACTTCCATCATGAGTTGTCTTATGCCTCTTGTTCAAGCTCACAACCATGTCCAATATGTATGACCACAAAAACCATGTTCATGGTATGGGGCACAACCATCCTTCCTACTAGCAAAAGCCATTGTTTAGATTGTATCAATCTCATTTGTTTAGTTCTTGTCGTGAATTTGCAAGATCTAGGTGATATCTCAAGCTCAACTTGGCAAATATGTAAGTTACATTGTATTGAACATTTTTTTATGAAGATGTGTTGTTTTATAAATTGATGTGGAATTGTGTTCATGAATCATACCATAGTATGTAAAATTTGTGTTCGTCTAGCATAACATTTGTTTTCCTACGTTGGAAAACGAATGCGAATGTTATTCAAACATTCTTGTGTTTTTTGTTTTAGTTTTTTCCCTATTTTTTTAATGTTTTTTTAGTTTTTTTCCATTTTTTAGGCTTATTTACCTCAAAATAATTAGTTGATCCAAAATATGGTATTTGTCATTCTTTGAGGGTGTTTTTCTTACGCGAATGATTGAAACATGAGTGAATGTGAATGCACGTATGGTATGTATGGTTCATACTGTGAATCATACATATATGGCCATCTCTTGGCTTGTCTAATTATCCCACCTTGAACGGGAAGAAAGAAGTGTCTCCTACGCTAAATAAAGAAACCTTCAAGCATTGGTTTAGCATTTTAACGCCACTAATGAATATTTCTAGTCAAATTTCCCCCACTTTTGGTGCATCATTCATGGCATTGTACAAAATAATAAAAGTTGAATCTTTTCCGAATATTTCTTGTTCTCTTTTTAATACTTTTCATAATTTGTTCAGATGTTCATGGCAATGCAAACAAGAATTTCTTAATCATTCATGATCTACTATGGAGTGTAGTTTCCTATTTATTGAACATTCGAACAAAGAGGATATATCAATGTTGTAAAAAATAAACAAGCTAGCTCAATAATGTACTTATAGGTTGGGAATAATGAACATTGGGTGAAAGTATATTGGTTTCAACATTTTGCCTACGAAAGTCGAAGATTAATTTTCCCCTGCAATTTGATGGCACACCATTTGAATTAAAGTTGGTTGGTAATACACATACCCTCTCGTAGATATATGATAGGTCAAGCTAAAGTTGGCTTTGCTATATCTCTTCTTGTGAGACCAACTCTTTAGAGAATTGCTATGTTGCTCAAAAAGGACCTTCGCAACTGAGAGATTTTATCACCTTGACAATAAATATCAATGCCTATGTTGAAAATACTAATAAATATCAATCATCAAGCGAAGCAATCATCGAGGATTGTGTCCAAATTAAGTTTATGCATCCAAGTTGTAGGAAATTGTCTTGATACTATCTGGGATAATATTGCCCTCTATGATTGTTTTGAAGGGGGCTTTGAGATGATGTCAAATTCCCCTTATTCCAATGAACTCACGATCCTATAAAGTTTATTAAGTTTGTTGTTTAGTGAGATCAATTTACTATTCATGCATCAATAGGGTCCAACATCAAATTCAATTCCACATATAGTCGGCCCCATGGTCCAATTCCAATGAATGTGGATCATTTGGTTAATGGGATCTTGAACATCTAATTAAGGAGAATAACGAGGGGGGGGGGGGGGGGGGGGGGGAGAGAGAGAGAGAGAGAGATTAGGAAAATAAGGCTTTAGGTAAAAGTGAGAAGATAAAGGTTAAGTGGGAGGAGTTTTAACGATTGGCTTTTATACTTCCCTTAGATTTTAGTTTCTTTGTGCTTGGGGCTCACAAGTTTCCCACTTTTTTCTTCTTCAAGGGTACCTATGTCAATGCTTGTGTGTATGACCAATGCTTAACTTCCACTTGAACTCCTTAAGGAGTCCATACAATGGTCTTGCTTCTCAACGAAGATTTTAATGAAGTGTTGAAAGTACACAACATAGTCTGTAAATTCCTATCATAGCTTCTCATTAGCATAAGGGATCAAGTCTAAAGTTATTTTTACTCTCACGTCATCAGTAGAGATTTGTTTCATGATGTGCTACAATATTATCCATGCTTATCTCAAATTTGGCATTTGAGTGTGTTCAATGATAATTGATTCAAAAGTTCCCCTTAGAAGGGTGAGGTGTTCCATCCAAGTCGAGTTGTGGCATATGTCACATACATAATACCTAACTCTATCTAAGTTCATAAGGTTGGATGAGAATATATGATCAATGCCTCTCTCATAAGTTCCTAACCCACTCGCCAACTTGGATGACATTTGTTAGTAAACAGACTTGCCAAATTCAATGCAAAGGTATATTGATGTTGATCCATTTATATAACAACTATTTAACTATACTCAAAGAGTCCATCAATAAGGTTGTAAGCTACATTTCACACTTCCCAATTTAATAGATGCTCTATGGATAAATCTATGTATGCATATTTGGATTTTACAATTGTTCATGGGTGGGCAAGCAGAGTGCTCTATACTTTGAGCATCTTCTTTATTTCATCCTTGATTTGTTGGCCTTATTGACCATTCATCAACCACGGTTTCTCCTAACTACCCTTGCATCCCTTCACTTAGGAGTTGCATACATCACTACTTCGGTTGACACTATCTTCATGTCTATGTAGCTCCATGGAAATGTGCCCATGAATTCCTTGAGGATTAAGATTAGAGAAACCTCCTCTTCAGGTAGATCTTCGACAAGGAGGGAATCAAATTACACCACTTAATTAGAATGATGACATGTATCTAAAAAACACAAATAAGCGAAAGTATTACACACAATGCACAAAACAACAAATTTACATCTTTGAGATCAATTATTATTTCCCGTTTCCATACATACAATTGTCCATTTCCTCTTTCAAAATTCTTCATCTTACCCCACGATTTTGGGTCAATGCAATATCACCTCTACAAGGATGGAAACAAGAGGCTTTGAGGATGGTTTGGCCTAGGCAAGGATGAACTCAATGAGAAAGATATGAAGTCAAACATGATTCAAATTTGACAAATTCAAGAAAATAGAAAGGAATGTATGGATCCAACATTTAGAACTCAATTTTCGTCGAGAAATGTTAATGTGTTCAAATGTATTTATAAGTTATTGGCAAGTGACAAACTAATACTATGACCCTTACAAGAGTAACAATCAACAACAAATCCTACTTTCAAAAACTCTAAGATATGGTGTAGTCTTTCTGGCGATAGCAAGGTCAACAAAATGCAAAGCTTTACAACAACAATTACTTGGGTGGATATGGTGAGGCCTTGTTGGAGATGGTGAGATAAAAAAGATGCAATAATTACAACTAGGGGGGTGTTGAAAGAAGAAATGGTAATGAGATTTGTTGGCTCCAAGCTTGCCAAAACCAGCAATAACATGTTACTAAAGGGGTTTTAGGTCAATGCCTAAGTTGGATGAGATAGCAAACGCTCAAGAAGCTGAAGACCATGGTCCCTCTAGCATAGTAACGGCATAATGGATGTGTGTGTGTGTGTGTGATAGAGAGAGAGAGAGAGAAGGATGGATGTGCTCAACCCTGCATTCCACAATGGCATTACCACTAGGGTAAGTTACGATATTAAAAAAAAATACAGAAATTCATATCCATTTGTGTATATCGGATGCTTATTAGTAAATTCCTGTATATCTATGTGCTTGGTCAAAGTTGAGGTTTTTAATTTCAAAAATACCAAATCAGAAACAAATCTAGCAATATATGCTTTTACTTATATCAATTAGGAAAGATAGCTCACATTCTAATTACCTCAATTAGGAGAGAAACCCCACTTTCTAATTACCTCAATTAGGAGAAACCCCACTTTCTAATTACCTGACTAGGAGAGACGACCCACTTTCAATGCAACGGCATAATTTGCTTCTAATTGACAAAATTAGAAATGTGTACATTCTAAATTAAAGAATTGACCTCATATAATTGGATATTGTAATTAAACGAAGGTGATTTTCTAATCGTTGTACATTAACCTCATATAATTACACGCTTAGTGTTAGTTTCAAATGTTATCAGGAGCCTCTCAGTTTGAATCCCATAACCAGCATTTGCTGATGATGATCGTGGCGATGACAAATAAGTTTGAACGCCATAAGCAACATTCGCTGAAGATGATAATGACGACCACAATTAGGACGACAATGATAGCCACGATGATGATGTGCAGAATATATATTACATTTTCATTAATCGGAACTACACATTGGAGAGATGGTTTTTTGGGTTTGATTCGTCCTTCTTGAAAAGTCAGAGAGGTTGTTGTCTCCAACCACAATCCATCCATGAAAGAAAGAAACCCCTTCCTGAAATATGACAACAATGGAGTAATAACAACTGCCAAGGTTTCCAGACAGGTATTGCAGCACAAATATAGGAAAACGATGCAGTGGAACTCATCAAACCTGTGCTCGGGAATCAAAACCAAATGAAGAAGAAGTGACCGAACTTTCAACAGTTCTACGACTTCCTGAAGAAGAAAAAAATATTTTATGTTACATTAATTCATCCTCCTTGAGAAGCCAGAGAGGTTTTCTCCTACCACAATCTGTAAAGACTCCTTCATCCATGAAAGTACGAAAGAACCCCTTCGCCGAAATATGGCAACAGAGTAATGACAACTGACGGCCATGGTTTCCAGACAGGGATTGTGGCACACACAAAAAAAAGGATTTAGCTGAGTCCATAAAAACCCTGTGATGGGCTTTCAATAGTTCTATGTCTTCGTGAGAAGCAAGGAGGATCGAGTGATAAGTCATCTATGTTACATCGAAACATACATGCAGTAGAGTTCTCGTGTGTAAAAACATCCCCTAATTGGATGGTTTCCATGGCTCAGAATTACATCGTTGCAACCGCATTACGGTCTTCCTCTGGGATGTGACCGAGCGGGACCGGATGAACTCCGCATTGCCAGCTTGAAACAGCTTCAAGTACCGTCTTCCCGCCTCATTGAAGCCAGCCACTTGGAAGGTTCCAGCAAACAGCTTCTCCCCACTTGCAGGGGCAAGCTCATGGCTGGCAGCATTCTCATTCAGATCATAACCCACCACAATTAGCGTGCCAAACGATTTCGCAAGATTTTCATAAAGATCTGTATGGTCAAATCTCTTTTTGTCCAAGTCTCCGCCATCACTGTCGGATCCAGGCTTTTTGGTTTTTGTGGGATGGCTTCTTCTGGAATCTGCGGTCGATCCCAGAAAGAATATCTTCTTCTTCTTCATCGTGGTTGTTGTCTTCTTCTTCTCGGCATCCTTCGATTGAGTTCCCGAAGGTTCTATGGTATGAGCTTCCCCATCACATGAAGCTCTCTGCAGGCATTGGGCAATTGCCTTAGCATCTTGGTCAATGGAGGAAAATGCTGAGCTTCTGAGGACTTGACCCTCTTGGGCCAGCGGCACTTCGTCGTCCTCCTCCATACTTCGGTCGGGCAAACATGGCTGGGCGCGCGCAGCTCCAGCTCTTAATCTCTCGCCATCTCTTGCCAACCATGTCTCAGGGACAACTTCTAAAGAGACTTTCAAATCCTGTATATTGCAGATGCCTGACTGAAGAGGGGGCAACTGTTCATAAGTAGACTTGTGTGCCACACCATGTTGTGCAGAGGTTGGAGGCCCCCCATGGAGCTTGGAAGAAGGCATTCGACCTTGTCCTGCAGGGATAGCATTTCTATGACATCTCATCTCTGCATTGTTAGCAGAAGAAGAAGGAGAAGAGGCAGATATCTGGGATGGACCCCCATTCATAATCCCATCCCATCCTCCTCCTCCTGCATACTGATGATGTTTACGGAAAACTGTAGCCCACAGGCTTCGCTTACTATCTTGCATATCTGACACAAACACATGGGCCAAACAAACAAGAAGAAACCTCAACATGGGACGTAGAAATAGCCGCATATTGCTAAGCAGAAGCAGAAAATAACCAGAAAAAAGGCAGAAGAGAAACACTGGAAAAAAAACAGAAAGAAGGAATGGGAGATCTGACCTTCATGACCATGGCCTGCAGAAGAGGCAGAGCTAACCTTGCGTGGCGAGGCAAAGAAGGAAGTCCATGTGGAGTGTCTGCCTCTTGCAGGGCTCATGAAGAATCGAGCAGGGGATGAGGAAATGGCGGCGGCTCCTGACGACCCAGATTCTCTAGATGCTCCTGATGCCATTGATGAAGATGAGGAGGGCCCTTTGGACATGGCCTTGTTGGACCTGCAAGGCTTAACCTGGCCGATGCAAGAAACTGTAGGAGAAGTAGGGTCTTCTTCATCCTCCCTTGCTTCTTCATCTGCTCCTTTTTCTCCTTCTTCTTCTGTATATCTTCCTCTCCCTCCCTTAGCCCTAGCGGAAAACATAGCAGTGGACCTCTGCCCACCGCCTTTCTTCTTCACCATGCCTTCCCTCGCTGGGCTGCGTAATAGTAACGGGGAAGAAGTAAACCAGGAAAGCTTCTCGCTTGCACTTCTCTGCACGGGGTCAGGGACAGGGACAGGGACCTCTGTGCATTTCTTCTTCCTCCTCGACTGCTGCTGCTGCTGCTGCTTCTTCTGTGATTCCTTGTTACCATTGCTCATCAAAGTAGTCTGATCATGAAGGGCTTGCAATGCGCTGCTCCGATATCTATCATACTGCCAGTGCTCTTCTCCAGCCATGGTTCCAATCAGAGCCTTTGCGTGAGTGTGAGTGAGTGAGTGTGTGTGTGTGTGTGTGTGTGTGTGTGTGTGTGACAGATAAAGAACCGAAGGGGAACAGTAGAAAACTAGGGTTTCCAGGCTGCCAGGAATGTAGGAGGAATGTTAAACTTCAAGGGTCTGGAGAGAGAGAGAGAGAGAGAGAGAGAGAGAGAGAGAGAGAGAGAGAAGGCACAGACAGAAAGAATCTACCATGAATGTTGTTCTCGTTCAGGCTGCAGTTCTTCTGATGACTGACTGATTGACCTACTGGCTAATGGACTGACTGATGATACAGTCTGTGGATATGGCGGGGAAGGAGATGGAGGGGGTGGAGTAGAACTGACAGGCAGGCAGGCAGGCAGGCTCTGGAGACTGGACAGAGAGCAGAGCAGAGAGAGCAGAGAAAGTCAAGCTTCGTTTTGAACAGAGGAAAGTTCTGTATCTCAGACTTGCTCATACATTATATATATAATACATATGTATATGTACATACATATAAAACCCAACACAGACATAATATAATAAACACAGAGAACAGAGAGGCATAATGACTTCGTTAAGATTTGAACACAAGACCCCTCTCTCTCTCTCTCTCTCTCTCTCTCTCTGACTCTGTGTGTTAAAGCCATTATTACACATGAAGACGGTGAATAAAGGGTAAATATATGTATTCCCCCATCAACACCCCCAAAGTCTCCCCCTCGTCATCATCGGTTCGTTCGGTCCGGTCCGGCCTAGGGCCGGGTCGGGTCGGTTCAAGTCTCGTCCAATCACTCGCTCGTCTCTCTCACACCATCCATCATTCATTCGTTGAACGAGTCCGACACATGTCTCCCTCTCACACACATACATCCTCCTCCCCCCCCCCCCCCCCCCCAAGACCCTAAACACCCCAAAGTCTCTCCTTGTCATCGGTTCGGTCCGGCCTAGGTCGGGTCAGTTCAAGTCTCGTCCGATCACTCACTCATCTCTCTCACACCATCCATCATTCATTCATTGAACGAGTCCAATCACATGTCTCCCTCTCACACACATACATCCCCCCCACCCCATTCATTCACACTCGTCTGTATCCCCAAGCCTCAACTCCTCGATTATATTTCATCTGTCCTTTAATTTCGTATTTTTGAAAACCCTCGAGAGAAGGGGAGGCGGGGCGAAAGGAAAAGCATGATCACATTTTTTTTCTTCCATTTTGTTTTTTCTTCACTACATATGTCATCGCATGCCCCCTTTCGTTACACTTTTCATTGGGTGATGAGAGTTGCATCCACACGACACCTTCTTTTTATAAATAGACGAACGTGTCTGTCCGATTCAAATGTGTCATGTACCGATCAATTCCTCTATCCTACACCATTTTCTAGGATTAATTTTCAAACGCAAAGTCTACAATTGGATCCATATCTGTACTTTTGATTGCTTAACTATCGTTGGATTCTCATTAGATTTGTGAAATGATATAAACTTTTGTTCATCCCAAAAAAAGATTTCTCTCATCACAGCCCATTCTTATTAGGTAGAGGAAAATGCTTCTTTTTTTCCACCTTCGGCCCCACCATTTTCGTGCAAACATATTGGTTAAGAATGACAGAAAAACCTCTCTGATGAAAAAGATGTCACTTTTTGCTTTGATTTGCTGTTTATGTGGAGACCAGAGTTTTAAACATAAAAGGGTCAAATATTTGTGTGAAAAGCAAAACATACTTCTATGAAAAAGGCTAAAAAGTGTGGGGCATGAGAGTAGAAGAAAATGTGAATAGAGAGCAGATGTGTAAAGAGACATAGACTATGTCTGCATAATGATTGATCGTGGAAAGCCTAAAAAGCAATCAACTTTCTAACTGTGATGTGAAAGGAGCCTTAATCTATGTTGTCATCATGGTACATCATGCAAAAGGTTCAAACTATGCCAATATCATGGTAGATCATGGTTATGTTATAAATCCCAATTGCATCCTTTCCTTTAATAAAATGTAAAACACCTTACCATGAATCGTGTTCACACAGTATACTTCTTGCATCGCCTCCCCACATCTCTCTTGAGTACATATTTGCATTGAGCCAATGTTACAGTTCACTTAAATAAACGAGATGAAAATGTTCTTTGTTATGTGTTTATCAAAACCCAAGATCCTCACCAATTTGCCATCAAAACTTTCCTAGTGATATTTCCCCAGATTCACAACCTTCATAATGACTTTCAAGTGGTACTTTACGTCTCAATTTGAAACATGCAATTGTATCTCTTGTTTGGCCATGCAAGTTATCTTCTTAGATTTTAGAGAGAACCTTGCATTTCAATGGTATAAATCTCGAGGGACTATAGTAGTTGCAACTTGCGGCTTATTGATATGGTTTGTCTTACTTGCAAGTTTTTCATGACCCCCCTAATGTGAAATGACTAACACATTAAATGAGAAGTGCCAAAGAAGGAAAGATGGAATCTATCTTGTAGCTTCCCTAACTACCTATTAAAAATTTATCTTCCAAATCCAATAAACATGTGCTTGAGTATAAACAGTCCATCATAGTAATTGTACTCGTAATTCTGTTTTCAATAGGAGAATAACAAAATTTTAATCTACGCTCAATCGAAAGGTATTGTGGCCAACAAACAACAATAGTCGGGTTATGAAATCACATATATTGTTATTGTCATGATGCATGTGGTGGACCAAAATTTGACCAATCTTGAAGAAACTAGGTACACATTTGAAATCTAGATCAATCACCTAATGGGATCCATGTTATTAAGTCGTGAAAATCCAGTGTATGCGTTTGGATATACACAAGTACGAATTTGGCCTGGATTTTCTAATGTAATAAAGTGAAATATTCATATAAAACAAAAACCCACCAATGAAACAATTGAACACATTTTTACATTAGATATAGAGATATTACATTATGGATCATGAATTATCTCATTGTCATAGATAATCATACAATTGACAAGTACATATATTCTTCATAGTTTAGAGATAGAAGTTATGATTATGATAAGTTAGCATGTCAAAATATTTGATATGAAATGTTATTTGAGAGTGAACATATGTGTAAGTTTCCATTCCAATTTCTATATTATTTTTCCATAAAGTTATTATTCAGAATATATGTCAACCTTGTAAGGAGCGTGACTTTTTTTTCCCAAAGAAAAGGAGTGTGACTTATTCGTTTGGTTCTTCAGAAATAAGGGCGAATACAATTACTCTTGGATCTTGGAAGTTTCTTGGTTATGTATTATAATAGTTCAAAAAGAGTAGTTGTGTTTCTAGGACATATGCACCTCCGCATTTATTGTTGTTGGCATAGCGACCGGTTTTTGGAGAAAATATTGGCATATAAACTCTTATCACAATGATCACGCCCCTTTATAGAAAAATTTAAAAAACGTTATAATGCCATTGAGACTATCACAAATGTTGACTATTATGACAAGCAAAAAATCAACAAGAAACTGCAATGTGATTCCTAGTTTTATGCATGTTCCAATATTGTTGGGGTAGAAATCAACAAATTCCCACAACAAAGGGAAGTTGTCATTGAGAGAAATTGAAGGAGCAAGATAGCACTAGTGGCATGCATTCAATCCTCTATAATAAATTCTATCAATGTACAATTTAATGTGTATGTAGCTACACTATGAAGGGTTTGCATGTGTACATCAACAATGTATCACAACAAAGAGAAGCATATAGGTAAATATGTAGAGAAATTGAAGAAATAAGATAAAATGAGTGTCATGGCATCAACCCTTGATAAAAATTCATATCCATTTGCAAATTTAACATGTATGTATATGACCTATAAAGGTTTTTCACGTATTTAAGTATACAAGGGTGATTAAGTGACAGACAATGTGTGCTTCAGTGAGTGACGAAGATGACATTAACAAACCTATCGAATAGAATGTATGCAAACAAATTGGACTACACAACAAAGATATACACTATAGTAAAGAATCGTAACATGATTATAGCTTAGGAATTATTTAATGGAGATGCACATTGCAAACGCATGTGCAACATTTTATGTATTTGTGTGTTGGGAAACACATATATTTGCATCTCCACTATATCTATTATCATCCCTAAGCTTAACCGACCTCAATTCTCCAAAGTATGGTTGCCAGGCCTACCAAATCACTCAACTAATGCATTAACCTCTCAACCACCCCCTTCGTTGACCATTGTTCGTGTCCTATTGTTTTGCACACCAACCACATTGCATACTCGTTTCCTCTTTATCCCAAAACTTGCATGAACATAAATCAAAGAAATACATATTTCTTGGACATGTTGAGGAATGTGAAATGGGCCATCTCTCATGTGATTTAAAACCACATTAGGTTGTTTTAAGTAATGATGTGTTCTTTAATGCAAAGTCAAAGCACGAAATGCCTTGTACAGAATGGGAGAGGATAAGGTTTTATTCTTGAGTGTACCAATAATCATGACGAGAATGTACAAAGATGTAATGGAAACCATGATGAGAATGTAAGAGGTCAAATGTTTAGGTACATATAAAGTGGGTTAATGCCTTGATGTGGAGTCTCATTTTGTGTTTCTTTATCTCTTGAAAATTAATTGCAAACAATCCATGGATATTTATTGATGACTGAGTGTAGAGAAAACTCTTGTTACAAGGACCCAGTTTGCACTATGATAACCGCAAGTGGAAGCGAGTGTCATGCAATCTTAGATGGATATTCTCAATGCCCATCTATAAAATTTGATAACTAATGGAAGGAGTTTTTTTGGGAAAAAATAAAATCTTAGATGGATGCGTAATGGTAAATGGTAAATAAAATAAGAGACTTGGTTACTTTGTTAAACAAAATGAACAAACTAGCATTTAAATAATTTACAATATGAAGCTCGTTCTCAATGATAGGAAATCAATGTACAAGACACATGTTGTTACCAAAGGGTTTAAACAAACCAAACATGTCAAGTTTGATGAGATTTTTTCGCTTGTTGCGAAGTCATAGGTTTAGACATATATGACAAGTTATGGGCATTTTGTGAGGCATCATGAGTTTACATATTGTTGTACTCTAAGTATGGGCATATGTGATTGTAATTATTCTTATCATTGTAATTATGTGTTGTAAATTATTATACACATGCCAACTCATATGAGCAACATGGCTTTCATGTATCATACGTTAACACGTGTGCACCAAGTGGTGATCACACACGCATCCATCATATGCACTCTCACACACATGCAACCACACATCACATGCACTCTTATCTGAATGCCTATTTAAGAAGAAGGATCGAAATATCAAGATGAAATGGAAATTAATTTATATTCCAATTGATCGAGTTAGCTCATTGTGAGAAGTTTTCATCTCTCAATATTGAAGTTGAGCGTTTGAGTCGGAGTACGATGGAGATAAGATGTCATCTTTATGATGGAATATTGTAACTTTGGTAAATAAAATAGTGTATTCTTAATTAAACTAAAACATGATACTTGTATCATATACTTTCTCAATTCTAATTCTTTAATCCTATGCTATCTCTTTATCTTTGTATGTACTACTCTCTCTCCCTTTCTTTTACGACCTCTCCTCGTTCATAACTGTAGTGGTTCGATGCACTGAGTACGAACTTTGCGACAATGTGGTTCCTAGATGATGGCGAGAGTTGACACTTTGTGAGCCAATGCTGGTTTTGTTTCCAAAACTTCACAAATGTTTATAGTATGCTCATCATGGCAAGGAGAAGCCAAAATCATCCACTCGAGGGAAATATAAGTATATGTGAACTTTCAAGTAGGTGGATTGAATGTGCTTGTAGCATGTACCTTTGGCTCTCTATATCTACCGGAATCAATTATGTTTTGTCAAGGTCAATGGATATTATCCTTGTTGTGGCAAGGACCAACACTAAATTGAACCGAAGACAACAGTGGAAAGTTTGTATGCAAAGTACCTTACTTGTGCATGTTTACATACTACATCGACAATGATGATCAACATTATTTTCCAAGCTACTTGTTACATGCATACCCATATTTAATCACGATATACGTATTCCATAGTTATCTTTAATCTTATGATGAGTACGCGTAATCTTAAATGTAACGAGGATATGAGTTCGGTAATACAATTCTACGATGTGAGATAAATTATTATGTGCGTTATCACCTGACCGTTTCATATAAAGTGTAAACATGCTAAGACATAGGGTTTTTGACTATATAAGAAGGCCAACTACCTTCTTGTCAAGGAGAATTGACTTATGTTGAGACCATGTTAGTGTGGATATCCCTCTCTCCTTTCTTTGGTCTATAAATCCTTATGCTTTGCTTAAATAAATAGTTAGAGTTTAATACTATCATGCATAAACTCTATCCGTGACAAGACTATTACGAGCAAAGGAAGTGCATCAACTTCCAAGATGAAGAGTTTGGCTACATCAACATGAACAAAAAATGGAGTGGATGTGAGGTCACGTTAACTTATTAATCACCGCGACTACATTTTAAGTCCATGAAGACAATCAATAGTTTTGTGCAAGTTGGGTGAGAGGTAACACAATATTCTAATTTCTAATATTTCGTAATGGGCTTCGTTGTAGAACTTTCAAAGCCCGAGAAACATTGCACATCCAAAATCAAACACAATGTATGTTTGTCGGTCAATAACTATTTGAGCCGCAATTTAATTTATAGAAAACCCATTCAGAATAGACATCCTCGAAAATCTACGGTCATTGTGGTTAAACTTGTACTTCCTCAATTTAACATAGAGGTTAATCATAGTCCAACAATCGTTGTAGAACTTGATGAACACAAACATAATGCTCTTAAGTTTTTGAATAAATCATCTAAATAAATTACCATAAAGTTCTATTGGAAGTATCACAAAACGTTACTTGCCATATAATGAGAAATTGTAAGTGTATTTATGAGATTGGAAGACATAATTGTATGCTTAAAATGTCCATATTAAATCTGAAAACGATCATTCATTCATTCCTTGGATTAATACAAACAAGGTTATATGCACCTAGAATATATATTCTCACCAAGTAACTGGCTCCATTAAGACACTCCAAAATACTTGAGATACACAACAAAATATTGTTCAATCCTCAATAATCCATAACCCAACAAAGGAAACCATCAATTTTTTTAACATAAAAAAGGATGCACTAAGTAGGGATCTAGAATGTCAAATAATTCCATTTGTGAAATTTCATCAATAACGGGGCAAATCTCCATTATTATTATTTGGTTAAACTTGCAGAAATTGGCATGTGGGGTGAACAATGATATCGTATGTAGGGTTTTATATTGCGTTGAAAATGCAAACAACAAGAAATAATATTTCACAAACAACAAGAATAAGAACTACAATGGCAAATCAATAGGTTGGTTAATAACACATAGACCATGAACTCAAAACCTTCTGAAGCAAACAAATATGTATGTGAGCATGCTCATTTTTTACAACGTGTCTTAGCAATTAGAGATGAATTGTAGTCAACACCTATCGATAATTTGTTTGCATAAAGCATCTGAAGTTGGAAATTCCATTGTGACATCTAAATTATAAAATAAAGGATAAGGGATAAAGGTGAGATCTAGCTTTTGTTTGGCTTGAACTTTTGATAAAAGAGCTTACATGAGCTTTTTTGTTATTAATCAAGGGACTTAGATTATTTTAGCCTAAACATCCTCAAATTGACCAATTACCTACGACCTTGTCTATGCACAAACAACACGAACCAAGCGATGAGTGCGTGGAGAAGACTCATGAAAAAGACGATAATTTAGCATGACACCATAGATTATGAAAGTATACATCAATTACACTAGAAGAATTAAGACACAAAAACTAGATGAGGGTGAGTTATTTTACGACATTTAATTACACTTTATTGCTCTTTTTCATTATATAGTTACTTATGTTTCTTGGTAGGTCACAATCTTACCATTCAACTTTAATGACCTATTAATTGGGTTGCGGGCTAATGGCCATGACCATACAAAGGTAGTCTTACAACCTATTCAAGCATTCTTGCTTTCGTATTTTACATTATGGGCCGTTGATGATTTCAAACCTATCTAAAGTGCAAAACAACAATGGGAAAATGGATCCACACAACCCAGATAAGAAGATCGTTATAGCTAAGTGGGGTGTGTTTGTGATGATGTTTACAATATTAAATGCACCACATACATCGAAGGGGATAGATGTAGAGATATTTTGATTAATGATTTGACCGATTTCATGAAGGTATTTGTGGACGAATTCAATGCACGAGAATCAGACGAGATACGTTCATGTCACACGAAGTTAGTTGTGTAGCACTCACTATATGGAGAGACCAACACCCGAAAGGCCAATTATGTGGTTGGGGAAAAACACTACTTGGACATGTGGTGTCCAATATGATACAAATGTTGTTGTGCATGGACTAGGGACTACACTTGCCCACGAAGGAGAACCAACAAACCGTTTCGAACAACCACACAATTTTGTGGAATGTTAACATCTTCATCCTTTGTCACTGGTGGGCATCTTTCATGGGGCAATGGATACATGTTCTTTTGTTCATATGAGAGCACCCAATGTCTTGTCTGTTTTCTGGCTAACTCATACACACACACACACACACACACATTATGATATATACATATACATACATACATACATACATACATAGATACATACATACATACATACATACATACATACATACACTCTGCTCACAGTAATAATCACAGCAGCAGAAGCAGAACAAAGAAGAAGAAGAAGAAGAAGAAAGAAGAAGAAGAAGAAGAAGAAGAAGAAGAAGAGAGGCATGGCTGTCCTTCCGACGAACCCCTCCACCTCCACATACTCCTTGCAGTCGCGCGCCGCTTCCTCTTCTCCCACGCCGCTTCTCGTCTCCCCTCAAGGCCTCCGCGGAGATGGCCGACATCTACACGAGTGCAGGCCTGCCTGTAATATGTCTTCCCTCCCCTGCTCTTCTGCTCAGAGAGAGAGAGAGAGAGAGAGAGAGAGAGAGAGAGAGAGAGAGAGAATATATATATATATATATATATATATATTCATGTGGACAGGCGCGTTTTCCCTTCATCCATGCCTTGATTTCCTTTTTGATGAAATGCAGTTTTCAGAACCGGAGCTGTTAATGCTGCAGCAGGCTCTGCATATGCTGAATTCGGTCAAACAAAAGTCATTGTATCAGTGTGAGTGAGTTGCTATATTCTAGGTTAGATGATGGTAACATGGCATTTCTGGGATTGCCTACATATGATAGGACACTGAAAGAGGAAATAAACCACAGATCTGGTTGACATTGAGCACAGGTTTGGGCCAAGAGAAAGCAAGAAAGCGGAGTCTTACAGTGATGTAGGCCGTCTAAATTGCCATGTGAGTTTCGGGTCATTTGCTGGTCCTGTTCGTGGAAGAGCCGGTCAGGTAGCAGCGTCTCTTTCGAGCTCATTGATATTCCACAGGGGAGTCATGGGACACAACCAATGACTCAATGTCTTTATTTGATAGGGTGTAGAGGAGAAAGAGTATTCACACATGTTGCTGAAAGCTTTGGAGGGCTCCGTTGCATTGCATACTTTCCCAAAGACAACTGTGGATGTTTTTGCATTTGTTTTGCAGTCTGGTGGAGGTAAACAAAATGTTGTTTTTGTGTCATAAGTTATGCGTTGTTGTTCTTGTATCATAAAATATGCATAGTTGTGTAATTTTTGGCGTAAATTGTGATTAGTTTGTTTGAGTTTCGGCCTCTGACAATCAGTGATATACACTGCCAGCTAGTACCATTCTATTATTCCATTCGATTTTTGATCTATGTAACAAGTAGTGGATTGTGCACATAATACCCTCTCTCTTTGATTAACTAGTTTAACAAGTCTCCTAAAGGTCGAAAACATGCAATCTCATATGCTGCTGCTGTGCAGAAACCAAGTCTGTGAAGGGTGGGCGTATGCTGTATTTCTGTTTTTTTAACCTTAAATAATGTTGTGAATGCAGGAGACTTATCCGTTGTGATATCCTGTGCATCGCTAGCACTTGCTGACGCAGGCATCATGATGTATGACTTGGTGTCTGCTGTGTCCTTGGTAAGTTCATAGTTTATTTGTTCAGTTTTAGAGGCCAAGCTTGATCTACCATGAGTTACTGCTGTACAACATGTGTATGTAATCAAGAACAGAACATCTTAGCAAACTGTGCATTTTGTTGATTTTTTCAGTAACTTGCATGCCATACGGGTTCAATATTTATGGAATTTGTTGCATACCATAGTTGTTTAAAAATGTGTATTTTATATTTAGAGTACGTTTTAGTGTATTCAACACGTATTCTATGTTTTAGAGATGCCGTTTAAAAATGTTTCACTTTTTCTTCGTATTCCAAAATATTTAAAAAAAATGAAAGTCTTGTAAAAAACAATCATTAGATGCATTGAAACTATAAGAGTATTTAAGGTAATCTATGTATGCTATGTGTTCTACACTTATTCGGTGTATTTTAGCTTTAGAATATATCCTAAGTATTTAAAAAAAGGTAGAAATACTTTTAGAATATGTAGCATAGATATCATACGCGTATTGTATGCTAAGTATTCTACAGCAATGCTACATACATAGCTCTCTTTCCAAAAAATTCTGGTAATTTAGTTGTATGTGTAATACATCAAAGTTCTGAGTCATGACATCAATTGCAGAGTTGTTTTGAGAAAAAGTTTCTACTTGATCCGTCTTCGGAAGAGGAAAACAATCAGGATGGAAGTTTACAGCTAGCATGCATGACATCGCGGAATGAGATCACACAACTGTCATTGTCTGGAGATTACCCTCAAACTAAGATTTCTGAGGTATAGTGGCTATTCTGAAGTGATGGATTTCTTTTATACCATATTTGTGTCAACATAGCACCAACTGCGAAGCATGTGCTTGACAACTTATCTATTCTTGCCTTTTTTGAGCAATAGAAGTACTTTGCTAGAATAATGTGTGTGAAGGTTTAATCATATTTAGACATACTATATTAGAGATATGAATAAATGTGAGACTCTCACATTGGATGTTTATAGATGTAGCAGAACAGAATACTTTTCTCAGATCTCATATAACATTGTACACTCATGGTTTAGTGTGCCAAAAGTTACAGCCATAACACAGGGAGAGGATATGAGAGTGGGCAGGGCTGAGAGACATAATACCCATGGTGAAGAAAAAGAGAAGACTGGGAGATCTAAGGATGAGAGCTGCTGAGAAACAAGGAAATGTCATAGGAAACAAGGAAATGTCATAGGCAATAGGATGTGCCTTATGTAATGAATAACTAGAGCGTGTACTGCCATCCCCTCTGGTGGAAAATATCTGGAATGTTGCAATGATACAACTTGCCAAAGAAGAAGCCCTTTCAACCAGTGGGTGTCCCCAACTATACCGTGTTGTGTATAAGAAAGGAATGCATTATGTGGATGGTTTCTTTTTGAGCCTGATAAATTCTTAATCTATCTTCAATACTCCATAGACTACTTGATGTTCACTATTGCAAGCATTTTTTCAACCCCATAAGTTCATAATGTGTTTGAAATGTTTCCACAACTATGCCTGCAATCCGAAGGTTAGGGGGCTCAAGCTTTGTCAGTAGATTATCATGTTATGACAATGTTTTAAGACATGTTGCTGAAAGCATATATAGCTGATACAATGTAGTCTGGTCCCTCCCGTGCAGAAAGGTTCCTACCAAAACCAATGACCTGCCCTAATGGAACTGTCACTATGATGTGTTACTCCAATATACTTGATTTACCTAAGTATCAAATGCATGAGAAGCTGGGTAAAAATTCAACCCCAGTGGCATATGTAAGGAAAAAACAGAGATGTCAAGTTTTACTGGATTCCATTTTTGAGTTAAACTTTGTTTTACTCTTAAATAAAATGTTATTCCAGCATCCAAACTGACAAATTTCTGCATCTGATGCCAATATTTGGATTAAAATGAGGTTTCATCTTTTGTGTCCTTTCCAGAAGCTAGAATAAATTCTACTCATATATGTTATTTTTGGTTAATGGTACGAATAATCATATGTTTCTGACTTTCTGTTTTTGTTAATGAGGCACAAGTTTTATTTACACTTTTTGGTTACTTTCAGGCTCTAAATCTATGTCTTGTTGCGTGTGGTAAATTGGCTGAACTAATGCGAGAAACCTTAAGAGAATCATCAATCGATGATTAAGTATGATGGGAAGCGTAAGGATAATCAGTGAGAGGGATCTGTTATGGTTTCTGAGAAGTGTATGGCAGCTTAACAAAAAGAAAGCTTTCAATAGGCCCTAAAGCTGAATTCAGCAAAACAAGTGTGCTGAGTGTGGTCGGAAGGAGGATGGTTGTGGCCTCTGCTTTAGTTGATGTGGAGTGTACACATGGGATTGTGTATACAAGCACTTTCTTGCACATTCAACCACTTAGTTTCCCGCATCTTGAAAAGGTTTCATCAGCACATGAGTTGATAATTTTGGGGATCCACATTTTTGGCACCTGCTTTCTTTGAAATATCGGTAAATAAGATGGCAAGAAATTAGCTATCTATAAGTGTTATTTCTTGACATACATTTGATTGACGGAATTAATTTTAGCATTGGTTTCTGAAATAACTGGCTTCTGGTTCCATTTGAACACAAACCCAAGATCAATGTTAGCGTCAATGATGAGTTCATCTTAATGGAGATAAGATGGAAGCTTACAAGACATCATTTGGCTCATGCAACCATGCTGTAATACTTTTCAATAATGTAGATTTTAATTTCAGACGTACATCATTTAGGAAATGATAAACTTTCGTAAGTGGTGATGGGATGGACAGTTTGCCAATTCTTATGTGGAAATGTACGAGTACACCATTAAGTTTCCCTTTGTGATTGTAGTTCTGTTGATGGAAGATTTGAATGTTATGTTCAAATCTTTGTATCAAACTCAGTACTAGCGATACAATTTGAGATGATGTGGCACTGGAAAATTTGTTATGTTTAGATGGAAATCAGTAAATAGCCATGACCTACCCTTGGCTTGATGCTAAAACTTTAAGGTTTGATAATTGATGAATGTTGTGAACTTTGCTGAGCCTCTGCCCACAAAGGACAAGCTTGCTCTTGTGCACACGGACATGAGACTTTCGAACAAAGTTTGATATTTCCTCATCTCTCTGTTCTTTTGCTTCTACTCTTCATCATCTTGATTCTTAAGGTTGATCCTCTTTAATGTGGATATTGACTCACAATCCATCACAAATGCCTTCCAAATTAAGTGGAATATGTAGTTGAGGCTATGAACATATTTGTGTCCCAAACCTGAAATCTATCTTCAACTTGAACCTCAAACATCGTAACCACTTTGTCCATACACAAACAACATAGGAATCATTATGTACCTGCATTTTGGTTTGACATAGAAGAGAAGGTATGTTAGACATAATCTTTCACGAGTTCATCCATTTGTGTACTAAGTAGGCCTTCAATGTTGGAAGAAGTCCATATTGAGCTTTTGGCAACCTCAAGTCGTATATTTAAAAATTGGCAAGGTCAAATATTCATGGTTCTCCACAAATACCTCAGCAAGTTGTCCATTTAGAAACGTGAGCTTAATAAAATAGTATATTGGCTTTGTCCAAACCTACAACATTACTAGGAACGACCCAAATAGTTTTGACTATTGTATTTAGAGGAATGGGTTCATCCATCTGTGTACTAGGCACACATTCGATGTTGCAAGAAGTCCAATAAGACGACATTATTGTAGCATGCCCTTTATTATGAGATAGGTCGAAACTACTTGGAGCTAGGCATACAAATTGGTATTCATGATTGATTCCTAATAGCTGAGTTTAGCTATGAGGGGGAAAGGATATGACCAATTGGCATTTATCTCCAAATGATGCCATTCAACCTAGTGACCTTTGGCAATGCTTGTATACTAATCTCCATGTTGGAAGATCTTTTTTTTTACATTGAACCTCAATAAATAGTATAACAAAAGCACAAAAAAGAAGGGCTAGGGAGTTCTTGGCTTTTGAAGTTCTTAAATATGATGTGCAACGCCAAAAATGTGGCTTAGAAACATAGATAGAAATTGGAACTAGAGAACGGAAGAAACATATCCCTGAATTTTGTCACAAGGTTATTACAAATTTGTTAATGAAATATGCATGTTGGGTTATATAGTTTATCACTTGATTAAGGTGAGCAAATCGATCTCTATCGAGACAAGGGTTACAATTGCTAAGTTATCTATGTTGTTTGTGGAGAAGGGGCAAAAGCCTGCAAATATACTGCTTATGGAGTTCCTAAGCTTATGCAACCGTTTAGGTATGATGTTTTTGAAAATTGGATTGCACTTAGATTTCCAAGAATTCAATTTGATAGCAAATCTAGACAATCTAACTAGGAACTTGAAACAATGCTTCGACCTATGGCAATTGTCACAACAACCAAATTTAGAGGATTATATTCTCCCATTGGAATTCACCCATTATAGTGCTATGTTGTGGGTTTAAATCATTGCATGCTTTAATAAATGTATCATTATTGAGTATGGTTATGTTGAAGAGGGTCAGTATATGGTGAACCAATAAAGCTCTAAGCTATTTTGAAATATGCAACAACAACACATTTTCTTGTATGCTGAAAAGTTTGTAGCATGATTCGATCTATAAACAAGGGAAGAGACAAATCTTGGCAATGCATTACTTTTATATATTCTAAATGTGGTTTATTTGTGAGGGGAAGGAAGCAAAGCTAAAACTTATTTCAAGAGGATGCAATGTGATCACTTCTCGCCAAATACAATCACCTCCATTTGCATATTCAAGGCTTGTTCAAGCACAATGGGGCTTTACATAGAGGAAAAACACAGAAAGTGCTCAAGGGGTTTCTGGTTCAGGTTGTGGCTTTTAAGAATGCACTAATTTCAGGATATTACCAGTATAGATTTGGCCATGCAGCATTGAATCTTTTTGAACAAATGCAACATGATGGTCTTTCTCTGGATGTAATCACCTTTGTAAGTTTGCTAAAGGCATGTGGTAGTCTAGGAGTGGTTGATAGGCATAGAAAATCACAATGAAATCATGAGTAAGAGGTTGTTAGAAGACAATATTGAGCTTGGAAATGCTTTGGTGAACATGTATGCTATATGTGGCAAGCTTGAAAAAGCACAAAAAACAATCAATGATATTTCAGTTCGAGATGTGGTCTCTTGGAATGCTTTGATATCGGGATATGCTGAAAAGGGTCATGTTGAAAAAGCACTAGATTCTTTAAAGAAAATGTAACTCGAGGGTCAAATCTTGCCGGATGTGGTACAATGTTGTTAATGTTGGCATTTGTTGAACAATAATTGAGGCCCGCGAGCTTTTTGATGAATTATTATTGTTGATTGGAGATGTAGTACAAGGGGCTGCCATGTTATTGGGCTATATTGAGCATGATAAGAATGAGGATGCTATATAAATTTATCCTCAAATGCTTGTGCAAGGTTTCCTCTTACCAAATATGATAACATTTTCTGCTATGTTGAAAGCATGTGGCAACAAGGGAGAATGGGTTGTACGTACCAAAATGAAATTAGATTTTGTGATGGATGGAGGAATTGCGGTATAGATTGACTTCAATAGTTGCACAATCTCTATGGAAAGCATAGTGTTGTAGTGGATGTACCTTTTTTAAAACTAATGGAAGGATATTTTGTTTTGAAAAAAATTTAAAAAATATCATTATTGACCTCGCCCTTGTGTTAATAATTGTTTGTGATAATATGGAGAAGGCTATGCAATCATGCTATCATCCATGAATAAGGAACAATATGAAAAGTGCAATTTGGAAAAATGTGTTTTAGTCATGGGAACTTGTTATAAAAGGCTAAACATGTGAAATTCTTGAATTTATGTTTTAGTCGATTGAATCCAGATACATTAGGGTTGAGCAAACTGCAATGATAACTTATAGCCAACAAGTCGTTGTATACTTACATGATTGGAAGCATTGGCTCACCTTACTTTAAACTTGCCTAACTTAAACACTTTAATGTTATGTTATATCCTCAAGATTATGAGTTGAAGTCCTTACTAAGTTTCCTGTTAACTTTATTATATTGCTACTATGATTTTTGTTTTTTTGTCATTCATAGAACACTATTTTGCTCCAAATATATGGTTTTTCAATTCACTTGCCGGAGTTCCAAGCGCTGAAAAATAATATTATTGCATTGCGGCAATGTTGGCAACACGAATCGGAGCAAAAGCAAAAGTCTCGCCCATACCTAATGAAATTCACGTTATGAAAGCCATATAATTGAGAGAAGAGGGTGCAATCATGTGTGCAATATTACAAATTTACATGTGTTGGTGGATGTGGGACCCGATAGATAGGATGGCTATGGTAGAGAGAGAGAGAGAGAGAGAGAGAGAGAGAGAGAGAGAGAGAGAGAGAGAGAGAGATTTTGGGAGTGCCTTCATTATGTCAAAAAGTGGGACCAAGGTAGGGAGTTTTTTTGATGAAACGACTCAGTCGTGAAGTAATATTCGAGAATATTCGGAGAGGCATCGGGGCCCGTAAGGGTAATGAGAGGAGTGAAATGTTTGGACTGGTGCAATCAAGGTGTGGGGCGTGATGCCGATGTGACGATGTAGAGGGATGGGATGAGGAGTTTGTGATGTCAGAGGGCTTCTTCGTGTGTGTGTGTGTGTGTGCTGTGGTGGGGGGGGGGGGGGGGGGGGGGAGGGGTATGGGTTGGTGGATTGCATGGAATGGATGTGTGGGTGTGGAGCCCGGTAGATGCAATGAGATTGGGGTTTGCGGGGGAGACAAATTGCGGATCGATGGGCCCCTGCCCATCGGAGCCTCTCGTGAGGATTGACCGCGTGTTGCGTGTTGCATGTTGCGTGTGTGTTGTGCACCGTCAATACCTAGGGGGAGCCTCGAGGGAAGAAATCTTCTTTCTTTGCACTGTACATACATACATACATACATACATACGTCACATAGATCACATACATACTACCTACCTACATACATCACATACATCACATACATCATATAGATCACATACATACATACATACAAATTTACAATACATACATACATACATACATACATACATACATACATATATCACATACATACATACATACATAAACATACCCCTCTTCCTCTTCCTCCTCCTGCTTTCACAACAATACATAACATACACATCAATGAAGCAATCTCTGTCTCTGTCTCATGTATATATGTATGTATGTCTATAGCATAATAATATACAAATCCATATAAACAGAACAACTCCTCCCCCCTCCCCCCCTCCCCCCCCCCCCCCCCCACCCCCCACCACATGAATGTGTTGCTTTTTTTGATGTCTGCTACATCCCTTATGGTAACATGACATTGAAGAGCAACCCCTCAACCCCTGCAACCTCCTCCTCTTCTTCATCCTCCTCCTCCCTCGCAGACCCTCCTATCTCTTCTGCTTCCCCTCCTTTATCCTCCTCCTTATTATCATCTTCTCCATCATCATCATCATCATCATCATCATCATTTTCTGGGTTTGCTCCTTCGGGAATCAGGATCGGCTTGTATGAGCTTGGCGGTACCCTCGGGAAGGGCAGCTTCGCCAAAGTCAAACTGGCCAGGCATGTCGTGACCGGCCACCTCGTCGCCATCAAAATCCTCGACAAGAAGAAAATCCTCAAGCACAATTTGGGTGACCAGGTGTGTGTATTTTGAGAGATAGATTAATGGATGGATAGATAGATAAATAGATAGATGGATGGATGCGTTTTTATCATTGTTCTCCTTGGTGGTCAATTGAACAAAAAATGGAACATTTTTTTGCTTGGTATGGTTGGAATTGACTTCTACCTCTCCATGCTCAAGAGATTGAGAGAGTATATACACATTATATATTTGAATGAGGAAGCATTTGGCTGTTTCGATGGTTTTGTACTAACTAGATCAAGCGAGAGATTTCGACTATGAAACTCGTGAAGCACCCACACATTGTGCGATTGTATGAAGTAAGTAGTAAACTCCCCCTCCTCCACCACCATTTCCCAAATCAAATTGAAAATGAATCCTTTTCCCGGTCTTCAAATTTCACACTCCATACTTCAATGGTTTGAGTTCAGGTCATGGCTAGCAAAACCAAGGTCTACTTTGTTCTCGAATATGCTTCTGGAGGAGAACTGTTGAAGAAGATAGTAAGTCTAGTAGTTCTACCTCTAAATTTCATATAAAACAGAGTAGAAAAGAGATTTGAGTTGTGATCTCATTGGGTGCGAACTAATCGGTTGTGATGACGATCGTCAGAAACATGGGGAAAAGCTATCGGAAGATGAAGCCAGAAGATTCTTCCAGCAGCTTCTCCATGCAATGGACTACTGCCATGCCATCGGTGTATACCACAGAGACCTCAAGGTAAATACTGGAAAGAAGCTCATCAATATGCTGCAGTAACCCTGTCCTACTACAAAGCTGGATAATTTCTCACGCGAGGCTCTTAATTAATAAAAAATAATTCAATTGTGTGTTTGCACAAGCCTGAGAATCTGCTGCTAGATGCTGACGGTAATCTGAAGATATCTGATTTTGGATTGAGCGCATTAAAAGATCAATGTTGGGTAAGAATAAGTAGACATCTTCTTCAATACCTGAAGATATCTAGACAGACTCTGACTGTGTTAGGGTATTCTACCTTTCTCTTTGTTTTCAGAAAGATGGGCTTCTACATACTGCATGTGGAACACCAAACTATGTGGCTCCTGAGGTAGTTACTGCAGGGTTCTCACTTACGTTTTGGATTTGTTCAGCTTTAACAAAGTATGATGGAGGATCATTTGTAACAACAGGTGATCTGTAACAAGGGGTATGATGGTGCGAAAGCTGACCTGTGGTCATGTGGTGTCATCTTGTTCATCATAATGACGGGTTTCTTACCCTTTGAGGATGGGCATTTGACACAGCTTTATCAAAAGGTTAGCTTGCTTGGTACCCTTGCCATTCATTGGAAGCTACTCACAAATTGTAGAAGATCCAAGTAGATTTCTGCTGCACACTTTGTTCATACATCCCTCTTGTGTTGTCAGATCATTAAGGGAGATTTTAAGTTTCCCGAAGCATTCCCAGGTGGGGCACAGAAACTCATCAAACGTATACTCACACCCAATCCAAAAAATGTACGAAGTCCATTGAATGCAGGTTGAGGCCGTCATATTGATTATGACTGACATTGTATAATGAGCTGTATGCAGCGGATCACGATGAACCAGGTTTTTGAGGATCCTTGGTTTAAGGAGGGCTACAAGCTACCCAAGTCTGATGTGGAAGAGTTCAATGGACAACTTGACGATGATGTCAATGAAGTCTTCAGCAACTCCAAAGTATGGATTGAATTCATTCAATTAAAACATGTTTCAGTTCCAATTTTATATTGTTATAACAAATAATTGTTTGCCGGTGGCTCTAATTAATGCTATTGAATTAACTCTGTAAAGTCTACTCCTTTCCTGTACTAGGAGCACTTTGTGGCTGAGTTAAAGGAGCCCAAAGCATCCAAACCAAGCTTCCTGAATGCGTTTGAGCTCATATCTTTCTCCAGTGGTCTAAATCTGTCAGGACTATTCGAAACAACGGAGGTATGCAGTTTGTGCACTGTGATGATAATACATACATGCTGTGCATACGTGTATGTATGTTTGCACGTACGTACATACATACATATATATTACAGGTATTTGTTGCAAACAAAACAAATAAAAAGAAACACGATATGGGGTTTAGGTAATTCTCAGCATGGCATTGCATTGTTACAGGTGAGGAAGCGAAGGTCGAGTTTCACGTCTGTGCATCCGGCCTCTGAAATCATTGCAAAGATGGAGGAGACTGCCAAACCGCTTGGCTTCAATGTGAAAAAGCAGGATTTCAAAGTAAGAGCAACTTTTGCACTATCATTCGCCATGTTTACTATAGAATTGTGCATTATAGTTTTGTGGAATTACATATATTCTCACATGTGCCCTTCTGTCTTCCTGCTTCCTGCTGCTACTACTCCCAGCAGGATGCAAGCGTGTGAGCAATTTTTTTTCAAAAATATTGATTGATTGAGGTTTCATGATGCATGGGCATGCAGATGAGACTTCAAGGTGCCACAACAGGAAGGGAAGGGCAGTTATCCATAGCAACAGAGGTAAATGTTTCTTTCTGAAAATTATAGTGGCTCTCTCTCTCTCTCTCTCTCTCTCTCTCTGTAATATATATATGTATGTATGTATGTATATATGTATATATTATGTGTTATTGTGGTACTACAAGATGACTAGGATAAATTGTTCATGTCTTAGTGCTTTGTGTGTGTGTGTGTGTGCTCACATATATATTTATTTATTACAGGTTTTTGAGGTTGGCCCCTCGCTCTTCGTGGTGGAAGTTCAGAAGACAGAGGGCGATACACAGGAGTATAATACGGTATTTGTTTAGCTTTTGTCTTTGAGATTTTATTATCATATATGTATACATTCAAGTTCACTGTAATGGGAAGACAGTGCAAGCCGAGATTTGTGACAATATATATATGTATATGTATATATACACATACAAACACATGTGGATATTATCTGTATGTATATATAAGTACATACATCATATGTTTATATATATTATGTGTATGATTATATGTATATGTAGATACATACATGACCATAATTTTGATTTTATGTTGGTTATAACGACCTACTGTTGGTGTTTGATTTGGTTTTCACAGTTTTGCCAGAACTTTTCGAACGGATTGAAGGACATCATCATTCCTACGTAGTTAGGAAGCAGGAGGAATTCGTTGATAGATAGATGTCCATGATCGGATTTGGAAAATTACTTAAATGCAGAAAATACACATCTGCAAGTGAGTCCTAGTCTTAGTTAGGTTTTGAATCATCCTCGCTGTTTGTTTTCCTCGGCCAATCATGAATACGAATCCAAAAGCTAACACCTGTTGTAAATAGATTATGATTGTAGAAAAACATAATTAAGTTAAAGATATATAGTTAGTAATCTCTTGACCACACATATGACTTGCGCTGAACACCCATTTAATTGCTGTTTGACACTACAGGTATATTTCTAGTTTTCAACTTAAAAAGCATAAGAATCTCCAAATGCCACCTCCATCTAAGTTCACAATTTCATTGAATTACAAGCTCTGCTGAATTCATGGCACTCAATTAAATATGGTGCAAATTCTGAAACGATATTAAAAGTAATTTTGATGAACTAGTTTTACAAATTTCAAAATTTCTATGAATCTGATTTCAGGAAATACTATATAAATCAATATTAAACAACACATTGCAGTATATGGTTGAGCTATTCTTTATTTCGAATCCAATGGAGAATCAAAATTTACAAACCCACCCTTAAGAAGACGGAGCAAGTTGTAGCCTTCGGGCAAAAGAAAAAGATGGGCAAGTTGTAACTCTTTGAGAATATTATCCAGAGAGAAAGAAGTAAAGGCTGACATTGGCCTAAGAGAAATAAAATAAAAGGTAAAAAAGCAAGTCTATATTCATTCAAAGTGTGGGGGCCTATTGTCAGCATCACCATGTTGATATAATTTGTCTTCCTCCACCAAGCAGAATTTAATTCATGATCGATTCACTAAAACAAATTGATGTAGAAAAATTGTAAACAATAGAAATTGCCAAAAGAAATAATATTAATTATTTACCAACTTTGCAACGATTATATATCAGGTATGATATTCAGAAACTCTGCAATATATTTCCTCAACATTTCACTATACTCAAGTCAAAAGAAAAATACAATGCAATTGCACCGCTTATAGTTTGCACGAGAAAATCCAGACATAGTGAGATCAAATTGAAAGCATAACGGCCGGCTTGGTGGAGAAGCACCATGCACTGCTTCCGTGGACAAAAAGCCGGAAGATGAGATTTTTTTATCACATATGGCTATTCCCTAGTATTAGGGATACACTACAAGTGTCTCTTATGTTCTAGAACTAGCTTTGCTCACCTCACGTTATAGTTGAGTTTGTTCATGTGAATAAGAAGTTAATGGGTAACAATTAAGGCTAGCAACCTTTAAGTCTAATACTAATCTTAGTAAGGTGCATCAACATTCAATTTCTTTGTTATAATTGTGCTTTGGCATTTTGCTATGTGTACAACCTTTGTCTCTTCCATTATTTCTTTTTGGAGACATTATTTTCCACCTAACACTTAAACATGAGAACAAGGCACTACATCTTTTGCACTTCTTTGACATCATGACTTTGGAAGGCATAAGCGTAGATTTAATGCCAAGTCATGAGTGCTTGATAAAGCAACAGAAATGTCAACAAGGTTGTGGATGAGGAATTGCTAGTGGAAATTCAAGATGCCCATCATTTTGGATTCTTACGAGCTCCCAGTCATCATGCTCAAATTATATGAGAAGCCAAATAGATATTTATGATAGAAATAGGTTATAATGCACAATGTGGGCACCACTTATTCAATGATTATAGTCACAATGGATTTCTTCTTGAAGTTAATTGAACACATGTAAAATGGGGAACGCTTAGATAATTGTGCAAAAGCAATACCCTAAAATGTGGGTTGAATGACAAGTGACGAGATTGACTCCTAGTGCATGTTCTTAGGACCACTTTTAAAGTTTGTTGATCTCCATTGCAATTCTATTGTTGCATTATTGTTTAAAGGTATGCCCAAATGGAGCTACTCAATATTTTACAAACAACCGAATTATGTCAATGGATGTGGTATTACAGCTAGATTATGTATGTATTAGGTTTAGTCTGAAGACATATTTAGTCTCAAGACATATGGGTAATGGATCACTATGGATTAACAAGAAAGGTGGAACCTGTAGATCCAGCTTGGGGAGCTGAAGGTTTTTGACCCATTCGTTCTGGGAGTACTTCTGTAGGGACATTAATGACATGACAACCCACGCTAAGTTTATTTTGGAAATTAAGAATGATATTATTGACATACCAGCCAACATGAACGGTATTATTGATGTATTAATCAATCAGGGTGTTTTTGACATCTTATCTAGAACGCTCATTATTCCAAACCTCTCATACACATGTCATATCCCACTCCTCCCTTGCTACCTTTTCAACTGTATCAATTGCTTTAATTGAATGCCATCCTTTTGATTGGGGGAAAAGGGTAGTTTTCAGCCGCTGGGTGGAGCCACTGAAGTACCAAAATACAATTGAAAAGATTGACACTCGAAATGTTATTGAAGCTAGCTAAGCATCATTACTACAAATAATTAGATTATCATGAATGTTAATCATAGACTTCTTTGTTTATATTATATTACTGTAAGCAGCAGTAATATGGGCTCTTACTCTTATGAGTTCAAGGCATACGCAACCATTGCATAACTAGAGTATCTTACTATTAGTCATTGTTTAATACTGTATTAAATTATATTATACTTCATGATAATAAATTGCTAAAAAATGGGTGACGTTAGTATAGGCATTAAAAAAGTTCTGTATTAAAACGCCTGAATGAATTCACTTGGTATTAATCCAGTGTGTCCATTGAGCTTGCATACAATAGTCTAAATTTGCACCATTATACATGTTTAATTAACATCAGCTTTTATAAATTGTTTATAATTAACATTGAGCTTGCAAATTTTAGGACCCTTGCAGAATGTCTTGACACCATCTCTAACCTGACTCTTTAACATATGAGGAGAAAAGGGGCGGGGAATGGTGTACGGTTAAATATTTTTTTGGATGCAGGCAAACAATAAAAGTCATAGCGAGAGAAAATTGGTGCGAGATGAGTTTGGGAGTTAGAAGTGCATGACACAACGTAGAGACTCCCCTTCAAGTAGCAGCTGAAAAGCTTTATTGATTTCCAGGAATGGAAGCTCATGGGTGATGAAGTCCTCTATGGCGAAGACCTGAAATACCCAGAAAATGTAATATTATTGTTAACAAACTCTGAGTAATATGCAACATACAATGAAGTTCTCTAAAATATGATGACATAGCAGTACACTGTTGTCCATTACAATACATCACAATGAATGGAGATAACTCCATCAATATATTGGCATTTCATGTTGTTTCCTACACATTAAAGCATCAACTCCTACGAGAGAAATTCATCCTTAAGAATAGCTTGATCTTAATCTAATGGTCCTAGCTAAATCGCCTGCTAGTCACCATATATAGGTACGGGCCTCGTAACTTTATGGGAAAAAAGGTATTCTAATTAAGAGGGGATTGATGGAAGGACCTGTAATATCCATGATTTCCAGAATGGCATAGGCTAAACCATGTGTAATCCGCACGATTATTGAGCTAAGATAGCTGCACTACTGATGTTCATACAGGCTCAAATTAGGCCAGCGTCCTTTCTTCATAGCACATGGGAGTTCTTTGACATAAACATGCCAGGTTGGCTTTGGAGCTTCTTCAACATAAACCATGTGTAATCCGCACGATTATTGAGCTAAGATAGCTGCACTACTGATGTTCATACAGGCTCAAATTAGGCCAGCGTCCTTTCTTCATAGCACATGGGAGTTCTTTGACATAAACATGCCAGGTTGGCTTTGGAGCTTCTTCAACATAAATATGCCAGGTTGGTTATACTTTATGGTAGCGTCGGCAATGCACATCAAGGTTTCAGCACAGGACTAGCATCTAGTATTCTCCTTGGAAAGTCACTCCAATATTAGTGAAGTCATCAGGCAAGATCTCATTCAGTTACAGACTACATGACATGAAGATGCCAAAGAGACACCAAAAAGAAGCAGAGTCAGAGCACAACATATGTTGCTGCACAGTTTACTATAATATCCAAGGAAGCTTGCACATAACAATCAGCAACAGTTTGGTTCGAGAGTGTCAAACTCAAACTGTTTAAAACCAAACCGTTTGAAAAAAATGGAAACTTCAACTGAACCATGAACTGTGTAAACCAAAACCGTTTAAACTGAACTGTTACAAAAAATGTAAGCCCATGAGAGACTTTCAAACCGTTAAACCGTTAAAACGCAGTTTTGCAGTTCGGTTTTGGTTTTCACCTTAGGTCAAAATTCAAAATTTCACATTTTAATTTAAATTTTTTTTGATATTTCAGATTTTACTTTTTCAAAATTTAAAGATTTTTCTTAAAATATCAGAATTAGGCTTAAAATGTTCAAAAAATATTTAACAGAATTAGGAGGTGTCAATCCTAAACCATCAAACCAATAAAGGCTCGAATTGAACCAAACCGTTAAACTCCCAAACTGAACCAAACCGTTTAAACCGTTAAGCCAAGGGTTCAAACTGAACTATTGGCGATTGCTACTTGCACAGCCTCTTTAGGGTGGGATTTGGATCTTTTCAGTGGTTCATGAACTTCCGAGATGATTGGTGTTGTTTTTAATAGAGGTTCATAGATTTAGATTCTCTCATATGGAATGGATGGCCAGCAGGGTCTATTCAAAGCCAGATGTTATGATAACCATGCCAAGAGACCTCAGCAAGCACCAGCTGCACATTGTACAATAATATTACCCGAGCCCTTCATTTGGCTTGCTCCAAACACTGAAGGATATGCATATCATCACAGGGAAGCCATTTCCTGCACTGGATGCTACGTAGCACCTTTGCCCGAGATTGAGCATGATCCACCAGATGGTTCACTACAGAGGACATTGATGTCCATTGACATCATTCTATGAGTGTTCATGGGCGGATGCACTAACACTATCTGTCCCAAATATATATTTATTTTGTACCTTGTATCCTCTGAATTATTCGTACCTTCACTTTAATCACAGCCTTGTTACAAAGGGCAGTTTAGGGACAACTTTAATTTTGTTTTATTAAACAGGCATTCGATAAGTTTCACATGCATGTAGAAATTTTGGTCACATAGGCCACTTTGACCTTTTGAATGCGCAGTGTCCATTGTACGGGACTCGGTGTTGCTGAGGAAGTGCAACACAGACTTCATTACAACAGAAAAACCCCCAAGGACACAAAAACGCATGATGAACAGGTAGTTCTTTCTAAGTATATTGGTAAAGGTGGATAATATTATCTATTTGTCATTAAGCCAGCAGTTGCAGTACTAATCTTGTTTGTCTAGAAAATTATGATTCACTTTTGGATATATCTGGATTAGAAACGGCTGAACAAGATTGGCATCAGGAATCAGTATCCCTTAAAATCAATTACAGATGGTCTTCAATGTCTTGGAAAAGCCTACATATTTACCGAATTTGATCTTCCTGGAGCATGTCATCTTGCCATTACCAGATTTATTTTACAAGTTAGTAAGAATACCGCCAGTTTTAAATTGAGTATTTAATAGCAAGGGAACAAAGTTATTCTCATAACCATTCATATCATCACTCTCCATGACATCAGCATTTCTACCTAGACTATATTCCTTATTGACAGTGATGATGTTAAAGTTGTCCAACCCAACAAAACTGAAGATCAAAACCAGTAATATTACGTCCAAAAGCATCCAATTTGACATATGCCATCAACATCATCAAGATGTACATGCCATGTGGGCATAGACAGTTACTTTTGTTCAGGCAATCATCAGTGTATCTTCTTTTGGCAAAACTGAGCTTGTTTCTGTGCTCGGCAAAATCATTATAAAATGAGCATTCAATTAATTTCTTCATGGCTATCCTCATAAGAAGAGGATCCCAAAAAGACATGTGATAAATCAGTAAATTGTCAAACTTTACTTGAAACCATTTCAATAAGATGTATGCATCTGGACACCACAAGTAGTTCTCCAGGACTCTCTACCTTGGGAAAGCCAATTTATCTTCATCTACATGCTCTAAACATTTACTGATACTTGTGAAGCTACCATGATCAAACTCAATATATCACTAAGATTTACAAACGAGCCAAGATCATCATTGACCTTGCACCACATAGCAGTTTATCAAGCAGAGTCAAAATAGAAACATATATTATCAGCCAGAGACAATCGTATCACACCCTATCTTCTTTTTCACTTCACACAGCATTACTATTCAGCTCACCACAGAACGATCCTTTACCTTACTGTCAAATCTTGTAACTGCTTTAGGAAAATTCCCATATTTCAATAGACTTGCTTTTGATTCTTCTCCTCTCTTAATTGCAAACAATCTCCAGAACTTCTTCCACCTACCATGACCTCTTCACCCTGATGGCCATTTGTGTCCAGACATCAATCTTGTCAAACAAAGTTTGCATCCTTATAAGTTGCAGGTATCTTCCCATCAGTTCACTTTGGTGCATTCATCTGCATTTCTAACTTCCATCTTCTTTTGTATCCAGTCATCAATCTTCTCAAAACAAAATTGAATCTTTATGAGTTGCAGGTATCTTCACTTCAGTTCATTTTGGTGCATTCATCTGCAACTGCCATCTTTGAATGAGTCCAAGCTCACAAATCTGATCCAGCAAGCAACAACAAATCCATGCTCATGCATACACAAAACTCTTTTATTTGCTTCCAAGCATGAATAGAAGATAAAATACACTTGTAAACTGCTACATAATTCTTTTCTTGAGCATCCAATCCACATTCATGTCATCTCTACCTTGACCTTGTCGTAACTACTGTTAATACATCCAACTTCTATGAATCCTTGTTTTGACTTCTTCAAAATCCTGAAAGTTGAACCTTTCTAATGAATCTACAAACACCCCATCCTTACTATCAGAATTGATACTAAACCTGCCGTTTTCTTGAGTCAAAGTGGTAAACTAATTAATCCTTTTTCCCTCAGTAGGGGCACCATTTTGTTTAACCTATCTATTTTCCCCAAACAATATGCCTCTATTATTTGTTCAAAAAGTTCATCAACTTATGGGCTGGCCTGGATGTTGTAATTCCAATTAAGTACCTAGTAGAAAGTTTACATATACAAGTATTGGTATGGATGGATGAAGATCATGATGTCAAAGTCATTGCTTAAGGATCAATTTTACCAGTGATTTTTAGACTCTTAAGTCTTTAAATTTTGGGCCCATGAGTTCTTCAAAAGTTTCTTAGTCTAATGGTCGAATTGAAAGAGTCAAATCAAATTGTTGAGGATACGTTTTTAGCCTATGTTGTGAAAAAACCTACAAAGTAGGAGTAAATCTCTTTTTTTAGAGTTTTCTTATAAGAACTCTAAACACATTTCGATTAGATATAGTTCTTTTATGTTGATGCATGGCTTTCAACAAAAAGCCCAAATCAATGGGAAAAATATCTTCCTTTATTAGAGTTTTCTTATGAAAATCTCTAAACATAAATTGACTATATATGGTTTTTTATGTTGATGTATGGCTTTCAAACACAAGACCCTATCCTGTTAATCTTCATCAAGATAAAGTAGAGGGGACACAATTTGTGGACACAATTTTCTCAAGGATATGCAAGAAATGATGAAATATTGTATGAGATAATATGAGGACAAGTCAAGATAGAGCATGTTTTTATGTTGATCACAATAGTTATCCTTGTGTTTTAACCTTGGTTTAAAAGAATTTTTACATGTCAAAATTCCAAAACTTTATCTACGAGCAAGTGTACTAAATTAGCTATACGTTATTGTGTGCCTTTCACAGTCCTAAGTGTATTGGTTCATCTGCCTATCATCTCAATCTTCCAGACAGCGTCGATGTTCATCCTGTTTCTCATTAAGGTATCTAAAAGAATTTTTTGGCCCTGATAACACGGATATCATTAAGGATCTACAAACTTTTGAGGATTTATCTTCCAAGCCACATTCACCAGAAAGAATTCCCAAACAAAACATTTAATATCTAAGCAAATTCAAGAATTCAAAACTAAATGGTTGGATTGAACTGTTGTAATGCTACTTGGGAGAAACATTCCAGGATTGTAGCAGCACTGTCTTGAAGTGTTGCACAAAGAGGTGGAGATGTAACCATGTTCAAAAAAAGATTTCAGAAACCCTAAAATGAGGCTTGAATTTGACAGCTTTAATGAGAGATGGAGGCGACCCTAGAACAGGCACCTTGGACCAAAGGCAAGGCATTAAATACCTACGGAATCTTAACACCACATTTTTAGTGTAGCTCAAAGAACTTTGCCGATAGGCAAATGTTTCAATGGAAATACCACGTTCAACATGACGCTTGGGGGATAGATACAAGTTATGGAACTTCCTTGTGGGTATCAGGACCCCCATTACAACATTATCAAAAACATAGATCCTGGATTTTGGGTTTATCATGTTGAATTGAACCTACCATTATATTTTCACAGTCCAAAATACTCTCTATTGAATGAAAATTGAACTATAACTTCATAACCATATGAAAGGTAGAAATTCTAATATATACACCATGAGAAGTGAACATAAGTAATGCACACTAGGGGATGCATCTGCAAAGCTCCAAATCTTTCTTTAGAACATAAAGTTCCACAAGTTTTCTAAATAATGATGTAATATCTTGAGAGTTGATGACGTTCAAACCAATTAAACTGCATACCTTCTGCATATACATGTCTACCATTTTCGGTAAGTCTGACTTTGGCTTCAAACCCCCAAATAATGTGCCCACTAGTGATCGTCCATACAGGAATAAACCAGGATGTGCAGAAAACGGTGTCTTCTCACCAGCCACTCCACAGATGATTGTCAGTCCCCAGCCCTGAAAGTTACATCAAATGATTATGTCTCTAGAAATTTCAAACTTTCTGTTAAGAACATTTATGTTTCAGCATACATCATGGCAGCTTAGAAAAGCTGTTTCTACTACTTGTGCATTTCCAACACATTCAAAGCTGTAGTCCACACCACCATTTGCCATGTCCTTGATGACCTGAACGAGTTACCGAAGAAGAAGTTAATGGTTATCATATTTCACTCTCATTGCAATCTAATAAACACTTTAAATGATGATATTCGATGCCGAATATAACATATGCATGATCAAGACTAAAGGTCCCCACAACTCTGTACTGTTATGTGCCCTACAAAGATTTGGTCCCCAAATTTCTACTCCATAGAGAAGATTGGTGTTCCCTAATTTAAGGAAAGGAAGGATATTTTAGTTCCCTAATTTAAGCATACAGTGAGATTGGTGTTAATTTCTTTTTGTGTCATCACTCTTCCTTCTTAGTGCAAGATAATGGAATTCCAAACACTTTGACATACATATGAGGTCCCATGGAATTTTCAAAACCATTTGGTAGCTGATACAAAGTCTTCAAGCATTGTTGGTTACACCCATTCCTTTTTGTGCACCAGATGAGCCATGACTGGAAGGCCTTTCATGCGGAGATATCCATGCTAGAAAATGTGTAGAAATGGTTTTTCCATATCTTCATACGAATTGTACATAATTTTATGCTGAATCCTATAAGCAAGGGAGATTGAGGATACCCTGCAAATAGTTTTTTTTGCCATGGGATGGCACTGTATGCTTCCCTTCAAGGGAAAAGTTGTTACATACAGAGGCCTACCTATGGTTGCTGCTTTAAGAAGAGGCAATGTTTCTTTGTTTGGTTGTCATTAGTAGTCTTGTGACCTGGAGCTTTGTACTGTTGTAAAAAGTGTATTGCACATGCTACAATACAAGAACTTATATGCAAAAATGAGAGAGAGAGAGAGAGAGAGAGAGAGAGAGAGAGAGAAGAAATCAACAAAAGCAGAGAAGAGCCAGTGAGAACCCTCTACTGCACGTAGTATGTTCCTAAAAATAAGATTGCAACTTGAGAAAAAGAGAAGTCCAAAAGAGAACCTGGTGCACAGGTTCATTTCTTTCCAACGGATTCACACAATCAGTAACACCAAAATGTCGAGCTACAAAAGCACAAAGTACATCAATAGACACTTCATGGATAATAATAATAATAATAATAATAATAATAATAATAATAATAATAATAATAATTAAAAGAAATGGAGTATCATGGATACCTTGATCAAACTTTTTTGGATTGATATCCACCCCAATGATACGTGCTGCACCAGCTATGCAAGCACCTGCAGCTACCTGCAATTACAAACACACAACCTCATACAGGAACGAAGCCTTTTTGAGATGTCTAGTGTATCTGTGTCACATGCCCTATTCCTGCCCAACCCAACGCACATGCACATGCACATGCACATGCAATTACGAAATAGTAGTAATTTTTGTTTTGTAATGGTTGATGTACTATTTTATTCCACATTCTTCAAACCCTGAATTATTGGATTGGCAAAAACATTATTCTACTTACTGCCAACCCTACTGTTCCCAAACCAAAAATTGCCACTGTAGAACCTTTTTCCACCTTCGCCACATTCCACACAGAAGATAAGCCTGAAACATAGATGATTAATGTCTTTATAACTTAATCAAGGATATGCTGACAGCAGCATTAGACCAACAAAGGACCAAAATCTCATGGCATACCCGCCGTCACACCGCAGCTAAGGAGGCAAATCTTTTCAAGTGGCGCAGATGGATCAACTTTTACAAGATTCCCATGCTCTATAACTGTGTACTCAGAAAAAGTTGATCCTAGAAAGTAATAGATTGGTTTCCCATTAATTGAGAATCGACTCTTCTGATCATTTAGCATCACACCACGAGCTGTATTGACTCTGAACTTTTCACAGAGATTGCTTTTTGTGGATTTGCAGTATACACATTCTTTGCACTCTCCAGTATATAATGGTAGAACGTGGTCACCTTCTGTGAATTCAGTAACTCCTTCTCCAACACTCTCAACAATTCTGCCATGAAAATAACCATGTACAAACAACATTCTTCAAGATACATCATGCTCACGCTTCAACTAAATGCATTGAATGTTTTCAATGACAAATTCAGTCCTGGCTCTCCAATCCATAATGAGGACATAACATGTAAGAATGAACCTGTAATATGTACTCCTAGACCAAATTTCATGGCATGAACTCTTTCAGAATCTTGAGTTGCGAAATGAATAGTCACATAACAGCTATCTTTTAATAAAAAAGGAGACAAAGACCTTAGTGCAAAAAATTTCAATCTCACAAAATCAAACTATCGATCTCTAAACCCTTTTTCACTCTGGATATCCAGATATTAACAAAAGGTGTGTTAAGTCCTATCCAGAATTCCAGGGCAATGGGTTCTTTCAGAATCATGGAAATCGTTCAGGGAATGACAGATACCCAGCAGCCTCATGACCAAAGATGCGTGGAAACAAACCAACTTTTGGCTGCAAGAAAATAGAAAACATGGGGATTATTAGAATCCGACCAAGCAAGATGGAGTACTATTTTATGTCTGTTCTATACCTTGTCTTGCCAATATGTCAAATCGCTACGACATAGTGATGAATAAAGGATCTTTACGCGGATCTCACCAGACTGCGGGGGTTCTACTTGAATCTGTTCAATAACCAGATCTTCCCCAGGTGCCCAACATACAGCAGCTGAGAGAGAATGAGTACATCACATCAGTGCGCAACTTTTGTTGTGGTAGACACTGAGATTTTGAATTTTACCTTAATTTAAGCTCTGCCAAGTGCTCAGTACGTTTAAAAGACAGCAGATTACAGCTTATTGTCATATATTGTACAAATTCTATTGGATAAATAAAAAATTTAATATATATACCTTTTCAAGTCCTGATTATTCTGTGAGTGAATGCCTTAAGGTTATCAAGTAAATAATAGGTATCCAACTACCTACAATACTACAGAAGTCCATCCCAACTGCTAAATATAAAAGTGAATATAGCTAATATCAATAAGTATATAGAATTTCGTGAACAATTTCATGCATATTGTGAACTAGATACTATGGCCTCCCTACTTATATCATCCGCGTAGGTGAAGAAGGTTCATATATGAACAATTACAAAAATTAACAGTGTAAGTACCCACTACAGTACTCAGAAAAATTATACTCGTATTAAGAGTTGAAAGATGGATTTCCACTAGCAGAAAAAGGTTGTTTGTGATGTTCTACAAAACGCATATAGAAAGTTTCAGCTTCCATGTTCAAAAATAAAAAATAGTATTGTTGTGTGGAAGTTAATTATGATGCGGTCAAAAAGTATGATATGGAAAATAAAAGCAAAGCAAAACAAAAATGAAAATGGGGAGACAAGATATTTATGTGGTTTCACAAATTGCCTAGATCCATGAGAGGGAGAACAATATTTCCATCAACAAGAGTACAAGAGAAATACAAGAAAAAAAACTCTCAATTCACTCCTAACTACATCCACGGGATGGAGATAAGTATTTCCATTTAGAATATTGCAAGTGGAACAGAATGAAAATTTCTAAATTCACTCTCAGCTTCAATCCCCTAAAAAACCCTTTTGTTTTCAGTCACTTAAAATTAGCTATTTGCTAAACACTCCAGAAAACTTGTTTCTCAAATCTTTTCTTTTTTTGTTTTCACTGTTCAAGAGGAGAGGGATGTCTATTTATAAGCTTTTAAAAACATAATATGCTATAAGGACTAGCTTGACATCCAATAAATAGCATGCACTGATGCATTCTGTCATCAAAAAACATTTGGCTTGATTGAAGCTGCATTAGGAGCATTAAGTAACAAGTATGAAGCACTTGTAGGTGAACGTGGGTTGAAGCAAAACTATATAGATATAGATATTGTTTTGCATCAACTTTGATTCTTCCATGACCTGATGTCCAGTTTTGACGCACTTCCACAACAATGACAAATTGGAAAGGCCCCCTGTCATAATAATCAGTTGCCAACAAACAAACATCTGTTGCAATGGTGTGAGCAATGACTCGCTGTACAATAATGAGAAGGTATTTCGAAAACAAAGGAAAGTAGGCAGTACAAGCTCAAACACAAAAACAGATAATCTTATGTCAATTCAAATGACGTTTAGGTAGCCATTGAAAGTGTGCACAGATATAAGTCATGGTAAGATTTACAATAGACTCAAAGTGTTTAAGAATACATGATGATGCTCCACTATCGAATGCCAGATTTGCTCATTGTTGTTCTGAGATTTTTGAATGCTAAAAATCAAGACCTCCACAAAAATAGATGCCAAATTAGTATTTTGACCAGTAATAGTGAATCATCTAATAACATTGTTACACGTGGTAGTAGGATATTAGATTAAGACCAAAGAAAAGGGCACACAATCATTCATTCATTCTCCTCCTTGATCATGTGTGAGTGCTGGTTCTAGGTCGTACATAATCAGGATGCTATACATACATACATATATATATATATATGGAGGGGTAAAGATGTCAGCTCAGATCCTATGGATGCATTTACCATTGGAGCAGCAATAAGATTTCGTGCAATTAGAACGGGTTATTTAAATCTCTGCATTAATTATGTACCGAGCTAAACTTTTTTCTTTTTCTTTTTTACCTTTGCAGGTGATGGTTTGTCCGGCAGTCGACCCCGTGGCAGCGGCCATGGCTACAGATATACGTTCCCCCTGAGAATATGTATGTACTTACTTACTAGTAGTACTGAGCAGAGGAAGAGAAGAGAATATGTAAAAGAAATGAAAAGAGTGGTGTGGCCTCTTGTGAGTGAGGTTAGAACTTAGCACCCATACCACGTGAAGTGCGTGTAATAATGAATGACCGACCAATAGACACTTCGAATGCCCAAAAGAATCCTTACTGACAAGAAACCCGAGGACACATATCGCATGTTAAAGGGCGGGGGGGCACATACAAAAGAATGATAGGGTTAGAGAGGACCCTATCGCATCCACTACCCCCTGCTCTCACCTCTGGAATTCTCTAGAAAATGTATGCAGATGTGCAATCACATTGTTCAATCCGTACATGAACCTGGACTTATCCACTACATGGGTGGTGTGGATGAATTAAAAATAGCGGGAAAAAAAAAAGAAAGAAGCTTGATTCGTGTTATAGCTTAGATTTTGCGATGAATGGATCCACACGAAGAGAGCTCTACCTCGCCAATAGTCTTTCTTGACAATGCCTCAAGATGCCGTCGGGAAGGGGCAAGTGACTTTCTTTATATAGCTTAACACACACTTTAGACTCCCAAAACACCATATGTTCCCATGTGTCATAGGTTCTTATGGGCTAGTCTTGAGTTCTAGGATAAAATGGTTCCCACTTATCCCACTCTAAAATCATGAAAATTAGCTTTAGAATTGGTCCTTAAGGTTATGCCTATAACATGAAACAAGAGAATAAAGGAATGCAATGTTGACATGGGATCAAGTTTGGGCAACAAAGACATGATACAAACTTAGGTTAGCAAGGCATGAATCAGTGTCCAATTTTTTCCCCAAAAAATATAAAATCCGTGTCCAATTAACGTTCATTATAAATTTACACTCAAAATAGAGAGCATGTGTGAGCATGAGGTCAATGTTTTTCCTAAAAGTAGACAACCATGATCTAGATTTTCTTTTTCTTTTAATTAGAGAATCTACATAGCATGAACTTTGTCTTTTCCCCTCTACTAGAATATGGAAAACAATAGTCCAAAACTCCACAGAACCAATTTGGTGGCCGTGGCAACAACTTGGCACGACAGGAATTTGTGCTTGGCATGCTCCTCGATCATTGCACAAGGAAAACACGTCATGAGTTATTTATTAATGCCGCCCCGCCAAAGGCGACCCAACTCGCCAATCAATGAAACGTGTTCGGACTGAACAGAAGATGAGGTTACGGATGCGAGAATTTGTGTCCATCAAGGTGATGTGTGGCATGAGAGTAACAATACCTCCATAATTGAATCAAGCTCTTAATCTTCAATCGACTTATGATGTGGACGACTGAGATGATGAACATTTTGGGTGTGGTCACCAGCGCGAGCATCAACCGATTGATTGTTTGCTATCTGGCTCGATTCCCAAAAGCTCAAAACTTTAGGATCAATTCATGTACATACATACCACCAAATCTGGAGAGAGGCATTGGTGGAGGCCCCAGGAATGGTCAAAGCTTTCATAACCATCGCCATCATACATGACGGTGTATCCGACAGGGCAGGGTATACAGAATCTGCTTGAGACCTTCTGGTGCTCGACGATCAGAGAGAGAGAGAGAGAGAGAGATGATTTCAAGCCAATGCTTGCTGCAAAGGCTTGCTTGATTGACTTAAGGGGTGAGAGGTGAGGGCATTCCATTCCCGGAAGCCTTACGTTCTGTGCAAGAGAGCGAGAGTCAGTGGGTTTTCATACCAGTATACGCTTAACCAAGCTCCCCCATGGAAGCTCTGCCCGGGAAGCCCAACTTCTGCCCAAAACAGGGTCCTTCAGGATGGACATGGAAGTGCCCCAACCAGAAGAAACGAAGGAAGAAGAAGAAGAAGAAGACGAAATGAGGAATATCAGCACCCGTGCCCGTTGCACAAAGACATTAGGAATTCTTGGTGGAACTGCAAGGGTTGGCTACCAGTCTTGGGATTCAATCATCAGCAAACATGTGAAACATGGTATGGTACCGCACAGTCTCGCCACGTATCGCAGAATGGATGAAGAGGGCTCATTGCAATGTATAAATGGGCACTCCTTCGTTTCACTCTTGAAGGCTTGTATGAAACACAGGGATCTCGAAACAGGCAAAGAAATCCATGGCTGGATTGCAGGAACAGGCCTTCTTGAAAGAGATCCTTTTGTGGGTGCCACCTTGGTGGATATGTATGCAAAATGTGGATGTCTCACAATGGCCGAAGATGCTTTCGAGAAGCTTCAGGTTCGGAATGTAGTGCCATGGACCATATTGATGACGGCATATGCAGACAATGGACATGCAGAGAAAGCTGTGGCATGCTTTGAGAAGATGCAATTTGAGGGTGTATCTCCTAATGCACACACATTCATATGTGCCTTAAAAGCTTGTAGCAGGATTGGTGCCATTGGCAAGGGTGAAGAAATACATGTGGACATTCGAAGACAGGGTTTATTGGAGAATATATACATTGGCAGTGCATTGGTTGATATGTATGCCAAATGGGGCGCCCTAGACAAAGCACAAGAAGTGTTTTTCGAGTTACCAATTAGAAACGTTGTCATATGGACTGCATTATTAGCAGGGTTTGTTCAGCATGGGGTAACTGATAAAGCACATTGGTGTTTCCAGCAGATGCAATTAGAAGGAGTTCCGCCGAATGCCGTCACATATGCTTGTAGTTTGAAGGCTTGTAGCATCCTAAAATCATGGGAAAAAGGCAGAGAAATACATACCATAGTTCAGTGTATGGAATTACTGGAGAAGGACCTTTATGTTGGAAGTTCTTTGGTTGACATGTATACCAAATGTGGGTCAATTTCAATTGCAGAACGTGTATTTGGTGATATCACATTTCGCAATGTTGTTTTGTGGAATACTTTGATTGCGGGATATATTGAATATGGGCAAGGTGAAGAGGCCCTCCAGTGTTTTGTGGAGATGCGACTTGAGGGTATCTCTCCTGATGCTATCACATTTATGTGTGGCTTAAAAGCATGCAGCATTATTGGAGCCTTAGGTAAAGGTCAAAAAATACATGCGGAGATTGAGACACAGGGATTTGTTGAGAGAGATCTAGCTGTTGGAAACACTCTGGTTGATATGTATGCTAAATGTGGCTTGCTCATCGTTGCACAAACAGTCTTTAATAGGCTTTTGCTTCGAAATATAGTTTCATGGAATGCACTAATTGCAGGATATACAGAAAATGGATATGGGGAGAAAGCACTCGAGTTATTCAAGCAGATGCAGCTGGATGATATCTTGCCGGATGAGGTGACATATCTATGCGTCTTAAAAGCTTGTGCCAGCATAGAAGGTGCTGATAAAGCTGAAGAAATACTTGCAGAAGCTGAAAAACATGAGTTGGGAAATAATATATTCATTGGGAGCACTTTGGTTGATATGTATGCCAAATGTGGATCCCTTGCAAAAGGCCAAGCAGTATTTAACAATCTTCCACTTAGAGATGTTGTTGCATGGAATTCTCTGATTACTGCATTTGCCGAATATGGGCATGGTGAGGAAGCATTGAATTGCCTTGAAAAAATGCAGTTTGAAGGAGTCTCACCCAATGCCGTCACGTTTCTTTCATGCTTAAAAGCTTGCAGCAGCATAGGAGCCACAAACAAAGGGCAGGTAATACATGCTGAGATCGAACGACGAGGGATGGTTGGAAGAGAGCATATTGGTAATACATTGGTGGATATGTATGCCAAATGTGGCTTGGTAGAAGTTGCACACAAAGTTTTTAATCAGCTTCCTTTGCGGGATGTCGTATCTTGGACGGCCCTAATCATGGGCTATGCCCAGCGTGGGCAGAGTAATAATGTCTTTGGCTACTTTGACAAAATGGTAGCACAAGGCATAAAGCCGAATCCTGTTACGTTGGTCGTTATTCTTAGTGCATGCAGCCGGTCAGGCCTGCTGAATAAGAGCCAGACATACTTTGAAGCCATGAGCAAAGACCTTGGTCTGTCTCCCTCTCTTAAACACCATGCATGCATTATCGATATTGTGAGTCGGTCTGGCCATCTAGAGGAAGCTGCAGCACTGATAAAAAGGCTGCCCAATTTTGAAATGTGGCATATGATGCTGGGTGCTTCCAGGAACTTTGGTAATCTTGAATTTGGGAGACAAGCCTTTGGTCATGCCACATTGCCATCTGCCAAGAAATAAACACTCAGATTGTGTTTCATGATGTTGGGCAATGACTCTGAGTCAAGGGTTATGGTTATAAATGCAATACACATACACTTCTCACTAATTTGTAAAAGCACATTAGAAACAGCGATATGCAAATGATGAACCACAGAAATTCTTTAAGCTTTTCATACTATCTTAGAGGTCTTATCTATAAAATGATTCTATTGGATTTGAATGCCTCAGCATAAAAAATATGCTAAATAATAACACTTGTCTTAACCAGAAGCAGTTGTAATAAAGCAAAGTGATTTGCATGAGCTCTTCTCACAACGTGCAAATTGCATGAGTTCAGTTTACGAGAAAACAATAAATGTAGAGCTATAAAGTAACTGTGGTGGGTCTCTAATTGCACCTAGATTAAATCAATCCAATTTCCATGCAATCTGAGTCCCTAACTCCATTCTAACTTCACCTATGTTACTGTATTCTAATTTCACTATAATAGTGATAAGTGAATATAGGCTGGTTGTTGAATGCTGGTTGGAAATTGGAAATTGCATATGGATTAGTTTTTTATGGAGAAATCAGTATTGAAGGCTATATATAATTTAATGGATAAAATATAATTAAATTTGCTGACCCCAATTGATACATTTGAATAATCGATGTAATTACAGAGATTGATGTGGAAAAGGCTTGTGAAGAGAAATTTTACTGCTATTTGTTGATATATGAATTCTTCTCTCTTCTCTTCATAGTGAACTGCTAGCCCAAAACTCATTTGAACAGCAATTTGGATCTTAGTGCCAACACCGCTCAGTGGCTAGGTGGTAGCCAAAAGCCCATTTGAACAGAAGGTAGGATCATAGTGTTGATAAAACCCATTTGGGTCTGCATTATGGTTCACTATATGAATATACAATAACAAGCTTGAATCCACACTAATCCTCTTTCTTTCCCTCAACGAATGAAGTTGCTATCACCAATAATCTCCGCATGAGCAAACACCATGCTTTATGTGGTGAAAACGAACATTGTCTCTTAGGATTATCTCTCTTTTCATGGTTTTTGAAATGAACTTTGACGCAGTATGACAATCGCCACATATTCGAAGGTTTTTTATAATGCATAATGATGTTTGAGGTGGTGTATTGATTAGGCCAAACGCAATAGCAAGTTTCTCACTGTGATGACGTAAGATGAGCTCTTTCTCATCTTCATTTACATCATACCTCACAAATGAGGTGTCAGGTTCATAGCCTTCTACTTTCAAATCTTCAAAGATCATGTCAAGCTTTGCATAAATTTCTCTTGTTTGATGGTGTGATGTGTCATTTGCAACAAAACTATAGACCTGTTTGTCAATCTCAATATAACTACAACCAGCCTGCTTTTGAATCCCTCTGGACTTCATTGTTCTAATAACTTGGGCATGATCATTCCACATACCAAGCGAGCCATATATGTTTGATAGCATCACGTATGTAGTTGCACTTGATGGATCGTGCTTCAGAACCCTCTCTGCTGCCATTTTCCCTAGAGCCAGATTGCAATGGATGTGAGCAGCTCGCAGCAATGCTTTCCACACATGTACACTGGGTTCAACTGGCAATTTATTAATGAAACCAAGAGCTTCCTCAAGGTGTCCAGTACGACCAAGAAGATCAATCATACATGCATAATGATCCATTGTTGCCTTCATTCCATGGGCTTGATTCATGGATTTCAAATGATCATATCCTTCAACCATTAATCCTGTGTGGCTGCATGCTGAAAGAACACCGAGAGAACTAATATGATTCAAACTTATACCTTCGAGTTGCATCTGATTAACAAGCTGCAGTGCCGTTTCTCCTTGCCCATGCTCTGCATAACCTGAAATCATTGCATTCCATGATACAACATTGCGTGTCGGCATAGCATCTAGCACTCGTTGTGCATCTACAGTGCTTCCACTTTTTGAATACATATCTATCAAAGCATTGCACACTAAATTGGATTCTTCAAAACCGAGCTCTACAATGAATGAATGCACCATCTTTCCCTTTTCTATGGCTGCTAAGCCGGCACAAGCATTCAGAGCATTCATGAAAGTGAATTCATCTTGCCTGAAGTTCTGCTTGACAAGTTGACAAAAAATTTTAAAAGCACAATTCTCTTGTCCGTTATCTATATAAGCTGCAAGAATCAATGTCCATGATACAATGTCCTGATTGGACGTCTTGTCAAATACTCTTTGTGCAGACTCTAGGCTTCGAGCTTTGATATACATATCGATAATATTGGTTGAAATGAACACATTTTGGTCATATCCATATTCAATAGCAAGGGCATGAGTTAAATGACCCCTGTCCAAACAACCTATGCTAGCACATCCATTAAGAACCCTTACAAAGGTGATATGATCTGGATCCATGCCTTCACTCTTCATGTTGAAGAAAAGTTCCATGACCTCCTCGTGAAGCTCCTCTATAGACAAACCAGACAAAATGGCATTCCATGAGACAATATCTCTACTTGACATATTGTTGAACACTTGCCAAGCATCATTCAGACTCCTGCACTTTGAGTACATATCGATTAGAGCATTTTCCATGAAAGAATTGAATTGAAATCCCATTTCAGTGATGTCACTGTGAATTATCCATCCTTCATACAGATTTTGGGTGGATGCAATTGCACTTAATACACTGACATAGGTAACTGCATCAGGTGCGACACTGGAATATTGCATTCTTTTGAAGAGATCAATCGCATACAATGCATGCCCATGCTTTGTAAGGCCTGAAATCATGGTGTTCCACGACACCACACTATGCTCTCTCATTTCCAAGAATACCATCTGTGCATCCAGAATGCTTTCACAATTAATATACATATTAGTTAGGGCATTCCCAACAATAGTTAGTGACTGGAATTCTGTTTCTACTGCACAAGCATGCACAGCCATGCCAAACTCTAAATCTTCAGCTACAATACAAGCATTTAGAATACTAACAAAGGTAATTGCATTCGCTTCCGCATTTTCACACTGCATTTTACAGAAAAGGTTGAAAGCCTCTCTGATGTGTTCATGATTGACATACCCTGTCAGCAAAGAATTCCATGAGACGATGCTTCTTGTCGGCAAGTTGTAGAAAACTTTCTCAGCATCTTTGATGCTCCCGCACTTAGCATACATATCCACGAGGGTGTCCCCTATGAACAAATTCATGCCATTGACCATTTCCAGCATATACGAATGTGCTTCCTTCCCAGATTTTCTATCTCCCAGCATTGCACATGTATGCAGAACAGCTGCAAATGTCATTTCATCGGGTTCTAATCCACTGACAAGCAACCTAAAGAAATATCCCAATGCAGCTACGGCGTCCTTGTGACTGATATGTGCACTGATCATGTGCGTCCATGAAATCACATCACGTGACGGCATCACCTGCTCAAACAATCCAACCGCATCCTCGATTCTCTCACATTTTATGTACATATCAAGGAGGGTATTGCCCAATGGAATGGTGATCTTGAACCCGTCCATAATGAGCTGGGCAAACACCAGAGCTCCATGTTTTGCATCACGGGCGCTGGTAAAGACTCTGATAATGTTGATGAGAGTGACTTCATCAGGGGTAGTGCACCCTTGAGACATCATGGTGATGTAGAGCCATATAGCACGTGGGGTCTGGCCAGCATGAATGCAGGACAGGATGATGGTGTTCCAAGTGAAGACGGTCGCATGGGGCATGCGAACAAACGTGGCGAACGCATCCTCGAACATGCCACACTTGGAGTACATGTTCACGAGGGCCGTACCGACGTACACATTGGTCAATATGGGGCTCAGGCATGTGAGGAGGAGGGCATGCACCACTCTGCCGTCCGCACCCGATCGACGGTGAGTGCAGAGGCGAAGAAGGGAAGTAAAAGTATATGAATCAGCCTCCTGGATGATGGTATTCGAATTCCTGGTACACATACGATGAGCAGGAGGAGGAGATACTGATGTCGATGCTGGAAGAGCATGTAGCTGCCGAGCATGGAGGGAGAAGAAGCCCAGCTCCGGCCCTAGGGAGAAATTGAGGGAGCAGCTTCCTTTCTGTTTCCTTCTCGTCCTGCGCACCTTAGAATCGAACCCACGACCTCTGCCTCTGCCTCCGGCAGGCATGACGGGGGCAGATATGGTCCTTTTTTTTCACATAAAAACATTCTTTCTGTAAAAGCCATTAGAAAACCTGGATATGCTCACACTTTGCCAGCATTATTGTTGGACATTCTTTCTATTGTAATTTTGTAAGCATAAGACCAGGAAATAGATGATAGGTCGATAAAGATAAAGATAAAGAATGGTGCTAAATACGTTTTTGCCCGAAATGGCAAATGGGAATGGCCAACCACGTTGCAATATTTGTCACCACCTTGCATTCGACTTATATACATTCCACGCCTTCTCCGTTTTAGGTGATAGCCAAGATATTGATGCCATTGCATGATGATACAATATACCTGTAATTGACTTGTAACGAGCATTTACCATCCTGTAACCACCAATCCACCCAAGGTGCAACATTTATTTTCATTGGCAAAGATCCATGCAACAATGGTATATCTTTGTAGTTTCCCCCTAATAAATGTATAATTTGGGAGAATTATGAATACATAACCATTGTTTGGCATCGTCAAATTCCGACAACCTTTGAGATTCATTGTCGACCACATATCCCAAATCTACAACCCCCAATTGAAATAAACAATTGAATTGAGATCTTAGCTTCTCTTTTCCATGCCAATGCAACACTCGACAAGAAACAAGCAATTCATTTTGTAATGAATTACAAAATTCTTGATCACTTGATGGTGCCCACTCAAAATAATATAATGCACATTGTCATGACCTTATTATGTTGGCATTGAGCATGTTCTCATCACTGAAGGATATATGGTATATCCCCAAAATAATGGGAGGTTATTTGTGCCCTTAGGATGGGCTTGCTAAGTTTTTTTTCTTCGGGAACAACTAATAAATATGTAGTTTCTTATCAATTTTGAGTTTTAATAAATATGCAGTTTAGACTAAGACCGCATGCCTTGATTTTCCTTGCAGTTGACTTGTTGAGAAGGTATGTTTGGTTACCTAATAGGAATCCTTGAAAAATCGTCCCCATCTAGTCCTTAACATTGTCAACCTTTCTCTCTCAACTATGGCAATGTTTGGCATGGGCTGGCATGGGCATAGGGTTTTCTCTAAGGGTAAAATATTCATTTCCTTCATTGTTTCTCCTTTTCTTCAACAAGTGTTTCTTTTTGTTCTAAAGCCACTACCTCTTTTTTTATATGCTTGTTTATTTACTACATGCTCTGGCAACATTATATTATCAGGATGGGTGCTATGGACATCAACTAACAATTAATTTTGTAAGTTTGTCATTAAGTGAACAAATTTACAATATTCAAAGCAATGACCTTCAAAATATGCCAACTTACAGGTTTTGGAAAAAAAATTGCCAACTTCCAAGTGCAATTTGAACATAATGACATTGTCTCCCTTGATTTTATATTCAATCCTAATTGCTCTTTTCTAATAGGAGTCCATAACATGATTCCATAACATGCATCACCTCTATGGATTGTGTTTTAGTACTTGGGGTCACTATCAATTTCGCGTGCTACTCCATCGCATCTTCTATCATATTTCTGAATCAGCCCATAGGGCAAAATAAACAATGTTATTATTTAAAAAGACTAGCATCCAAAAGTGAGACAAGATTATATCTCCTTGTTCTCCATTCATAAAGTACTTTTATAAAAAACTTGGGCCTCTCTATGTACACATTCAACACTATGTGAGACCACTATAACATAAGTCACTTGAAAACATATTCCACCCATGATATTTTTCCTCGGGAAAAAATACCTCTATCAAAGAATATGAATAAGGTTTGGAAAATGTCTTTCAAGATATTTCATCCAAATGAGTAGGTTCTAACTTCCATCTAAGGGTGAACTCATTCCCTTTTTGTAAATTTAATGATATGCTTCTTTGTGAGTGTACATTCCTGATCATTTATTGGAATATGCAACATTTAATGCTATATTTCGCTATTGCAATATTTATGGTACTCTTACCCACCATAAGAAACATGGTCCATTCAAACACTCGCATCAATAACCATTCAACTTGTGCATGCAAATCATCGTTATCATTTGCAATAGTTGTTAATTTTCATAAGCAACAAAACTTCTTTAGTTTCTAGCTTTTTTTGGGTTGTATCATGTATGAGAAAATGCAGATGCACTTATGGACATTTCACATTAATGTGATAAATCGTGATGGGGGCTAGTGTAGAGGCAAGAGACCAAGTTATTTACAATGTTTATCTGTCCGGAATTTTGGTATCTATTCACCTTTGTCTTATAGGCATGAATGAATTAATTGAATAAACTTTTTGCACTACGAAAGAAATATATAAATGTTCCGATAGGAAGGGCGATTATGTATCGATGACATGCATCACCAACTAGCCATTGTTGTTCGATTGTATGGCGCATGGTATCCTATATGCGTGAGTGTCTAGGAGATTTTCCAAAAGTATAGAAATTCTATAATTGTAAATGTTTTTGCCAATAATATGCCTAAACAATTGGTCGGTTAATGTAAATATTTTACAATATCTTCCCCAAAAAATATGGTTACATATACATGCCAAAATGTGCTAAAACATAATAGGTTTGTACAAAAAAACACAAGCAATTAGCGTGCACATCTAATAATTCATTGTGATACATGCATCCTATATCGTGATTTGATGTGGTATGAGAAGTTATGTCAAGGATATTTATGGACATGTTTTTTTAAGAAGCATCACTCCATTTGACAACTGTGCTCAAACTATGGAATCAATGTATTCTCCTAAGGATGTATTTTAATCATATATATGGACACATACATACATACATAATTTGTTAATTCAAATATGTTAAAAGAATAATAATAAACATGCAATTATTTTCTAATTGCCTTTGATAAGTACACCATTTGTTCTTTAAGAAATATAAACACACTCCTTGGTGATTAAATGATAAAATTTTCAATATAGTTTTTGTAGCATAAAGTTAGATATTCCCCATTGGGAGTATAAAATTTGTTAATTAAAATGATAAGAGATGTAATTAAAAGCAAACGGAAGGAAAAGACTCTAGTGGTTATAACATATGTAAAATATTGAATGCAAAAATGGTCTATTTTAACTTGGGTTTAATGATACAAGTTGGGAAGCTTTAAGGTACAAAAGGGATTCTTATGTATAACCTACTATTTGGCCGTTAATTGATATTCAAAACATCAAAGTGAAATTTCAAGAGGAAGATAGATTGACAACCCATGAGATATTGATTGTGATCTATGAAATGGGGCCTATCCCATGGTGAGGTAGGGAAACATGCGAATGTGAAAACCTAGACTAGTTTTAGGGCCTTCCCATGCATAAAATTTAATCTTAAAAAGTGGCTACCTTACAAAATGGGAAGTTGCACTCTTCTAAGATGTCGGGCTTGACTTCAGACTTGAGATATAGTGTTTCCATGACTAGGATAGTCCCACTATTCAGTGTTCATGCAAATCATGTCAATCAATGAGTTTACAAAAGTTAACGGTGTACTTTCCTAATCTAGAGTAACCAAGTCTAAATTTACAACTCAAATTTGCAAATATACCTTGCATCTTATACATCAAGAATATTATGATCAATTTGATTAAATTGATCAATGATCACAAAATAAAAATTCTAAGTTCAATGATGGAAGATCTAAAATAAAGGCATACATACATCACAAAAAGTCCGCCATTTTGTTGTTTGTATTTCTATGGATATTGCCCATTCCCCTTCTACATAAGGCTAGAAGCCATCATATTAAAAAACATATAATTTAAACTTGTATCTCAGATACCAACAAACCTTTATAGTCCTATTGCATACACTGAAGTGACCCATGAAAGAAAACCCCTTTATCTATAAAAATACACATTTGAGTCATCAAGGGATGATGAAGAGTCTCCAATTTAGCGTGAACATATAAATATAAACCCTTTGTTTTATTAAGATCAACTCAAGAAAAAAGTTCCCTACAACTACCTAGAAAATCTAAAATGTCGAGTAGGAGAAAGTCTCTTTACTCTACGACTTAAAGAAGATACTTGGCCATGAGCTTAACTATGTTGCGGCATACGAACCAACAATAAGATACACGTGAATTGATGACATAAAGTAGCACTGTGATACTCAATGTAAAGCTGCAATCTAACTAATGCAAAACGATTTCATTTAATATGTCCAACTACAAGAAAACTTTATTATGGGTTAATATGATATTTCTCAAAAAAGAGACCCTACATACAACAACTATCCTTTAGATGCACATGTATTCAAATTTTGTATTCAACAACAACTAAAAACAAGACTAAACCTTTAATAGATTAAAGGTTCTAAGCATCATGGCAATAGAAAATCATACATTGGTTGAGCAACACATTGATCGGGTCGGATGACACATTACTACATATACATATAGACCTAATTTCATCATTTGATTCCTAAAACTAAACAAGCAATGGATATTCATCATAAACATTATACAATGTAGAAACTGAAGACAACACAAAACACACCATAGAGATAATTGTAAACGGAACAAAAAAGTTAATCCCTCATCAATTTGTTATAGGAAAGAATATATATTGTGCCCAAATGTCATCATGTGCATCTCAGATCATTGGTATTTGTATGCAAGTGAAGATTTGATTACATAGTGATAGTCATATGGAGGAAAGGCAGTCCTACATACAACCATTTGAGTTAAATTATCGGAAGAAAGCCGACTCACACTTTATACCGGTCACAATTGATGCAATCCAACAATCAAAGTATAGGGGATGGCATTATGCGAAGATCCCAATTATCCAATGGAGAAATCCAATGGCATAGGAAGATCCACACATAGCTAAAGATATGATGATGATGATGATGATGATGATGACAACAAGGCATGATGGAAGGAGGCACTTTGGGAATGTGAATGTGGACCCCCCCCTAACCAAAATGTGGAAGTATGAGCTTTGTGCCTTTGTATGTATATGTATATGTATATTATATATATATATGCATATGTATAATGTGTATATGTATATATATGAAACCCTCCAACAATACTTTATCCTTCCTTCCTTCATCCTAGACCATTACTTACCATCATTCACTCTTGACCATGACCATTCACACAACATCTGAGAGGCTCTCTCCGACATTTCTTCCATCACAACTTCTATTCCATCCTACTCCTCTCTAAATTCATCGAGACACCATACACACGATCAATTGTCGAATTGTGTTCCTGATCTGCAATGAATCGCTTCATTTTCAAATTCTTTCCGGTCGTTAACTTCGGAAGCACGGCGCGGCCCATCCGGAGAGTTGATTTAAGATGTAACAGATTTCCGGTGTCAAAACATTTCGATTAACAACGGGAGGTAAAAGGCCTAGAATCGGCACTTGTAATATGGAATTCTTGTTTTTGTAAAGTTTCTCTGAATTGATTGGCCTTTAAAACTCCATCTATGGCTTTTTCATGGTTTTACCTTGTCGCAGAAAAGTACATTCAGAGTTGCAGTGCTGATATTGTCGTTGCTAATCGATCTGAGTGAAATTTCCTCAGTTCGTTCGTTCCTTGGTTCGGTTGCTTGCAATCTGCCTCAGTTTCCGTAGTTTGGAAAGGTCGCAGATCTGCTGCCTGCTAATTAAGACACGGCAAGCAACATGCAGCAGAAGCATACGAAGAACAAGAACAAGAAGCAGCAGCAGCAGTGCTGCAGATGGTGCAGCTGTTGTTGCAGGGATATTGATGGCGGGCGAGTGGATGAAGCGAATGGAGATGGAGAAGAAGCACTGCGTGACGTGCAAGCCATCGCAGCAGCGGGGTCGAACGGATCCCATGTTAGTCATTAGTCACTTCCACAAAGAGAGAGAAGCGTAGAGAGAGAGAGAGAGAGAAAGGAGCGTAGATAGAGAAAGAACAGAGTATGTATGCATGCATGTGTGTGTATGTATGTATGTATGCATGCATGTATGTATGTATGTATGTATGTATGTATGTATGTGTGTGTGTGCATGCGCGTATGTATGTATGTATGACATGTATTGTGTATATATGACTGTGTGTTGTGTACGTATGGATGCATTGTAATGTAAATACATATAGTAATGAAGATCATATGACTTTTAGAGAGTAGGAAGACAAATTATAAATTGTTTGTCTCGTGTGTGTGCCCCCGCTTGCTTATACATATCGATAATAATATGCACACACACGGGCGAGCATGCAGTGGCCATATAATGAATTGAGCGCGTGCGCGCTTGCTTATGTTTATTAGTTTGTAGGCATGCAGGTAAGCAACCAACCAATCCATGGCCAAATCGTCCCCACATGAGTGAATGAACAAATGGACAAATTTCATGCATATGAGTTTTTGAGTCTGTGTTTGGAGGCTGAATGTTTATATAAATATCTCCCACATGAGATTCATCCCACCTCCCCTAACATCCATCGACTCATCCCACCTCCCCTCTTCCTACCCCCATGCACCCCGTTTTAGCACCATTGACTTATGTTCGCTTAAGTTAGAAAGTGGGTAGCTTGTTTCTCTTCTTGAGAGGATTAGTTTTGCCTTTCTTCCTATATTAGGTAGACTTCCTTTTTTAGATTTTTGAGTCTATCTGACATAATTTGGTGTTATTCATGCCTTGTGATTTTGTCCTTGCTTATATTCCTCATTGTTCAATTGGTCTTTCATGATCATGGTTGTAATCACCTTGTTGTTTTCACCACCTACATTAGTTCTGATTGTTGACAATGTTTCTCTTCCCTTATGGTTCTAGTTTTCCTCCTTTTATAAATACGTTCGTCAACAATTAGTTTTTAATCATGGGGAATGGGCCATAATGTTGCGCGAACAATTTTCTTAGGGTTAAGATTTTGAAGATTTTTATGAAGTTTGAGATACTCATGTTCTCCTTTATTGTAAGCAACATCACGAGGTTTCTTGTTAACAAACTCATTGTTGTTGTTTATTATCATCATCATCATCATCATCACCACCACCACCAACCTTGAGCTTGTTGAATATTGGAGCATGCAACATATAACTAGATTCCAATCGATTCACAACGATGTCCTCACACTCTCTTAGACACCTCATCTCAAAAGCAACCGATTACATTATGACCTGAACCATAACATATATTGGATTCACAAATGTGTTTGTGTTCTCAGTAAACTTTTAATAAGGTGGGGTGAGCTTTCTACAGAGCCAATCAACGTTTCTTTTGTAGGCGAATGAGTAGCGATAGTTGGTAAAAGACTCCCCTCACTAGATTTGATTCCAAGAGACAGGAACGTTTCTCTTAAGGGCAAGGGAATAATGCGAGAAACAATGGTGTCTTGTCATGCGAACATACACATGCATGCGCGCACACACACAATCAATAGGTTTTATGATATGTATGACAAGAGGACAAGTGATAGGCTAGCCACTGTACCACAAAGAGATCAAAAGGTTGTATTTGTGTATGGTATAAAAGAGGGTCTAGTCACAAGTGTGAACAAGGAGCAAACAATAACAAGAAAAAAAACAAAGAAAGACCTTACAAAAAGGTAAGGTGGTGGGGGGGGGGGGGGGGGGGAAGCTAGCCATGTGGGTGTGCTTTTGAGTGTTGGAAAAGTAAGTCAAAAAGGAATCTTTCACATGGAGAATGGATGAAGGTTATGTTAAGGGTGGTGAGAGGTACTCATCATGTTGGTCATATGTATATATTCATTCTATGGATGCGTGTGAGGGTGGGTTTAGGGGCCGAGTGGTCGGCATTATTTCGGGTGCGCGTGCCACGAAAACCCAAAGTTTCGCTGGGAAGTATTTAGTGTGGGGATCCCAAAACACCAATTCATATTTAATGGTGGGTCAAGCAGGAGGTACTTAACTAGCAGGAGACTAGTAGTCTAGTAGACTGTCATTGTCAAGGTGGGCTGTGTGTTTTTCTTTTCTTTGCTGATGGAAGCTCTCCTTTTACTAATAATATCATCATCACCAACAACAACAACAATAATACTGAGGTTGCCATGTTGATGTGAGCCAAAAGCAGGAATGGCCGCACATACTTATATACCAGATTTCCTTATTTAGGCATGGAGGAAAACCTAATCGTAAGCTAACTGCACATGTAACACACACGCACATCAGTCCAGCATAGTTCAGTAAATTTAGTCTCCATCATCATCAGACATATGTATACATATATATAGATATACATATATATAGATATATATATAGAGAGAGAAAGACAGAGACAGAGACAGAGATCTGAAGAAGACTTCTTAGAGCGTGATAGGAAGGATGCTGATCTCCTCTTCCTCTTCCTCTTCTTTGCCATCCTCCCAGGTGACTAACACGGAGCGGATTTGCCGTGTCACGGTCACCATTGAAGCTGCCAAGAATGTGACGCGGAACCATTTGAGCGCCGCTTCCCATCCCATCATCTTCGAAGCGAAGCTTGAAGGCATGTTGAGAAAGTCTCCACAGGTATGATATCAATGAAAATGATGAGTATTTGTCGGCTTAATCTTGAATCATTTCATTGGGCATTTTTTGAATTGGAAAATGCAATATGCATATAACCTAAATGCGGAGCCTCCCACACCTAAGAATGTGAATATAACATGTGGTCGATTTAATGTGCACTTCTGATCTAGAGTTCCCACCTTGGTTTACACATGTGCAGATAAAATCAAGGCCAAATGATGATGGTGACTTGTCTGTCAATGAGAGCTTCACATTTGATGTGAAAGACCCAAAGGTTGTGAATTTCTCTTATAACAACTCAGCTACAAGCTAACCCATTCTCTCTTATATTCACGCTCTTTTTTCTTATACAGACATCTGCTCTGTCCGTAGAAGTCTATGGAAAAGGCATGTTTGGACTGGTATCACTGGGTCAATGCAAAAGCATTCCAATCACAAATTTGCTACGTGAGACCACAGGTGGATTATACATTCAAATACATAAACCTTGGATTAATACTATATAGCAATGTCAAGCTCACATGGTTTGATTTTCTATAAACAATTCCAGGTGAACCAGCTGATGCACAATGGTATGATCTTTTTTCAAGTGATGGAAGGAAACAATATCCGGGGAAGGTATGTTATAATTCTTCATTAATCTGCAGATTTATGAGCTCTTACTGGTTAATCTGCCTACAGATACGTGGAAAAGAAACTAACCCACCTTACTTTCACACATATCAATCAGGTGCTCATGCAGATCACAGCCAGGGTGGCACAGCCAGAGCAAAAAATAAACGCCTTTATTGGTACTTGGAATGTTGGCAATTCTCCTCCGGTATATTATCTGGCTAAACTATTCCACTTTTTCTTAATAAGGAGAACTCAAAAATTGCATCATTTACTATGATGTATGTAGCCTAAAGAACCCTGATCAGCTTGGGGTTCTTCAATGCTATCAGCTATACTAATATGTATATGTTGATTATCATGAAATAGAGCCTTTTTGAATGCTTGAATGTCTTAAATAACATAAATCCCCCTAGTAGAGAAAAATTGTTCACCAGGGAGTCATTCTTTGTGGAAAGTGGGCAGAGAAATCAGTTGGAACCCAGGAAAATCTGATTCTCACGAGGAATGTGTATAACCCACCACTCATAGAACTTCATGGGAATATGGTTAAATGTGAATTTTGCTTGTGCAGGGAGATAACCTTTCTTCCTGGATTCCGACCTCGCCATCATATGAAATTGTAGCAATTGGAGCTCAGGCATAAGCTCAGACCTTTTCAATTCTGTGGTTTGGAACATGATTAGATTAGGTTCCATCTAAAGCCTAATCGTGTTTCTTTCGTTGTCCTAACTTAAGGAATGCGATTATCAAGCTCGTGCACCATATGCAGACTCCTCGAGGGACTGGATGGCCACCCTAAAGTATGAAATAAAGGCTTCAAATTTTATTTTATAGCACTTAATCACATGGTGCTGTGATTTGTCTAGTAATTTTAATTTGTTTCAATGAAGTAATTATTGATTTGGCCCTTCTTTTGTGTAGATCGGTTCTTGGATCTCATTACAAAGTTATTCATGGAATCTCCAGGGGCCAAATGCGGTTGGTTGTGTTTGTACACATTGACTTTGAGGCAAGAATTTTCCTCCATCTGAAACACAAATATTGGATTCGTTCATCATTTTGAACAATTGTGAATATGCTTCTGAATGATAGTGAAAGTGAAACGAAGAAAGCACAAGTTGAATAGAATATTGTTTGTCTGAATACATATAAATGAAAATAAGATTGAAGAATGGATAAAAATGGGATTACAAAAGCCATGGTGACATGGAGTGTTTCATGATTAGATTATTATATTCACAATTCTAGATGTTATCATTATTTTACAATCTAAAGCATAATCTCGTCCAATCCCACACAGTGCATGTATGAATAATTGATAGCAAACCAAATGGGTACCTGGCACAATGTTCTTATGTCAAACCAAATAGCTTCAGAAAATTTACTATGCAATGTTTAAATGATTAGCTTGTAAATGAAAAGTTAGGCTAGAATATCCAACAAATTTGCTCATGATCAACATATGGGAACTGTATCAAGATGTGATTCTAGTAAACGTTTATTGCAAATTGATCCACTGTCATGTTTTCTGAGAAATATATACATCTCAAAATGAAACACTGAGGGCTGAGGAAGATGAGAAGTTAGACGTAAAAGAATTACGATGTTTAATAAATTTTGAAAAAATTAAACTAAGAACTCAAGGAACATAAAATCATTCAAAGAGGTAAAAGATATTCACATTAAATGTTTTATTTCTCACAAAATCGATGAGTTATTACTTCAAAAATAATAAAATGCATTCAAGTTTATATACAAATAATATCTCCAGAAAGTATGCAGCACATATGTGGTTCTTGATTGTTCCTCTGTTCAAAAACTGCAGAAAGCAATTTCTGAAGTTGTCGATGGAACTGAAGCAACAGGGGTTGGACATCTGATTCCAAACAAAGGTGGAATTTGTATTGCTTTCAAGGTCTGAAATCTTTTTATCCATATTTCCTATTTACTGACAAAACATTTAGTTTTTGGATCAAGATCTTAAATCCATTGTTTATCAGTGTTTGCTTCTCCATGATTTCATACCAGTTTTGGGACACAAGTTTGTGCTTTGTTAATTGCCATCTTGCTGCTCATGATGGACAATGTGAAGCCAGAAATGGGAACTACAGAGGTAACATATAGCATTATAACTTCTGTTAAGATTTATTGTATTGGTTAATAGGCATTTTAATGTTCCAAAATTGACAAGTAATATGAACAGGGTAGTGTAAGCAGATCGTTATTTGAAATGTATATAAAGATAAAATGAAAAAGATCCTTAGGGAAGAAAAATAAGTGCATGAGGTGCATGAGGGTGCCGGTGTATCTTGACACTTGCTTATCTCACAACTTCCACTATACATTGAATGATCTGAAGGTCAATATAGTAGACCTTCTAAAGCATGCAAATTATGTCTCATCTCACAGTCTGAAATCGGTTCAATGTATTTCCTAACCTTTTAGCAATATTTATCAAGCAGTCTGGTTGTAACTTGATGACTGGTTGAAAAAACTGTTAATATCTAAGTGATTAAACATGAGACACATTTTTCTAGTACTCTGGAAAATTCTTTTCTTTTTTATGGCAGAAATTATTGGGAATGTGCGCTTTAACAATCAAAATATAGACATCCTGAACCAATTTCACCATGTTTTCTGGTTGGGCGATTTGAACTATAGACTCAATTTCAAAGCAGCCAAGGATGATTCTCCAATGTAAGACAAATACCCCATTGCTTTTTTTTGAGGGACGTTTCATAAATTCATGCAATGTTTACTTATAGGTTCCCTCTTTTTCATTAGAATTAATACTTGGGCAGAAGTCGTTGAGCATATTCAGCGGAAGGACTTCCATACATTATTGAAGTATGATGAGGTAAGAATGTGGAGCTGAGAAACAGGAGTATATGAATATGAGAAAAGAACTGGATTTTCAAAAAGCTGCCTATACTGATTCATTGTGGAATTCAGTACAGGTCTATTTTTGGAGACTCAATTTCAAAACAAATGTTGCAACGATTTAGTGAAATTTCAATTGCATGTCTTCAAAATTCATTTATCATAGGCCAATCTAAGATGAGGATATATACCCAAACAGAGAAACTCCCGTCCATGACAAGTGACACTGGGTTTGATTTGAGGCCACAGTCTAGGTGAACATTGTCTGCATGTGCTACACAATGCTACCTTCTGATCTATGTTTGTACCTTCAATTGGAAGATGGTTAACAAAGTTGTTGCAACTTAGATTGTCGTAGGGCCATTGTGGTGCAGGGTAACGTTTGTCATAGAAGATCTGGGGAGTCCTTTGCTGGGATGGACTTGTGGTCATGTCCATGTCTTTTAGCAAATCTCTTTATGTTTGATCTATGTTGTTTTTCTTCATATAACCCAAATCCCTGGTGAGGCCCTGAAGAGACAATGACAGCTCCCCCTTAAATCACAGTACACAATGCAATGACAAAACGATAACTTGGACTATCGTAGGGGATGTGTTTTAGAGTTATGTTTGCCTCATGATACACAATGCAATGGCATAGATGGTGCTGCTTTGATTGCAGCCCTTGATGGAAAATTGCAACCTTCGAAAGTTGAACATGTGTATCAATCTCTCTGATGAGATGTTGAACCTGTGTATAAACCAATGCCAGCATTTTCCTCTCTAAATGAGTGCGTAATTGCTGACAAAGATGTATCATAGAATGAAATCGAAGTTAAAATTATAATTCATGTAGGAAAGTTTGTGCTAGGCCTATCTAGACACATATTGATAGGCCATCAATATGATAGTCCTAATTTTGAACCTACATTTAACATGAAAATATGAGCATATGCTTGGACACGAAAAATGTTTCATACAGATTTCTAAGCTCGCTTCTTTCTTGTTGAACCAGCTCTCCCAGGAACGAGAGGCAAAAAGGGTACTTTATGCATTTAAAGAGGGGGAGATTACATTCCCTCCCACATTTAAGGTTGGTAATGCAGTCATGATATTCTCTAACAAAGGCATTAGAGAAAATTTTAGAATATAATAATGCAATAAAAACTCGTCTTCAGAAATCTGATTGAAATTTTGTACATGATGGAAAGGTGAAAAGAGATGTGGAACAGGAATATGATCCAAAACGGATACCTGCATGGTGTGATAGAATCCTATGGTTATCACTCCCTGGTTGTCATGTGGATCAGCTCTCCTATACATCATTCCCTGAAATTGTAACTAGGTATCCTTCATTTGCTAGTCTGCTTTCATGCCCTTTTATTAGACAGTCATCATTGGCTATTTTTTGTTGCAGTGATCACAAGCCTGTAGCAGCAATATTCGCGTTAACAGCTTATGCATTCCCTTGCAATCCAGTTGATGACAACTTGGATGAGGGTGACAAACGGTGGCATGTCCAAGTAAAAGGCTGAACTAGACTAATTATATTTTCAAAACAGAGTCACAACATTGATCTTGATGTTATTTTCTCTTTGGTTAGTTTACAGCATTATCTGCAAACAATCTGCGGGCATCAGATTTGAGTGGATCTTCTGATCCGTAAGTTTAACAATATTCACTAAAGCTATTGTAATTTGTATAAGATTTTTCTAATGTTTACAGGGATTGAACACGGTTTTAAAAAACAACATTTTATGTCATTAATCAGACCAGTGCTTGAACTTAGCTATTAAGCATGTGTACAAATGTCTTCTAGTGTTCAGAGGGACTGACCATTCTTTTGTTTATTATGGTATTAGAAGTTAGAACCTAATATACTTGATAGCGTGACCATTCTTTTGTTTGTTGTATTAGATATGTTTTATTTGTTGGCCCAAATATACATGATGAAGTGCGTACAAAAGTGATATATCAGAACCTGAACCCTGTGTGGAATCCGGACAAGGTAAATTATAACATTAACACTTGGCTTTTCAATGAGTCTTACATGACCAGAGAGATTCATCAAAAAGAGGCATTTAACAGGATATCCCAACCGTAGTCATGAATACCTTTGCAATTGATCGCTTGGAGAAAGAGTACCTCATGCTTCGTGTTACAGACTTTGACTTTACAACACCAGATGACACACTTGGTAGGAACATATATACAACATGTACAAGCACGCACGCACATGTTATACACACAACTAGCTTACAACTGTTAGTATGCTAACAATTATTTTTTCCTGATATTGGGGATAGGGTATGGAGTAATTCCTTTAGCAGATGCAGTGGCTGCCTTCAAGAACAGGGAGAAGGCTGCTGCTTTTAGCATAGAGCTTTCACATCGTGGGTGCCCAGCTGGGACCTTGCAAGGGGAGTTCAAACTCATATGGGAGAAGAATGTGAGCAGGAGGAGATTCTCTTTCACCAACAGCTTCTCTGGAAGGACATTCGTGATGAAACAAGATCTCAAAAGGTCATTCCTCTCCAATCGCATGAACTAGGAGATCTATAAAAAGGGTAATGGCTATTGTTTCTTTATAACTCAAAATCCATTGTCCTTATAAGAGTGGAGTTGCTGTAAATGTCTGTATAGTTCAAGATGCAGTTTCTCTGCAAGAGATTTCGTCCCTACTCAAGAATTTGTAGAATAAGTTAAGGAGAAAGACGAGAGAGGGTTGTAAAACAAAAGGGTGCAGATCCTTCTGTAGAGCTTATAGTACCCATAAGTTCTATTTTTTTTATTAATGAAGCCTCCAAATCAGCATTTTGCCATTGTTGAGGGGGTTGAGAATGACATCTCAACTACTGTAATGGCATGTAGTAATAAAAGCTTCATGATAACTACATCATATACACCTATATGATGTGCATATAACGAGATTTTACTGGTGCTCTTTTGTCTTGTCAACCTTGCCAATAGCCATGCATGATGCACCGTCACCTCATTCAATTATTGAGCTGATCTGTTCTAAAGATATTTCGAGTTTCAACTTCTTTCATATTGAGGTTTCTCAAGGGCAGTTGAGGTCAATGGCATGCTTGTTCTTATAGTTCTAAAATATCAACTACAAGCAAACTATGTTAAAACTTAACATCATTCCCAAGCTTGAGTAGAAAGGAAAAATATTGACATGAACAAATGTCATAATGCGTGATACAAGGTCAAAGTAAGATTATTTTGAACGTGAAGATGCTTGATCAGGGTTGTGAAAATCCAGTTGTGTAAAATAATGCCTTCATGAGCAATCATCGCAAGATCATCAGAGAGTGGTAAGATTCAAGAATGACTGTCTATTTTGTATCAAAAAGCACATGTAGAGATGATGAATAAGAAAACTTTGTTACACAAGCCTCTCTGTAACTGGCAAATCTTCTACATAGTCATATTTTCTGAATCGGCAAAGTTGGCGCATAATTTGACTAATGATATCCTTGCATTCTCTTCAAACCAGTCATCACCGTGCAAGACACTCAAGGTACACAATACACACAATAGCTCCAATGTTAGTTAAGGCTCCTAACTTTAGTTTTAACCACGAAGAGAAATATCACTAACATACCTTTCTTCATTCAAATTCGATTTGACTGCAGCCTTTTTGGCTCGTGCTATCATAGCTGACACAGTTTCTCGCATCTTTCTTGACGCATAGTTTCCATTTGTAGCAATCTGGATAAAAAAATGAAGATCAAAAACAAACTGGTCCAATATGGATGGTTAGTACTTTACAACTAAAAGAATACATAATATCAGAAAATGGAGAGGTTAAAATGCATAAACAAAGAGAATACACAAAATCCAGTCCTTAAAAGAGCATTACATGTGTAATTGGAAGACAAAGGAGCTTTATAATAACATAAAGAACTAAGAACATTTACTTGTTGTAGCCCGAACAAACTCAATGTCACTGAACCTTTTTCGATTCTCCCCCAGAAGCACTTCTCTTGGGATAGCCGCATCACGAATGCCTGTGTCAGTCGCATTAGTAACAGGATGGTCACCCTTTCACTTCCATGTAAAACCATCTTTGCTACATTTTGGAGGCCATGGAACTTCTTATGGATTGCCTAGCCAAATAATCAAAGCTAAATCATTGTTTAAGAACACCCTTAACACTCGAGTATTTAATATGCACATGTACCTCAAAAGGTAAAGATGGCATAGGTGTTTTCTGCCAGTCTAAATTCATTTGATTGGCATCAACATTATTGTACTTAAAGTATAAATCCATCATCAGTAAGTGCTCATCAGAAAAAAGTTGAGATACATGTTGCTCACATATAAAATCTCGAAGATCATCTACATTTCTTTGCAAGCTCCGATTCCAATCCTTCTGTTCAGTTGATTCGATTCGTGATACCAACTTCCATTGTTGATGAGAATTGTGAATCTCCTTAAAAACTGACGATGGAAGAATATCTTCTGCCAATGCTGTGGCATTACCCAAAATTACAAGCTGTTGAGGTTCAGTGTTAGCCAACACAAGCTTCGAGCCTCCTTCAACTTTGATTCTATTAGCATAAGGAAAAGCTTTGATGAGCAGTTTCACATAGAACCCAAAAATATTGGAGATCAGTTTATATATCGAACTTCGCAGTTTAGTAGTCATTATCGGTGCAACATCCCCCAGTAAATCCTGAAGGATAATGCAGAAAAATCTGAGAGACACCCCTCCAATATTTCCTTTGCTAGAGTAAGGTTTTAAACCTACTTTAATTATCACATCAAAGATTACAAGAGAAGAATAATCACCACCATACATTTTGGAACTAGAGTCTCTTTCTTAATAAAATATAACTGTTGATTGTAGTCAGATTATTCTAGACAACTACTAGGAAACGTATACCTGAATCACCAGGTAGAACTTATATGCACTGCTAGAGAGCATTACATAAGGTGTAGCCATGGTTCCATAATGGCAGATTCTGACATCATTGGGAAGCATCATAACACTATCTGTAAGGAACCAAGCATCAGCTGCACAGTGAGCTAATAACATCTCCTTTGCTGTGTTTAACCATTTGGTCAAAACCACCTCAAAGAAGGGTTTAAATAACTTAAATATCAAAGGAGATAAAACAAAGAGTTCTTGTTTCTCCAGAACTCCACAATACTCCAATGAGATACGAATTGAATCTGAAATCGCACATATTTCACGGGTGAACAATGGCACCTGTTTGCTCACAAGTGACACATAATCTCCAATCTCATAGCAAGTCCACATAACCAGCTCTGATGCAATTTCTGAGATGTTACCAAAGATTTGTGAAGAATTGTGAAATACATGCAAGATCGCTGAGAAGTAGATACGTGCCAAATTTATGAAGTAGCTACTCCCTTCATACCAAGAACACCCTGAATAAGGCAGATTCTCTATGCCAGTTTGTATATGAAGATGGTAACACCTCAAGAGTAGAGTATGAGCCTGCGGCTTCTGCCCAAGTTTCTTCAAAAGGGACACCACTTTCTGCAACTCATCATGTACTTCGCAGCTGGTAATTACCACATGAGAATCTGCATTCATGCTAGCATGATGGTGAAGCGCCCACACTGACTTCAAAAGGTGCACCATAAGCTGTGATCTCCTGTCAGATAGGTCACGAGGGGCAGTGAACCGCTGCCTCATATAAACTGCACGATCAGCATGAGCATGAACTCTCTGATATTCATGCTCTTCGCACCAAACCATGAGCATCTCTGCTTCTTCCAGAGCACTCAAAGCTTCATTTATCCTACACTCTGCTAGACTTACGTCAAACGTATCTAGTAACTCACAAACTTGGCTCTCAATAACATTTGAGGTTCTCATGGTTTCTTCTTTTCTCTCAGGAATTTGATGTAACTCAGTGAAATCCGCCGTGTTTGTTACTGATTGGAGATGTATCCCGGCATCAACAATATCATGGAGAAGCTGGCTGTGAGTAGAAATTAATCTCTGAATCAATGCCAGCTCCATTTCCAAGTTGTTCAGTTCTTCTGAAGTTCTACACACACATGGATAGAAAATAAGTAGCCGTGAATTGATAATGTCTGAGTAGTTTTAGCTCTGCACACAAAAGGAAAGTTCAAAGAAGTTTTTATTCACTTGAAACCGACATGCATATAAACGACCTGTAGGTTTCCACATTTACCTAATGAGAATGTCATAGCGAGCATATATGTTCTTCCGCATCTGTTCTACAGACAACTTCTTCACTTCCAAAAGCTCTGAATGGAGCCACCTTAGTTCCTGTCCACTTGCAAGATCAGTTGTTAACTTAAAAGAAAACGGTAGCTTAATATGGTATGGCATGGATGGAAATATCCTACCTCCTCTGTTTGACTGCTTCTTTGCTGCTGATTCATACGTATTACAGGATCACAGCTAGGCATTGAGGGAGGAGGAGAAGGATCCTTATCATCTATCAGCAGCCTGAATGGTTGCACATAGCTATGGCTGCTTGAAAGGCGCTGATCGGCCATCGTGACATGTAAAAAAAACCCTACTTGCCACTTCACTTAGCACAGAGAAAATACATTGACATCCTCATACATACATGAAATAAAAAACAGAGCAAGAACAGGGGAGAATAACAGAGCATACATACACATACATTATACATACATACACACATATGATATCATACATACATATACATACATATGATCCCATTGGATTATCATCATCATTGTATCGGTTGGGATGTGATGTGATGGGATGCATGCATGCATGCATGGGATGGCATGGTATGGCAGTCCTATTGTGACATAAGGTCATTTCCGCATAATCTCGTGTCACATAATTGTTGTGAGTTACCGGAATATATCCATTCCATCATTTATGACCAACCATTTCTCGATAAGTCTTAGTTTGAGCTCTCTATCCGAGCCCAATGGCTTCCAATGAATACATAATGTTGGGGGTAAGATAGTATTTCAATTCGATATGGCTCCATGATCCTTTGTTGCATACATCAAAATGGATTCAACATTTAGTCAAGAGATAAGAGTGCTTCATTGCAACCCACCATCTTGATTACATCACTATTTATTTGATTAGAAGTGATCCCCATATTGGAGTGATCTTTCTTGAATAATTTCTTCATCATTGGACGAAAGCACTCAATTAGATCATAAACATAAGCATGAAGGTTCAATGATTCCCAAGGCAAAACTACTCCTGAAGTTCACCTCCTAACGTTCTTTTACTAGTTTCCTTACTTATACCAATTCGCTTTTACAATTCTTCAAGATTACCTCTAAACTTGTTTGTACTACACTTGACGTTTACCTCTAAACTTGTTTGTACTACACTTGACGTTTACCTCTAACTTGCTTGTACCAACTTCATTGACTTTTTATTCGGTAATTACAAAGCAAAGGCCTATAAAGTTTCACAACCACATTTGATAACAAACACTTTTTAGACAGAAGATTTAGAGTAAGATGCAAATCCCACACCAATGAACCAACCTCAAAGATTAGCGCCATAAGTTTGGAATGAGTTCTTCACATAAAAACTTGTGATGTCACATCATGTTGGCTTACTTGTGTGTTGTCACATGTCTCCTTAATCAATGCTAGAGTGTATACCATAATGGATGAGTGATGAAATTGAGCGACTTCGTGATGCCAATATCATGGTTAAGATGTGGGAAAACACATCAGTTTGAACCTTGAGCCATTCCTCACAAATGTCTTTAGATGATATTGATGAACTTGCAAGCCAAGTTGAACTGAACCACAACTCATATACCACACAAATTTTTCTATGTGTGTATGCCATTCATTTACCACCACTCTCACAACATTTTGAAGCACATTTTGACCAAAATGTGCCCACTTTTCATGTTTGGCCAATAGCTCATTAAGTTAGTTTGTAATCCCCATTTGCATTAGTTTAGATTCACTTGCTCCTTTTAACAAATAATGCATTCACAAAATGAAAAGTGTGCGAGAATGGCATATTACCTTGCATAGTACCCTCCTTTTAGATAATTGGTGGCATCATAGAATTCACCTTGGAAGTATGCAAATGTCGACCTCGGATATCCCGATGGGAGGGTATGCTCGATTATCTTTCAGGGAGAAAGGTAAGGAGGGACTACGATGGAGCCATTCTTAAAGCAAGGATGCCCAATCTGCCCGAACGTTTGCAACAGGGTCGCTTTCCACAATAAAGGAAGAATGCCATGCTCGATAGCTTTTTTCTCCTAATGTAATGGCGACGATTACTACAATTATTACTACGAATGATGATGGCAATGTTGTTGATTATCACTAAGCTAAGCATGATTGATGATGCCCCAAGGGGAAAGTTTCTTACTTGGAAATGGAAGCAAGCTCCAAAGTCATGAGGCACGACGAAGAAGTGGTTAGCACCATCAGTACGGTTCCAATAGGGTCAATGAGAAACAATATAATGGATGGCATTTGTCATTGTGTCGGTCATGTTGTCGATCAAGGGGAGGCCAGTGTCGGTGAGCTCACAATTGGTGTAGACAGGGGTGTAGAACACATGTATCCCTAACATCTATCAATATAAGTTGATTAAGTGTCTACTGCTTTTTCCAATGATCCCATACATCCTTTTAAGTAGCCCATACCTCCTTTGTGAGAATGCATAACATTTAGAGTGTCCAGGCAATTGTATGAAGTTGTATCCCTTGTGGATGAGAGGAAACCAATGCCTACTTACCAAATGGTGATTAGTAGTTTGTTGACCCTTTTTGGAATTACCTCTAGGTTTTTATTTCTCTCCTCAACTATCTTCCATATATCCAGTACAAGTGTCCAAGTCATCTATGATCAAAGTGGTCCTTGAGTTGGGATAGGGGGTTGAAACCTTGTCTAAAGAGACCATGGAAGTGCAAAACTAACTAATAACACATTTTATAGAATGTAACATAAGTCTTATGCGCTTATGGGGAAAAATGTTAAGACCTTCATAGCATGAAGAAGATGATCTTGATAGAAAACCACCTTTGTTTCTAGCTCTTACACATTTCTAGAAAAAGTCGTTTATGATGATTTTACACATTTTTGAACGAGTCAATTGGGGAATGGTGGATCTAGGCGAGCAATAGGTTTATATTGAGAACATGTAAGGGGAAGGGTATTTGTACAATCATCCGTGAAAGGAGAGAGCTACTATGGGTGGGGTAGGGTGCATCAAGAGGAAAGGCCAAATTGATTTGGCAAAATTCATAAGATTAGTTGATTTTATGTTGGTAAGTCTTAATACCGTTAAAAGGGTGTACCTTGTCATAAGATTCTAGATAGTGTAATAGGAACTGTTTTTTGTATTGTCATATTGTTTTAATGTATCCACTTAGCACTACCTTGTCTCTGTGTGTTTGTGTATCTGGAGACTAGGGGAAGAGACGACTGCGAAAGAGAGATTGATTTACATCACCATCTTTTTATTTATATTTAAATGACATAAAATATAATGTTGTTTATATGTTACTTGACCATCACGCAAATGCCACATCAAGAGTCAATCAAATGTCATTTCATGCATCCAACCTTAACATTACACAAGAGTCACTTATGGGTCATCTATTTATTGCATATGTATCTCACATCACTTACACCATATGCAATGTGTTTCACCATCAACATGTTTATGCATGTGTAGTATTTTGTGTTTGGGGCAATTTGTCAAAGTTTGGATGCACCTACTTGGTGTCTACCATTCGCGCTCTATTATTATCTATGAAACATGCGGCCTCAAGGTTGATTTTGAAGGACATGAGCTAACTCACTTGCCTTGAACCTCCTTTTAGGATAGAGATAACCAAAGGCTAGATTCATTATAGTTAGATATTTGTAGGGGTATATTTAGACCATAATGTTTAAAAGATAGAGTTTCTTTGGCAAACACATATTTGTCGTTGTTGTGTACGCTATTTGAAAAATCCCATTTTCGAAATGTTCACAAAGCATGAGGATATGGTTGAAAATTTTCACCTTGAATTTGGCATTTAAAACTTCAATATGTTTGTATCACATTAATGGTTTATATGCTTTAGTGAGTCTCCATCTAGAACATTAGGGGTCAAGACGCAAGGCTTTTGTCATTCTAGATATTTACTTCTCTTTGTGAGATGAAAATCATGCCACCCTAAACTGAAAGCTCAATTTTGAGCTAAAAATTTGAGTTCCAAAAGAGTTTTAACTTGGCTAAATGTAATGTTCACATCTCTCAATAGAAGCTTACGAACAAAAACATTTTCTAGAAATTTGAAATGTAGAACATATTGCAAACTATCTTAAACACACCTCGAATATGGAGCAATATTGATTCTCTCTCATTTTGGCCTTAGAAGACGTTAATATTTCTTTCTTTCTTTCTCAAGCATTCTCCTTGATTACTATTCCTTCCAAAATTTCTTCTCATGAATGAACCTCAAAGCTTGGATCGATGCTGCATGTAAGCTATCATCCTAGTACCACTCTTTAAAATTTAGCGACTTTTAGCACCGATTCAATTTTTGTTTTAGTGGAGCTTATTGATCTCAATATATCATGCCAAGTCTAAGATAAAATCACTGATGTTAAGAGATTATTTCAATAAATGAGGTAATATTGAGCAAAGCATAATCTATAAACCTAGCATTCAATTGCAAGACCAAAGGATGTTTGTTCCTATCATATGCAACATGCTAAGTTCATGTGGTGAGGCATAGATGAGATGACCATTCATATGCTCCAACACCCTTCACATGGTGACTTGACTTTGTGCGGTTGCTTGATTTGCAATGATTCTTTCATAAGTATTATTTTGTACTCTAACCTTCCTTACATGTGGCCTCAAAGTTTTAGTTACATGCATAAATAATGCCATTGTTTAGATTACGTGAGTCAAAATAAATACAAAATGAAGGAGTTTTTTTTTTGGATAAATAAATAAATAAATACAAAATTCTATCCTCTCTTCATATAAGATTCAGACAATTTCTGGTCTTCATTTGCATGTTTGCCATAAAGCCTTTTTAGATAATTCTTGGTTCTCTTGGATATCTCAATCTTTGTAGTCACTAGCATTATGTATGTTCTCAAGCTTTTGATCATTCCTTCTTAGAAACATGTTCTATCTATACAATTTTAGCCTTTTCTGTAATGTTGACAACAAAGGATATACATATGAAGGCACAAAAGACTAACATGTTTGGTTATTTCTTTCGCAATTCTTGCAAGTTATATTTTTATAAGTTCTCTTTCTATAGCTTTGCAAATTCACAGTACTAATTGCCACATTAGCATCTATAAAGTTATATAAAATATAATTTAAACCACAACAACTTTGATTGAAGCACTTCATGACATTATTTACAGTGTTGGTTGTATGTCATTATATATAGCATATCTAAATATTCATGCAATATTTATGACTTGTACTAAGTTTCTTTTTCTTTATAGAACAAACCAAATATATTATTTAACATTGCAAAAAGACAAAGACACATATAGAACAAAAGTGGCAATTAATCCATCATTCCATACTTACAGATTACATATTACCAACTACACCCACACGCCACACTAACACAAACAAGTTGACACGTGCCTGCACGATACAAAGCATTTTCATTGGTATGTTTTTCTTTTTTCTTTACAACAACTTCAATCAATGATTCTCTTAAACATAGCACAAAGAGAAAAGACATATATAAAACATGAGTGACAATCAATTAACCATTAGATACTTATGGATTACATATAAATATAAACTATGCATGCACTCTTGCAAAAACAAGTTGATATATGGTAGTATGGTTACTAGTATGAAGCAATTTCATTTGTAAAATTATTTTCCTAGCAAATGGAAAAGCATCTAATCAAACAATTTTTATGGGGAATATCCTTTCATTTTTGCGCATAATGTAATAGGTTGATAAAATTTAACTTCATACTACAATATTATTTGTTTATTTTGGCAACAAGTTATGTTTATAATTAATACCATTGAGGAATAACAAGTCTAAGCCAAATATGCCATTTAAGACAAAAGCATATACAATATCTTCAAAAGATTCATTTGTCGAAATGAACTCATTGACCTCTTATATTATCGAGCTAACTGTCAATATATTATCATGTTATTTGTTGCATATGTAGTGGGTCTTCTTTGGAGGACATATGTGCTCACTTATTTACGTCTAAGGCATATTTCTCTTTCAGTCTTGCATATTTTACTCCATCAAAATACCATTTTATTCCAAGCCATATAACCATGTGGCACATATGTTTGTTAAGTCTTGACCTTTATTGGATCTTCAGTTTTCGACTCACGATTGGGTCACATGGAAAAACCCATGCCTATTGTAAATAGCTAATTGAATATTTAAATAAGTATCAATTTACTTTTAAATTTGTGAAAATAGGCATCAAAAGGCACACATTGTGTTTGAAAAAATGTTAACACAACTTAATATCTAAGAAGTTCAAATTGTCTTGCTTGGGTTTTTTAAAAACCTATCATCATTCCATCCATTTCCTTGAGCCACACACAAAAGATTAAGGGGTTGGTGTCTGATGATGGGTGACCCAACGAGCAAAATGGATTGAAAGACCCATGCTCAAAATATTTCTATTTTCATGAGGGACACTCTAAAGCCGCTTGTTTGTTGGATTGGATTAGAATAAAGAATGTACTAAATTCTCCAAGTATGCTTGTTCCCCCTCTCTTTTTGACTTTTGTATTTCTCAAGCTTGTGCAAACTAGATAGATTGATAAATAGTTTTTTTTTTTCCAAAAAAAAACTACTTCCATTAGTTAAGCAATGTACAAAGGATAATTTACAACTCATATCTTATAAGACATCTTGCATGTCGAAGGAAAACAATATGTGTAGATGAAACAACAAAAACAACAACTCCAAAGCTCCACATCATTCGATGTGTATAGCATTACTCGAACGCATATTCTCCATGTGAGCCTCATACAAGCAGAATTCAACATAGATGTCCTCCATTCACTCCTCATGGCAGCACCCATCTAGATGTTAGGTACACTTGGAGGGAACAACCACCATGGTGGTTGATAATTCCACTTCACTTTACCATCCATTATCTGTAGCATCGACGAACCGCTCCATTTCAGTAAGAAACGAGCTCTAGCTTCTTCACTTGCGTCAGATGGCCCTTGAAGACTTTCAAACTCACCTTGCAACGTAGAAATAAGATTGAACCAGATCATCATTAGATTCTCAGCCGGTGGGGTTCGTTTACTTGTGAAAGTCTCCTTGCACCTAGATACCCACACTTGCCAGACCGTAAGGCCGACCACTAATACCCATATGTCCACGCATCGTTCATGTAAGAATAATAAACCTCCTTGCGCTGGTTGCATAGATCCTTGCATCACCTTTAAAGAAGGATTGTTTCCATTCCACCCTTGAAACCACGAGGCCGATTCAATGGCCAACCAAGTGATTGCTATGCTCGATACATGAACCTCAACCCCGAACCGAGCCAAGATTCTTAAGCTCCTCAACCAAATTTCTTGCGCTCGAGGGTAGCACCACAAACAATGAGCGATGTCCTCCAAGCTCTCACTACAGGCCTTGTGACCACTCATGCCGCCTTTATTCCCAAGCCACTCTCCCGTTGGAACAACCCGATGGGTGACTAACCAGAAAAACACTTTGATCCGCTCGGGAAGGGATGAGTTCCATATCCTACTCCTGGTTCTATCCACGAAGGCTGAATCGATAGCTGCATGGGACCACTTGTTGGCACACTTCTCACGATATGAACCTAACTTTCCTCCCAACTGCGTCGAGTATTCGAAGAAACCTAATGATTTATCTTGTTCTCCCTTCCATGAATATTCAACGGGATCCCATTCTACGCGCTTGAGAGGCTTGCCTTCAACCACGTACAAGATCCAATCCTCCTCAACCTCTTTGACTGGTGGATTCACCTTCCATTTCTTTCCGGCTCTTGCCACAATTCTAATCGGGTACCAGCCAATACTTTCATCTAATAATCCCATCTGGACGGTCTTCCCATTCTTTCCTAGACCCCTGACATTGATAATTTTTCCGGTATCATCACATTGTCCGGACCATTCACCCTCTTCCTCATTACCAATAGGAAGCGAGGAGACAGTTGTATTGACTACATCAAGCATCTTTCTGCCATTTCTGACCTTTCCCAAGTCTTCATATAATTGATCACGATTATTGCCGGACAACCACATCCAATCAGCCACCGAGTGTATCCCTAGACAATACAATGTAGCCCATGACATGTGCTTGCTTTGTCCAAGCATCGTTCCTTCTGGCGATTGTACGATCTCGTTCCACAGTAGGGGTTGGCGCATCCATTCAGCACTAGTACTTGGACGATTTTGACTTAGATGCCCACGGAGCATACTCCACGCCTGCATCACTGACATACAAGTACGATCAACCAACCGATTAGATTTCCTCAACTTTAAGGCCATACAAAAAGGCCACACTTTGTGTGACTTTCATTGCCCACCCAGTCTTGGACTCCAGACAATGCTCCTATTATGTATCAATGTTTTCCATAACTCGTTACCAGGTAGCAAGCTCCTTATAAATACCTTACATAACAATGCCTGACTTTGCAATCCAGGGTCAATCAATCCTAAACCCCCCTTACTCTTGGGAAGAACCAACGTAGACCATGATACTTTGGCTGCCGCATTGTCTTTCCTCATCCCAGCCCAAAGGAATCCCCTAATACACGCTTTAACATTACAAATAGCTTGCTTGTCAAACATCCACACTGAAACTACATGCCATAACGTAGACAAGAGCACATGGTTAGCTATTATGATCCTGCCAACCAATGATAAGTTCATCCCTGACCAGTTGCGAATTTTGTCATAGATTTTGCTTTGAATTTGTTGCAATTGAATTCCTTTGTCGATATCTACCCCAATCCACGTTCCCAGATACCTAGTGGTTTCCCCGTTTGCAATCCATTTGAATTCAACATTTGGCTTCCAAACAGGCTCGGACTCCAAGCTGATCCAAAAACCCTTGGACTTCTTCCAATTGATGGACGCTCCCGATGCCTTGCAAAAGAGTTCAATAGCACTCTGTGCCCTCTCAAGATTCGCTTCATTTCCTTGGAGGTATAGCATCGTATCGTCCGCGAACTTCGAGTCCAGCAAGGACTTCCTTGAATTAGGGATCGAAAGACCATGAAGATTTGCCCCTTGACTGTTAAAAAGGGCAGACATTGCTTCAATAATAAAAAGGAAAAGAAAGGGGGCAAGAGGACAACCTTGCTTGATGGATCGAGTTAGAAAGATTCGAGCTCCTTTCCTCCCTGCAATCAACACCTTACTAGAGCCCTTCCTATATAAGGCTTGGGCAGCACACCTCCACTCCAAAGGTAGCTCAATGACCTTCATCACTTCTTCCAAGAAAGACCATTGCACTCGATCATAGGCTTTCTTGAAGTCGAGCATCAGACATGATAAGTTTTGATTGGTCTCCTTTGCCGTTGCAACAGCCTCCCACAAAATCACGTTGTCCATAATAGAACGATGCTCCATGAAATTGGTTTGATTGGACTGGATGATATCTCCTAGGAAGGGCTTGATTCTCTGCACTAATATGTTAGCAAAATTTTTATAAATTAGATTTAAAATTGTAATGGGCCTCCATTGTCTAATCTCGTGCAACGCAGTCTCCGATTTCGAAATCAAGTAGATCAAGCCTTCATTGAAGCTACTCGGCATCCGTCCCGTTCTCCACATCTCTTGTAGTCCAGCTTTCAAGGTTGGAAAAATTTGCTCCCAAAACTCCTTGAAGAAGGCTTTGGGAAGGCCATCAACACCAGGACAAGCCATACTATGTATCTTGTCTAGCCCCGCTACAATCTCTTCCTCCTCTATGGCTTTTGAAACCTGCGCTTTAGCTGCCTCTCCGATCCTGGTCTTCAAGCATGTAATTACATCATGCATTAGGTTACTCGGAGGGTCGTTTGTCAACGTAGGAGCTAAAAGGTCGCTGTAGTAATTAGTCGCAATTTGCAAGATTTCCTCTTGATCAAACGTCATTGAGTCATCCTCCCGTTTGAGACTATGAATATGTGTTCCCCTCCTTTTCGGAGTTTTGGTAAGAAAAAACTCCATGTTAACTTTATCACCCTTGATAGCCCACCATGCTGCCGACTTTCTGAAGAGGAATTGCTCACGTTGCAGCAACCTAGTGGCCTCCTACAGCCTATCTTTTGCCCAAGCACAACATGGGTCCACTTGCGTGAGCTTTTGAGCTGAGATGACTGCCTTCCTCAGGCATTTCAGACGGTATTGACACCTTACAGCTCCTCCCTAGCCACTTTTTGAAGAAACAAAGAAGAATTAATAATCTTTTCCTCCAGTACCTACATCGGGTCATGGGCTGATGGGGATGTCGTCCAGATGGTATTGATTGCATCCTTAACCTTCTGGATACCAAAAATCTTTGGAGGAATCCTCAAATTGCTCTCACTCTTCTTCTTATAAATAGGTTCAAGAGTCAAGGATACTGGAAGGTGATCCAAATATGTAAAACCAGCTAGAATGGATGAGTAGCCACCCCATTCCTCTATCTCGGGGCTCACATAGATGCGGTCCAATCTAAAGTGACATCCTTCACTCTCCTTCTAGCCAAATCATGAGAACCTCAAGGAATTCACATGAACTGCCATACTAGAGTACCATGAATCCCGGATTCCCAACATAAAAATTAAGAAACCCCACGCTCTAAGCTCCTCCCCTTGTAGCAAGTTCGAATGAGCCCCAAGACAATCTTCCATTCTCTCTGTCATCTTAAAATCCCCCGCCACTATCCAATTGTCGAAGGAGGGAATTTTGTTTGCCAACAATCTCCAAAATGAGGTCCTCTCATTGCTAATGTTAAGTGCGTAGACATTCAACACCCCAAATTTACATTCCTCCATTCCAAGTAGCAGAACATGGCCCTACCTTCGATCAATATGCCATGATCGAAGGTGGTGATATCTGCTGATTTCCTCACCGAAATACACACTCCACCTCTCCTTTCTAACATGCCGTGAGCAGGAGCCCACCATGTGTACCAATCCCCTGGCAACGGGTCTTTGAAAAGTTCCGTTCTTTCTCAGCCAAGGTGATACTCTTATAAGAGCAAAATATCAATCGTTTTACAAAGGCCATCAGCTTCCCATTCTCTCCTAAACTGACGCATCTCTAGCTGATGTTGAGACCCACCAAGTCCTTGCACATTCCAAGAACAAATTCTCATTGACTTGGGTTCACAAAAAAAGCCAAGGGGGAGTTTCCCATGCTCGATAAATATGTCTCTACCATACGCCATATAAATTCCCACTCCATACTTATTTTCCATTCTTGATTCTTGGGTACTTCAACACAATGGAAGTGGAACAAACTAGGCTTCAACCCTAGATCCTATACCTTCCATATGCAAACCACTGGAACATCTTGAGCAAGTTCCATAAGCTTCCCTTGTATCGGGGAGCTCTTCCATAATGTTTGCAGCCCCACAGCCTCATTTTCAAATGTAAGGTATTGGAGACATAATGTTGCCCTGTTACAAAACGACTTCAAGGACGAGTCTTCTCCCCTTTCATCTTTCAAATCAGGCTCCAAGTCAAAAGAACAACCAATCTCCGGTCTACCTAAGTTGCTGTTGAAGAGGACCATGTGTGCTCTAGTCCACCCGTGCACTCTTCCCCTTGGATTACCAATGTTCACCACGATCTTGGGTACCTGCATATCTTGCATCCTCAATGCTTGCAACATAACAAACTCAACACCCACAGACGAGGGATTTCCAACCTCAATCCGTGCGATCATTTTTTGCGATTTAGTATTCCTGATGTCCACTTCACTTTCCTTGTCCTTCCCTTTCCTGATCCAAGCCTTAACCTTTCTCAGGTCTGATGAAGATCTACTGACACGGCCCTCAGAGGGCTTGACGAGTGTTTCGTGGGTCTCGACTCGTGGCAGTAAATAAAATGGAGTTGCTAAAATTATTTCGCCTTCCTGGGGTTCCATTTGTGATAGGATGTCAAATCTATTCGAAATGGAACCTCCACTTGTAGGTGGGCTGATAAGACCATGGAGGCCAGGCTTGGCCACTTTCCTCGGCGATATCCATCCTTTTTCCTTTACTACTTGCTTCCCATTGTGAACCAGGACCATGTGGCTTGCCGTCCCTGAATTTGGGATATCCGGCAACTTGTTGTCTTGTTGTCCCCTATCCGCTCTTGCATTCCCATACCGGGGGCAGTGTTTGGCCATATGGCCCATCTCCTTACATGCAAAGCATTGACCCGGCATGCCTTCATAACCAACCTTCACCACCCTTAGGCCAAAGTCCTCCATGTGGACTCTAATCTCTGATGGTAGTTTTTTAATGTCACTAACCAACACCTTCATCTTGGCCATTTCTGCTACCTTATCTGCAAATGAAGGTTTCGTTGTACATACCACCCCTATATTGTGTGCGAGCTTTGGGATCAAATGGTGGAGTTGGAAGGGTAGGTTTAGGAAGCATACTGAAATGACCATCGGTGTGCCCGCTTTTTTATTCTCTTCCTTTGCATCGAAGTCTAGACTCCATTCCAAAATCATGGCTTTGCCATACTTTAGTGTAATCCATTTATGGTCCAGAATCTCTTGCACATTATGGCCTTCTTCTAAGATCACATGGTAATAGTTGAGGCCCATTCTCAAAATGTTCTGGATAGGCGGCATTTTATCCAAAAGGGCTGCCTGCAACATGTCCCTTAACATCCCTTTACTTGGTCGTCCTCCTAACAACCGACATATGAACGATGAAGACTTTAAACGGCCCACTTCTTCCATCAATCTTCGATTCTCTGCCGGAGAAAGATAAAGGTCGATCCCTTTTCTTTCATCAATGCCCTCCTCCACCTGCTTCTCTTGAACCTGTCCAATGTCATTATTCTCCTTTACTATCAAGACATTGCCCAAGCCTTCATTGGTGTACATTTCGGAATGTGCCATGGTCAGCCCCCCGCCTATCTGCTCATGCAAAATTTTTGCCTTTGTTCATCATCCAAAAGAGGTCTAACACCTCACTTATGGGTTGAATTCATATATGTAATAATGCTAATTAGCTAATTTCACATTACTTAATCAATCATTTTCAAATCCCCTTTCCATCGTTCTAAAAAAATACACATTTGTAAATCCAATCGACATATGAACTCTAATTCAACCATAACAAACCATACAAATCCATTATATACTCTTTTACAATCGATCATTTTCAAATCCCCTTTCCCTCGTTCCTAAGAAAACCACACATTTGTGAATCTAATCAACATATGGACTCCGATTCAACCATAAAAAACCACACAAATATATTACATGCTCTTCAACAATCGATTATTTTTTAATTCCCTAAACCCTCGTTCTAAGAAAACTTGCTTTTCGGCATGTACAAAAAGTCTACATATCCGGTGAAGAATGTAGGACTGTAGACAAATCCATTACATACTCTTTTACAATCGATTATTTTCAAATCCCCTTTCCCTTGTTCAGTTAAACCTACAAATTTGTGAATCGAATCGACATGTCGACTCCAATTCAACCATAAAAAACCACACAAATCCATTAGATACTCTTCTATAATTGATTATTTTCAAATCCCCTTTCCCTCGTTCTAAGAAAACCACAAGTTGTGAATCTAGTGGACATATGGACTCCAATGCAGCCATAAAAAACCACACAAATCCATTACATACTCTTCTACAATCAATGATTTTTCGAATCCCCTAAACCCTCGTTCTAAGAAAACTTGCTTTTGGGCATGTACACAAAATCTACATACCAGGTGAAGAATGTAGAAACACGGTAGTGTTGTGAGTAGCAACGTGGTGAGTGGCAGTGTGGGATCGATTAAGGAACAAGGAGGGTTTGATCAGTGGTTGTTGGGGTTGCACTTTCTCAAAATATGCAAGGATTTTTTTTGGAAAAAAGCCCTAAGTGCATAGCTCGGTTAAATGCACACTTTTTTCCTTTAGATCGAAGTGTGCACTCAACCGAATGGTTATTATATTCAAAAACTCTTTCCATGTTCATGATGTCAATGAGAAGTGATCCCATCTCAACAAGTATGACATTTGTTTCTTGACTTGGAGGAACGTTATGAGAAAATGTTTTTGGACATTAAATTCAAACTCTTTCCAAGTGGATTGAGGCATGTCATCACCCTATACCTCCCCCCCCACCCAATACAGAAGATCAATGTTACGAAAGTTTCGAAAGTGTATTTCTTGAGGACCCACATTTAATTTCTCCACCATTCCATGATTTTTTAAATGCATAATGTGCTCTCATTTTGTCTATAAGCAACATTTAGCACATTCATTTCATCTATGATTTCAAGGAACTTAAAGGCCAAAACATTGAAAGCTTTCCATTGTATTAAATTACTCATTATTGTACATAATGCATGGTTCATCCTTATGCTTGCTCTTCACAAGAATAACCTTCATGTTGGAGCTATTGATACTTCACTTAGTCTACACAATGCATTCATAAGCTTTTGTGCATCTCATAAAGTTTTTGCTAAAAACATTACATCATCTACATACAACAAAAAGCATGATAACTACATTCCTCATGAAAACTCCTTTGTTGGCTTCTTCTTTTACAAACTTGATAGTCGTTTGTATTCATTCATCAATACATAAACTAATAGTTCTGTTGAAAATGTTTGAAATTTCGTCGCCCATATGACCTTCTCATAGATTTGGGAAATTGCTAGGATATATTCAATTGGTACCCCAAGTTCTTCCATGTGCCTCCACATATGCTCATGAGGTACTACATCAAAAGCTTTATTATTGTCTAGGAATAAACAATTTTAACCCTTACCTCTCAAACAACTTTTTTCTATTAATGCTTGATGAGTGACATGTTGATCGATGGTGCATGGTGTTTTCAAACGTTATTTATCCATAATATATCTTGTCATGCTTTTAGCCCATGCACATACCTTTGGTTCCATTATATATTCAATTAATTTTCCATAATTGAACCTATCATGATTGTCCAATAAATGTTCACATTATTTATATCTCCACCTTTATGTTGAGGTTTAATCCAATGTGTACTCTAATAATATAGCACACTATGTCACGATGCATGATTAAACATATTATTTGTCCATGCAAGTGCACACTTTCCCATCCATTTGAGCATTTCAGCGTTTATACATTTGAGCATTTCAACGTTTCCCATGCCTTTTGAGAGGCTAATTTCCTAAGCCCTATGCATACATCTTTAATCGTAAAGAAGGGTGTGGAAGTGCACTAATAGCAAGAGGTCAAAGAGTGGTTGAGGTTGATGGACCCAACTTGATCCATACTCCTCATTCATTGGTTCTCTAATTGTTTTCCACTTCCTTCCATACTTCTGTCATTTTTTCCTTCTTTGCCTTGTCCATTGTTGTTATAAAGGGTACATTTTTTTATCACTTCATCTTGTTATTTTCCACATGCTACATAATTCACTTGTTTGACATTAGCTTTGTACAAATACTAGTAGTCTATAAACACGTTCAAATTTATGTTTACCAAATTCCATGGGTTAAAAAGCTTCCAACTACTCAAATTCAACATCTATTTTAGTAAGAAGAGTAGACCAACAAATTCTTCGGCCTTATTGAAACAATTAATGCCTTTCTTGGTGCAATATTTTTCCTTTTTGCCATTATCTTCCATCTTTTTTGGTGTAGTTAAGAACCTTGTGATGGTTGTCGCAAAGGCTATGGTTATTGCTATTCCCTCATCTTTTTTCTCTCCTCATGCATGGATATTAATCGTCATTTATGTGATCATCATATGGATCGCCAACACATAGGTCATAAGCATCAATCAAGAAGGTGTTGTCACATGGATAAATTATCATGGAGCAAACCATAGTTGCATGAAGCATTGTGCTCTTGGCCAAATGAAGTTGTGTGGTTGTGGTAGATATAATTATTAGGAGGGAAGGGTTCGTTTGAGAAGACCTCTTTGGTCAAGCTATAGTTCTTGGCAAGTGTAATTTTAGTCAATGGTATGGCCTAGATGGTATGTTAGCTTGGTGGCACAGAACTTGGCAAGGTCATTGCATATGCATTGCTACATGGGGTGGTTGCTTGTATGACACAAATCACACATGGTGGAAGTGTGAAACCTCTTGCCGGGTTGTTGTGGGTGGGTTGGTGAGATAATTATTGCTATTAGCATATAAGTTGATGTAATTACTCATGAAGACCTAAACAAATAGGTCTTACACCATGAATACAAGAAAGAAGACAAATTGTAATGAACTCACAATTGTAACACGACACTCCATCGACTCACATTGAGAATGACGTTCCATTAACTCACATCACGCTCATCTCATTGGTTGGCATATCCTTCTACATCCAACTAACACTCAAGGCTACATAAAATGAAGGATTCTTACAAAAAGATATAGTTGTGTCCTTATATGTTCCATTAGTAAGTAATTAATTGTGTTGTTAAGATCATGGCAACAATGCTTTCTTGGATCATGATGACCTATATCAACTAGAATGGAGCTAAGCATGATGTATGGCATCCATCTAACAAGGAAAGTCATCGTTAGTGGAGAGATGGAGAGCTTTCAACTCTCGTTTGAAGAGGAGACAAACGAAGAAGAAGCACATTCAGTACAAAGACGTTGCAACCAAGAAACAATGGACACTATTTGAAATCACCAAAGTCAAGGAAATAGCAATTGTACATGTTAGAGAGCAAATGTCATCCCTCATTACAATAAACTCCTCGATTTGGATGACCATTGTTCCTCAATGTATGGATTGTGAACCATGACTCGAGAGGAATTGGATGCATTGAAGATAGTAGAATTTCAGTTACCATTGGATGGGCAAGTCACGAAGTGAGAGTACAATCAATTAGCATCCAAGTTGCTTGAGAGTGAGAGTACAATCAATTAGCATCCAAGTTGCTTGAGAACCAGTGGGACTAAATCACTTTTTGACAATGGTTAAATGTGTCTAGGAGCCCAAAAAGGATAGAAAAAAGGAGGAATGTTCACATTTTCACATGCATAAATGAGCTTAACAACCACTAACCATCCTATGACAATCCACCGAAAAAGGAAGGTGCCATTTTGGCCATGGTGGGAAACATATCACAGAAAAGAATGCCAGAAAAATTATTTGGATAGACACCCCTCATAACCAGCTAAGAAAAGCTCAACTCTTGGAGTTCACATCAATAATGCCTAACATTTTGCTTTTCAATATAGGTCATGCACCTACCCATATAAGATTATAGACCAAAACTCTCTCTCCAATGAAAGATGGATCAATTATTAAAGTGGTTGTGTAATATGTTATAGCTAAGTGCACCCAATTTAATATTCAAGCTATTTCATGCCAAGTGAAAGTGGGTACTGCAAATCAATGAGAGACGTTCTTCCTTTTGTGGGTCAAATAAATGCAAAAATGGACCAAGTTACAGAATATATCAGTAGCAATTCGATCTAAAACTACATCGCAACAAGACATGTTTTGATTATCTCCAAGATATAACCATCCCAAATGCCATGATCCAAGTGTAACAGCAGATCTAAGAAGCGTAGCAATATCCTTTGAAAATCGGTTTACTTGCATTAAACAAATATATATGAAACCACTTTATCAACCTCTAAGCAAAACATGTTGATTGCAATAATATCACCATATTAACATTCAAGATCTCGGCATCGGGTGAACAAGAATCAAAAAACGTTTTTGCTCACGAAATGAGTAACAAAGAAATCACTATGGAGTAGAAAGGGATATTCTTATACTTCATGGGATCACAACAAATTGAGATTATACTTCCGGAAAAATGTAGGAATTCAAGTAGCCAAAAAATGAAGAAGTAGGAAGTTAGTTCCAATAAACACTGAGAATCATAGGCCTTCTCAAATCTGGTAGAGATTATTCAATGTTGTTGAGTAAACTAAAAAGCAATTGTGTATAAGATACAACGTTAAAAATCACAATATGTTAAGTGGTAAGATCACAAGAGACCAAAAGTAATCTGTCGCCAAAAATATTGAGCAGCATGTCAATGTTTAAATTGCAACGTTTGTCTAATCCATTGTATCACACGTTTTAACGAATGAAATACATATAAACGTTTCTCTTCATACAAATGCCTGGGAAGCCCCTCATCGCATCCCCTTCTTTCCAACATCATAAATTAAAAGTGAGGTGTGCCATTTCGCAACACTATTGTGAATGGCATGTTCCGTCACACGAGATCCGCGCAGCAGTTTATTTCTGAAGCCATTCAAATAGCACAAATTTTTTATTTTTTTTGGGGGGGGGGGGGGGGGGGTTGGAAAGGGGACACATTACGAGCTTCTTAAGTTCTGGCAGAAGATGGAGGTAAGACTTCTGTGTCACAGATTGCTTTCATTTCACATGGAAGGGGGGAGGGGGGCACACTTTCGAGCACTGCCTAGTATTTCTCCAAATGTGGTTGGTGGTCACCAAAATTAGTCAGTTAAGAGACTTCTTCCTTCCACATCACTTGTGATTAGCTCTCCATAAGAAAGGCTTTTGCTAACCTTCTAATTTCCATATAGATATATAGATGTGCATGTATTGTTATTTTACCATTTAGGCTAGTCAACCATGTTTAGTGGTGAGGCATGCCAGGAATCTGGGGATGGAGCAGGGAGAGAATGATGAGAAGAGATAGTCGGGCGTGTCCTCGGTGGGGTCGATATAGGAGAGGGCGAATTTCGAGAAAGTGGAGACGGATACCGGGATGATGCTAATGAGACCTGGTGAGGAGATGCGTGTTGCGAGGAGACGGGTGACTGTTGTTGAGGAGATTTGCGTAAATCCATGTGAGAAGTGCCTTGCTGAGGAGAAGAAACCGGAGAGGCTTGTTGCGACGGCATGCGGGGCAGCCCATGGATGGGCGAGCGCCGAGGTGATACCTCCCTTCCAGGGGATGTCGCATTTTGATGATCTCCATTGGGAGAATCCATTGCCCTGGTTTTGCCATTGTTCTGAGGCGTCTGTGGTGCAGATGCCATGGTATTGTTGAGGTGGAAGCGCATTCCAAAGCTGAATGAGAGTGGCGGCGTCCTCACCTCAGAAAATCCCTCCAGCATGTGGAGAACTTTACACATACTAGGTCTTAAGGATGGTTGGTCTTGGATGCACCAAAAGGCTATTTGGATCACTCGAGTCGCTTCCGCGAGCTCAATCTCACTGAGTGAACCCAGATTCATGTCCAAGATCTCATCGACCTGCCCGTCCTTGAATTTCTGGGATGCAAAGGCCGGGAAGTACCAGCTCTCATCGTCTCCATGAAGCACCAACCTCGACACATCCACGTTTTTCCGGCCACTTACAATCTCTAGCAAAACCATGCCAAAGCTATAGACATCACTTTTCTCACTGGCATTTGTGATGATCAAGCACTCAGGGGCCATGTAGCCTGGTGTTCCTCTCATTCTCGTGAAGGCTGTGTTGTGATCCTCATTGACTAACCTCGAGAGCCCAAAGTCCGAGATCTTCGCCACAAAGTTTTCATCCAACAAAATGTTTTGGGGCTTGATGTCTAGATGTATGATACTGTTACGGCATTGTTCATGCAAGAAATAGAGTCCACGGGCAGTGTGTGCGGCGATGGATAGGCGGGTCTTCCAGTCGAGGTGTGAACCAGGTCGAGACGAACCTTTCTGAAAGAGCCATGTATCGAGAGATCCATTGGACACAAACTCATACACGAGGAGGCGGTGTGCTCCCTCAGCACAGAAACCTCGGAGATGGACCAGATTTTGATGATTGATGTTGCTTAGAGTGATCACCTCATTTCGAAATTCCTTCAGGCCTTGTGAGCTTGTTGTGATATTCTCAAGTTGCTTGACTGCTACGCTGGATCCATCTGGAAAGACACCTCGATAGACTGAACCGAAACCCCCCACCCCGAGCTTTTGACTAAACTCCCATGTGGCAGCCTGAAGCTCTTTGAATGAGAATCGCCTCGGTTGGCCTGGTAACGATGATAGGAGATCGTCTTCATCCTTGTTGAAGGCAAATCGGCGCAAACCCTTCTTCTCCTTCCGATAAAACCACACCGCAAATATGAGCACGGAGATCGTCGTGGCGACAGTGATCCCCACAATGAGCTTGAACTCCGAATTTCTCTTTTCAGTTCTCACAAGTGCCTGCAGCTTGACAGCGGCCACATAACTCGGATCTACAACACTAATCATAGACATGACTTCCTCATGAAGAAAGCAGTTCTTGGAATTAGTCCTATAGAATGCTGCTTTACATGAGCAATTCCTTGCACAAGCTTCTTGGCAAATGGCAAATGAAGTATTGTGAAGGGTGGGAACAATATGGTCATTAGCAAAATAGTCTACACCTTTTACTTCCAAGAAGCGGTGTTCACTGTCCGGCTGACACTCGAGAGAAATATTGAGAGTACATTTGTTGGAGGTAAGCAGAAACTTAGTGCTATTAGATATGACATTAAAAGGCGGTAGCGTAGAGTTGTTACCTGGACATTTACATGATGGTCCCAAACTCGATGTGGAACAGACGGCATATGGGCCACAAGCATTAGGAATGCCGCATGAGCCATGGCTAATGTTCTTGAAGAGGTCATAAGAAGGCTTGTGATCTGGGTAGTAACCCCTTAGAACCCCATCGGGGTCCAGCCGAATGAAGGAAACAGGGCCTTCAAACTCGACGGGAGGGTGCGACTGGGGATCGATTTCGCAAGGCGGAGTGAGTGGAGCCTGTGTTTCGGTTAAGTTATATTCTGTCAAGCTCAAATGAGTGTGATTACAAGGGCTATTCAACACAGCCTGGAGGGTTGTGGGGGTCCAAGGGTATGCAAATGCACAGTAAGGGAGGGGTTGGGAGGTGGAATTCTCATAGAAAACCAGGCCCCCGGGTTTCATGATGGCGACGAAATTGGCGGTTAGGGAGATGTGAGACGAGAAACCTGCCTGGATCATGGTGCCGGGCTCGAGGATCTGACCGGGGACGAGCAGATCTATGGGTTCGCTGAAGCTTTCCCAGAGGGTGAGATTGCGGCTATCGAACAGGATAAGGTTGCCATCGGGGGTGAGAGCGAAGCCGGCTGCATCGGAGGCATTGTCGAAGCCCCAGAGGCGGGAGCCGTCGGCGTCGCGGAGGATGAGGTGGCTCCGGGTGGGGTCGAGGGTGAGGCTCGCGTTCTCTCGCACCGGGTGCTGCCGATTGGCCACCCAGATGGGGGTGTTGGGCATCGAGGTGCCCGACACCACGATGAAGTAGCCGCTGCGATCGGCCGACACGAGGCACCCAAAGGTCGCGGGGGGGTTGGACAGGAAGGTGGTGGTGATGATGCCTGGGATCCTCTCGCTCTTATTGCAGCCCAGAGAGAAGTGGGGGGTCTCAAAGTACTTGATCACTGAGGAAGGAGGCAGCAGTGGTGCTGCTGTTCCTTGTGCCATAGCTCTGCCCCTGCTTCCTCCTCCTTGGTAGTCCTCTATCATGCCTGCCTGAAACTTGAAGAGGCAGATGATGAACAATATGAGGAATGAAGAACAGGGAGGAGCGTCCATTCTTATTAGATTAGCTGTTTGTTTTTGATCGAACCGGAATGTGTCTTGTCACATTCTGTTTGTTCTTCTCTCTCCACAGATTATATCCTCCACTGTTCTCGTCCGTTGAGCTTATCCATTGCCCATTCTCCCCTCCTCTCTCTCTCTCTCTCTCTGCTCTGCTCTGCTCTGCTCTGCTCTTCGCTTCCTCCCTCTACCTCTGTCTCTGTCTCTGTCTCTACCTCTGTCTCTGGTCTCTGGTCTGTGTGTGTGTGTGTGTGTGTGTGTGTGTGTGTAGGTGAGGTGTGTGGAGCTTCTTCTTCTTCTTCTTCTTCTTCTTCTTGCCTATATGTGTTTTGTTTGTTCTGGGCTCACGCAGAGTGTGTCAGTAGCAGCTCCCTTTCCTCTTTCTTTCCTTTTTTCTTGTTTTTTCATTCACACACACACACACTCTCTCTCTCTCTCTCTCTCTCTGCTCTTCTTTCTTCTTCCAACTTAACTCTGCTCTCTCTCCCTCTCTCTCTCTCTCTCTCTCTCTGCCCCCTCTTTTTTCTTTATCCCACACGCTTCATGAATGCTCTCTCTCTCACTTTTCTCTCTCTTCCCCTTCTCTCTCTCTCTCTCTCTCTCTCTCTCTCTCTCCTTTCTCTCTCTTCCTCTTCTCTCTTCTCTCTTTCCCTTCTCTCTCCTCTTCTCTGTGTCCATTCTCTCTCTTTCCCTTTTCTCTCTCTCTTCTCTCTCTCCTCTTCTCTGTGTGTCTCTCTCTCCATCCACGCGATTGATTTGATTCTATGGACAGTTTCTTCTTCTTCTTCTTCTCCTTCCCTGGCTGTGTGGTTTTGTGGTACTCTGTTCTCTCTCTCTCTCTCTCTCTCTCTCTCTCTCTCTCTCTCTCTCTCTCAGAGAGACTGTGTGTGCGTGCAGGTAAGAAAGAATGGGACCACCACCGCCCTCATTCCTTCCTTTTTACTGACCCAACCCACGGGCTTTCTGTGTTCTTTCCTTCACTTCCTTGGCTTTCCATACATACATACATACATACATACATACATACATCCATGATCCATCCATACATACATTCCTTACCTTTCCATTATCCGGGTCTCTGAGACCTTGCGATACATATACATATGGCACTCCAATTCGTAAACACAACGTATCAGTGATCAGTCGATCTCTCTCCGTGGAAGGAAGGCTTTCTCTTAGCGTCGTTAAATTGCATGCCGATATGGTCTTTGTTGCCGATGTAACGAAAAATTCTTCGGGTGCGGTTTAGGTCAATTGCGACTAGACCCCGGATGTCTGTTCGTACCTGAAATTGCATGGACAAGATTTGAACTCTACATTGTTTTTATCACTTGCAATTGAGTACACCATTCATTATTTGTCTTTTTCTTTATAGCAAAACATATCTCCAAACATTTGTGATGACTCACACACACACACACACACATTTGTATACCAATAATAATACTATGTAAATGTAGAGAAGCACTATGACGCGATTGATTGGAATAAAAAATCATGAAATAGTGGTCGTGTAGGAGCCTGTTTTTTTCCTCATTTTAAAGTGAGTGTGCTTTCAAAACAATGGATTACCTCCTAGATGCAACACCGAAAAGTAACATGGATCCAACCTCACCATTAGAAACATATCTATGCACATCTTTCTTTCTTTTCTCAAAACCTCACTTTTGCATGGATTGTATAAAAGATATTCTACAATGGCCAATGTTGCCTACTACTATGATAGTGCAAAGTCAAAGTATGATACTTGCATTCACTCTATGCTACGGAGGAGCTTCGAAAGTTGTCTTCTTCCCTCCACAACCTTCAAAGAGCTCGACAATGCATCCTATTGATCTCTAAGGTTATGGACCAACATAGTCCATATAATGGCTAAGATCTTTGATGTAGATTGTGTCTTGCCAACAAGTATATGGGAGCATTGAAACTTCCAAATAGTCCATCCATAATGCAATGCTTGAGTTTGTTCTATAGGTAACATCTTCCTAATGGCCATCGTCAACTCTATAAGTTAACATCACCAATGTCTATATGATATGTTGTCAGTGTGTGCATAGATATACGGTATGAGTAACTCACCTTGGTATGTTAAATATGTAATGGCTAGTATGTAGCATGTCTCAACCACAACATTGCTTCTCAAGAAAGAAAACATACATGCTAGCATGAACATGAAAGTGATCGACTAACTACACATAATATACATTGAGCACACAAAAAAAGCCTCAAACGTTGTGTTATGACTCTGACACACTGATTGTATCTAGTACAGTGTGATCATGCTTGACTATAGCCCCCCAAGTTCCTTTTGGTAATCCACCAAGTACGACCTACCATGTGGAAAGTAGACCATTCATCAATTGATACCCAAAGACTACAAGTGTGACTTATATTGGCATGATGTCATTGCAAAAGCAAGGTGAGAGTGGAATACATGTACCCAAATACCTTGTTAATATGAGACACTTAGATACAAATGTGAATGAGCATTTTTTGAAGCTCCTAGCATTGAAAGAAGTGTTTGGATTGGCATAAATAGAACTAAGCCACTTGAGCAAGAGTATTGATCGACTATTGAGAAAATAGACGTACATCAAGCCAATTGATGTATAAATTTAGTTGAATGTGGACATGGATTAATCATTGTATTGGGTCTATGCAACATCCAAGTTGTATATACAGATAGTAGTTAATAACACTTGACTAGCCACTAAACAAAACAAAAATTGCGACATCAATACTCCCTTCAACTTTTGTCGATATGTTCTAACACAATATCTACCATCAATTACAAAAGCATTGCATATATCCAATAATTAAATAATCCCCAAAATCGCAAAAAAGATAAACAATCTCCACCTTTGATCTCAAGTTGTGTTGTCTGAATTATGCAAACACCTACTCGCTTTGCATCAAATAACAATGTGACAAAATTTGCCAAATCTGGGAAATGTAATCCCAAATTTGACAAACAATCGAACATTGTATGAAACGATGAGTATTATCTTCCACTTGAACAATGCAAAAGAAGCAAGTATATGTTGCAAGTCCACGTCTCTTTCATCAAAATGAAAAATCAAATATTTGGTTTTGTCATGGTCATGCCAAATCTTGGTTAGTTCAATGCAAACTATTTTCTTGCTCAATGGTTTTGACAAAATAATTTCATGTTTATGTGCTTTTGGCAAAATATGGGTCCACCATATTTCTCTTACTTAATGCATTGCCTATGGCTAGTTCCCCCAACAAAACTCTCCAAATAAAAACCTTCACATGAAATAGAATTTAAGGGTCTCTCTGCACGGGATATGTGTTATGGAATGTTTGGAATAAACAAAGATGGATATATGGCTGTCCAATGTCTCAAATGTATGCTGAAATCAGGTCTAATACCTGATGCAATCACATTCGCATGCAATATTCATGGTAATAGTGGACTATTTTAATACCAATGGAGGATATTTTTATGGGAAAAAAAAACAAAAGCTAAGGTTTCCATCCATGAGTTCTCTCTCTCTCTCGCTCAAACATGTCTCATCAGCCACAATCGGTGATATTAAAAGCATATCTTATTTATCTTCAATACAAAAAGACAAGATGTACATATGATTCTTTTGTATGTGGTGAATTCCCACGAAGATCGGAGGGAGAGAGAAAGAGAGAGAGCCCAAATGGATTTAGCTCAATCAGTAAGGTTGCCCAATAGAGACCAGGTGGTCATTTAGTGAAATAAGCGATATCTATGGAGTAATAGAGAGGTGAGTAATAGAGAGATGTAATGCTAGTAGTGTAAACGACTTACCACTAGGGTAAGCTAATTGAGAGAGAGAGAGAGAGAGAGATGTACCTCAATTGGTAAGGTTGCCCAATGGAGGAAAGTTGTAGTACTAATAATAGAGGAGTGAGGAAAATTGGGTTTTAAACCCAAGTTGTAATACTAATAATGTAAGGACTTGCCACCAGGGGGGTAAGGCAATTGTGATACATATAAAAAAGAAAGAAAGTAATAACTTTAAATAAAATTTGACTCTTCAACTTGATCAATTGTCCTCGACATGTAATCTCAAATGTGACACATGTTAGTAGCAATGACAATTGTTTTACAATGCCAAAGAAGCAAAGTGGTAGTTTCTTTACTCTTGGTTACAATGGTGGTGACTAGGTTTTGTTGCTACTTAATGATAGGTTCCGAATAACCTATTGAACTTATTACACAAAAAGTGTCTAATGGCCAACACAACAAATTTTTAAACACCTTGTATATTGCAATTCTATATATCTCTAGGAAACATCAAAATATGACTTCATAATATATTACAAACATTGAGATCTTCAAGAGATGAATGTGGTGGATAAAATACCTCAAAAGAAGATAGAACATGAGCATATGTAAGGGTAGGCTCATGACAACAATACATTGAAGCCATGGTTCATGGAAAAGCAATCTTTCCTAGAATTTTTGAAAAGACAAAAGGTTGGATGGTTTTCAAAATTATTATTGACCCGTAAATGAAGAAAGGTTTTAGTGTTTTCTATATTATTAGGACAATATGTTTACGGACTTGTATAACAAGATACACTAAATCGTAGATATCCGTACAGAAATGGAGAGTTTCATCAGTCTAGTCTTTGAACACACACATATGTATTCATACATGTATTATGCCCCGACTTCACCGATCATGTAATGAAAAACAAGATATCTTGAAAACAACAATTCAAATGTTGGTCACTTGTTTTTTAAAATTTCGTTTGTATTCAATGTGTTTTGCTTTGATATACTCTAGTTGAAAATAACAGTTCACAATTTTGGAGTGAGAAAAAATGTTACTTTGTGAGAAGCGAGTTATTGGTATTATAAAAACTAGGAGAAAGAATTACAATTTACAACATCTCTTAGAACAAACTAGATGTTTAAAATCACAGCTGAAGTTCATTTGTGCTTTTTCCTTTCTATTGTTTTTATTGAGCACGAATGTTGGTTTTAGCAAATAATTCCAAACTTAAAACAATATGTATTACATGAAACATTCATCATATATGTTCATTACTGTTTCAGACTATTGATATGGCCATTCCGTTTAAATGACTTATTGATGGAAAGACATGATTACTACCTTGTCGATTAACTTTCCCAATTGATGACATGTACACTTTGACAAGAGGTTGATGGTTCTGGTGATGGTAATTGGTTTAATTATATTGTAAGAAAATCTCTCGATTTCCACAATAATTGTGTTTTTTAAATTTTCTATTTGAAACTATTATTTATCGTTGGGTTCATGTGAGCAACGGATGGAAGATGTCTACACAAAAATAGTTAAACTTTATGATGCGAACTTGAAATAGTAGTTACAGTTTCTTGTTTAGCTCCATGATGAAAGTCAACATGCTCAATGTTCTAGAGTTGCAACACCACAACATGACATATTGTTTTATATGCATGTTTGTTAGTGCATTTTCTCTGTAAATCTACGGGTTAAAAAATGCGAAGATCTTTTTTTGAAGATCAATAATTAGCTCGCGATTTTGTATCCCCAAATGATAACCAAAACATGTCAAATTGAACAATACTTGGCTTTGAAATTGTAGAAGCAAAGCCTTGGCAACATATAAGGTTTTCTTAAACAAAAGAACAAGAAAACTAGTTCCAATATCCACACATACAAACTCCGTGATGGGGGTCATGAGAATTGCTTCCAATCATTACGATTGAATTTTGTACCTCTTCCACCTAACATAAAACTTCTATTGTGGTTTCATGACAAAGCTTTCTATGGAAAGATCCACCCCAATTGAAATATTTCATTTCATCAAGGAATAATACGATGCTTGATGCTTTGACTGGAGGGTTTTCCTAATATTTGGGCACACTTACCATACATTGAATGAACTCTTCGATACATTTAACACATGCTTACTGTACTCTATTGGATGAGTTAGCCATATCTTATCATATCAATGATCAATCATAAGAAAAGAGAGTTTTTAAATATGTTGGAAATTTCACCCAAAAGATTGATAGTTCTCCAACAAGGTCTGTTTTGCCAAATGTATTTACACTAAAGTTAAAAAACATCCACAAAGCAAGTCAAGTGAATAATTGTTAGGTGTTTTTTTTGTTTATTAACATAGGCATGCACGTGCAAGAGGAGTTACAAACAAAAAGAAAAACATACATGTGAGAGGTGTAAGATTCGCCATATACTGTGAAATGTAGTGGTTATGAATTAAATTACTTTAATGTTATCATGGTGGGGCTGGGAGCACATTGTCGGCCCATCTTTCGCATTAGATAATCTTTCTAAGGGCTCATAATATCACCACAAATTGTAAGAGTAACATTAGTCTACGATAATTTAATACATCCTACATCCTGGTGAAGAAGGCATACTATTTCCATAGTTCATGGGTGTGCTACTTTCGTGGTTTAAATCAATTTTAATTCACAATATCCACTTGGCACCAACTACCATGTAGAGACAAGACTGCAAAGACTGTTTCTTGAGGGTCTTGGTATCAAAGCAATGTTGATGTACTTTTTTATTGGTATATTCATTGTGACTTGCTGATTGGTTCATGGTATCCACAATCTTGTGCCTTCACGCCACAATCTAATTTCATGCATCATGACCCCACCCACTCTCTCTCTCTCTCTCTCTATCATTTGATTAGTGGCCTAAATGTGTGCACATGTCGAAATCCATCTAGGGCAACTCTATTATGGCTCACGAAGACGACATAGATTTCTAAATGATTTCAAACCACGTGCACAATATTCCGTAGACAAGCATAAATGTGTGGTGTCACAACAATAATGCTAATCAAAGCAATGTATTAACATTTAAAAGCTTTTCGAGATTTTAGAGCATCATGATTTGTTTGAAGTCAAACTACTTGAACTGATATACACAAATTCTAATTCCTTCAAAAAAGGCCAACAATAATCTCTAAACGAAGTATGCAACAATTGTTTTATCATAATTATTATGCCTTTTAAGTTATATGCTTCATTTTCATAGTTTCAATTTGCTCAATTTCATATGCTCGATTCTTTTAAGTCGCATCTTTACATTCTTGTTTCGTTAAAGAAAATTTTGTATTAGTAGTAAGAGAAAATACAACACTTCTGAAAAAGACGCATTCCCCAAGTGTCTGATGTACAAAGATATAAAAACGTTTGGAATCAAGTGTAATATCAGCATTTACACACCATAAACAATATCATAAAATTTATGTAACGATCTTATGCACGAAATATTAATGAAAGCATATACAATGATCGATTGGGAAAGTAACAACATGCCATGAAAATGAACAAGACATTATGAACTAAAGAACAATGTGAAAGCATCTATTTCATACATCATCCAACAAACTTCAAATGTTCCACAATTTATTGCATGTCACTTAAGAACTTATATATCAAACTTGTTAATTCAAATAAATAATTATAATTGGGTGTATTGAACTTATGAATCTACTGTATTAACGATGTGGATTCAAGTTCAAAGAAATGGTTCTAGAGTTTGCAATCATCACAACAACTATTCGTTCTTTTAGTTTGATATGCACACTACCAATTTGCTCCTTTCACAACATTGACATTTAAGTTTTTTGCACAAAAGGAATACTTCAAAAGGCAACTTCTATCAATTAAAAGGGGCTACAATAAAACTCTCATACCCCCACACTTGGCTTGTGTGATACTTCAAATAGAGACGATTAACATACAAGGTTGTGCACTATTTGTTAAAAAAAACAAAAAAAACACTACTTTGCATTAATTAGCAAGCCAAATACAACAAAGTTCAACTCGAATCCACAATGGGATCAGTATAAACAACATGGACGAACAACTCCAAAATCAACAAAACTCACATGGCCCTTATCCCTAGCAAAACTGAAACAAACCCCATTTTACACCATCTCTACTAATCCAAACTTACTCTTTTATGAGCTATACCTACATATTTACATGCCATGTACAATATTGGGAGCCATCGGCTGAAACAACCACCTAGGCGCATGGTAGTTCCACTTAGGCCTCGTCGAAGATTCGACCATCATGGGAGAACCACCCCATCTCAGCAAGAACTTAGACCTTGCCCTTTCTGCTTCATCTGATTCCCCCTGAATTGAGTCATACCGTCCACGAAGCTAGGCCACTAGCTCAAACCAGATATTTAGCATCACTTCACCGCATGAGAGCTTTTGCCACTGAAAAACAAACTTACAACTACTCGTCCAAATGTGCCAGATCGATAAGCACACCAACATAAGCCAAATCTCCTCAAAAAATTCAGAATTTGTGCTAGGTCTCACCCCATCACATAGAAACACGCTACCACTCTGCATTATAAATCCATGTCTGTGTGGGTTTAATTGTTCCGCCCAACCTTCCCCATTTAGGGTCAGACCCTGTATGGAACCCAGACAACATTCCCATTCACACCGCAAGTTGCCACAATTTTGAGGCTTCTACTCCAAATGCTAATCGCCTATGTACAATTCTAGAAACAGTGAGAGATTGATTCCAAGGCATGTCCACATAACTTACAGCCAACCTCACCACCATCGGAACTCAAGCACTCACCCACAAGTTTTTGCTTGATATAATGAAAAGATTTCATACCTCCACAAAATTGACATTTAAGTTTTGCCACAACAAATTAATTTGAAAAGAAATGCTAATAAATTAAAACAAGGAAAAAGTTGGAGCATAACTCTCCTACTCCACAAATAAGCCCCAATATGCCCATGTGACGCTAAAAAGCTTGTATTCATTTCCAAACTACGCACATTTGTGAGTAGCATAGTGGCCCATGCACTTGTAGAACATAATTGACCTAGTTCCATGCATAATTATATCCTTAGTGGTGGTCAAGTTGTCCACCGTCAATCCTTTGTAAAGATTAACCATGGATGACGTGGAGTTGGTCTAAATGGTTATGAAAATTGACACCTTAGATAATCCACCTCTTCTTGCCAATTCTTTATTTTGGGATAATGCAAGAAAAGTGTTGGGCCTGAGAACTCACCTTGCATGGGGAAAATTGGATAATGGGCTTGCTGCATCTATAAGAATGTGGAATCATTTTCAGCAAATGTCACAAGGAGATCGTCTTGCACAATTACAATCAGTTCATGGTGCCAAGATAATGACCGCTAGTATATCATCAACATATTCTTCGTTTTCTACAACCTTTCAACCCACGAAGGAACATATGTGGTTTGGATGCTTCATAAATGACACATTGGTAGCTGTCAAGGCAGTTTCACCTAACGGGTGCGCTTCTTACTTTAAGGTCCTAGACAATCATACATTACAACCTTAGAGTGCAGTTATCTACAACACTTGCGAAGTGCACCAATTAGAGTCATTGCTAAATTTGGAAAGAAATGGATGCTTGATCCTTATCCTTCAATTGCTCATATATGTGATATGTTTGGTTATATGCAAAAGACCTAGTTGCAAGATTAACATGGGATCCGGGGGGCTGGTTTTGGTCACATTCCTTGGGGGAACATATCATAAAGGTTCATTTCTTTCAATACTCAGTAAAACTTGGAAGAGCACTATTGCTTTCTCGGAATGCAAGGATACCAACAGGTCAGAAACATTGGACCACTTGGGTGGTCTCAACTTTGCATTTGAAAACCTACTGGAAATGGATTTGGTCATTCAAGGGGCCAACTAAATTTATTCTCTTCAGATGGCTATTAGTGCATATGGCCTTACCAGTTGGTCACTCATTGAAAGGGAATGTAACACCTAATCTTCGACAATGTGACTTTTGCCACGAAGCGCAAGAGACTACCAAGCATGCCCTTTGGTCATGTTCCTTGGCTCAACAAGTAAGGAATAAAGTTCTTTCGTTATTTTTAACAATCAATGTTGGTTGCTTATTTTCATGGGTATCAACAATGTGGGGAATGTTACATTCCAGTTTGATGTTGTATGAGTCAAACGATGTTCAAGAGGCAATGATGATACATAATAGAAGATTGATATTGGTCAGCCCCTTTCAACAACCTCGAAAGCAGGTGCGATTTGCCCAGATATGGAAAACAATGACTACAATAACGTTGTGGGCATTATGGAAATGTCGATGCAACCGGCGTTATGATGCGACATATCAATGTCTCTTAGATGTCTTGCATGAGATATGGGAGAACTTGGTGGCAGTAGTCCGCAGCTAGTATGACAACATGCAGGGTTCACCAAAGATTGTGAACAAGAGAAAGAAGAAGCTCCTTCACTTATGGAAAAAGTTACCCCTATTCTTTGAGTCAACTGAAGGGCCTCAATGGAACTATCAACTTCCTTGGACCCTTTCTTGATTAACAGTGAAGCACACCAGAATGCAATTTTTTTAATTTTTTTACCTTTTACAAAGTTCTAGCTTTGGTCTTAGGATTATCGTATATCATTGTACATGAAAATTGTAAGCTTTTGGGCACATAAGCTTAAGTTGTAGCATTCACATGTTTTTCTTAATACTAATGAGAAAAATCTTTGAAGATTTTTTTTTTTTGACACCTTAGCTAGAAGTTTATATACAACTCGATGTGAAGTTTGTATGCATCGACCAACATGGTTTGTAGAGATGGTAAAAGAGAGCATTATATGCAAGCTTAAGAAGCTTGTATATGGTCTCAAACAAGCACCTTGTAAATGATATCATAAGTTGGATACGTTCTTGTAGCCAAATGACTAAGAGTATAGGGGTGATAACTATTGTCTCTACATGGCGAAGGTTGAATATGGTAATGTTTCCATTCACATACTTTGTATGGATAAGATATGCACTGGTAACAAAAAGAAAATGATGGTCGACGCTTTGAGGTACCTTTTTTATGAAGCATTTAGGAGAAATAAATCATATTTCGGGTGCTCTAATTTCCTCTTGAGAGTCGATACGAGAAATGGACTTTTATGGCTCTCTCATGTTGAATATTTGTAAAAGGTCCTCATAAATAGTCTCTAGTACACCATTGCCTCCATACCCAAAACTTGAAAAAACAACAAGGTCCTCAATCTAATAAGGAAATGATTAATATAACCAAGAGCCCTTTTGTGTATGTAACTACTCTCTCTCTCAATTGAACTCAGACTCCTCTCAACGTTAAAAAGTTATCTATAGATATGTTCACCATAGCACTAATGTGTCCTAGGGATACTCATTAACCTCCTCCTTTCCAGATATTGTGTCAACAAGAGGGTTGCCATGTGGTCGAGTAAATATTATTATATCCCTAGAAATGCATGACCACATCCATAAAATTTATCCCAAAAAATGATTCCTTCAAATAACTTTTCACTTTCTTTTTTATATATGTTTGAGAAGTTATTTATGAGTCTCTCTCTAATTATAATTATAAAGTTGCATTATGAATGAATCTTGCATCTATTGGTTGCTGATTGAGAAAAAAGAGAGTACATGAATCCATAAATCCATGGCCTATGGAATATGAATAGAGGTTAAAGGTGTTAGCATCTTGAATTTGTGGATAAGAAAGCATAATCATCTCCAAAAGCTAGATTTTTATTGTTAAAAGCAATATTAAAATAGAGCATCACAAAACTCACTTTATAATTGCTATTTTAGAAATTTACATTTAGACATGTGAAATTCTAACTAATTTTAGGAATATTGTTCATAAAAGAAGAAAAGAGAAAAAGTATGAATGAGAATAGCTCTCTAGCTTTTCACTTCATTCTTCCCGTCAAGATATTAAGCATTCCACATGAACATAAAGGCTAAATGTTTTGTCCTAGCCTCTAGGTCCCTTAGTTTCACTCATACATGTATCATTAGGAAGCATCAAGCTCTTTTTTGGGGCCGCCAATCAATTGGAAGCTATGGTTCTAAACAAATTACGCTTCTGGATATTTTGAGAAAAGAAAATGCATGTTATGAAGTAATTAACAAATAAACTTCTTTTATATTCCAAAATGTTACATAATGGTAGTACACTTGGTCACCGATACTTTCTTAATGCTCATTGGTCTATAGAAGAACATTGAATATGCATATAAAAGAGATATTTGACTCCATTTTCTCTTTAATTTTGATATTGTACATTCCTTTGATTTTAATATCTTTTTAGAATTAATTAACAATCATCGTGTTCTCCTCAATCAACATCTTGGTCTACTCTTGGAGCTTTTTCATCCACCTACTTTGTGTCTTGTATGACACGTTTTTCCTCGTAATCCATTTTGTTCTATAACAAGTCAATCATATACTTCTTGTTGGTCCTGGAAAATATTCCAAACCACAAAGAGCAATAAAATATAGGAGTAGTCCTTAAATCCTTGTGATCTCCTATCATGTTGGAATAATCATATCCATTAGAGATGGTAGCTTCCAAATTCACAATAGAAGATACAAGATCTTGTACAAGGCTTCACACTTACGCTCAACAACAGATATCTTGGCTCTTGCAACAATGAAGAACACAACAAAATGTGATATGTAATGTGAATTGTAGAATTCTGCAAATCATTGAGTCTTTAACTTGGAATTTTTGTATTAATTAAAGAAGACAATCCCTTCAATCCCTAAGTCAGTCTCTCTTTCTCTTTCTTTCTCTCTCTCTCTAGTGAAAACACAGAATTATATTAATAAATGTGTGTGCAAGACACTACTTACAATGACACCATGGGTGTCACAATACAATGAGTATGGTCACCACTAACTACATCTCTCTCTCTCTCTCTCTCTCTCTCTCTTTCTCTCTTTTGGTAAAAGCACACAATTATATTAATTGTATGTAAAATCCACTTAGTTACAACACTTCTTAGTCTCCTCTACCTATCATATGCCTATGTAGGGAGAGGGACGTTCTGTAATGCTACTAAAAAACATGAATATGCATTTGAGGAAATGATCCCCACATTCTCTAACATCCAAAAATTCCACATGAGAATACCTTTAAGCTTCTTTATATAGGCTTTCACCCCATGTCTATTATCAAACATGAAAGCATTATGCATATTCCAATTGTGTTGTAGACCCCAATAACGTAAAAATTGGAACAATATCTCCATTTCATCATTTGATCCATTTTGAACATATTGAGAAAAAACCCATTGTTGAGGTCTCAAACAACAACAGGTTAAAACTTGCCAAATGTTTGATAAGTAAATCCAAATAGTACACGCTATAGGACATTTAATGAACCTATGTGTACTATCCTCCAATGGAACGATGCAAAAGAAACAAGTGCTAGACCCTAGTCCTCCTCTCTTTAAGGCTGAACCTAATGGGAGCCCACCAATCATGACTCTCCATATGAATACCTTTTCACGAAATGGTAGATGGGAATGCCAACCACGTTGTAATATTTTCCACCACCTTGCATCCGACTTATATACATTCCACAACTTCGTTGCTTTAGGAGATAGCCAAGATAATGATGCCATCGCATGATGATACAATATATTTGTAGTGACATGTAAAAAGTGTGTACCATATTGTAACCGCCAATCTACCCAAGGTGCAAAATTGGTTTTCAATGGCAAAGATCCTTGCAACAATGGTATATCATGTAATTTCTCCCAAATAAATCCATAATTTGGGGGAATACATAACCATCTCTTGGCATCTTCAAAATCCGACAACCGTTGAGATTCATTATCAACCACATCTTCCAAATGTACAATCCCCAATCGAAATAAATGATTGAATTGAGACCTTAACTTCTCTTTCCCATGCCAAAACAACACTCGAGAAGAAACAAGCAATTCGTTTTGTAATGAATTACAATATTCTCGATCACTTGATAGTCCCCATTCAAAAAGAGATAACGCATCTTGCCACGATCTTACCAAATGTTGTCCACATACAGAATGTCGAATCTTTAGAGGAATACTTCCATTCAGTAGTGACCATCATGATGCTTGAATCTTTGTTTTCCCATGCACCAATCCTTCATGCTAAATAAAATATTGCAACATAGATATCTATGGTTGATCCTGTTGACATATATCTCGTAATAATGTAAATCTACAAGCCATCAAATGCCTTTCCAAATCCAATATTGCTGCACTACCTAACCTTTTAGGAGTAGCCAAATGGTCCCATGAAATCCATGTAACTCCCATCATTTCTCCCTTCCACCACAACATGAACTGAATAGGTTGTAACATGCTTTTTAATGCATTCTTAGTCCAAGGAAGTAAAGGCAAAAAATATAATAACATGGGTATCAAGATACATTGCACCACTTTGAGTCGTACATGAAAGGGCCATAATTGAGACTTCCAATACATAATTTGTCCCTCAATTTACTACCAATACAATTAATCAATTGAACATTTGTAACATCAATGCCCAATGGATAATCCAAATGTCGATAAATAGAACCTCGTGTAATCACTAACCCTCGCCATCCCAAACATTCCAAATCACTCTCCGTACAAGAAATAAGGCGAGACTTCCTCCAATTTATATACAACCCTGAAGCCAAAGCAAATTGATCCCAAACTTGCATACTCCTTTTAAGATTTTCTTTTGAGGCTTGTAAAAACATAAAAGAATCATCTGCCAATGCTTGTGCCACCAATTGTCCACCAGAAGGAAGATGCAAACCCACAATATCACCATTGGTCGCAAGATTTGACAACATTACTAACAAAGGACGTGTAACAATAGCAAATAACAATGGGCTTAGTGGACATCCTTGCCGCACGTATCTAGTAAGAAACACTTTTGAAGTGACTCCGCCATTAAGCATCACAAGGGAGGTTGCATTTTGCCCTAGCAAAAAGATAAGTCGACACATACGAGGACCAAACCCCATATTATACATCACACCTGAGAGGAAAGACCAATTAACTTGATCATAGAATTTTTCCAAACCTAATTGCACCATAACCATTTCTTGATGTGTATGTCGAACATAATCGATCGCCATTTGAACAATCAAAACATTATGCAATATATTTCTACTTGTAATAAAACCATATTGAGATGGATGAATAAGTTGAGGTAAGAACTTCTTAAGTCTGTTGGATAATATCTTTGCAAACACTATGTACAACCCTCCCATCAATGAAATAGGCCTCCATTGATGAAATGACTCCGGAGATGGTACCTTTGGTATCAATTTGATTAAGCCCACCTTCCAACTCTCAGGCATGAAACCAGAATCCCAACATTGTTGAAACATTTGTGTGAATGGACTCTTAAGCATGCTAGCCTACTTCTTAAAAACTTCATTTGTAACACCATCCCAGCCATGGCTTTTACTATTTGGAAGGTGTAACAATACCTTTTCCACCTCAGCTTCTTCAAAATCAACATCCAATTCTTGACAAATATTTGTATTCATGACACTCCCAATTACATTATAAAACTCTCGTCGTGCTTTCAAGACATCCTCATTAATAATAAACTCTGGCCCAATCAAATTCTTAAAATGAGTAATACATAACTCAATAACCTCGACTGGGTCTACAACAATGTCATCCCCAATCTTAATTTGTACCACATTTGAACGAGCATATGGTGGTCTTAATCCTTGAAAAAATAGATAAGATTATGATTGGTTATCTATTAATCCCTCCTTTAATGGACGTAGTCTTGTCTGTTGATAACTTTGACAAGACAAATTCTTCACAATGTCCTGTACTTGAACTTGAACATCCAAAAGCTCTTCATCATGTGGATTATTCATCAATAGTACATTGCACCGCGTAAGAATATATGAAAACTTATCAATCAATTTCTTATGTCTTTTAGCATTAGTCATACCATACATACGATGAATATCATTGATGTTTCGTAGTGTTGTATCCCATGCATGCCATCCTTTTGAAATAACTTGTTTTGAAAACATGCCACAAATTTGTTGCATATAAGCATCAAATAAAGGATGTAATAATAAAGAAGAATTAAACCTCAAAGGAACTCGTTGAAGCAATGTTTTGTACATATCTACCCCATGTTTATTAAACTCAAAACATATGGGAAAATGATCCAATGTCACAACCTCTTGCATAATTGACATATTAAGCATCTTTGGTAAAAAGGACTCATCATGCATAACATACATTCTATCTAACCTACTCCATGTTTTCTTGTATTGCATAGATTGAAATGTAGACCCAATCTCATCTTGATGCAACCATTTCCATACATCCAACTTCAAAACCTCTGATGCCTATTTGTCCCAAACTACTTGCTCAGGAGAATCTATCAATGAGAATCGTGAAGTAGATTGTGAAGCATCAACACACATATTAAAATCACCCATTAATAAACCAACAGGTTCCACTAATAACTGTGGATACATTGAAGACCATAACTCAATGCGTTGATTAGCATTATTGGGTGCATGGATTCCTACCAACCATATCAAATCCTCAAAATACTTGACTTCCATCACCAAAAAACGTCCATATGGATCATTATAGACTATATGTGGACAAAACGAATCATGAATAATCATGACAACCCCTAAGTAATGATGTGATAACATTCATGCATAATATGAGGAATATCCACGCAAATGTAACACAGATCCTGCTAAATCATGACACTTATGTTCAACTGCACATAAAACATCCCAATCTTTATCAAATAAAGTTTTCCATAATATATATTTCTTATGAGGAGAAGATGCCCCTCTCACATTCCATGATACCACTTTCATTTAACACCTTTGGTAGGAACTTGCACTTTATAAGCAAGTGTATTCATGAACATGTACTAACTACTTGTTCAAGAGCTGCATAAGGATTTGTGTGTACTACATCCCCTCCACCAATATTAGGGTTTTGTTGTCTAACTCCATGAGAACAAAGTCCTTGATTTAATTGAGGTCGTACCACCCTTCCTGAAGAATCGAATTGTAATTGCTTGGACAATCTCTGATTTCACACTTGTTTCTGCCAAGGATTTTTCTTAAACCCCTCCTTCAATCTCAAATTATCTTTTGGTAATGTCATACCATAAGTATTTTTTGATTCCCTTTGTATGGCAACACCCTTCCCTTTTATCTTATGCTTCACTTGATGCCACTCTCCATCTTCAACATTTGGGCCATCATTATTACATACTCCATTCTCCTCCCCAACACCTCTAACATGACCATGAACTTTAGGATCTCGTTCTAACCCATGAGATGTTCCCTCATCCATGACCATATCAACCATTGAGACAATATCCTTCTCAACATCTTCCTTATTTTTCCCTTTGACATTATTTTCTGGGGATAGTTCAACATGATATTGGCATTTAGCCATAAAATGCCTCAATTTACCACATTTAAAACAATGTCCTGCAAACGTTTCCCATTGAAGCTTAAAACGAAATCGACCAAATCGAGATGTATCGATACTCAACCATCCTGGAAGTTTACAACTTGTATCCCATAACATGCAAAATCTACATTTGTTCAATGAATTAACATGAGGAGCAACCAAAACTTTACCAATTTGGGACATCAATGCTGGTAGTAAATCCCAAAAGAATGAGTTACTACAATTAACGGTCACCCAAATTGGACATTGTTGTTTTAATAAATCTTTATAAATCTCTCTCTCTCTCTCTCTCTCTCTCTCTCGGTGAAAATACACAGTTATATTACATAAATGTGTGTGAAAAACACTACTTACAATGGGTGTCATAATGGAGTCTAGTCAACCACTAACTACATGGGTAGTGGAAATAAAATTGTCACATTAGTACTCCCTTTAACTTTCGAAGATATGCTTTGACTCCATGTCTACCATCAAATACAAAAGCATTTGCATATCCCAATTATGACATAATTCTCAATACCTCATAAATAATAAAATGGACTCGATCTTTGATTTTGGGTCAACCTATGTGAAATTTGTACACACTCACTGTCTTGTCGTCAAATAACACCATGATAGAACTTCCCAAATTTGAGAAATGTAACTCCAAATCTAACAAGCAATCAGACATTGTATGAAACAATAAGTACTATCTTCTATTTGAATAGTGCAAAAGAAGTAATTGCCCATTGCTAGTCCTCATCGCTTTAGAGCTAATCCCAAAGGCAAACGCTCTATCAAAACTCTCAAAATGAAAACCTTTGTTACAAGAGGCAATTCAATATACAAGCTAATCCAATATTACAATGAATATTGTATAGCCATGTCGAATGACCGTAGCCAATCTTTCTTGGTAAAGATAAATAATCTTTTAGTAGCCAATCTTATTCATGTTCGACATATCCTTGGAAGAAAAATGTTTCATCCAGCAACCTTGTTCTTTCAATCTCAACATGCATCTCACATCCCTTCAGAATCTCCTTGAATTTTCAATGTCTTTCACTTGTATTTGAAGGTATATCATTGTCAACAAAGCATGCTAATTTGACTCTAATATATAAGGGCAATGCTTTTGTGGATCTCTGATTCTTGTAGGAATAAAGCATTATGAGCTAGTGATCCATCTAATTCCCAAAGCAATGAAAAGGTTTGTGGGGATAACAAGGACCTTATTACAATTGTGAAATTCAGTATAGCCAGTGAGCAATGCATTCCAAGAGACTATAGATCAAGCTGGAACATGGTAGAAACACCTACTTGAGCAGTTTCAAGTAATCCAAAATTTGCATACATATCAACGAGCATATTAATGATTGCAAGATCATGTTTCAAACCCTGTTTGCAGATATTGTTGTGCACGTCTTGTCCTTTTTCTATCTCAATGATAAATTTAACAATAGGTATCCATGGTTGTGACTCTAAACACATGTTTTGCAATAATGCAATTTCACAAGCCATCATATGCATAAATAAGTCCAATATTCCAACTCCCCCCAAGTGCTTAGGGGTTGCTACATGATTCCACGTAACCCATGTGATTCCCATCTTATTCCTTTTCCTCCACAACCATATCGAAGAGGTTGCAAAACAGAATGCAAAGCCTTCAGAGTCCATGGCAACAATGACAAGTAATATAATATCATGGGTTCCATAATACATTGTACAACCTTCATGCGTACATGAAATGGTCAAGATTGTGACTTCCAATACATGAACTTATCCCTTAACTTACGAGACACCCATTCAATCAATTGGTTCCACAAATCCTTACCATCCTAAACATCCAAAATCTCTTTTAGTACATGATATGAGACTAGACTTCCTCCAGCTAATATGTAATCCAGAAGCCAATGCAAATTGGTTCCATACAAGCATCTCCTTCCCAAGATTCTCTCGTGAGGCTCATAGAAATATGAAAGAATGATCTGCCAAAGCTTGTGCTACGAATTGCCCCCCAGATGGAACATATAGATCCACAATGTCACCATTCATTACAAGCCTTGATAACCTCACTAACAAGTTATGAATAACAATAACAATCAACAATGGGCTAAGTGAGCATCCTTGATGAACAGATCTCATGAGGGCAATGTTTGATGTAATTCCTCCATAATTTAAGCCTTATTCGAGACACCACATCTTGTTCTATTAAAAATATGAGGTGAGACATATGTTGTCCAAAGCCCGATGTATACATTAACTCGGAAACAATGAACCAATTAACATAATCATAAGCTTTCTCTGAATCTAATTGCACCATAATCAATTCTTGATGGTGTGTCATTCATAATCCATAGACATAGGAATATTCAACACATTATGCAATATATTCCTACTTGCAATAAAACAATATTGGGTAGGATGTATAAACTTTGCCAAATATTTTGCAATCTATCTGCCAAGACCTTTGTAAATATCTTATATAACCCCCCATCAAAGAAATAGGTCTCCATTGATGAAATGACTCAGAAGATGCCACTTTCAAAACAAATTTAACGAGACCAACCTTCCAAGCTTGAGGCATACAACCAAAATCCCAACTAGTTAAGGGCCCTTTAAAATGTTCAAATATCACTTTAAAACTTCATTTTTCAAGTCATCCCAACTGGGACTCCTACCACGAGGAAGATGCCTTAAAACCATGTCCACCTCATCCTTATGAAATATGCATCTTATTCATGACTAATGAGGTTGTGCGCAATACAACCAATCACACCATAAAATTCATGGCATGCTCTGTTGGGAAATCGGTCTCTCCGGATGGGATCCGGTGATGAATAAAGAGAACCGGTGGGAACCGGAAGAGATCCGGAAACTGGATCGGTGGACTCGATGAGAACCGGAAGAGAAGACAGGTTTGTAAATATGTCTTGAATAAGCCCATTGAGGCTATATTTGTAAATAGCCCAAAGTTCATATAACTATAAATATGACTTAGGGCAATCACTTTAGGTAGTCGTGTGATTGTGTTGTTGTCATATTGCTGTAACTGTTGTCTAGAGAGAGAGGGAGAGAGGGAGGGAGAGGGAGAGAGAGATACAGAGCGATACTCTGTTGTAACCGCCACTGTGCAAAGAAACAGGGCTCGAGGTTATTACCTCCGAGTCTCTGATTGTACCCCTTCTCTTCATTGTGATAGTTCAAAGTCTGTGGGCTCCCGTGGTTTTTCCCTATTAGGGTTTTTCCACATAAACATCCAATGTCACTTTCTTGTGTACTCTCTACTTCCCATTTCTGTGTTTGATTCTTATAGAAGAGACTTACTACTCGGTTGTGGCCGAGCGATATTTCAGGCATTTCTTTTCAAATTGGTATCAGAGCGAGCAACCCAAAAAATGGAAGAATCTTACGACGGCATGTTCAAACTCACCGGCTCCAACTACTCAGTGTGGAAGTCGAAGATGAGGGACATGCTGGTGGTTAAAGATCGTTGGTTGCCAGTTCAGTTCGGGGACAAGAGACCGGATAAGATTGACGCCACAATGTGGGAGGTGATGCACATGAAGACAACGACATACATCCGGTGCTTCATCGACATGAGCCTGTACAAAAACTTCAATGAAGAGAGCAAGGTTCATGAACTCTGAGAGAAGATCGACATCATGTTCCAGAACAAGAATGCCGTTAATCGGGTTTCGGTATTTCGGAAGCTAGTGAGGCTCGAGTACCAAGACGGCTCCAGTATGGCGGAGCACATGAATGCCTTCTGAGGGCTGATACACCAAGCAACCTCACTGGAAGTACCTCTCGCCGATGAGGTACTTGCTCTACTCATGCTCGGTTCCCTCCCGGATAGATGGGAGGCATTAGTTGTCATGTTGGGCAACGCTGTCGTGAAGATTTTCGGCAATAGTGTGAAAATCCTATAAAACGTACGAAATCGAGTATGAATCACGTAGTACAATAATTGTGAAGATAACATTTTAAATAGATTTAATATCTAAGTACAAAATGATGGAGGTTTCGAATGCACTTTATTACACGAGAAACGGACAACTAAATGTCAAGATATGAGGGTATAAAGTTTGTAAAAGGAAAGGAGAAAATTGTGAGATATCCCACATGGGCACGACAAATACAGCTCTCATCATATATAAGGTGGAGCAAAAGATATTATCTTTGTGTCTATGTGTGGAGCATAGAGAGTTCAAGGTAACTTGAACTAAGAGTGGAGGTGGGCTAGCTACTCGTAAATGGTTTTGGCCAACCAAAACCGGACCGGCGATGGAGCCGATGATCCGACGGCAATCCGGCGACGGTGATCCGACGGTATCCGGCGACGACACCGGTATCCGGCGAGGCACCGGTAACCGACGGCATCCGGCGGCGGCACCGGTATCTAGCGACGGCATCCGGCGAACCGGCGTCCGGCGACTAGATAAATAAATATATAAATATATATACATATTTACATATACAAGGAGGGCAAGTAAGGAATCAAACCTTGCACCTCCAAGTTAGGAGTCAAATGGCTTACCATTAAGCCATGCTATTTAGTTAAAATTATATTTCTATCATTGTACTTTTACATGTAAATTCTCATACATGAGAACTAAAATGAGTGACATGGTTATCATGCACCACATGTAATACATAAGCGCCAAATGGCAAACATGCAATTTATGCATGTCTTGTACCCTCACATGCATCATATGCATGAGAGCATCTATAAAAGAGGGAAGGGGGAGGAGAAAAAACACGGTTTTTTTTTATGAAAATTAAGAGGAAGAAATTCGTTTTCAAATCGATCGTGTAATCTCAACTTCTCTCTTTCCCAATCTATCTTAAGTACTTTCTCGCCAAAGCTTGTATCGACTCTAAATCCTTCTGGTCCAGAACCCCGGCGGTTCCACCTCACGATCCGCGCGTAGTGACGGATCTTCACGACAACGCCGGGCCGGAAGGAAAACAGCTATCCCTAGCAAGAGTCAAGTCGAGCTTGCTAGATGAGGAGGCGCGTCGGAAAGACAAGGAGGCGATCTCCAACGCCAAAGCCCACCTTACCGAATAGGAACGTGGAAGACAAAGGAATCGGAGTCCCCAGAACCAGGAAAAGTCGGGGACGCGGTCAAAGTCAAGGGGGAGGCCCACTTGCTTCTATTGCGGCAAGCCGGGTCACTTCCAGAAGAACTGTCGGCATTTCCGGAAAGACAAGGGAACCGACAGTACCGATTCGAACAAGTCACCGGACCGAAACGGTTCGGATCGGCGAGGCCCGGACCGGAAGGGAACGACGACGATCATGGCAAGTGAAGAAGAACTAATGCTCATAACCGAGGTGAGTGAGTTGAACCTTGTCGTCGACGAGACAACGTGGGTTGTCAATTCCGGAGCGTCGTTCCACCTTACCTCGGACCGGAAATGCTTCTCATCCTACACAGCCGGTGAGCACGACTGTGTCCAAATGGGGAATGAAGGGAGATGCCGAATTATCAGCATAGGAGATGTGCTATTGACGACATCAACCGGATGCAAGTTGTTGCTGAAGGATGTCCGACACATTTCGGAGGTTCGACTGAACCTGATATCAGCCGGTCAGCTAGATGATGAAGGCTACACAGGTAGCATCCGGAACGGTGTCATGAAGTTCTGCAAATTGAGCTTAATAGTGGCTCGAGCCCGGAAGGTCAACACACAGTACTTGATGAATGCCCGGATATGCCGAGAAGAAGTGAACGTAGCATCTGACACTGCCGATGAGCTATGGCACAAAAGACTGTGTCACATGAGTGAGAAGGGGATGAAGAGGCTTGCCGAAGACAACCTCATTCCGGTGAAGGAAGTGCAACTTGAGAAGTGCACCGATTTCTTGGACAACAAGCAAAACCGAACCTCCTTCCGATCAGGACCACCGATGAGACGGAATGCACCACTAGAGTTGGTGCATACCGATGTGTGTCAAGTGGACACGAAGTCACATGCCGGATCGCAGTACTTTGTGACATTCATAGATGACCACAACCAGAAGCTGTGGGTCTCGCCGTTGAAGATGAAGGATCAGGTGCTATCCGTCTTCAAGGAGCTCGACGTGAGAGTGGAAAGAGAAACCGGCCGGAAGCTGAAGGCGGTTCGAGCAAATAATGGAGGAGAATACCGGGGGCAGTTCGAGGAGTACTACTGGTCGAGGGGAATCCGGCTCGAATTCACCGTGCAGAAGACGTTGGAACTAAACGGGTTGGCCGAAAGGATGAACCAGACCATAATGGAGAGAGTCCGGAGCATGCTCGCACATGCCAAGCTACCCAAGACGTTTTGGGTTGAGGCGCTGACAACGACGACCTATGTGATAAACAGATCAACCTCAGTACCCTTGGACGGAGACTCACCGCAGAAAGTATGGACTGGTAAGGATGTGTCTTACCGGCATTTGAAGGTGTTCGGGTATCTCGCATACGTGCATGTGGCGAAGGACAAGAGAGAAAAGCTGGATCCGAAGTCCCGACCATGCATATTCCTTGTATACGGCAATGATGAGTTCGGTTACTGGGTGTGGGATCTGGTCGACAGAAAGGTGTTCTGGAGTCGGGACATAGTCTTCATGGAAGACAGGACCATTGCCGACTGGGAGTCAGAGAAGAAGGTAATGAACTCCGGATCATCCTTTGAAAACCGGATGACACTCGACGAACTGGCCGGATACGGACAGGAAACCGAACTGACAGAAGAAGAAGAAGAAGAAGAAGAAGAAGAAGAAGAAGAAGAAGAAGAAGAAGAAGAAGAAGAAGAAGAAGAAGAAGAAGAAGAAGAAGAAGAAGAAGAAGACACCGGAACCGGACAAGATCCGGAATCGGAATCGGATGAGGAACAAATGGAGGAACCGGCAATCAGAAACCAAGGACGGAGATATCCTCTCCGGGAGAGAAGAGCCCCGCGAAGATTTCCGGATGCAGAGCATGTGTTGCTAACCGATGCGGGGGAGCCGGAAAGCTCTAAAGAAGCAAGGGGAGACACCCACAACCGTAAGTGGTTCAGTGCCATGCAGGATGAGATGGATTCCCTGCATGAGAACCACACATACAAATTGGTGGAGTTGCCGAAAGGCAAGATGGCACTCCGGAACAAGTGGGTGTACAAGCTAAAACCGGGAGACGCCGGAAATCCACCAAGGTATAAGGCCCGAATCGTGGTAAAGGGCTTCTAGTAGAAGAAAGGAGTGGACTTCGATGAGGTCTTTGCCCCGGTAGTAAAGATGACATCCATCCAAATGGTATTGGGCATAGCGGCAAGCATGGACCTCGATGTAGAGCAACTGGATGTCAAGTCGCATTCCTACACGGAGACCTTGAAGAAGAGATCTACATGCATCAATCAGAAGGATTTGAGAAGAAAGGGAAGGAGCACCTGGTGTGCCAGCTGAAGAAGAGCTTATACGGACTGAAGCAAGCTCCCCGGCAATGGTATCGAAAGTTTGACTCCTTCATGACCGATCAAGGGTACCACAAGACGCAAGCTGATCACTGCGTGTTTGTGAAGAAATTTGATGGAGGAGATTTCCTGATATTGCTCCTGTACGTGGACGACATGTTGATCGTCGGACGAGACCAAGTGAAGATACGGATGCTGAAGAAGGCCCTTAACCGGCAAGACAAATACTAGGGATGCACATCATCCGGGACCGGTCGAAGAAGCAATTGTGGCTGTCACAGGAAAAGTATGTAACAAAGGTGCTTTAGCAGTTTAACATGTCAGAAGCAAAACCGGTCGGATCGACACTCCCGACAAACTGTAGATTATCTAGTAAGCAAAGCCCGAAGACAAAGGTAGAGAAGGCGGATATGATGAAGATTCCATATGCCTATGCGATCAGGAGCTTGATGTACGCAATGGTGTGTACTCGATTGGATATTGGATATGCAGTCGAAGTGGTGAGTCGGTTCAGGACCAACCCTGGAAAAGAGCACAGGAATGCGGTAAAATGGATACTCCGGTACTTGAAGGACACTTCGAGTATGTGCCTTTGATTCGGCTTCGGTAAACCCCTCATGGAAGGCTTTACCGATTCAGATATGTCGGTTGATGTGGACACCAACCGGTCAACTTCCAGATATGTCATGACCTATGCAGGGGGAGCCGTTTCATGGCAGTCGAGGTTGCAGAAGACGGTTGCGTTGTCAACCACGAAGGTAGATGTTAGGAAACAGGTCCCTCCGGATGAGGAGTACCTGGCTACGGATGACCCGGTGAGAATCGGATGATGAAGACCTAGTGAGAACCGGATGAGGAGTACCCGGTTACGGATGACCCGGGACTCGGTGAGAACCGGATGATGAAGATCCGGTGAGAACCGGATGAGGAGTACCCGGTTACGGAAGACCCGGTGAGAATCGTATGAGGTGTGCCCGGCAAGCGCCGGATGATGCAGGTCCGGTGAGGAGTGATCACCGGATGAAGTGACATATTTGTAAATATGTTTATGAGAGTCCATCGGGGCTATATTTGTAACTAGCCGAAAAGTCATATTAGTATAAATATGACTTAGGGTAGTTGTAGTTCGTTGTCATTCTTGTTGGTGCAAGACTAGAGAGCACGTTGTCGTGTGGTTTTTCACACACAATGTGAAAACTAGTAAAATAATTATTTAATATTAGCTTAATGTATTCATATAGATAGATGTCTTCAAGAGTTTCATAATGTATTTTACTACGCATGAAACAGATAAACAAGTATCAAGCTATGTGAGTGAGAAGTTTAAAGAAGAAGAAAGAAAAGACAAAACTGTGAGATATCCCACATAGATAGGACAACATTGGAACCCAAGATATATAAGGGAAACCAAAACATATTCATTCTATCAATGTGTGGAACACAGAATGTTCAAGGTGACTTGGGTTACACTATGTGGTGTGCATGGCCGCGTGGACGTTTTCGAATGTATGCGCGGATGTACGTGCGTGTGCAAGTTTTGGGCGTACGCATGGACGTTTCGGACGGAAGTGTATGTGCGGACGAGCGCGCGAACGCGTGTGTGCGCATGCGTGGACGTACGCGTTTGTGTGGACGAGTGCGCGGACGCGTGTGTGCGCACGCGCACATGCGTGTGCAAGTTTTGGGCGTACGCATGGACGTTTCGGACGGAAGTGTATGTGCGGACGAGCGCGCGAACGCGTGTGTGCGCATGCGTGGACGTACGCGTTTGTGTGGACGAGTGCGCGGACGCGTGTGTGCGCACGCGCACATGCGTGGATGCGTACATCGTGGACGTTTTCGAATGTATGCGCGGATGTACGTGCGTGTGCAAGTTTTGGGCGTACGCATGGACGTTTCGGACGGACGCGTATGTGCGGACGAGCGCGCGAACGCGTGTGTGCGCATGCGTGGACGTACGCGTTTGTGTGGACGAGTGCGCGGACGCGTGTGTGCGCACGCGCACATGCGTGGATGCGTACACTACTACATGGTCGAGACTTTTGCGCGCGGACGCGTCTACGATTTGGTTGCGACGCACGTACGAATTGCGCACGGGCTAAACTTTATGGATGATTGTGTCATTTGGCCGAATTATACGGACAATCACATGCAACCAAAAGCCAAGGCCATGCAACTAAAAGTAAAAGGCATGCATCTAAAAATGGAAGCATGCAACTAAAAGCAGAGGCCATACAACTAAAAATAGAGGCCATCCAACTAAAAGTGGGGATGCAAAGTAACATTGGGGAGGAGGATCAACGAGGAGCTCAATATATGTCCCATTTTTTCCCTCTTAGTCTTTCTTTTTTCCCCTTCTTTCTTCTTCCCTCTCGGATTCGAGAAACAAATTATCTCACATATTGATATCAAACTCCTAGCTTTGTTTACTTGATCTTTCTAGTAAAAAATTATCTCTCGTATTCAGATCAGACCACTCCTTGCATGGCTGTTGGCTCCTTTCTTTGAAAATTTAATCTCTCATTTCCATACCCAACCCATTGTAACACGATTCTGAAATTATAAAGAATCGATTTTCTTTTGCAATAAACTAATGATTTTTCTCTTCCACTTGTCTTATGCTTAAAACTTGCTTGTGTTGTACGTGTTGCACTAAATCCTTCTAGTCCAGAACCCCGACGGTTCCTCTCACGATCCGCATATAGTGACGGATTTTCACGACAGCGTAATAGTGTACACACAGAGAGAGAGAGAGAGAGGAAGAGGTCGTTGCCTCTGTTGTAACCGCCGCCTGTGGCAAAGATCGTGAGCACGAGGTCGTTGCCTCCGTGAGCTCACTGTTGTAATCTTTGTGATATAGTGATAGTTCGCAGTCTGTGGGCTGCCGTGGTTTTTTCCCTAGTTTGGGTTTTTCCACGTAAACATCCTGTGTTATCTTCTCTCCATTGTGTCGTGCATCCACTCCCCGTTTTTTCTTGTGTTTTGATTTTAGACTCGGTTGTGGTCGAGTGAGGCTGAAGGGAGCGTGCATTCCTGTCAAAGCGAGGCAACACAAAAAAATGGACGATTCGTTGGGAGGCATGTTCAAGCTCACCGGCTCCAACTATTTGGTGTGGAAGTCGAAGATGAGGGACATGCTCGTGGTGAAGGACCTTTGGCTGCCGGTTCAGTTCGGGGACAAGAGACCGGACATACGGTGATGCACATGAAGAGAACGGCTTACATACGGTGCTTCATCGATATGAGCCTATACAACAACTTCAATGAAGAGAGCAAGGCTCATGAGCTCTGGGAGAAGATCAGCATTATGTTTCAGAACAAAAATGTTGTCAATCAGGTTCCAGTATTTCGGAACCTAGTAAGACTCTGGTACCAAGATGGCTCCAGCATGGCGGAGCACATGAATGCCTTCCAGGGGCTGATCCACCAGGCAACATCATTGGAAGTACCTCTCGCCGAAGAGGTACTAGCGCTACTCCTGCTCGGTTCCCTCCCAGATAGTTGGGAGACGTTGGTTGTCACCTTGGGCAACGCCGGGCCGGAAGGGAAATTGTTATCCCTAGCAAGAGTGAAGTCGAGCTTGCTAGATGAGGAGGCGCGTCGGAAAGATAAGGATACGAGCTCTGACTCCAAAGCGCTCCTTACCGAATCGGAACGCGGAAGACATAGAAACCGTAGTCCCCAGAACCGGGAAAAGTCGGGGACATGGTCAAAGTGAAGGGGAAGGCCTACTTGCTTCTATTGTGGCAAGCCGGGACACTTCTAGAAGAATTGTCGGCATTTCTGAAAAGACAAGGAAACCGACGGTACCGATTCGAAGAGGACACCGGACCGGAACGGTAAAGACAGGAGGGGAACGGACCGGAAGGGAAGACGGCAATCGCGACAAGTGAAGAAGAGTTGATGCTCATCACTGAGGAGAGTGAGATAAACCTTGCCGGCGATGAGATGACCTGGGTGGTCGACTCAGGAGCGTCGTTCCACCTTACCCCAGACTGTAAATGCCGGAGTGAAGGGGAAGTTTGTTAGGAAACAGGTCACTCCGGATGAGGAGTACCCGGCTACGGATGACCCGGTGAGAACCGGATGAGGAGTACCTGGTTACGGAAGACCCGGTGAGAACCGGATGAGGTGTGCCCGGCAAGCGCCGGATGATGCAGGCCCGGTAAGGAGTGATCACCGGATGAAGGGACATATTTGTAAATATGTTTCTGAGAGTCCATCGGGGCTATATTTGTAAATAGCTGAAAAGTCATATTAATATAAATATGACTTAGGGCAAACTTAGTTGTAGTTCGTTGTCATTCTTGTTGGTGCAAGACTAGAGAGAGCGTAATAGTGTACAAAGAGAGAGAGAGAGAGAGAGAGAGAGAGAGAGAGAGAGAGGAAGAGGTCGTTGCCTCTGTTGTAACCGCCGCCTGTGGCGAAGATCGTGAGCACGAGGTCGTTGCCTCCGTGAGCTCACTGTTGTAATCTTTGTGATATAGCGATAGTTCGCAGTCTGTGGGTTGCCGTGGTTTTTTCCCTAGTTTGGGTTTTTCCACGTAAACATCCTATGTTCTCTTCTCTCCATTGTGTCGTGCATCCACTCCTCGTTTTTCCTTGTGTTTCGATTTTAGACTCGGTTGTGGCCGAGTGAGGCTGAAGGGAGCGTGCATTCCTGTCAGCAGAGTACATGGTAGTCGTGGAAGCCGGCAAGGAAATTTTATGGATGAAGGACTTCATCGGAGAGCAAGAGATTTGGCAAGAGGAATACCAGCTCTACTGCGACAGTCAAAGTGCCATCCACCTTGCAAAGAACGCGACATACCATTCTAGAACGAAGCACATCCAACGCAGGTACCACTGGATCCGGGAGTGAGTTGAAGATCGAGAGTTCATGATGACGAAGATCCACATGGAGGAGAACGGGTCGGATATGTTGACCAAGGTACTGACATCTAACAAGTTGTACGCATGCCGGATGCAAATCAGACTTACAAGACATCCCATACCTCATCCTTGTGAAATATGCATCTTATGCATGACTAATGAGGTTGTGCGCAATACAACCAATCACATCATAAAATTCATGGCATGCACTGTTGGGAAATCGGTTTCTCCGGATGGGATCCGGTGATGAATAAAGAGAGTCGGTGGGAATCGGAAGAGATCCAAAAACCGGATCGGTGAACCCGGTGAGAACCGGAAGAGAAGACAGATTTGTAAATATGTCTTGAATAAGCCCATTGAGGCTATATTTGTAAATAGCCCTAAGTTCATATAACTATAAATATGACTTAGGGCAATCACTTTAGGTAGTCGTGTGATTGTGTTTTTGTATATTGCTGTAACTGTTGTCTAGAGAGAGAGGGAGAGAGGGAGGGAGAGATACAGAGCGATACTCTGTTGTAACCGCCACTGTGCAAAGAAACAGGGCTCGAGGTTGTTGCCTCTGAGTCTCTAATTGTACGCCTTCTCTTCATTGTGATAGTTCGGAGTCTGCGGTGTCGTGGAGAAAACCGTCCCTGGGCAGAGACCGGGTATAACGTGCGTAAACCGGCCCTTACATGTGGGCACAAGTTTTGTTGTATAGTACGTAGGTAGGTACAAGTCGCCTGAGGCGAAATCCTAGGTAGTACGCATTCGGTAGGGAGGAAATCGAGCCGTATCCCTGTCCGAAAGGATAGGGAATGAACATGATGTAGCAGGTGGTAACGGCCTCCATCCTTGGGCTATAAAAGAGAGGGAGAAGTGAGAAGGAAAAGGGGATTTTGTTTTTGTGGAGGACGAAGTGCTGCCGGACTGGAACCGAGCGCTTCTCCTCTCCTTTGTCGTCTCCATAATCGTTCTGTGCAGGTTTTGGGAGGCTGACTCTGCTCCACGGGACGCCCGAGTGCTTCCGACAGGGTCTCCATCTCGCATTGTGTGTGTGTGTGCAGGCGTTGGGACCCATCACTCGGCGGCTTGCCGGTTGTAACACCTTGATTTATATATACTTAAACATTTGTTGTCTCCATCTCGCGTTCTGTAGTTAGTTGCAATTCCTGTGATTTTGTGGGTCTGTGTGCGTGTGAATTACATCGTTAGTTTCCATCCCTTCCCCTCATTCGGTTATTCCTCGGTCCAAGGCCCCCGTGGTCCCGCCTCGTTCTCTACGCACACGCATATCAACGCGACATATTTGGTGAACCCGACGTGAAGAGGCGGCAAAGGAGTGAAGGATGAGGGGATCCGAGCTTGCTGAGGCTATGGCCGTAGTCGTCGACTGGCTAGTGAGCGCTTGCGAGGGAACGAGTGCTCTCGACAAGGCCATTGAGTCGATCGTCAGCACCATAGGTCGATTCGGTGGGAATAATGCTACGAGCTACTTGGAGGCCTACCGGGCCGAAATGATCATGAGGGATATCTTGGTGGACAGGCGGTTGTCCAGATTCCCTCGGGTGGTGATGTCGAGCATCCACGTAGAGGTGCTCGAGGTGCTAGCCGGATGCCGGACTTGGGAGGAGTCCGAGTTGCGGCTCCTCGAGATGTATGGGTTCGATGACTCGCTTCGGCTGTCCAAGCGAGATTTCATGGTGTGGCTAGAGAGCCCTGGGAAGGGGAGGAACACGTCGGCGCTCCTCCAGGAGTTCGAAAAACAGTTCGCACGGCTGTCGACGCAGGACCGGACCATGCTCGACACAAGCCGGGTACTACTATTCATCAAGTCGGTGTACGCCATGGACCGGGAGAAGGTGGGTCTCCTGTTGGAAACGGATGAAGGGATCACGGCAGACTGGGCCATGGTAAGGAGGGTTTCCGGTCGTTTCGATAAGCGGCGCGAGTGGAATGATGAGGGCTTGTCGTCGGCAAGGCCGGTCCCGACGAGGGAGCTCGAGGAGCCGGTATCGGTACTGGCTAGGAAGGAAGAAACTCGAAGTTAGCTTGAGATGGGCTCAGCCCCGAGCAGAGTGGTCAAAGGTCCCTCTAGAGGCGCGGCTCTAGAAGAGCTGTTGCAGATGGTGCAAGATCTCCAAATCGCACAGGCCCGGAGGGACAGCGGCGAACAGTCTCGTGACCGAAGGCCGCCGACGGGGCAGTGGTGCATGTGGTGCGACACGGTCGGCCACATCCGGAAAGAATGGGCGGATTTTGCCGAGGCACTCAGGACCAACGTGGTGTACCTCTAGAATGGGCAGGTGCATGCGAACGAGACCCGGAAAGCCCTAGAGTTGAATACGGGTCGCGGCAGAATGAAGCGGTTGATGGAAGAGGCTGCGGCACGACACACAGAGGCCATTAACTACTCGGCATCGGCGGGAATCCGGGTCGGGGGCGATGAGGCCCGGAAAGCGGAGGACTCCGAATTTTGGCCGTTGGTGCTAGAGGGTCTCTATGGACTACGACTGAAGAAGGAAGAGGCAGACCGTTGTCGTGAAGATTTTCGTCCACGAGCGGAAACCCGAGGAACGAGAGCCAAAGAGCGATGTGCAACGTTGCACACGTACATAATGTATTTGTAATAATAATAGGGGAAAAGGGTATGGTGCTAGAAATGCCCCATAAGATCCCTAAGGTATAAAGGCAATGTGGTCTTGTGCGCACATCCACGCGAGAGAGAGAGAGAGGTACTATGCAGTACATAGGTACCTAGTTGTTTCTGAGGAGGTGGGAGTTAAGGGGCCATCAATCTCACCCTCCCCAAATCAAGGCAAATATCCCCTTTGAATGAAAGGGGATATTTTAGTCTCGTTTTTGTAAACGGTCTTCCCTCCTTGTGCTATAAAAGGAGAGGGAAGGCACCATTGTGAGGGTTGCCTATTTTGAGTGTGCGAGGTATACCACATAGGTCGAGCGTTAGGGTTAGGGTTAGTGATTCTTTATCTTTATCTTCGTCTTCGTCGGTTAGGGTTTCGAGTAGTCGTTTGGTGCGGCCTATGCGGCCACCATTTTGTAATCGTTCATTTCGTTTTAATACATCTTGTTGTTTATCTTGTCTCCATCTTCCTCTTGTTCGATCTAATCTCTTGTTCATTCTTCTTCTTCTCGAGCAAAGCTTCCATTCCGTGTCCGATTCCTTCTCCTCTACTCGTTAGTCCAAGACCCCCATGGTCCCGCCCTTCTCCACGCACGCGAGTAGCAACGCGACACCGTGCGAAACAACGGATCCGAGAGGTTACCAGATGGGACGACCCGGTAGAAGCCGCATGGCAGAACTACGAGGTTCTAGTAGAAGACAAGCACGCGAGAAAGGCCAAAGGGGGCGGCCCCTCTCAACGGTACGAGATCCGGTTCGGACCGAAGCCGAATGAGGCTGCCAACACCAGCGCACCGGAGAAGAAGAAGCAGGCTGATTTCCGGCTGAGCACCGAAATAGAACGAACAACAGACCTGTAGAAGGTCCTGGAAGAGAGAATTCTCGACAACAAGGTCGAGTTTTCCTTACGAGAGGTGTTGGGAATCACCAAGAAGGAGTTCCACGACTCCATCGTGGACTTGGTGAAGTGGAAGAGGCTCTCGGCGGAGCCGAAACTGGAGAGGCCGGTTGAAGTGTGGACGGCACACTTCGAAGACATGGCCCTAGAGAACGAGTTGGCAGAAAGCCACAACACGAAGCCGCATTGGGCTAGGGCAACTATGGAAACCCCTGTTCGGATCGGCGACGTCCAGGAGCCGGTGGTGGCATTGGTAGACCACGGTTCGGAGATCAACCTGACGTCCATGGACTTCTATAAAAAGGGGAAATGGTCGATCAACACAAAGCACGGGTGGAAGATACGCGTGGCGACGCGCGCTACAGAGGAGTTGCATGGTGCGTGCCCGAACGTACGCATGAAAATCGGTGACGTCGAGATAGATCATCATTTCTTTGTGCAGGAGACTTCCTCGCACCTGGTAATTCGCGGCGAACCGTACATTACGGCAGCATGCATGGAGACTAAAGTGATGGACAACGGTTCGGTGTACGCGCACGTCAAGAGCCAAGACGGTTGGCATTCCGTCCAATTCATGACAGTGCGACCCAACCACGAGCAAAACCGCGAGACCCTCGGCGACGACACCCCGGATAGGGCTATCAAGTCGTGGGGCTGCGATAGTCCGAACACCCCGGAAAAACCCCACAGATGTACTATAGGCAAAAACACATGTACCATAGGTAGAAAATTTTGGTTCTCCGATAGCAGTGGTTTTTATGATAGCCGGCGTAGTTGGCCGGGAAAAGTAGCGGGTGGAGGAGCGACTTCGGGCATGTAGAGTCCTCGGCCCTGAAGAGGAAATCAACGGAGCCGTGGAGGCAGTCTTTTTCTATGACACCTTGGGGAAGTTACGGGAGGTGTTCGGAGAAGGCCTTAATGAGGACCGGACGATTCCGGTATGTTCGGAAAAGTTGTACGAAGTCATCGCCGACTTCGGTAGTGGACTCGAGTCGGATCGGACGGCCCGAGTGGATGCGAAGTACAAGACTGTGGACCGGAAGGTGAGGCCAGTCGCGGCACCCTTGCCAGAGGGCAGCGAGTTACGGATAAAGGGGGTCGCGTCGGACCCAAGTTTACGAGATCCGGCTAGCATAGGACACACGTTCACCGACATAACGCTACAAGGGCTCAAGATCGGTGGGGATAGTTTTCTACTACCGGCGGAAGAGGACCGGTTTCGAAGAATGCTCGGGAGGCACGGGAAGGCTTTCACATTCTCACTGGAGGAGATCGGGTGCGTAGACGCGAAGATTGTGGAACCAATGGAGATCTTCACGGTACTGCATGTGCCGTGGAGTCTCAAACCAATTCTGGTAGCCAGAGCTCACATCCTGATGTTGATGGAGCTACTGAAGCAGAAGGTGGATATGGGCTTCCTCGAACCGTCGAATGCCCCATACTCGAATCGGTGGTTCACAGTGCCAAAGAAGAACGGCACATTGCGTTTCATACAAGACCTACAACCGGTCAATAAGGTGACCATCCGTAACGCAGTGATCGGGCCGACCATAGACGAGTTCGCGGAGGCCTTCGCCGGAAAGTCAATCTATTCGGTCAGTGACTTATACTCGGGGTACAACCAGTTCCAACTGGCCATAGAGAGCAGGGACATCACGACAATGCGGACTCCTCTCGGCTTGGTGCGGATGTGTACCCTACCGCAAGGAGGAACGAATTCGCTGGCGCACATGCTGAACGCAATGAACAAGGTGCTGAGGGATTACATCCCGGACATCACTATGCCGTTCCTAGACAACGTACCGATAAAAGGGTGTCCGGTGGGGGACGCAGACGAAACGGTCGGGCCGGACGGATGTCGGAGGTTCGTCGTGAACCACATCAACGTCTGCGATAAGGTGTTGCAAAGGCTTGACAGCGCGCGGCTCACCTTCTTCGGAGAGAAATCAGCGTTTGGGCAAACGGAGATCCTGGTAGTCGGACACCTGTGCAGACCCTATGGCCGGAAACCGTCCCCGACAAAGGTAGAAGCCATCTCCGTGATGAAGGACGATTGCGGGTCGGTTACGGAGGTCCACCGATTCTTGGGTGCGTGCGCATTCTACCACATCTGGATTCCGCACTACGCACATGTCGCGGAACCGCTCTACAGGTTATTGAAGAAAGGGCGTAGGTTCTAGTGGAGGACGGAGCACACGGAGTCGGTCTGGAGACTGAAGGAGGCGCTTGCTGCGGCACCGGCTCTCCGGAAAGCGGTTTACAGCAAGGAAGTCCCCATCTATGTGACGGTGGACACGAGCCCGACCGGGATTGGGTGGGTGATCAGTCAGGAGAACAAGGACGGCGTATGGTTCCCGATCCGGTTCGTGGCGAGGATACGCCCAAGTTAAGCGCGAGCTATGGGGTGTCGATTCGATAGTCAAGGCCGACAAGGACTATCTGATCGGGACGGAAGTGATCATCGAGACAGACTGCCTACCAATTCTGGGTATGTTCTCCGGATGCGCGACTCCAGACCTGGCGATGCTCAGGTGGATCGCATACATCAAGTCCCTGAACCCGGAGATACGGCACATCTCCGGAAAAGATAATGTCATTGCTGATATGCTTTCAAGGGCGTGGTTCAGCAACGAGGACAACATGGTTTCGGATAATGAAGAAGTCGACGAGGACTTCTTCGGGTCAGCCAACGTAACAACAAGAAAGGGGAGCACTCCGGCGCTAAACAAGTTCGACGAGAGCGAATACGACGGCGAGTGGCTCTGAATCGGGAGGTTCCTACAGACGATGTCGCCAGACGTGGCGTGGACGAGAGAAGAGGCCTTCTGGGTGCGGAAGATTGCGTACCGGTTCTTCCTACGGGAAGGGCGCATATGGAAGCACCCGAAGAAGCGAAACGGCACCCCACTCCACGTAGTGGCGAGGGAGAACGAGCAGAAAGCGCTGCTTATGGAGTACCACGAGAGTCCTTGGGCCGGACACCGCGGGACATGGGCCACATTCGAGAAGTTGAACGGGAAGTACTGGTGGCCGGGACTATACCAGGACGTGCATCGGTTCGTAACAACTTGCGAAAGCTGTCAGATGTACTCCATAGTTCGACATCGAGACGAGCTTCAACTAACCTACCCTCCGACCATCCACTTCAAGTGGATGGTGGATCTGGTGAAGATGCCGATGGGGGTAGGGCAGATGCGATATTTGGTGCTAGCTCGGGAGGACCTGATGAACCAGGTGGAAGGCCGAGCGTTGTAGAATAAAATGACTGCGGCCGTGTGCCGGTTTCTAATCGAAGATGTGGTATGCCGGTACGGGTGCGTCGGTAAGATCGTGGCCGACCAAGGGGAATTGGACGCGCAAGAGGCGGAAGAGTTGTTTGACCAGCTAGGGATTAAACTCTCGCTCACCACAGCGTACAATCCGGAGGCTAACGGGAAGGTGGAACGCGGACACGGGCCGATCGTCAAAGCGTTAGTACGAGCGTATGGAGGCCAAGTTGGGAACTGGTCACGGCTCTTACCCTATGCGTTGTGGGCGGACCGGACTACGCACAGTTCGGTAACAGGGTTCATGCCGGTGGAACTAATGTACGGGCAGGATTTCTTCGTGGGCTACGGTGGGCCGGAAGGACGAAATGAGTCGAGACGAGTTGTTGGCGGCGCGGATCCGGCAACTTGAGCGGAGGCCGAAGGACGTGGAACGGGCGAAGGAGAAGCTACGCTCGGCAAGGGAACGGAACAAAACCCGGTTTGACCGAACGCACCGGCTACGACCGAAGAAGATTGAGGAAGGCGACTGGGTGCTGGTTTATGACAACAGCCTCGACAACCAGCACAAGGCGACCCGCAAATTCGCAAGGAGATGGTTCGGGCCCTACACGGTGACGAGAGCGAACGACAATGGCACGTACCATCTTGCGGAGATCGACGGGACAAGGATGGCGGTACCGGTGGCGAGCAAAAGGATCAAAGCATTCAAAAAGCGGCACGAGGCGGAACCGGACCCGGACGACCTGGATAGTGACAATGACCGACTCGGACCGGATGCCGATCCGGAAGACGAAGGATAAGCGTGGGCCGGTCCTCTCCGGCAAGAATCTAATTTTGGCGCATACCGATGAATGCGCGGTTAGGTGGGGGCGGATGTCGTGGAGAAAACCGTCCCTGGGCAGAAACCGGGTATAACGTGCGTAAACCGGCCCTTACACGTGGGCACAAGTTTTGTTGTATAGTACGTAGGTAGGTACAAGTCGCCTGAGGCGAAATCCTAGGTAGTACGCTTTCGGTAGGGAGGAAATCGAGTTGTATCCCTGTCCAAAAGGACAGGGAATGAACATGATGTAACAGGTGGTAACGACCTTCCTCCTTGGGCTGTAAAAGAGAGGGAGAAGTGAGAAGAAAAAGGGGATCGCGTTTTTGTGGAGGACGAAGTGCTGCCGGACTGGAACCGAGCGCTTCTCCTCTCCTCTATCGTCTCCATAATCGTTCTGTGCAGGTTTCAGGAGGCTGACTCTACTCCACGGGACGCCCGAGTGCTTCCAACAGGGTCTCCATCTCGCGTTGTGTGTGTGTGTGTGTGTGTGTGTGTGTGTGTGTGTGTGTGTGTGCAGGCGTCGGGGCCCATCACTTGTCGGCTCGCCGATTGTAACTCCTTGATTTATATATACATAAACATTCGTTCTGTCTTCATCTCGCGTTCTGTAGTTAGTTGCAATTCCTGTGATTTTGTGGGTCTGTGCGTGTGTGAATTACATCGTTAGGTTCCTTCCCTTCCCCTCATTTGGTTATTCCTCTGTCTGAGGCCCCCGTGGTCCCACCTCGTTCTCTACGCACGCACGTATCAACGCTGTCATAGTGTAATTCGCACACTACGTGAAAAATTACATTTTTGGTCTCTCCGGATAGGACATGGAGTACTCGGTGAGAACCGGAAGGAGGAACTGGTAAGGAGACCCGGCAAGAGCCGAATGAAGAAGTCCGGTGAGAGTCGGTGAGAAACAAACGAAGAGGACCGGTAAGAAGGATCCGGTAAGAACCGGATAAAGAAAACCGATGAGAACTGGATGAAGCAGAACCGGCAAGAGCCGGATGAAGAAGGCCAACGAGAGTCTCTTACCAGATGAAGAGACATATTTGTAAATAGAAGAAAGCTTTAAATTATATATTACATGCATAGGGCAAGAATCGAACCTTGCACCTCCATGTTAATAATGTTAAGCTTTATCATTATACTAGCGTATTATGAATTTTAAAGTTCTACTAAAGTTTATCCCATGTAAAATTTCTAGACATGCATGGTACAAAAAGTTATTCATGCATAGACACTCGAGTTAAAAGAAAAGATGAGATAGAAAGCTAATTATGCACATGCAGTGTGCATGAAAACTAAAGATAGGAAAAGCATGATGCTTGCATGTGAAAAACTTAGACTCTTCCAACACTATATAAGGAAGAGAGAAAGATGTATAGAGGTTGTTGATTATTTTACAAGGGTTGATTAATATAATATAATCGTGGGATCCACGAGTTTGCTAACTATTTTTCTCTCTTAATTTGAGTACTCACTAATACACTATACTCGTGGAATGCACAAGTTTTTCATATCTTTCTTTCTTACAATATATTTCATATTCTTAATTGCCTTAGAATTTTCTTTCCTCCTAGTCCAAAACCCTAGCGGTTCCCACCCAACTCACGCAACGATCCAGAGCCGTAAGGCACGACAACGCGACAGCGGGCTCCCGTGGTTTTTGTTGTATGCGAGGAAGGTCGTCAATGCGGAAGATCGAGAAGCATTCGATCCCTGTTTCTTCCCTGTGTATGATGGAATGTAGGTCGTTGCACAGAGAGAGAGAGAGACACAAAAGACTCTTTATTTCACAAAGCAACAATACAACAGCCAACCTTACAAAAAGGTTACAAGGTCACTATATATAGTGACTGACTTAGGGCAACTACCCTTTATGCTAATTACATAAATACCAAAAACGGGATAGTGTGAATACGTCCATTATACACATGTATTCGACACTCCCCCGTAATGGGCGTATACATGGGTTATCTAAGATTACAGGTATAGACTTGGGTTCTCGGACATATCAGCTTTGTTCGAGTCGGCAGGGTCCGAAAGCAGAAGACCGAACTGGTCGGGTCGGAACAGTTGAAGCCGATCATTAAGGAACTGATGTCGGTTGTCGGGAACCATCCTGCTCTGTGTCCGGCTTTAACCGGACTGGTTTGTCGTTACGCCCATCTGATGCCGAAGAGACCGAAAACGGTCTGCCGAAAGACACTTGGTCATTCCATCTGCGACATTGTCGGTTGTGGATATTTTCTCTAGACCGATTTTCCCTGAAATGACGCAGTCCCGAACGAAGTGATATCGAACGTCGATATGTTTGGAGGCGTTGTGGTGAACCGGATTTTTCGACAGGGCAACAGCACCTTGACTGTCGTTGTAGACAACTGGAGCTGAGTCATGGTCGACTTGTCGAAACGTGTGCGCCAGCCGACCGAGCCACAGAGCTTCTTTTGCTGCGTCGGACGCAGCTACATATTCTGCTTCGGTTGTTGAGGTCGCTGTGCACTCCTGAAGTTTCGACTTCCACGAGATTGCTCCATTGCCGAATTTGAAGAAGTATCCGGTTGTTGATTTTCGACTGTCTATACAGCCGGCGAAATCCGAGTCGGTGTAACCGACTACGCCTGAGGTTCGGTTCGGACCGAAAAGAATGCCATGGTCTTTTGTGCCAGCCAGATATCTGAACACATGCTTGACTGCGTTCCAATGCGATCGGCCAGGATTTGACTCCTACGGCATGAGAGATATCAGGCCGTGTCGCGACCATCAGGTACATAAGGGAGCCGACTGCCGGTGCATACGGTACCGACTTCATATCTTCCCCCTCCGGACCGGATGTCGGGCAGTCTCGCTGAGAGAGCCGAAGATTCATGGGGAGCGGGGTTGAAGCAGATTTGGCTGATTGCATGTTGAAGCGTTCCAAGACACGTCCGATGTAGTCGGTCTGAGACAAAAAAAGATGTCGTTTATCGCGATGCCGACTAATCTTCATGCCGAGTATGTGTCGTGCCGGACCGAGGTCCTTCATGGCAAACTTCAACCGCAGTTGCCGAACGAGATCGGCAAGTTCGCCCGAGTGGCGTCCAGAAATTAGCATGTCGTCCACGTAAATGATGAGGAAGATGGGTGATCCATCTTGAGCTGTGTTGGTAAAGAGACAATGGTCCTCATCGCTTTTTGAGAAGCCGATCGATTGGATGAAGTCGTCGAACTTCTTGTACCATTGTCGCGGTGCCTGTTTGAGGCCGTATAGACTCTTCCTGAGTCGGCAGACTAGATGTTCTTGGCCAGGTGCCACGAAGCCTTTTGGCTGCTCCATATAAATTTCCTCCTCGAGATCACCATGGAGGAAGGCTGTTTTGACATCTAGCTGAATCAGCTCCAAGTTGTCGGCTGCCACTACGCCGAGCAGAAAACGAAGGGTTGTCATTTTCACCACTGGTGAAAAAATCTCGTCGAAGTCGACGCCATATTCTTGTCGGAAGCCCTTCGCAACTAATCTGGCCTTGTACTTTGGGGTGGTCGAATCAGACGTCTCTTTTAGTCGATAAACCCACTTGCAAGGAAGAGCACGTCGGTTCCTAGGTAATTCGACCAGATCCCAAGTCTTGTTTGCCCGAATGGAGTGCATTTCCGACTCCATCGCCAGATGCCAGGTGGCGGAATCGACAGATGTCGATGCTTCTTCGTAAGACGTCGGTTCGCCGGCGTCGGTGAAGAAAATTCCAGGAGAGTACCTCTCCGGAGGTTGCGACAGTCTCTCGGATCGTCGAGGTATGATTGGACTGGTCGCATCGGGTATCGTGGTCGGATGGTCCGAAAGCGAGTTGTTCTGCTGTGCCGAGTCGGAGTTGTCCGAGTCGGTAGAGTAAGGTTCAGCTACCCGTGAAGCTGACCGTGTGTTGAGAGCGGGGCCTTCTTGAAGGGTCGGCACATCGGAAAATGTTACCCTTCGGACTTCGATTGGTTTTTCGACGGATGGGTTCATAGCCGACTCGTTGAACACAACGTCCGAACTTCGAACGATTTGCCTGCGTTCGGGGTCCCAGAGTCGGTATCCCATTTCGCCGTCGGATCCATATCCAAGGAAAATGCATTTCCTGGACCGAGGTGCAAGTTTTCGGCGATCATCTTTCAGAATGAGGGCGTACGCCTCGCATCCGAAGATCCTCAGCTTGTCGTAATTCGGCTTACTGCCGATCCATAGTTCCTAAGGAATTTGAAGTCCTAGAGGTCTACTTGGTGACATATTGATTATGTGTACTGCCGTGAGTAGAGCCTCTGCCCAGAAGCCATCCGACAGTCCGGAGTGTTGGAGCATGGAAACTGTCCGTTCTTGGATTGTCCGATTCATTCGTTCTGCAATCCCGTTTTGCTCCGGACTGTGTGGTGCCGTAAGTTCACGTCGGATGCCGCGTTGTTGGCAGAATTTGACGAATTCTTCGGATTTAAACTCTCCCCCGTTGTCGGTTCGAAAGCATTTCAGCTTTCGGTCGGTTTGATTTTCCACCATAGCGAGCCAATCGGTGAAGATCGAGAAGACACGATCTTTGGTGCGAATTGGATAAGCCCACACCTTTCGAGTCGAATCGTCAATAAAACTGACGAAGTAAGAGGCACCGCCTAGAGACTGATGCGGCATTGGGCCACAGACGTCCGAATGGACTAAATCAAGAGGTCTCGTTTCTCTTGGTGCTGATGTCGGGTGTGATGCGGCTGCTTGTTTGCCATACTAGCAATGCTCGCAGAATTGATGGTCGGAGAAGGAGAGTTTTGGGATGTATCCGGCTCTAGATAGATGCGTGATGCCGGCCTTGCTGAGGTGTCCTAATCTTCTGTGCCATAGTGATGACACAGGAATATCCACCAAAAACAGGTTACTCTCTCTGAGCGTAACATGTAACGGATACAGTGAGTGTATCTTGGGTCCTCTAGCAAGCAGGAGGTTCCCCCTGTGGAGTGTCCACCCTCCCGAAGAAAAGCCGGCACGAATGCCGTCTTCATCTAGTTGTCCGACTGAGATCAATGGCCTTGAGAGCTCGGGTACATGTCGGACATTGTGGAGTACAAGTGTAGAGCCACCTGCAAGGTTGAGCTCTATTGTGCCGATTCCGATGATGTCACAGTGTTGTGAGTTGCCGACTCGAACTGAGTCGGAGTGACGGATCGTATATTGCCGAAATTGGGATCGATGAGGAGTCACGTGAAATGACGCGCCCGAATCCAAGAGCCACGTGCTCGATTCTTCAATCGTGAGCAGAACTTCTGATCCGACTGGATTTTCGATTGATAGTATATTCGGGTCGTCCGGTAGTACATCAGCTGAGAAGCTGACGTAATTGATCTCCTCATGCCGGCCACTCTTCTTGTTGTTCTTGTTCTTGAGTGCGCGGCAGTCGGCTTTGATGTGTCCGGGTTTCTTGCAGTAGTTGCAGATTCGGTTATCCCGTGACTGGCTCCGTCTTCGCTGATTGTTCGGCGGCCGTGAGTAATCTCTTCCTCGTATGTTCGATCGGTCTGTCGAACCTTGTACTACGTAAGCGTCGTCTGTTGAGTCTTTGGCGAAAGACTTTCTCCGAGCTGCTTCGGTCAGGATTGCGCTCGTGACTTCGGAGTATTTAACAGCCGTGGTTGACGCGTTGCACACGGTTGTGAAGAAAGTTTCCCATGATGAGGGAAGGCTACTCATGAGTATCATTGCTCTGAGTTCATCCTCGATTGCCGTCCCTTGTGACGAGATTTGGGAGCTTATGCTTTCGTACTCATTGAGGTGTGCTTGAACCGAATCGGATTCTTTCATCCGCAAGTTGTAGAGTCGCCGGATCAGAAACATCTTTGTTGCGGCGACCTTCTTTTCGTAAGTGTCCGACAGTGTTTTCCACAGTTCAAATGTTGTCGTACACGATTGCACCGTAAAGTATACCGATTCCGATAGGTGCATCCGAATCGTGGCGCGGACGATTCTGTCCAGCTTCTGCCACTCAATTGGTTTGTATCCTTCTGGAGGTTCTTCATTTTCGATGGGATCGATTTGCCCCTTGACTATGAGATAGTCCTGCATTTGCTCCTTCCAGAAGTTAAAGTTCGAACCATCGAACTTTCGTAGACTCATTTCTGACGAGCCGGATGTTGATGCCATCAAATTGGGTTTCGGTTGACGAAGCTCGGTTCGGAGTTGACTACGAGCCTTGTTGGAGTGCAGCCGGTTGGCTCACCCGATATCGTTCTAGTCGGATTTGAACCCGAGTCGGTTCGGCTTCGGAACTTGCTCAAATTGACTCCGGTAACTTGAGGGACAGAACCGGCTGGTCTTCCCGAATGTCGCCGAGTCGGAGTGAGCCCGGTTCGCTTCGGATATATATGCCGAGTACCGATTATTGAAACCGATTATCTGGACCGATTCGGCTTCGGTTGACTGCAGCGATGAGAGAGACGGATCCGACTGATCCTCCCGAATGTCGATCAGCCAGATGAAGCACGAATTTGGGTTGTTGTCAGAGTTGCACAAGGGGATTTCACCTCGAGCGGTTACGATCACAGGGGACAGAGTACAACCTGCTGGCTTACTCCAAGCAAGGGGATCTAACGCGATGAGGTGCAAACCTCGTTTTTGTTCTTCTTCTCTCTTTCTTCGAATGACGCGAATACTGTGCAGGCCGTGTTGAGGTGAAGAACCGAATGCTGTGCAGGCGGTGATGACGGCCGAACCTGGCTCTGATACCAGATGTTGTATGCGAGGAAGGTCGTCAATGCGGAAGATCGAGAAGCATTCGATCCCTGTTTCTTCCCTGTGTATGATGGAATGTAGGTCGTTGCACAGAGAGAGAGAGAGACACAAAAGACTCTTTATTTCACAAAGCAACAATACAACAGCCAACCTTACAAAAAGGTTACAAGGTCACTATATATAGTGACTGACTTAGGGCAACTACCCTTTATGCTAATTACATAAATACCAAAAACGGGATAGTGTGAATACGTCCATTATACACATGTATTCGACAGTTTTTCCCTATTAGGGTTTTTCCACGTAAACATCCTATGTCACTTTCTTGTGTACTCTCTACATCCCATTTCTGTGTTTGATTCTTATAGAAGAGACTTACTACTTGGTTGTGGCCGAGCGATATCCCGTGCATTTCTTTTCAATGCTCTACTTGCCACATTTGTCATTAACAATTGTGGGCCAATCAACTCCTTAAAGTAATGAACAAATATCACAATTATTGTAACAGGATCCACTATAAATTCATCTGCTTGGTTCATGTGTATTACATTAGCTCGAGCATAGGCATGATGTAATGATTAAAAAAACAAATGAGATTGGCACTTATTATCAATGAACCCGTCCGTGAGTTGTCGCATCTTAGCATAACGATAACTTTGGCATTGCAACTAAGAAATAGTAATATGCAATTGGCCTAGGATATCCAAAATATCCTCATGCATTACACCAAGAAAGAACTTGTGAGAATTGCGGAAGAAGACCTCATTGTCATTCGTCCGATGAATGATCGTAATGTTTCATAAAGTGATATCCCATGCTTCCCCTTTATGATCCCGTTATTGTGAGAAATTCACCAAAATTTGCTCCATGACAAAATCAAAGTGAGGTTGAAGCAAAAGAGAAGAGGTAAAGCATAGTGGAGGCGTTCCAAGTAAGGATTTATGCATGTCAATTGCATGATTGCAAGCCCTCCAAAAAAATAGGGAAGTTATCGAAAGTTCCTACTTCTTGTAGATTTGTCATTCGAAGTGATGTTGGTAAAAAAGAATCATCATGCATCACATACATTCTATCTAACTAACTCCATGTATCTCTCCCTCCCTCTCTCACTTGTTACCGTACGAGATGTACGAGTGATTGGTAAGTGTGATAAGTGAGGGTGAAAGATGTAATGTGTGGATATGTATGTGTGATTTTATACGATTATGAGTGTGAATGTAAGTGTGAGTGTGGTGGATACAAAGAGGTGTGAGTGAGTGACTAGGTGTGAATGCCAACGGGGCTTGCACCCTTATGGATCTACCCCTTTGTACCTATTTAACCCCTTATGGGGAATGAATGAAGACAATAACCTTTTCTCTCTATCTCTCTATCTCTCTCTCTCTTTGTCATCTCTCTTCCTCTCTCCCCTTAACGTTCCACCCCCTTGGGAGGGGGGTGGTGCCTAGAATGGCACCACCTCCCACCCCACAATGCTTCTCAACATCCTCATGATCTCTCACCATCATACCATTCATCATCTCTACTATTACACCATGTCTATCTTCATTATCAATCATCATTATTATTATTAGTAACCCTAACCCTAAAATGTACAACATCTTTCTCTTTCTCTCTCTCTCTCTCTCTCTCTCTCTCTCTCTCTCTCTCTCTCTCTCTCTCGTGTCCTATTTATATCAATATCCCATCACTGGCCAACACATGGTCGATAGCTTATAAATTGTTAGGAAACAGGTCCCTCCGGATGGGATGACCCGGTGAGAACCGGATGAGGAGTACCCGGCAACGGAAGACCCGGTGAGAACCAGATGAGGAGTACCCGGAAATGGAAGACCCGGTGAGAACCGGATGATGAGTGCCCGGCAAGCACCGGATGATGCAGGCCCGGTGAGGAGTGCTCACCGGATGAAGGGACATATTTGTAAATATGTTTTCTGAGAGTCCATCGTGGCTATATTTGTAAATAGCTAATAAGTCATATTAGTATAAATATGACTTAGGGCAAACTTAGTATGTGAATGTTGTTGTCATTCTTGTTGGCGTAAGATTAGAGCACGTAATAGAGTACAGAGAGAGAGAGGGAACAAGAGGTCGTTGCCTCTGTTGTAACCGCCGCCTGTGGCGAAGATAGCAAGCTCGAGGTCGTTGCCTCGGTGCCCTACTATTGTACATTCTGATATAGTGATAGCTTGCAGTCTGTGGGTTATTGTGGTTTTTCCCTAGTTTGGGTTTCCCACGTTAACATCTTGTGTTTGTTGAACAACAGGGCTCGGCCACAACCGAGGAATAGGATCAACTCCAGAAAACAGGAAATACAAAGTTCACGAAGACAATAGAGAGAAGGGTACACAGGGTGTTTTACGTGGAAAACCCTAAATGGGAAAAACCACGGGAGTCCTCCAACTCCAACTATCACTATACACAGAGATGTACAATGGTGAAGCTACAAGGCAACAACCTTGAGCTCACTGTCTTCGCCACAGGCGGCGGTAATACACAGAGGCGTCGACCTCTTCCTCTCTCTCTCTCTCTCTCGGCTGCTCACGCTTCGCACTCTCGGCTGAAACAAAAATAGCAACAACATAAACTGTTTGCCCTAAGTCATATTTATACACACATGACTTTCGGGCTATTTACAAATATAGCCTCAAGGCGCATCCGGATCTCCCTCCGGGTACATTCGTCATCCGGCTCCGTAGCCGGGGTATTCATCATCCGGCACCGTAGCCAGGGTCTTCGTCATCCGGCTCCGTAGCCGGGGTATTCATCATCCGGCTCCGTAGCCGGGGTCTTCATCATCCGGCTCCGTAGCCAGGGTATTCATCATCCGGCTCCGTAGCCGGGGTCTTCATCATCCGGCTCCGTAGCCAGGGTCTTCGTCATCCGGCTCCGTAGCCGGGGTCTTCATCATCCGGCACCGTAGCCGGGGTATTCATCATCCGGCTCCGTAGCCGGGGTCTTCATCATCCGGCACCGTAGCCAGGGTCTTCGTCATCCGGCTCCGTAGCCGGGGTATTCATCATCCGGCTCCGTAACCGCAACCGGGCTTGCCGTCATTCATCTCCAGACATCCCATCCGGAGGGACCGAAATCCCAACAAACTCCCCCTTCACTTCGGCATGGGATGTCTCTCCAATCCGATCCTCTTCCGGCATGCTTCCAGCTTGTCGGGTGTGAGCACTTTGGTCAGCATATCTGAGCCGTTCTCGTCCGTGTGGATCTTCGTCAGCACGAACTCCTGGTCTTCTATCCTTTCCCGGATCCAGTGATATCTTCGCTGGATGTGCTTCGTCCGGGAGTGATAGGCCGCGTTCTTCGCAAGGTGGATGGCACTCTGACTATCGCAGTAGAGTCGGTACTCCTCCTGCCGGATCCCGAGCTCTCTAATGAAGTCCTTCATCCATATTATTTCCTTGCCGGCTTCAACAACTGCCATGTACTCCGCCTCCGTGGTTGACAACGCAACCGTCTTCTGCAGCCTCGACTGCCACGAAACAGCTCCCCCTGCATACGTCATCACATACCCTGATGTGGACCGGCTGGTATCTGCATCAGCCGACATATCCGAATCGGTAAAGCCGTCGAGTTCGGGCTTACCGGAGCCGAATCGGAGGCACACGTTTGTCGTGCCCTTCAGATATCGGAGTATCCACTTGACCGCGTTCCAATGCTCTTTGCCGGGATTGCTCATGTACCGGCTCACCACTCCGACTGCGTATCCAATGTCTGGTCTTGTACACACCATAGCGTACATCAAGCTTCCGACAGCAGAGGCATATGGTACTTTCATCATGTCCTCCTTCTCAGCCTTTGTCTTGGGGCTTTGCTTGCTGGACAACTTGCAGTTTGCCGGGAGGGTTGACCCGACTGGTCTTGCTTCCGACATGTTGAACCGTTGAACAACCTTTGTCACGTACTTCTCCTGTGACAGCCACAACTGCTTCTTCTTCCGGTCTCGGATGATGTGCATCCCTAGTATTTGCCTCGCCGGACCCAGGTCCTTCATTGAGAAGGTTCGGTGAAGCGCTTTCTTCAGCGCCCGTATCTTGACCTGGTCCCGTCCTACGATCAACATGTCGTCCACGTACAGGAGGAGTATTAGAGAGTCTCCTCCTTCAAACTTCTTCACAAACACGCAGTGATCAGACTGCGTTTTGTGGTACCCTTCGTCGGTCATGAAGGAGTCGAACTTCCGGTACCATTGCCGGGGAGCCTGCTTCAGTCCGTAAAGGCTCTTCTTCAACCGGCATACCAGGTGCTCCTTCCCTTTCTTCTCGAATCCTTCCGGTTGCTGCATGTAGATCTCTTCTTCGAGGTCACCGTGAAGGAATGTCGTCTTCACGTCCATCTGTTCTACCTCGAGGTCCATGCTTGCCGCTATGCTCAGCACCGTCCGGATGGAGGTCATCTTCACTACCGGGGCAAATATCTCGTCGAAGTCGACGCCCTTCTTCTGCTGAAACCCCTTCACCACGATCCTGGCTTTGTATCTCGGGGGGTTTCCGGCATCTCCCGGTTTCAGCTTGAACACCCACTTGTTTCGAAGTGCCCGCTTTCCTTTAGGCAACTCCACAAGTTCATATGTGTGGTTCTCATGCAGGGAATCCATCTCGTCCTGCATGGCACTCAACCACCTGCGGCTCTGGGTGTCGTGCTTTGCTTCTTCAAAGCTCTCCGGCTCCCCCTCGTCGGTTAGCAGCACGTGCTCTGGTTCCGGAAATCTCCGGGGGGCCCTTCTCTCTCTTAGAGGATATCTCCGTTCCGGAGCTTCGGTAACCGGTTCTTCCGATTCTTCTTCATCCGAATCCATTTCGGGATCGGGGCCGGTTCCGGTATCATTTTCATCTTCTTCGGCCGGTTCTGTTTCTTCCTCGTCTTCGGCCGGATCCTCGAGTGCTAACTGGTCCCTTGCCGGTCGGGACTGCTCCTCGTAGAGTTTATCCTCACCGGTCGACTTGGAGCTCTTCATCTTCTTCTCCGACTCCCAGTCGGCGAGTGTCTTGTCCTCCATGAAGATGATATCTCGACTCCTGAATATCTTCTTGTCGACCGGGTCCCATACTCGGTAGCCGAACTCGTCGTCGCCGTAACCGAGGAATATGCATGGCCGGGTCTTTGGATCTAGCTTTCCTCTCCGGTCCTTTGCCACATGCACGTATGCGAGACACCCGAACACCTTCAGATGCCGGTAGGACACTTCCTTACCGGTCCACACTTTCTGCGGCGTGTCCCCGTCCAAAGGTACTGAGGGTGACCTGTTTATCACGTATGTCGCCGTCGACATTGCCTCAGCCCAAAACCCCTTGGGTAATTTCGCATGCGCCAGCATACTCCGGACCCTCTCCATTATGGTCCGGTTCATCCTCTCGGCCAGCCCGTTTAGTTCCGGCGTCTTCGGCACAGTAAACTCGAGCCGGATTCCCTTCGAGCGACAGTACTCCTGGAACTGCCCCCGGTATTCCCCTCCGTTATCCGCTCGTATCGCTTTCAGCTTCTTGCCGGATTCCCTTTCCACTCTCGCGTGGAGTTCTTTGAAGACGGACAACACTTGGTCCTTTGTCTTCAACGGCGCCGTCCACAGCTTCCGGCTGTGATCATCAATGAAAGTCACGAAGTACTGGGCTCCGCCATGTGACTTCGTTTCTACCTGACACACATCCGTGTGCACCAACTCCAATGGTGCGCTACGTCTCATCGGTGGCCTTGAGTGGAAAGAGGTTCGGTTCTGCTTACCGGCCAGGCAATCGGTGCACTTCTCCAGGTGCACATGCTTCACTGGAATAAGACTGTCCTCTGCAAGCCTCTTCATCCCCTTCTCACTCATGTGGCACAGTCTCTTGTGCCACAGCTCACCGGCAGTGTCGGCTGCCACGTTCAGCTCCTCCGGACATAGCCGGGAATTCATCAAGTACAGTGTGTTGACCTTCCGGGCCCGAGCCACTATCAGGCTTCCCTTGCTGAACTTCATGACACCGTTCCGGATGCTACCCGTGTAGCCTTCATCATCTAGCCTCCCGGCCGAGATCAGGTTCAATCGGACCTCCGGAACGTGTCGGACATCCTTCAGCAGCATCTTGCATCCGGTTGATGTCATCAACCACACGTCTCCTATGCCGGCAATCCGGCATGTACCTTCATTTCCCATCCGGACACAGCCGTGCTCACCGGCTGTGTAGGATGAGAAGTATTTCTTCTCAGGGGTCAGGTGGAACGACGCTCCGGAATCAACCACCCAGGTCATCTCTACACCGGCAAGGTTCAGCTCCCTCTCTTCGGTAATGAGCATGATTTCTTCTTCACTTGTCGCGAGTGCCGTCGTTCCTTTCCGGTCCTGCCCTCGCCGATCCGGACCTCTCCGGTCCGTGGCTCCCCGGTATGCACCGTTTCTCTCCGGTGACTTCTTCGAATCGGTGTCGTCGGCTCCGTTGTCCTTTCGGTAATGCCGACAATTCTTCCGGAAGTGCCCTGGCTTCCCACAGTGGAAGCATGTGGGTCTTCCTCTTGACTGCGATCGGGTCCCCGACTTCTCCCGTCTTTGCGGACTCCGGTTCCATTGTCTTCCCCGTTCCGATTCGGTAAGCAGCGCCTTCGAGTCGGAGGCCGGTTCTTTATATCTCCGACGCGCTTCTTCGTTCAAAATACTTGTCTTTACCATTTGTAGGGACAAGTTATCTTCCGTGCAGGAGGTGCTGAGAGTCACCACCAAGTTCTCCCAGCTGTCCGGCAATGTACACATCAGGATGATGGCTTGCATTGCATCCTCCAACGGGAACTTGATCGCCGCAAGCTGGTTCACGAATCCCATGAACGTGCTCACGTGTTCCACCATATTCTCGCCGTCCCGGTACTTGAGGTTCACTATCTTCCTCATCAGGGAGGTCCGGTTCAACGCATTCTTCCTCTCGTAGAGGCCCGACAGCTTCTTCCACATCTCATATGCGTTGGTGTCGTTCGCCACATGTTGCAGAACACTTACATCTACATATTGGCGGATCGTCGCTACGGCTTTCCGGTTCAGGAGCTTCCACTCCGACTCTATTACTCCCTTGGGTATCTCGGCATTGTCGATCGGTTCGTACAGGTCTCGTACGATGAGGAGGTCTTCCATCTTTATCTTCCAGTCGGCGTAGTTCTGTGAGTTCAACACCATCATGCCCGGAGGCCCACTACCGCCGCCTTCCATTTTCTGTGTTACCGTGCTCTGATACCACTTTGTTGAACAACAGGGCTCGGCCACAACCGAGGAATAGGATCAACTCCAGAAAACAGGAAATACAAAGTTCACGAAGACAATAGAGAGAAGGGTACACAGGGTGTTTTACGTGGAAAACCCTAAATGGGAAAAACCACGGGAGTCCTCCAACTCCAACTATCACTATACACAGAGATGTACAATGGTGAAGCTACAAGGCAACAACCTTGAGCTCACTGTCTTCGCCACAGGCGGCGGTAATACACAGAGGCGTCGACCTCTTCCTCTCTCTCTCTCTCTCTCGGCTGCTCACGCTTCGCACTCTCGGCTGAAACAAAAATAGCAACAACATAAACTGTTTGCCCTAAGTCATATTTATACACACATGACTTTCGGGCTATTTACAAATATAGCCTCAAGGCGCATCCGGATCTCCCTCCGGGTACATTCGTCATCCGGCTCCGTAGCCGGGGTATTCATCATCCGGCACCGTAGCCAGGGTCTTCGTCATCCGGCTCCGTAGCCGGGGTATTCATCATCCGGCTCCGTAGCTGGGGTCTTCATCATCCGGCTCCGTAGCCAGGGTATTCATCATCCGGCTCCGTAGCCGGGGTCTTCGTCATCCGGCTCCGTAGCCGGGGTCTTCATCATCCGGCACCGTAGCCGGGGTATTCATCATCCGGCTCCGTAGCCGGGGTCTTCATCATCCGGCACCGTAGCCAGGGTCTTCGTCATCCGGCTCCGTAGCCGGGGTATTCATCATCCGGCTCCGTAACCGCAACCGGGCTTGCCGTCATTCATCTCCGGACATCCCATCCGGAGGGACCGAAATCCCAACAGTGTTCTCTTCTCTTCACTGTGTTGTGCTTTCATTGCCCGTTTTCTGTGTTTGATTCTAAGCTTGGTTGTGGCCGAGCGTTGCGCATAGGGAGCGTGTAGTTCCTGACAAAGTGGTATCAGAGCGAAACGACACAAAAAATGGACGAATCGTTGGGCGGCATGTTCAAGCTCATCGGCTCCAACTATTCAGTGTGGAAGTCGAAGATGAGGGACATGCTCGTGGTTAAAGATCTTTGGTTTCTGGTTCAGTTCGGGGACAAGAGACCAAACAAAATCGACGCCACGATATGGGAGGTGATGCACATGAAGACAACAGCGTACATACGGTGCTTCATCAACATGAGCCTATACAACAACTTCAATGAAGAGAGCAAGGCTCATGAGCTTTGGGAGAAGATCGGCATTATGTTTCAGAACAAAAATGTTGTTAACCAGGTTTCGGTATTCCGAAAGAGAAGGAGCACCTGGTTTGCCGGTTGAAGAAGAGCCTCTACGGGTTGAAGCAAGCCCCCCGGCAATGGTACCGGAAGTTCGACTCCTTCATTACCGATCAAGGGTACCACAAGACGCAGGCCGATCACTGGGTGTTTGTGAAGAAGTTCGAAGGAGGCGACTTCCTGATACTCCTTCTGTACGTGGAAGACATGTTAATCGTCGGACGGGACCAAGCCAAAATACGGATGCTGAAGAAGGCCCTCAACCGGACCTTCTCAATGAAAGACTTGGATCCGGCAAGACAGATGTTGGGGATGCATATCATCCGGAACCGGTCAATGAAGCAATTGTGGCTGTCACAGGAGAAGTACGTGACAAAGGTGCTTCAGCGGTTGAACATGTTGGAAGCGAAACTGGTCGGATCGACACTTCCGGCAAATTGCAGGTTATCCGGCAAGCAAAGCCCGAAGACGAAAGCAGAGAAGGTTGATATGATGAAGGTTCCATATGCCTCTGTTGTCGGGAGCTTAATGTACGCAATGGTGTGTACCCGACCGGATATTGGATACGCAGTCGGAGTGGTGAGCCGGTTCATGAGCAATCCCGGCAAGGAGCACTAGAATGCGATCAAATGGATACTCCGGTACTTGAAGGGCACTTAGAATATGTGTCTTCGATTCAGCTCCGGTAAACCTCAACTTGACGATTTTACCGATTCGGACATGTCGGCTGATGTGGATACCAGCCGGTCTACATCCGGGTATGTAATGACATATGCAAGGGGAGCTGTTTCGTGGCAATCAAGGCTGCAGAAGACGGTTGCGTTGTCAACCACGGAGGCGGAGTACATGGCAGTTATGGAAGCCGGCAAGGAAATATTATGGATGAAGGACTTCATCGGAGAGCTCGGTATCCGGCAAGATGAATATCAGCTCTATTGCGACAGTCAAAGTGCCATCCACCTTGCTAAGAATGCGGCTTACCATTCCCGGACGAAGCATATCCAGCGTAGGTATCACTGGATCCGGGAGTAGATGACCATGAGTTCGCGCTGACGAAGATCCACACGGCCGAGAACGGGTCAGATATGCTGACCAAAGTACTGACACTTGACAAGTTGGATGCATGTTGGAAGTAGGTCAGACTACTAAGACATCCCATGCCGGAGTGAAGGGGGAGTTTGTTAGGAAACAGGTCCCTCCGGATGGGATGACCCGATGAGAACCGAATGAGGAGTACCCAGCAACGGAAGACCCGGTGAGAACCGGATGAGGAGTACCCGGCAACGGAAGACCCGGTGAGAACCGGATGAGGAGTACCCGGAAACGGAAGACCCGGTGGGAACCGGATGATGAGTGCCCGGCAAGCACCGGATGATGCAGGCCCGGTGAGGAGTGCTCACCGGATGAAGGGACATATTTGTAAATATGTTTTCTGAGAGTCCATTGTGGCTATATTTGTAAATAGCCGAAAAGTCATATTAGTATAAATATGACTTAGGGCAAACTTAGTATGTGAATGTTGTTGTCATTCTTGTTGGCGTAAGATTAGAGCATGTAATAGAGTACAGAGAGAGAGAGAGAGGGAACAAGAGGTTGCCTCTGTTGTAACCGCCGCTTGTGGCGAAGATAGCAAGCTCGAGGTCATTGCCTTGGTGCTCTACTATTGCACATTCTGATATAGTGATAGCTTGCAGTCTGTGGGTTATTGTGGTTTTTCCCTAGTTTGGGTTTTCCACGTTAACATCTTGTGTTCTCTTCTCTTCACTGTGTCGTGCTTTCGTTGCCCGTTTTTTGTGTTTGATTCTAAGCTTAGTTGTGGCCGAGCGTTGCGCATAGGGAGCGTGTAGTTCTCCTGACACAAATTTATATATTTCAATATATATGAGCATCTATATCTAATGATATGTGTGTTAGGGGAGGGGGGGGGGGGGGGGGGAAGCTCTATGGTCCTTACACACTTGCCTTGTGTAGGCATCTACATTTCGATAATATAGGAACCTTAAAACTCCAATGCCCTCCTTATGAGCAGATACAAAAATCCTTGAATTGCTCTCTAGTGTTGACCTAAGGTAAATAATCAACAATCCAACATCAACCCACACCCAATAATTGGTGATTCCATTACCAATTGCCATCAGTGATCCTCAAATCCGGTTTTCCTCAATCTACATCAATTCCAACAATGTTTATTGGGAGAGCCTTTTGTTAGTATATTTATGACATTTTCCAATGTATGCAAATTTAGTCACTTAATTTGGTTCTTCTTAACACGGTCTTGTACGAAGTGATATCATACAAAAATTATGGTACAATGGACACTATCCAAGTATGAATACTAAAGTACATCCCTACACCCACTCCAAAGCTCAAGCCTTGATTTGTTGTATCACTTATTTACCACATGATGACTTTCATTGCTTCCAATGCTTCTCATCATGATTTACCATGAACTTGTTCACAACACACTTTGTATGTTATGCTTGGCTTGGTGTCAACCATTGCATACATCAAGGTGCCGATGGTAGATGAGCATGGAATGTTCCTCATTTGTCGGCAGTACTCCTTGCACACTCTTAGGTAGGTCACCATCTATGGATCACGAGGTTTGGCCCTAGTAACATACAACCATTGGAGTACCTTCATGGCGCACTTCTTTGGGATAAGTGAACTCATTACCCCTCCTATCTTGAATTATATGTGTGCCTAGAATATAGTTGGCCTCTTCAAAATCCTTCATATCGAATTTCAAGCTCAACTTTGCTTTACAACCCAAATGTCCTTCATCATTTTCCCCACGGTCAACATGTCATTCACATAGATGATGAGGAAGATTAAACTATACTCTTTGCATTGCCTTGTATATAGAAAGGAATCCTCACAATTGTAACAAAAAACATTTTGACTTTTTGAATGCGTCAAACTTTTTGTACAATCTAAGTTCTTCTTTATTCAATATACTATCTCCTTCCGGGTTGGAAAACCTAGTAGGTTGCACCATAAACACCTTGTTCTCTAGGTCATTCTGACAAAATGTGATCTTCATAATATCCATCTACTCAAGCTCCATCTACTCCTTGACTAGGTTTACGAGCAACATCCTCAATGTTGTCATCTTCATGACTTGTGAGAAGACTTCATTGAAATTGATGTCATGCTATTGTTTGAATTGTTTGAATTGTTTGTTGACGAGTTGAGCCTTGTACTTTAGGTTAGAAGTACTAAGCGTGTTTTTTTCCAATAAATCCATTTCCATGCAAGACCCAATTTGCTTTGGGTGGATGTATCACATCCCATGCTCGAGTATTTTGAATAAACTCCTCTCACTCCTTATGATAACATCATTATCAACTCCTTTGGGTAGATGTACCATGTCCCATGTAGTGTTGGGACCTGATATGTTTTGGTGTCCTTTGTACATGTAAATACATCATTTCCAAAATCCATTACTAGTTGATTAGCACTTAAGGAAAGATTTATTGAGGAGACATTCATGTGCTACTTGTGTGATCAAAAAGGTGAAGTAATATTCCACTCCACGCATTTCATATGAATGGTTTGCCATCATCTCTTTCATTCCATTGAATTGAACCGTTAGCCATATACAAGCTTATGTCACTTGGGACCAACTTTGGGCTACCCTATTTCTTCTAGCAATCGTAGATTACCATACTCATCCCACACCAATGTCTAGTGGGGTAGGTATAATGGCCCCATTACCTATTGGAGGTTAAATGTAGCATTGTTAGCTTAAAACAAATTTGTTCCTTGGGTTTTATTTGGCTTAGTGTTCTTAAGATGTTCTTTATAGCATTGTTCCCTAGTGTAGTTACGAGTCGCAACCAACTTCTAGTTCTTCATTGACATGAAAGAGCATTTCGTACCATGTGTTAGATTTAATTAAAGAACTATTGCTCACTACCCCAAATGTGGTCAAGAAATCAATATGCTATCACGAATGACCGGTCATTTTCTATACTTGTTTATAGACATGTTGCTCTTTTAATGTGAGGTGTCATTGATAAGAAGAATAGCGCGGAATATTGCTCGACCACAACCGAGTCTTGAATCACAACAATGGGAATGAAACACAAAAATGGGAAGTAGCGAGTACACAGAATATTTACATGAAAAACCCTAATAAGGAAAAACCACGGGAGCCCACAGACTCCAACTATCATTATATGAGAGGAAATACAAAGAGGAGACACAGAGGCAACGACCTCGTGCTCACGATCTTCGCCAGAAGCCTGTTACAATAGAAAGTGCTCGTAGCTACTCTCTCGCTCTCTCACACTCTCTATCTGTATAGTAGTTATACACAATATATGACAACAACCCCTAAAGTGATTGCCCTAAGTCATATTTATACTTATATGAACTTAGGGCTATTTACAAATATAGCCTCAATAGCCTTACTGAAAACATATTTACAAAGATGTCTTCACTTCCGGCTCACCGGGTCCATCTGATCCGGTTTCCGGATCTCTTCCGGTTCTCACCGGGTCTCCTCCGGTTTACGGATCTCTTCCGATTCTCACCGGGTCCACTCCATTCATAACCAGATCCCATCCGGAGGGACCGATTTCCCAACAATCTCCCCCTTCACTCCGGCATAGGATGTCTCGCCAGCCCGATCCGCTTTCGGCACGCGTCCAGCTTGTCGGTTGTCAGCACCTTGGTCAGCATATCCGACCCGTTCTCCTCCGTGTGGATCTTCATCAGCACAAATTCTTGATCTTCTACTCTCTCCCGGATCCAGTGGTACCTCCGTTGAATATGTTTCGTCCGGGAATGGTAGGCCACGTTCTTTGCAAGGTGAATGGCACTTTGACTATCACAATAGAGCTAGTATTCCTCCTGTTGGATCCCTAGCTCTCTGATGAAGTCCTTCATCCAAATTATCTCCTTGCCGGCTTCCACAGCTACCATGTACTCCGCCTCCGTGGTTGACAACACAATCGTCTTCTGCAGCCTCGACTGCCATGATACAGCTCCCCCTGCATAAGTCATGACATATACGGATGTCGACCGGTTGGTATCTACATCAACCGACATATCTGAATCCGTGAATCCATCAAGTTGGGGATTACCGGAGCCGAACCGGAGACACATACTCGAGGTGCCTTTCAGATACCGGAGTATCCACTTGACCGCGTTCCAGTGCTCTCCCCCTCATCGGTTAGCAACTCATGCTCTGCATTCGGAAATCTCCGGGGGGCTCTTCTCTCTCTAAGAGGATATCTCTGTCCTTGGTTTCTGACTACCGGTTCCTCCGTCTATTCCGATTCGGGATCTTGTCTGGTTCTGGTGTCCTCTTCTTCTTCTTTTTCGGTCAGTTCGGTTTCTTGTCCATATCCGGCTAGTTCATCGAGTGTCATCCGGTTACCGGTTAACATCCGGATTTCAACCGGGTATGTCCTTGTGTCCTCAAGCCGGTTTTCATTGGATGATCCGAAGTTCATCACCTTCATCTCCGACTCCCACTTGGCAATGGTCCTGTCTTCCATGAAGACTATGTCTTGACTCCGGAACACCTTCTTGTCGACCAGATCCCACACCCGGTAACCGAACTCATCATCGCTATATCCAAGGAATATGCATGGCCTGAACTTCGGATCCAGCTTTGCTCTCTTATCCTTTGCAACATGCCCATATGCGAGACACCCGAACACCTTCAGATGTCGGTAAGGCACGTCCTTACTGGTCCATACTCTTTGCGGTGTGTCTCCGTCCAAGGGTACTGAGGGCGATATGTTTATCACATAGGTCGTTGTTGTCAGCGCCTCAGCCCAAACCGTCTTGGGTAACTTTGCATGTGCCAACATGCACGAGACTCTCTCCATCACGGTCTAGTTCATCCGTTCTGCTAGCTCGTTCAATTCTAGCATCTTCGGCACGGTAAATTCGAGTCGGATTCCCTTCGACTAGCAGTACTCTTCGAACTGCCCCCGGTATTCTCCTCTGTTGTCCCCTCGAACCGCCTTCAGCTTCCGGCCGGTTTCTCTTTCCACTCTCGCGTGGAGCTCCTTGAAGACGGATAACACTTGATCCTTCGTCTTCAATGGTGAGACCCACAACTTCCAGTTGTAGTCATCTATGAACGTCACGAAGTACTGCGATCCGGCATGTGACTTCGTGTCCACTTGACACACATCGGTATGCACTAGCTCCAATGGTGCATTCCATCTCATCGGTGGTCTTGACAGAAGGAGGTCCGATTTTGCTTGCCGGCCAAGCAATTGGTGCACTTCTCAAGTCGCGCGTCCTTCACTGGAATGAGATTGTCTTCGGCAAGTCTCTTCATCCCCTTCTGGCTCATATGACACAATCTCTTGTGCCACAGCTCACCGGTAGTGTCGGATGCTACGTTCACTTCTTCTTGGCATATCCGGGAATTCATCAAGTACAATGTGTTGACCTTCCGGGCTCGAGCCACTATTAGGCTCCCTTTGTTGAACTTCATGACTCCGTTCCGGATGCTACCCATGTAGCCTTCATCATCTAGCCAACCAGCTGATATCAGGTTCAGTCGAACCTCCGGAACGTGTCGGACATCCTTCAGCAGCAACTTGCATCCGGTTGATGTCGTCAACAACACATCACCTATGCCGATGATTCGGCATGAACCTTCATTCCCCATCAGGACACAATCATGATCACCAGTTGTGTAGGATGAGAAGCATCTCCGGTCCGGTGTCAAGTGGAACGACGCTCCGGAATCGACAACCCACGTTGTCTCGTCACCGACAAGGTTTAACTCATTCTCTTCGGCAATGAGCATCAATTCCTCTTCACTTGTCACGATCGTCGACGTTCCTTTCTTATCCGGGCCTCTCCAGTCCGAACCGTTTCGGGCTTCTTCGAATCGGTGGTGCCGGTTTCTTTCTCTTTCCGGAAATGCCAACAATTTTTCTGGAAGTGTCCTGACTTCCCCCAATAGAATCACGTAGTCCTCCCCCTTGACTTCGACCTTGTCCCCAATTTCTCCCGGTTTTGGGGACTCCGATACCGACCTCTTCCCCAGTTGTGATCATCTTCCGTGACCAAGGACTTCGGATCGGTTCCAGACTCCCGGTCCTTCCGGTGAGCTTCTTCATCTAGCAAGCTTGACTTTACCCTTGCTAGGGACAACTGCTTTCTTTCCGGCTCGGCGTTGCCCAACGTGACAACTAACATCTCCCAACTATTCGGGAGGGAACCGAGCAGGAGCAATGTGAGTACCTCATTGGCGAGAGGTACTTTCAACGAGGTTGCTTGATGCATTAGCCCCTGGAAGGCATTCATGTGCTCCACCATACTGGAGTCGTCTTGGTACCGGAGCCTCACTAGCTTCTGGAATACCGAAACCCGATTAACGGCATTCTTGTTCTGGAACATGATGTCGATCTTCTCCTAGAGTTCATGAACCTTGCTCTCTTCATTGAAGTTGTTGTACAAGCTCATGTCGATGAAGCACCAGATGTATGCCATCATCTTCATGTGCATCACCTCCCACACCGTGGCGTCGATTTTATCGGGTTTCTTGTCCCCGAACTGAACCGACAACCACAGATCTTTAACCACCAGCATATCCCTCATCTTTGACTTCCACAATAAGTAGTTGGAGCCGGTGAGCTTGAACATGCCGCCAAACGATTCTTCCATTTCCTGTGTTGTTCGCTTTGATACCATATTGAGAAGAATAGCGCGGAATATTGTTCGGCCACAATCGAGTCTTGAATCACAACAATGGGAATGAAACACAAAAATGGGGAGTAGAGAGTACATGGAATATTTATGTGGATACCCCTAATAGGGAAAACCCACGGGAGCCTACGGACTCCAACTATCACTATATGAGAGGAAATACAAAGAGGAGACACAGAGGCAACGACCTCGTGCTTGGGATCTTCGCCAGAAGGCGGTTATAACAGAAAGTGCTCGTAGCTACTCTCTCGCTCTCTCTCACTCTCTATCTGTACAATAGTTATACACAATATATGACAACAACCCCTAAAGTGATTGCCCTAAGTCAAATTTATACTTATATGAACTTAGGGCTATTTACAAATATAGCCTCAATAGGCTTACTGAAAACATATTTACAAATATGTCTTCACTTCCGGCCCACCAAGACCATCCGATCCGGTTTCCAGATCTCTTCCGGTTCTCACCGGGTTCACTCCATTCATAACCGGAGCCCATCCGGAGGGATCGATTTCCCAACAATTGATGGGTGCCATAAAAGATTATTTATGGTTTTCAACCAAAACATCTTGGTCATATCTCGTCTATATAGTACTTTGGTTAGGGTATGAGTAGTCATGGTTGTTTTGATGGTCTTTCCATGCTAGTCTTCATTGGTATGAATCATGATGGCACTTGCCTCAGCATGTCCCAAAATTGGCTTCTCTACATTCCTCAATTGTACTTTCTTAGGTGTGCAACTATTGTGTTTGGTGTTTGAAGGCCAATCAAAAAACTTCCATGACCATTACTAGAGTAAGGTTCAACAAAAGTTATACGCTTTTTGAGATACTACAAAATTATATAATGTTGTATAATCGTTTGGCTCACATCGATGATGTGGGTTCTTAATGCACCAAATCTCTATGATGCAAAGAGCAAGAAAATCCATGTTGAATTGATCAACCAAATCCATGCCTTGCCAATTGAGGTGCAAAGTTTCTTTTGGCTTCACTTTGAACTGAATGTAGTCACTAGCATGTTGGTATGTTGATTCTAGACTAAGATTGTAGATTTCAAGTAGAAATTCGCTCTATGGATTATTTGCTTCAGCCATGTCTTTTGCACTAGTTATGGTAGCTATTGGGTGAGTGGAGTCGTTACTCTTTTCCACATGCTTGGCTTAGTTAAAAGTCTATTAACCATAAGGTCATTTATTGGACATGCTCGTGCTTGTTGCACCAAAACTAATTGACCAAGATGAGAGAATATTATTATGAAGCTACAAATAATTCTAAAAGTAAATAAGCTATAATTAACACTTCCTAGAAAAACGAGGTTGGTTTATATAAAATGTTTATGCAAATATACAGAGTGGGGTTATAGTCATTGCTTTAATAAGGGTAGAGTTTGAGGCTCTAGGATACCTTTTCCTCCCACATCCACAATCTATCATCACTTCAATGTCTGCAATCTATACACCTGTGACCCCAACATCACAGGTGTATCATTACACATTGGTTTTAGAATACCCCTAATGGTTAATAGTGAGGTGTTATCTCTAAATCATTGTCATAGCAACACATGCTCAAGCCTTCAATGATTCCTAATAATGACTATCTAGGTATACTAACATGTCCTCCATCTCCGCAAGAAAGAGTCATCTTTCCCTTTGGCTACGCAAACTAGGGCTAGTCCAACATGACAATCTTTGCCATGCTTCATTCACCACCCATTTCATAAATCCCAATCATTGCATAGTAGTTTTGGCATACATATTAGATGACCTATGTAAAATGAGGAAGGACTAACTCAATTTGGATGCGTGCCATTCATTTAGCCTCTTTGCATCCTCATGCTCATAACTGAAAATAATAATAAACCACTTGTGCCTGAATGCAACTGATTGGAGAAGACAAGTTATTGTTGCTTTTTATTGATCATGTCATTGTTTCTCCTTCGAACCTACTTAAAACATTTTACATAAAGGAATAAAGTCCATAACTGCACCAGCTAAGCAAATAAATAACATCTCTATATAGATTTACATCTTGTCTTGTTGTCAAGACAGATTTAGAACAAAATTGCAAATCTTCCCTGATGGATATTTGGCACTACTTAAGAGAAACACAAGAGCGGGGTGTCATCAACATATTCCCAATTGAGGGTGAGAATCACTCAATAGAAGATGTAATGTTGCCAGACATATGTATTGGCATTTTGTGCACCAGGATATCTAGCATTAGAATCAATAACACATTTCTGGAGCACAAGTGCAAGAGTTGGATATAAATATAATATTATCTTCGCATAACAATTATCGAATACTGCGAAAAGCAGCACTAATTTTCAAAATTCCAGATTTATATCTGTTAAACTGTATGTCAGACATAAACCGGTAAGGTTACATTTCACAAACAAGAGGAATGTAAAAGGAAAATTAGTAGATAGAAGAAATCAATAATTCTCTTGCCCATCCAGTCAATACAAGCATATGGAAACTGCTTTTGAAATTGTAACAATTGAACCAATCTGATAGAATGCAATACGTGCTGCAAAAGTGAATCCTCATATTTTAGGATGCAGCTGCAAAATATATTTGTACCAAGGAAGGTAATGTAAAGGGCAGGAGATAGCACCATGATGGAGTGCAACTCTATCGTATCTCATCGCATTAATGGTATAAGTAGATACTCTGCATAGAAAAGCTGTATAAACAAGAACCACAATATAGTGAGGATGCCAACTAATTGTGCATTATCCATGTACAGTATTCTTAATCAATATTATTATTGTGCACTTGAGATAAATAAATCTCGGGCTCTAAAGTTATACCTCTCTTAATTCTAAACATGCGGTCACGTGTTAAGTAAATAGTCAAACGTAAGCTTAATACAAAATTGATGTCACACCGACTACAAAACAGGAACAGAACTGATAGCTCATAAATGAGTTTCATTGCATGCACTATTAGCTACAGAACCACTAGCAAGAAGTGTATGATACAGCAACACGTTAAAAGAAACAGATGTGCTGGACTCATTCATTACCTGTGTCTGTGTTCTAACCCAGGAAGATTGTCTTAACCAAGGATGCATTTGAAGGGAGTAGGATATTTTATTTACTTACATTTCAAGTTCAGTAACTATTTGTTACAGGCTTCTCACGTAATGGAGGATCATCCATTCACAGAAATATATTAGTATGAAGGCAAACCATTAAGGATAAATAGAGAATAGAGTGATGGAATTTTGCACCTTCCAAATAAACATGTAAAAACCACTAATCGCAGGTTTGCTCTTTAAATCGATATGCTTTGCATGATCCCACAAAATGTTGGCCAATATTGCATGACCAATTACCTGAAAATCAGAGTGCACAAAAAAAACAAATTTTACAAATTTTCAGATCCATACCACATTAATACATATCCTATAGATTATTGTCAAGAATCACAGAAGAATAAATTAAACTTACCATGGCAATCCTAGACCACATTATATCAGAACTGATGCCTATCAATATTGCCACACCATATGCTGCTAAAAGCAGATAAATGCAAAGCCAGAAAACCTGTTTGAGTCATGAAGCATATGACGTCAAATCTCCCAGCTTAACAAATTAATGTGTTCTCAATATGCATAAATATTATGCAACAATCAATGATTATTGAAAAACTAACCCGTTCTTGTCCCAGTTGGACTGTATATGATTGAATGCCAAAAACTCTGTCACCTTCAAGATCTGGAATATCCTGCTTCACCAAACTCAAACCTATTATGAATCTGTAGTTTCACAGAGAAAAAGCTCTATAGTAACTCATTGATGGTCACTAATGTGCATGCATGAAACCAGTATTCTAACGAACATACCTTAAATAAAGCTATGACAACAGAGAAGAAGCACATAAATCCTGTTGCAAAGAGAAGAGGCCTTGATAAAACTGCAGCTCTATGGAAAACGAAGGTCTGCAAATTCAACAAATAACAAAGTTTAATTGGCGAGAATACTGAGATATAAAACAGAAAACGTTTAAAATTGTTTCTTTTTCCCTCGGAAAGATAATCCTAAAATGAAACCTTCAGGTAGCTGAATATAAACTCTACTCTCGCAGAAAAAAAAGTACCAGTAATCATATAGAAGGCAATCCAGGAGGTTATAGCGTGAAATGGCTAAGAGCTTCAAATTGAGATCATGAAATGTATTTTTAAGAACATTTTCTCATACATATATAAGGCTCTCCCACAAACACTTCAAAACCAATATTGGAAATTTAGAAACAATACAGCAACCCACGCATCTAGATGTGGTCTCCATTTATTCTTTCTTGAGGAATAAAAAGGGCTAAATGTTAATTGTGAATCATAAAATCCTAAATATAACTAAGAAGACAAAGTAGAATCTTCATAGTGAATCATCACTATATGATATCGCGTTATAGTTATCATATCGATGATAGACATATGAAAAACATAACGTAATTGGCATTTGATAGTTCAAATATGAATTGATGTTCCCTGCATTTTTTGCAGGCCGTCATTGAACAATGTGGTGTTTCTAAACCTCCATCAGTAATCACATTAATAAGAATGGTCAGAATAGGTCAACTCCACAAACTTAGCACCAAGATGAAGATGCATAAAGACTCGAATAGAGTGTATTGTGCCAGGAAGTTGATGTCAAGAATACTGGCAACACACATAAGCTATATGATGTAGACAGGTTGAGGTAGCAAGCAATGCAAGAGATAGTTACATAGTACTCACTATTAAGGATTATTGATGTTTGGGTGGTGGAGGACATCAATAAGGAAATCTAATGATTCTGCTTGGTTTTTCAACATGGGCCGAATGGTACCTCAGTACAAGAATACCATAGGAAAAAGGGAAAGAGCTTTCAAATCCCTGTGTAAAAAAAACTTAAGGAGGTTGTGATCCTTTGAATGAGAATTTTATTTTCATCTTAATTCTGAGAAGATTTTCATCTTTTATTTCAAACTTTGTAATGCTTCTAACGTTCAGTCTCTTCTACATCTTCTGTCTCTTCTATCTTCTGTGACAGTCATATCTTTGTGGAGTCGGGTAGTGGATTTATTCAAGAGTGAGTGAATGTGAGTGGTGTGATAGGCCACACCCTGAGAATGTTTCTTCAACATTGATGACACATTAGTTATCTCCTCCAAGGGAGTTAACAAACAACAAGTTTCTAAATAAGGAAACCCTAGAAATTACGTGGAGATATTATTAAAAGTAATGAAATGGATTTGGAATCATTTTGAAAGAAATATGTCATCTTTACTGGAAAGCTTGCATGCAATGGAACCTGTGATTGAACTAAAGAATGACAAACACAATGATTGTGAAAGCCTTAAGGTGACAACAATATATAAAACTACCATGCTAAAGAAGGCATCAAGTACTATAATAATGTAAGGGAATTCTTTTTTGCAGCTCCACAAAATGAAAGGAAAGGTGGCACATGCTTCAGTTAGTAATGAAAGGAACCATGGAGCATGCTTTAAATTTTAGGAACTAGAAACTGTTGTACACCATGCCCCATACAGTTTTTTGCATCCATGCAATTGTAAAAATTCTGGTGATGGTGCTGAACAGGGATGCAATGCAACAGCAGATAGGCAAGTAATTTGTGAAGCATCTTCAATCAAGAATCTATACTGACTATTGGATATGCTACAAGGAATACTTAATTACTTAGTTATTTGAAGCCCCAACAAAATTGCAAGTTAAAACAGAATTCCATGCATGGGTGTTTCATAAATCACTTGGTTATAGAAAAAGCACAAAGGAATTACTCAAATAATTCTTCCTTTGCTTGGCCCATTAGTTATATGTTCATTTCCCAGTCACACTCGACGCAAAATGCCCTTCGCTAGCGACATGATTTCAATCATTTTCTTTGAGCTTTGGGGTTAAAATAACCTTTAGGGCCGAGAAATTGCGAACAAAGTGATAGAGTGGCTTGATTTGGCAATAACAAGCATGCTGAAGCCATAGTCGAGGACCGACATGGACATTATTTTCAGGCATAGCACAATGACAGCACTTGATTTATGATAGCACCTCCGGGTTGTGACACAATATTGAACAATTATGATTGGGTGTTGCATGGCCAAGATAGATGGTTCCATTTTAGAGTTTGAGCTAAGCAACTAGGGTGAAAGTCAGAGCCACAGAGTGTCGGATAGTGTTTGGGAAAGCACTTTTTAGGAGACTATGCATGACAATGAACCAGATACTCACCATGAACTCCACAATTATTCAGGGAAAATCTAACAAGTCCATGAGAATAATCTGTTATGCCCCCGCTATGGTGAGCATGGCTTTCCAAATCAACATATTCAACTCCAATTTCCCCATAAATGGCTTCACTTGTATCAAATAATGAGGCTTTCCAGTTCATGCATTGAAGTCTCCTATTAGCAGTATGTTTTCAGAACTGCATTATCATATCGCGTTTGCATGTAGTCGCAAATACAGTGATTCACCAGAATGTGAACCACTGAGCAGGCATGTGGAAAATAGCAAACTGCCATTTAGAACTCTCTTAGGTTTTCACCAGAGATCCAAATCCACAGTTATTATGAATCGAAGTCTTATGCACCACACACAGTCTATCCCACATTTCTTCTTATTGTGTAAGCAATACCTGTAGAGATGCATTGTAATTTCATAAAGCCATACAATACTGTTACATAACCCTGCACCATCATGCAGACCTATATATGATAATAATCCTCTCCCTATTAACTCTCGTAAAGCATTAACACTCCTTAGTACTCGATCACACAACCTAGGTATTGAAGTTGCATTATGGAATCAAAATCAGCCAAATATAAAGACATGTAAGGTATGCAAAGAAGGGCTAGTAGAGGATGAATATCACTCACTTTTTACATGCTCTGCATATAGTGCAATTCGTGAAAGCTATGATGATATACTAAGAGGGGGGCGATGACTTGAGTATCATACTAAAGAGAACACCCAGAAGGTTGAGCTCATATGTGTATGCTTTATTCACACACCGAGACTTTGTGCTTCAAAGTATGAATTCCCTTCTTAGGAAGGAGACACACATCAAGATAACTTTTGTGCTTAGGTCCTATGGGTCAACATTAGCCTCTCTATGGACGCTAAAAAATATCTATCTATCTATCTACCTAGCACATCCCCTTGCTTTTTGTCTCCACGTCTTCAAATAGGATCATTAATCTTTTCCTACCCTCCACTAATCTCTTTTACAAGAGTTTTTCCATTTTATCGTGCATAGCACTTTTCTCCCCACAACTACCCTCAATGTGTAGTGCCCATGCTTTCAAACTCTTCTTCAATGGTCACCTCAATCACTTCCACTTGACTCATTTGCAGTTCTTTGTGTTCATTTCTATGTGAGCATTCTTCGTCTCTGATGTATCTTCAGCCACCTTTGCCCATGTTTTCATTTCTTTTTCTTTCTTTCTTTGGCCACCTCTAGTTCAGTTCCTTTTTAAGTTTCATCACACCATCAAGATTCGCTTCATCATTTCCACTTCATTCATTGGCATTCCTTTGTGTTTTAATAAGCACAGGTCACTCTAGTTCTGGTTCTTGTGTTCCAGTGTCGTGGGACTATCATTTCTTGTGTGAAATTAGCTATGTGGTTATCCCTAGACTTAACATGGCTGAAGGTGTAAAGAATTTGTGTGAGAAACTGCTATTCCAGCATATGGACAGAATCCACCCAATCAGACAGTTTGTGTTGTGTAATAAGCACAGTGATTGGACCTAGAGTGTAAGTCCAGCGTGCATGTTTCACGGTAAACTGTAGGCACAACACATGTTGCCGTGGGATGACATAGTTAAAATTTACGGTAGATGGGTATAGTGATAACATTGATATTTAGCAGGTTCGCAAAAAGTCACCAACACTGGCAATTTGTGTCATTTGAGCATAGTGATTGGACCTAGATCTCCAGTTCAACATTGATGTTCTCATGGAAAAATGTTGAAGTGGTGACACTTGGCACCCTGGTATGACAAAGAAGAGAGATTTGTGTCATTTGAGCATAATGATTGGACTTAAGAGCTCCCGTTCCACATAGATGTGTATGTGGAAAAATGTTGATGTAGCAACACTTGTCACCCCGGTATGTCAAGGAAGAGCGACTCTTACTTTTGCTATTTCTGCAGTTTTAGCATGTAAAAAGGTTGTGCAGATCAATTCAGAATTTTTCTATCAAGAAAATGTCTCATGGTGACCATTACCATGCTTTGCCTCCTTGAAAACAGGGATTAAAGTCTTGGGTGATATCAAATACAAATAGTGGAGTCTTGAGGGTGGATGAACAAGGGAACAGAGGATAATTTGTGCTTAGGATGTGAAGAGTTCTTAACAAATTCTTCATGAAGAGATGCAAAGGAGATTGATATTCCATTTAAACACAGTATAGTGTTCTAATAACAATATCAAGGGAACATTGGCAAGCATCTACCATTTCATGGCCCCTAAGACCGTAATTAAAGTTATGGAGACAGTTGAAGTCCTTTTTTTTTCATTTTAGATTGGCCCCCAGTAGTTGTAAATTTTAAAAGTCTATACCAGTTATGATCACACACAAAATATACTAGTCACATTGCACCAGTCTAAACCTGCATGTGGAGATAGAAGGCTAGTTGCACCACAATCGCCCTGACAGAAAGAATGCAAGTAGCTGCCGCAAAAGCTGATCGCTTCCAACGCAAAAATGGCAGCTGAAATACAGTACATCAGCTCCATTATAGTATGAAGTAAATCATGATGAACTGAAAGATAAACCATTCCAAAATGGTGTTCTAGTTGATACCATACCTCCATTGAATAAGCTGTCCCAAGAATGAAGCTCACTGTAAGAGCCCATAGTAAAGGTGTGGACCCTATGTACACACCCATTCCAAGGCTCTGTAAAATATATGTTTAGTTACAGGATAATGACCTTTTAAACAATATTGTCAGGCCTCTCAAAAAAGAATAATACCAGAATGGCAAACGATGTCACTATGGCTATCCCTGTATTGAGTGAGAATTCACCAGAAGCCAATGGTAAAGTTGGTTTATTGACCTGCAAGGGGAGATGGATCCAGGAAACGAGTTCTGTTGTAAGTTTCCTTAAAGATCGTAACCCTCTGAGAGAATTGTGCTATATAGAGTGCTTTTGCAAATAAAAGCATAATGAAGAACTAACTTATCATAACTTCAAAGAATTACCTTATCAATTTCAATATCATAAATCTGGTTTAAACCCACAATATAGAAGTTCATAAACAATGCCGGAATAAGGGCCTGAAACAGCGAATAAAAAGAGATAGATGAATGTATCCAACATGTGGAAGACAGACTGAAGAGTGAAAAGCTCTAGACATTAACACATTTGCTGACAGTGAATTGGTTCTGATAATGTAAATGTAACGACTCCAGAAAATACTAAAGCTAGATTATCAAAACTATCTGGTCATGAGTTCAATATCCTTACCTGAATTAATCCAATTGCAAAAATTGAAGAGAAATCTGCAAGTCTCTGAATGGAAAGCAATGAAATGGAGAGAATACCTAAAGCCTGTATCATAAATAAAAGAAAGGCTATTACGTTATGAACATATCTGTGCTCAATTGATTAACACCTCATCAGCCTCCTTTTAACAATAAGATAGCTTCTGGTGCAGCATTCCACTCAAAGAGAAAGCAATCAACAAGCATGAGGTGTATGGATCTTAGTACATTATTAAGTATCGTTAGGAAAGAATTATAAAAATTCACATATAATATATGTGAGTGTAAAACATAGCAGCAAGAAAAAATCAATTTCTGCGAGAACGAAAGTTATTACCGTGCCGATCACAGTGTGAGGCCTTGTGAAGCGATAAAAAGCATCAATCCATGGTGGAAAATATAGGGCAATGTTGTCAACAACTGCTGGAACAGATTCTCTAGATGGATCCCGATCGTCATCAACAGACCTTGCGGTAGCTCGGCATGCAAAGCTCCCAGGATGTGCAGATCGACCCACAGGTCTCCATAATCGTGTCTTGTTGATAGGGATACGATGTATATTCCCTGCCACAAAGCTTTCTGCAATTTCAAATACACAATGACCCTCATAGAAATAATTGTAATGAAAAAGACATTTGTAGTCTCCAGAGTAAGAAGAGTAGAAAAACGGTAGTATTTGATTGTACATATCTGGCATGTATGTAGAAGTATTCTTCTCAAGGATTAAAAAGAAGAATCTGTAACCTTAACAACAAAGGTTGTAAACGGATCCATGAAATGCATGCATACTCTGGTGCATGGAATGGTAATGGTTGAAGAAAGATAGGATAATAAAAGGTTCCATTTTTTCAAGAATTTTCTAAGCAAGGGAGTGTGTATGCATGCCGAGATGGGGAGGATGAAGACAGAGGAGTGGACCATGAATTAGCAGATATAACTGGTACTAAATAGAGAGGGAAAGTAGAAAAAGTGAAAATAGAACATAGACACGGTAATATTCGCATCGAATGCAGGCATATATACAAGAACGAAATGGGCCATGATTTTGATCAGATAAAACGCCGGAAAACAAAGACCAGATGTGAAGAGGCAAGAATGCTGGGGGGGGGGGGGGGGGGGGGGGGGGAGAAGGGGTAGAATTACCAGGATTGGGACGAAGAGATATTCGAGCAGGCGACCTAATAGGTGAATTCTTCCAGCTGCTGCAGGCGATGGGCGGCACTGTAGGATAGCGAGGGCGGGTGAAGTGCGACGAGGCGGGAGGTGGGGTGCATGCTGCTGCTACTTCTGTGGCTTGCAGGAGAAGAAGATTCATCGTCAAGCGCAAGCTCTCTAAGCGCAGGGAGATGGCGGCATACTAAGCGGGCGAGGTCTGGTAGCAGAGAGCAGGCGGGCAGAAGACAGAGAGACAGAGAAAACAGAAAGGGAGAGAAAAACAGAGACGCAGATAGACAGAGAGAGAGTGTGTGTGTGTGTGTGTGTGAGTGTATGGAGCATACAGTACGAATGCGTATGTTTTCAATACATTCGTATGCTTTTTTTAACCCACGTTTTACCTTAAAACAATTTTTACCTTATAAGTTATAATAAATAATGAATACAAAAGTATGGTATTTACTATTTACCATACTTCGAGGGTGTTTTACCATTCTCGAATACTTGAACCATCCTCGAATGCGAATGCACGTATGGTTCATACTATGGTACTATGGAGTATTTAAATGAAGAGAATATATGCATGCATGAATAATGAATGTAGTAGAGAGGTGAGAATGTTAGATTTCGAACCCAAGACCTCTAATGATTACTAGTCTATTCAAACTTACTTACTACTAGTGGGAGTCAATTAGACACTTGTTAACGTCTCCCAATAGAGTCCAAAAGGTCATGGGTTCAACCCCTTCATTCCACAGTGGCATTTAATAAAATTAAGAGGATATATTGTATATATAAGTAAGGTGAGAAATTTGGTTTCACACCCCCAACTCATAGTGCTAGTAATCAAACAACTTTTACCAATAAGGTAAGCTGCTTAAGGTAAAAATCAAGAGAGATAGAGAGGGGGGCATAGTAACATAGATTTATTACAATGCCCGGTTGCTGAAGCCATTTGAGTGGTTATATATCGCAAATTTGGGCATTAGGAACAGGAATTTTTTTGTCACATTTTAAGTTAGGTTTCATTGATGGTGTTAAAGCTCTACACAGGCCATCATATCAAGTCGTGTTTGACTACCTTAGGTATTGGGGGATTTGGTTTAAGTAGGCCGTGAGAAATGGGTTATTGTTTGATGGACTTTGTGGGGGTACCGCAACAACACCGTAAGATAAAACAAAAGTTCATTTGACAAATTTTGGCATTTGCAACTATGTTGGTGGGGGAGTTGTCCCAAGATGAGGTAAATTTATGTCATATAGTATTACAACACTTGATACTTTAGAGAGTTTGCCTTGCTATATCATTGTTAATGAAATACTAGATAGAGCAAGGGTTGTATTACCATCTTGTTTTAATAATGAACATATATTTATGGGAGAAAAAAAACAAAAAAGCGGGCATAGTCTAAAGATACTAATACAACAATGCATACGATTGAGAGCCCCCAACCAACCAACGATATCCTCCATCCATTGCCATCAAAATAGGGAAGGGCCACGGGAACACCTCTCGGGAAATAGGGCCCCTACTTGCCTTCACCTCCAACCTCTTTCTTGGACAATGGGAATGGGACACACACAATGAAAAAGGGGGGGATGTGCGTTTGCCGAATGCATTGTTTAAACTCTTCACACCACCACCACAGTTCGTAGATTGTTGATCTCCTCTTGCATACCTATGCTTAACTCCACCATGCTTGATTTTGGACCATGGAGGAGCATTCTTCAAATGTGGGGTGGGGAACGTGCGGTGGTGGCGGCGATGGTGATGGTGATGGTGATGGTGATGGTGAGTGCAAACCTTTTCCAATCGACCATACCCGTTTCCACATCTATCCTATACTTAGTTGGTGTAGGACCCATGCTTTTGTGCCATGTACGTATGTTTAAGTTCACGATTTTGAAGTTTTGAATTCATACCATAATTGCCTTGTCGTGATTTGATGGGAAATCTGATATCCTCTATTTTCAATCCTCGTGCTTTTATGAAAATGAAGCTTTTACTCGAAAAAAAGAGGATGATTCGAGATTGTTTCTAAATTCTAACACAATCAACTAAAAATATATATAATATGACTCCTAAAGGATTCTCCATCTCTCTGTCCCTCTCAGTGATGACTTTTGAATGATGAGATGTTAGAAATTAGACTAGACTCTAGAGTGTGAGATGTAGAGGGATGTTAATTATATCATATTTAATCATACATTTTTTTATGTCAAAGATGTACATAACGTGTAATAAAAAAATAACATCGCTTCAATCATGTCACATTGCATTCATATAGACACGAAACATTGAATTACCATTTTCAAAAATCTATCAAGTACACACATGTGATTGTTTCCATAGAGCTTGAGTCAGAGCATTGAATTACAATTTTCAAAATATGATGTGGCGCCAAAAAGGATGGGTTTAGATCATCATAGTCTACAATGTACATGTGTTTCATAAAACTCTTCTATGGTCAAAAGTTTTGGCCTTCTTTAAGTGTCATCATCCCCTTGATGCTAATTGAATATACGTACATATATGTATATAACTCGAGGGTACACCTACTTTTCATACATATCTAACACATGTGACAAGCTACACATGTACATCACTGCAATCTTCTTTCTTTCTTTTTTATCGTAATTCACTTACCCTGTTACACTACAAGTACGAAACCCAATTTTACTCACCTCTCTATTATATACTCTTTTCTTTTTTATCGTAATTCGCTTACCTTGTTACGCTACAAGTACGAAACCCAATTTTACTCACCTCTATATTATATACTTCATACATATCTCTTAATTCACTAGATGCCACTGTGGAATGTAGGGGTTGAACCCATGACCACCTGGTCTCCATTGGGCAACCTTACCAACTAAGCTACATCCATCTAGGCACATCACTGCAATCTCTACGACTTATATGTTTTTTTTTCCCTCCTACCATCTGTTAAGCGTTTGGATCGCACCACGTACGGTAATGAAGAAGAGCACATCAACAAGGACGTAGTATGGCTAAAGGACCTACGAAGAGGAAATGGCAAGAGGAAAGTGTGAAAGGTCCATACCCTAAATGTAAATGCTATATAAACCACATGGTGGTGACTTTGTAAGGGTTCTTCCATTGGTAAAGATCTCTCTATTGATTAAGAGCTAGAGCTTCCTCTCCTCCTTCTTGACATAACCTTTAAGCTTAAGAGAGATTAGTGAGGTGTTTTGTTAGAGAACACTAATCTCTCTTCATTGTTGGTGCTAGACCTCTTAGCAAAGAGGGTTAATAAACATATTCATTACTCTTATTGTCTATATTCATTACCCTATTGTCTATAAGAGCGAGCTTGAGAGAGTGAGAGAGATATTGTGCTTAATCATCTATTAATCGTTAAGTGAGTGTGAGGCTCGGAGGTGCCCGACAACCATCTCTGCCTGATTTGCCATCAAAAGGGTATACGCTGGTCCGAACTCCGCAAACGACATCGAGGAGCTAACCCCATCGATACATAGATCCTACACATCTATTTGGCGTCATTGCCGAGGATACAACCGACGCTTGAAGCCGATTTTCGAGTGGTCAAACACTCGTAGGCAACCCACTTAACGAGGGAAGAAAATCGTAAGGAAACCACTATTTGTGTTAATTAAAAGGCTCGCTATTCACATTTTAATTAAGTTAAGTTTCTGTTTTTTATACTCGCTATTTCACATTTTAATTAAATTAATTTTCTGTTTTTTATGCTCATTATTTCACATTTTAATTAAGTTAATTTTTTGTTTTTTTAGTTCTAATTTACCCTTCCTTAATTGCCCGAACATTAGCAAGCTATTCGTCCGGTTAACGCTAAGCATTGTTGAGATTTAGCCGTTGCAGGGCAAGAATAATCACCGCAATTCTCATTGATTACGATCATCCTACGGGATAGGAAATGGCCGTTTGCGCCAAGAAATTCAAATTTCCCACTCAAAGTTCGTCGAAAGTTCAAAGTTCGATAAGGGAAGCATCATTCGACGAAAGATCAAAGTTTGCCAAACACGTTGTCGCGTTGTTACGCGCGTGCATGTGGAAGGGGCAGGACCACGGGGGTCTTGGACTAGGGAGAAGAGGAGAAAGGTTAAGACAACGAATGGAAGATTAGCTCATAGCTCAAGAGGAGAAGAGAACGAATATGACATTATGATAGAAGAAGATGAAGAAGATGGAGTCAAGATACTCAACAAGAAGTTCGATTAAGAAAACATAAACGCTTTACAATGGTGGCCGCCATGGCCGCACCAAACGACTATAAGAAAACCCTAAAGGAAAACCCAAGAAGAAAACCCTAATCGAACCCTAACGCTCGACCTATGTGGTATACCTCGCACACTCAAAATAGGCAACCCCCACAATGGTGCCTTCTCTCTCCTTTTATAGCACAAGGAGGGAAGACCGCTTACAAAAGTGAGACTAAAATATCCCCTTTCATTCAAAGGGGATATTTGCCTTGATTTGGGGAGGGTGAGATTGATGGCCCCTTAACTCCCACCTCCTCACAAACAACTAGGTACCTATGTACCGCATAGTACCTCTCTCTCTCTCTCTCGCATGGATGTGCGTACAACCACATCTCCTTTATACCTTTATTACTATTACAAATACATTATGTACGTGTGCAACGTTGCACATCGCTCTTTGGCTCTCGTTGCTCGGGTTTCCGCTTGTGGACGAAAATCTTCACGACAACGCATCTTTCGACGAAAGGTCAAAGTCATATTAGTATAAATAGCCGAAAAGTCATAGTAGTATAAATATGACTTAGGGCAAACTTAGTGTAGGGTAGTTGTATTCATCTCTTGTTGGCGCAAGATTTGAGTGTGTAATTGTGTACACAGAGAGAGAGAGAGAGAGAGAGAGAGAGAGAGAGAGAGAGAGAGAGAGAGAGAGAGAGAGAGAGGAAGAGGTCGTTGCCTCTATTGTAACCGCCGCCTGTGGCGAAGATAGTAAGCTCGAGGTCGTTGCCTCAGTGCTTTACTATTGTACATTATGATATAGTGATAGTTTGTAGTCTGTGGGTTGTCGTGGTTTTTCCCTAGTTTGGGTTTTCCACGTTAACATCCTGTGTACTCTTCTCTTCACTGTGTCGTGCGTTCATTACTCGTTTTCTGTGTTATTTTTTTGTCTTAGGCTCGGTTGTGGCCGAGCATTGTTCATCGGGAGCATGTATTCCTGTCACTTTCAACGAACCCACATCCTTCGATGAAAGATCAAAGTTTGTCAAACCCTCATCTTTCGACGAACCCACATCCTTCGACAAAAGATTAAAGTTTTCCAAACCCACAAAGTTCAACGAAGGATCAAAGTTTGCCAAACCCACAAAGTTCGACGAAAGATCATCTTTCAACGAACCCGCAAAGCTTGACAAGAGAACATGGCCGGATCCTCATGGATAGAGATGTTCAAAACCCGACCCGCACGCCAGGAGGAGTCCACACAAACCAACCAAACACATAGTGCTAACCCATCTAACCCAGCTCGATACCACGGAGGGTGGTTATCCCCGGGGACACTACCAAACATGAACCTCCCATCGAGCCTAGCAACTAAAGCACCTCTCAACACACCCCGGAGAGCCCAATGGCAGACCCACTCAACGTAGAGCGACACATACGGGATGTCGCACAGGAGTTACGTGTGATAGAACAAGAAATCAATATATGGACGATGCAACTCGCGAAAGGAGGACAACTGGAAAGCATCACCCGAGATATCGAAGCCGCTTTGGCAAAAAGGAAAGACGGGTTCGCATGAGTGCAACAAAAACTTCACCTCCTATAAGCATCGTCACATACGCACCGTCGAGGCTGTGAGCTCAGCCCCGCGCTGCATTCGAGCACAACGGGCGACAGTCCAAACGAAGCCTACACGCAATGACACCTGACACCACCACATATGGACACGACCCCTACACCCGACCAAACTGCCTCGGCATCCCCAAACGCCGAACTCGCACTAGCGTTACAATCTATCCAACCCTCGTGGCATTGATGGAAAAAGAGCGAGCGCCCACAAACCATTCGAGAAACCATACAAATGACAGCGGGAAGAGTGCTTCCATTTCTAAACTAGTACCCCATTTTCTCGGTTTCGGTGACGCCTATGATCACGTAGAGAGGTTCAAGCAGATATGTCGAGCTTATGAGCTCCTCACAAAGATCACCAAAGTAGCCGCATTCGGACTTACACTTGATGACCAAGCCAGAATTTGGTTTAGAACCTTGAATGAGGACATTGTCCCGGACTTCGAGTACCTCATCGAAGATTTCCTGATAAACTTTGCTCGTCGAGGGAAAAAATGGAACCCGATCGACCAACTTTTCGCCCTCAAGCAAGAAGCGAACGAGACGATCAGGGACTACATACGCCACACGAAAACCCTACACCATCATTGTAGCCCAAGCGACAAGATGTCTGATGACAAATTCATTAGCCGCTTCATCAATGGGTTATTCGATCCGACGCTCCAAAATTTCCTGATTGCCAGGATGTGTCGATCGTTCGCTGAAGCCTGCACGGTAGTGATGACTTTCGAAGATTCAATGAGTGGGTTACGGATACCCACTCAAGCGCCTACGAACAACTGTGAGAAGCCCTCCGACTCCACTCCACCCACGCCACCGAGACCACCCCGTATAGAAAGACCCCAAGAATACGCCCAAAGAGAACATGTAAGGTATACAGTATACCATGGCCATCACACGGTGTCGTGAAATACGAAAGCTTCATATTAAAAGTCTACAAAAAGATAAATACGTAAATAAAATATATCTTGATAATGTTTTACAAAGGTAATATTAACAACACACTATGATAATATTATACATTATATGTAGAGGAAAATAAAAAATATATATATTATATTACATGGACGAGGACTTGAGCCAATAACCCCCACCTTATGACACTCAAACCTTACCATTTAACCTATACTAATCATTTACGAGAGGTTATATTTGTTGTTTTATTTGAAGTAGTATATTTTAGTCTAAACCATGCAATACATCATATAGCAAATTACATGGGCAAAAGGGGACTTGAACCAACAACCCCAACCTTACGGGCATTCAAACCTTACAATTTAGCCTACACTTGTAATGTATCTAAACTATATGAGTTGTACTATTGTATTGTTTAAAGCATGAAATGTACCACATGTGCACCATATAGCGCACATGCAAAAGCCTCTCTACATGTGCACCATATAACACACATGCAAGAGCCTCTCTGCATGTGCGCCACATGGCCCACATGTAGAACCATCTCTTCCCTATAAAAGGAGAAGGGAGTATGGTCACAAGGGAAATCAAGGAATCATTGAATCATATTGAATAGAATTATTGTATGGAATTGAGCAAAATTATATTGTAAGAGATATCATAATAGAGAAAGAGTGAGAGAAGGTAAAAGCTATATACAATCTTTTTTTTTTATTGGAGAGAAGGTTCAATTGGAATATGCGGAATGCCTTCATTTTTTATTCGCAAGTGGGGGTGAGACAATATGTTCTAAAGTTAAAAGGACTTCTTTTGTGGCAATTGACAGTGCTAGAGAAGTCACGAAATCTCAACCAGGAAGAGAGAGAACTCTGCAAGGTCAAATATCATCATATTCGCCATTTGAATTAGTGTGTAGGGTGGCATTGAGTTTGGTGTCATAGTTTTCTTTAGATCCCTAGATAGAAGGGGTTCTATAGTTTGTTGTAAGTTAGTCATGGTGGTGTTTTTTTCTTTCATAATGAAAGCCATTATTTACGAAAGAGAGAGAGAGAGAGAGAGAGAGAGAGTGTGTGTGTGTAGCACATGGGAAAAGAGGGAAAAAGAAAGGGGGGCCAAAATATAAATAATAAAATTGAATGGCCTTGTGGTTAGGGTATCCTTATGTAGAAGAGGTGTAGAGTAATTTTTTGGCTAGAGCAGCTACATTAAAGTGTACTCCTTTTAATTACTTTTATATGAGGAAAGGGGCATTTGCATTTAATGCAAATGAGGCAGGAGGGAGGGGTTATTTTGGGTCCTGAATTTTCTTATTTTGGGGTCCTCTCTTCTTTTGGTTTTCTCTTCTTCATTGTCGGTTTTTGGTGGTCTCCTTTGGCCAGTTTGGGAGCTCGGGAGTGTTTGCTTTCTTCTTCTTCGTGTTCGTGATCTGTCTCTTTCGTGGTGTTGTCTTTCTAGAGTCTTCTTCTCTATTCTTTGTCTTCGTCGGGCTCACGTGGAGTCTCCATTGTGTTTGCGTGGGTCATCTTTGGTATATCTTTCCTTCCTCTATTCTTCTTGTCTAGGGTTTCGACACTCAAGTGAAAGCTACGATGAGCGGTTTTTGACGTTTGAAGGGAGGAGCTCTCCACACTTGGTGTTCACCATGGTGATCGATATCTTCGGTCTTGTGGCGACAAGCTAACACGTTGATTGTTCGTACGGAGGATAGAGTGGCACAAGAGCTCTACCGTAATTCAAGGCAACGTAACCATCAGACATAGTTGTGGTCTCGATGACCCACTCAACTCGCCTACATTGGAACTTCACTCCTATCATTTTCTTTCTTCTTTGCTTGAGCTTGTACCCCCAGTGTAATTTGAATCCCTGTTTTATAAAGGGCCCTTTTTTATATAATTTAGTGTCCACTTCCTAACACAAGGTCATATTGTCTCATAATGATGCTCATCGCATTAATCCTGTGTCTAAACTCTCCGTCAAGCATTCAAAATGACCTAGTTCGCATCGGCAAACTCTAACGGCTCGATACTCCGCGAGCATTTGCTCGAGCCCGAGACAAACACGCTTCTTCGACTAGCACAAATGTTCGACTAAGTTCGAATCTACGACTACGGCAAATGTTCAACTAAGTTTGAATCTACAAGCGAATGTTCGACTAAGTTCGAATCTATGACTAGTGCAAGCGTTCGACTAGCCATCTTCTTCAACTTACTCTCCCCCCTTTTATCTCCTCCATCTTATGCAAGTGCGTCTTCACGACAACGACATCAATGATCATCACATGGCATTAATTGATTCTCATGCCATCTATTTCATAACCTTGTCTTTAACAACAACTACTTTGATGGAAATTAATGATTGAAAGGACACCAAGGGCATAAACAACATTGAGTTGTGATTGACCCTACATGATAATGTCATTATGTGTGGACCATGGGGTGAATATTGTTTGCTTAGTAAAAAATGGTGGGCAAATAGAATATTGTTTTAACATGCATATTCAAAAAGGGACAAAGAGGAGGGAGAAAAAGGGACAAATAATTGTACCATTGAGAATCATATAAGGACTTGTGCATCGCATGAGAAAAGTATATATATCTCCATTAGGATGGGTGAGTGATCATCCTCTAAAAAAGTGTTTGATTCTAGGTTCAAAGTTGCGAAAATGAGCCACTAATGAATTTCAATTGTTATTGATAAATTTTGACTACTTATGCAACACAAATCTCCGGTTACATTGATTTTTGGACTATTTGTCAAGGATAAAAGTATATCAATCCCACACCAAGGTTTACCATGAGCAACTTGAATCCATTAAGACGATGTGTGGGTGCAATATGATTACATAAGATTATATTGGTGTTTACTTATGCAAAGTCAAATCATTATTTGAAAAAATGATAAATGTGCACTTTTTGTTTCCTAAGGATGAATGATTCATAATACATTATGGACAACCATCCATGGTCCCTAGAGGCTAGTACCTTTAGGATGAATCACCTCAAGGCATATATAAATTGCATGTGTGTGTGTGTGTGTGTGTGTGTGTGTGTGTTTATTTATTTATGTATGACCCATGGCATATATTTTCATAGTCAAGCTCATTCTCAACCTCATTTACAAGAGAACCCTCCTCCTATGTAAACACATATTACATAAGCTAAACTAAATGTAACGAGTCAAATTGTATAGTTAGACTTAGTACTAAATGGATATTCTCTAGAAAAAGCACAATAGGAAGTCCAAGGTACTGTTTAAGAGTTTACTCTAGAAGATAGTATTAAGTTCATAGATATTGTAAGGATTAGTGTAAGAAGTGGATGGATCCACCACTACTTGTAAGAAGCGATATAAAGAACCTCTTTCCTAATGTAAAATTAGGTGACATAATCGAATAACATAATTACTAAACATATTTATCATTATGATCCATGCCCTATTTTGCTTAATATATGCATATGTCATTATTGTGCTTACTATATTTGTATGTCATAATGGTGTCTTAATGCTCATTTCAAGATATCTTGTTATTGGCATGTTAATCCTCTTATCTCACTCTCTCACGTGTTATTTGTACTTATTGCATTAATTGCTTCCATTGCTTAATTACATAATTAGTTAGTACCAATTACTCATATACTTAGTTATCTAATTATTTTTTTAAATCAACTAAAAACAGAAACACTAAAAATAAACATTGCTTCATGGTAGTGCAACAATAAAAGAGGGGATGATGTATATGTTTGTATATGAATAATGGCATGTATAAACCAAATAAAAATAAAAATAACATCAAGGTCGTCGGTAGCTCAATTATTTCATGATGGTGTTTATCTATCTCCTTAAAGTTTCTAAAAAAATCAGAAAGAGTGTCTTGACTCTTTACGAATCAAGCCTATTTAAGAGTTGTCGGTGCACAAGCTAACCCCTCTCTTGAATTTTCCTAGGCGTGACATCAAGGCTTTAGCCAATCTTTGCAACCACAAGATTTATAATTCCAAGGACTTGCCCTAGGATTCATTTTTCTTCAATCCCTAAAACTAGCAAACCATGTTATAATGGGTCTCTATTGTCTTCGCCTAAATAGTTTTGTGGTCGTTGGTGCTTAAGAAAATTAATTTATCATGTTAGTTGTTAATTTGTGATTTTAGTGTAATCAAATCAACAACATTGAACAAGTCAACTTCAAGCTTAATAAACTCGAATACAAATAAGTTGTCAACTAGGTCAATCGGGTATAGCCCCTAGTTAATAACAAAAAACTTATAGGTTTAAGATATGCTTGTACTCTCACCTAGAGCCTCGTCCGAGTGGATACCCACCAACATGTTCTATTATCATTCCCAACAACTTAAAGGGTTTGTGGGCAACCAAAACCATGAGCATCCAACTAACTATAGTGGTAAAGGGGTGCAATTACCTTCATGGAGACAAGCACAACAGACGTCTTCAATGTCACGACTTGGCAACAACACTGCACCATCGATGCCTAGTACAAACATGATTGCCTACCACAACAAGTATGAACACGGGTTTAAGATCGATTGCCCCATGAAGAAATTGCTCAACATGATGTCTCTGTTTAATGTCGTGCTTTCTTGCGTCTTAGGGCTCGCCATGGTCACAACACCACCATCACCAATCCCTACATCGAAAAAGCCCCCTCGACACACCTAGTATGGTTTACTTTGTCAACCCCACAAACAAACCACTAATAGTTGATGCATGCTCATTGGTTGTTCACTTACAAATCAATTTGAAGTGTGGATTTGTAGATGGGGAAATCTCGTGTCCCTTTTGACTTGATGGAAAATGCTATATTCATGATCATACTTCTTGTACTGATCAATTAACCATCATTAGGAATCGGCAACAACTCAGTTTGAGGGTGTCAAACTCGAACCATTTAAAAAAATGGAAACTTAAACCGAACCGAACCATGAAACCATTTTAACCGAACTGAACCACGAAACCATTTAAATCGAACTGCGAAACTGTTTAAACTAAAACCGTTCAAACCGAACCATTAAAGAAAAGGCTTGGAACAGTCGTGAGTGTGAGGAGGACGTTATGGATATATCAGGAGAATCACACCTCATGTAGGTTGTTTGGGACTCACAACCCTTGTTTCGCAAAGGCAAGGAACAATTGGTGATATGGAAGCGAAGAAGAGATGATTCAATGTTTATCTAGGAAGAGAGATTTTGCAAGATCACACACACACACACACACACACACACACTCTCTCTCTCTCTCTCTCTCTCTCTCTCTCTCTCTCTATATATATATATATATATATATATATATATATATATATATATCACAAAGCAAGGCCACCGGTGGATTTGCTCGTGTGAGGATTCCATGGGCAAAGCTACGATGACTCAACTCACGGCTTAGTAGTGTCAGTGAATCCCTTGGGAGGCTTAAGAGGACCGCGAGATGACATTATGTATGTACATACTGTTGTTTCATCACAAATTTGAAATGCTGAATGAATTAAGGATATTTATTCCTCAAAATTTGTTTCTTATCCTAACCTCTTTTTAACCTTATGTGAAAGGCTCATACATTATTATGTATCTATGTATGTAATCTCCTCCTCTCCTTCCCCTGTTTCCTCTGCACTTCTCGTTGATTCTTCCTGGAAGGAACGAAACCACGAAGAGGGGGATTTCTTCTTCTTCTTCTTAATGGCGATACTTCAGCAGCACTACCTCCTCCCATTCTCCTCCTCCTCCACGTCTCCACGTCTCCATGCTTCTGCTTCTTCAACATCAACAACGACAATAACTACAGCGGCAGCCAGAAGAAGACATTTCCATGTCCTCTGCAATGCCATTACAGGTAATCCCACCCAATCCAAGTTGTGAGAAATTATTCGGTCATGGCCATATTGGGTCGATCACATTTGTCTCAGTGGTGTACAGGAAGACCTGAACTTCAAATTTTTATTTTTATTTATTTTTCCGGCTGATTTGTCTTTTCAATAAAATCTAAACAAAGGAAAGAAAAACACAAAACAAAATGATATGCTCTAGCTTCTTTAGCCAGCTCATATCGTCTCCCTTTATTTTCTCTATACCTTCATGACTTGGGTGTCCATATCCATTTTCTTCTCGAATTTTAGCTTTGCTTTGCATATACTGGAATAAGCGGTTTAATTTTGGGACTGTCTAGGTCACAAAGGGAGAGGTGATGAAGGTAATGCCAATAATGATGATGGCGACGACCAAATATTGTCTTTGGGAGGCCTACAAACATGACAAGAAGGTAATACTAGTAATCATGATGATAATGATGCAATATCATCTTTGAGAGGCCTACAAACATGACTTGTGAGAGAATCTGCTCCCGTAATGCAGAGCGTAAAACAAAGATACACATTTCTTATGGGATTTTTGTAAGGAGAGGAAGACAGTAAAAAACAAAGAGACGCATAGATATCGCCTGGTTATCCCCACTCATGACATTAAAGTGTAGCACCTTATTATCTTTTCTTCTTCTATGGCTGGCAGAAGTTTAGGTTATATATTAGCAGAAGTAGTTAAACAGAATACATTCTCCCTGTTGAGACTAAATCACTAAAATTTAAAGACGTCGTGTTCTCATCTTCTGATTATAAACATATCAGGATTCATGCTCAAAGTTGCATTTGTTTTATCTTCTTTCAGTCAATGCATATGGTTCATATAAAGAAACTGTTGGTAGTATGTATCAACATCGACCATCGTTTGACCGAGGATACTTGAATGTTTCTGATAAGCACAGTATCTATTATGAATCATTTGGGAATCCTGATGGGAAACCTGCAGTTTGTAAGTAATCCATTCCAAACCTTTTTCCACACACCCAAAATGCTTTTTTGGAGCGGAAGCAGTGACCCTCAGGTTGTTTATAGTTTTACATGGTGGTCCTGGAGCTGGTTGTGTACCACGCCATGCAGGTTTCTTTGATCCATCCTATTATAGAGTAACTCTATTCGATCAAAGAGGTTGTGGCAAGTCTACGCCACGTGGTTGCCTCGAAGAAAACACAACATGGGATCTCGTGGAAGACCTTGAAAAGCTGAGGATGCATCTCCGAGTAAACAAGTCTTGACTCTCACTCTTCTATGATGAGGAAGTTGATAATTCACACATAAAATTAATTTGGAAAATAGGGAAGATCAAAACATGTCATATATTCTTTAGCTTTACACTTCGAAATTGAGGAACAGAGTTGCATAAAACTACCTGTTGACAATGCAATGTTTTGTTATTATGATTTTTGAAGGTGGTTAGTGATGGGTGGTTCTTGGGGGGTGACCTTGGCATTGGCTTATGGTCAAACACATCCTGATGCTGTATCAGGAATTATACTGCGGGGTGTATGCATGCTACGACAGGAAGAGATTGATTGGTTCTATAAAGAGGTTACTGATACATATTATATGTGTGTATTATTGGAATCACGGAAAATTATCTTCCACTGTTGTAGAATCCCTGATTTTCAATGCAACTATTTTCCAGGGTGCAAACTCGCTTTTTCCATTTGCATGGGAAGAGCTGCTTTCTGTTCTCAATCCATCAGAACATACAAATATAATTCCTGCCTTCTACAAGAGATTGACTTCTAAAGATGAATCTGTTCGCACTCAGGCGGTATGTATCTGTATTGTTTTTGTTTATCTTTTGCCGAGTTCTTTCTATGCAAATGCTGGAAATATTCAGCTGGTTGATTGTGATTGCCAGGCTCGAGCATGGCTGAAATGGGAGATGGGGTTGAGTTTCTTCTCTGTATCTGAAACTGTTCTTGCTTGGGATGGGGAAGAATACTCAGTGCGGTCTTTAGAAGCGGTAAGGTGTTTACCGCTATATTCAAGAATGAACTAAATGTTGTGGCAATTTTATGACTACATCTGGGGCAGGTTATTTCGAAGAACGTTATCAATCATCTTACAAGTGTTTGATGTAACTTTCAGAAAAATGAAGAGAAGGAACGTCCAGTGCAATGGGGGGGTAAAAGTAAATCTGGTCAAGGTAGGAGTGTGGATATAGTTGCCAACTTTGTATGGAAGTCATAATAGTTTTATATGGAAATGATTAACAATTTTGTAAGGAATTTTTTTATGTGAAAATGATAAAAACAAACTATCATGAAAATGATAAACAATGTTTTAAATTTATATGTGAGTTGAAATGAAATAGCTTTTGTCTGCAGAAAATGCCAACCAGCCATCGTCAACATCTGTCTGTACTGAGATGACACCACAGGTTGCACAAGCTCGTCTAGAGTGTCATTATTTTGTGAGTAAAATTGTTTACTGTTGTTGGAACTATGTGACTAGCTACTACTAGACACATGTTTGGGAAATCATATCTTTTTCATTAGAAAAATGCAGGCTTTCTGAAGAAGAATCAGTTGCTCAAGGGGGTTCCAAAGATTCGTCATATCCCATGTGTAATTGTTCAAGGACGCTACGACTTTGTATGTCCCATCAAAGTATGCTATATTTTAGTTATATCATTATGGGAAAAATAATCATTTTATTTCTGGTCTAAGTAAGATCTTATATGCCATTTCACTTTTGTTTCTATGACCCCATCCTAGAACGCATTTGAGCTTCATCGGTCATGGCCAGAGGCAAAACTTCGCATTGGTGAACTTCCTAAATTTAATACACTAAGAAAAAACTTACTCTTATATTCATTTTGTGAGTTCCATTTTTAGGATGATATAGTGGTCCTCATTTTGTTGTCCTTGTTTCAGTTGCTAATGCAGGGCACTCCATGTATGAGAAAGGGATTATGCAACAGTTGATTGCTGCTACTGAAGAACTAAAAGAACTAAAATGAATAAAAATAATCGAAGCAAATTTATGTTCCACAGTTTCACTTCATTGGGTTGACAAATGAAGCTGTAAAGCATCAGATTTTAATATAAACAATTATCTCATTAACATATTCTTTCAATAATAAACAATTATTGTACTTGAATTGTGAATTATGTCTTTAATGGAAAACTCATAAGTATCCGAGCTCTTTATTTCCTCGATTGCTCCTGTAATTTCTCATCTCCCAGGTGTTCTAGGTCAATCCAGAATGAATGTTTCTATGGTACCTATTTTCCATTTGGGGGTTGACCCAAAGGCATTTGATGAAATAAAAGAAACTCGGGGTATTTGGAAGTTTTCGATATTGTTGATTGTGACATTGACATTTTGTGGTTTAATATTTCACATGATAAGAAAATGCTCTAAATTGATGTAATTAGTATTGTAGTTTACCTTTAAAAGTTATATTAGAGAAAGTGCAAAACAAACCAATCATTCATAGATTAGAACTTAAATTAGAAAAGCCAACTCTTTGACGGTTTTATTTTTACAGCATGCCTAAATTCGTTCCTCGGAGTGTTGTATTGCATATTGGTGATTCAGCATGACTCATTCACTACCCATGTTATGACACAATTCAGTTATTGGCATTCAGGTTACATATTAATTGGAGCAAGTTTTGCCTCATTTTTGCATTAAGAAGGATTTGGAATGTTTAGAATGGCAAGGATCCATCCATGGTTGTGAATCGTGATTGTGAAAACATTGTCTTACAATAATGAAAATAGGTGAGCCATCATATGCATAGATTAGTTTGGTATTGCAACTCATCCCAAGAGCTTTGAGATTGCTAGATGGTTTTGCACAACCCATGCGATTCCCATCTTATCCCTCTTTCTCCACAACAAAATACCGAAGTAGTGGCAAAACATAATGCAAAGCCTTTTTCATACATGGTAGCAACGACAAAAAATATAATATCATGGGTTTCATAATACATAGTAGAACTTTAAGTCAAACATGAAGTGATCAAGTTGTGACTTCCAATATATGAATTTATCCTTCAACTTGCTAGTCATCCATTCAATTTGCTCAACATTTGAAACATTCTCTCCCAATGGATACCCCAAGTTAACACATAGTTGAGGGTTGGTCTTAGTCTTTAGAGATAGTTTGTTGAAGTGCAACAATTATAACAACCCTATGCAATTATAAGTTTATTTGGTCGCAACCATAAAATATAGCATTGATACAAGTTCTTGTACCTATATAAACCAAAGACCAACCATGGGTTGATTACTATTTACGAGGTTAGACATCATTTATACAAGTGATTGCTTATCTCTTGTACAATTGTTCCATTGAGTTTGTCTAACAGCTATCCTCTATGTTTGAAAAAGAATGAAGGTATGTAACTCTAATCATGGATAGTAATGAATCTTGAAATGTAAATGCCATTTTAAATTACCATTTCTAGCAAATGTCTACATTTGAATTAGCTCTAAATAGATTGCTCATCAAATTTGGCATTACGATTCTCTAATTTGTTTGATCAAGTTATTATTTGCTACTAAGACAATGAGAGATGACACAATTCACAAAGCTCAATCTAATATCAAAGATGGAGATATTCTTTTGACATATTGGGGATTTCATCATAATTGGGATAAACACAATGGATTAGTATTTAATGGTAAGCATGTAGTAGAGCTATCTGAAAAAGTTCTTACCTTTAGAAGAACAAAACAAAAGACTAATAAAATTCTACAGTACATTTCAAATAATGAACATAAAACATAACACATTTGCAAGATGCCTTTTATCATATGAAAGGCGAAGTAGTGATTCCAGTATAATATATACAATAGTTTTGAGACAAATCTCTAGTTCCCAATCCAAGTACAAAATAAAAAATAAACTTCAACAGAGTAACAAAAACTCAGGTTGAATTTAGAACACCAAAGATTACTCTCAGATTGATTTTTTTACAGATATCAGCCCAACAATATACAATCAAAACTACAAAGTCTTTGTATTTTTACTGATGTCAGGCAAACAGTATAAATTCCCAACAAGATCGAAAGGAAGAACTCTTGCACCTTTAACCTTTGATAGACTAAGTAAATTCAAACATACTTCTGGAAAACCGTGTGGTCAATTATCTCTTTAAGATAATCTAGAACTCTTCTGGGAGGTGGTTTGCTTTTCACATGACCACCGTAACAATCTTCCTCTACTAGTATGGCCATCTCATCTCTCATGCCAAAACTCAAGTTATATAACAATCTTCCTCTAGAAATTTGACCATGTCCTCTCTTGCCATATTATATCATAATCCTCCTCTAGAAATGTGAAAAGATCATGTTTTTAACATTGACTTCTATACCGTGGTCCTCATTCACAGATATAGCCTTCTTTGTAAGCTATTTATATTTCTATGAATAGCAACTGTAAGAAATTGAATCATGTTTCACTACTGGATAGTGCATGTACAAGAATGTGAGTCGATATCATCATCTTCATCATCATCTTCATTTTCTTCCTCGTAATCACTTTTCATTAAGAAAATCAAGCAAAAATTATTATATCATCATTAAATACAATGACTCAACGATTAATATTGAGGTGCATTCACACTGTGAACAACCTAACTTCATAGGACCAAAATTTGGCACCAACTGACCCAAATTAACAAAAATAGATAAAAATATAAGTTTCACAACATGGTAAGTAGAAAAGCAACAGTTAACAGCCTATATGAGACAAAAGACAAATGATTCAAATACCATTTTATAATGTGGCCAGTTCATTGATCGAAAGAAAACAATTACTGTTGGCACAATTACAATGTTTTGTGATTACAAATTGAAAGTACATTCGAGCATGAAATATTAGCTATTCAAACATAGATATGGGAATTCCCCATGTTTCATGAAAGTTCATATTTCACACTATACTGATGTCTATGTCTAGATTTATTAATGGAAAATATAACAAATCAATTATTCATCTTTCATAGGAGGAAATTTGGTTTTCCCTCACAATATTTCACTATACTTGTACGGAATCTCATATTTCCTCACATCTCTCATATTTAGATCGTGTGTTTTTCTCAGCATACACAATTAATCAAATCAAAAGAAACAGTCCTTCCAACTATAAAGTTTGAAATGAAAAAGATATTTTGTTTTCCTTTCCCGAATGTAGACCTTATAAATGGACAGAAAATAACATTGGAAACAAAATATCTCACTTCAAACTAGCTCAAATTCACATAATAAAATAGGGTTAAGCAATACAATAGAGAGAAAGATAAATACCTCACTTCAAACTCAACAAGATAGACGAGGTCCTTTCCATTGTTGTCATTCCACTGAACTCTTCTTTGCTTGTGAGGAGAGATTACATCCCCATTTCCATTAGTTGAACTCCATTCCATAGACATTGGAAGATGACCTTCAGTACCCATAAAATAACCTCTCTCTTCATGTTTGGCAATCTGAACACCATGATCTCTAATTATAAAAACTGAATCCATTTCCCCTGTTTCTAGATCAGGCGCTGGTGTGAAATGACCATTGCCCAAATGTAAAGATCCACCTTCTAGCAATGTGATTTTCCCAGTTTCGAGGTCCGGATAATCATGCAACAATGGAATGTTTGGTAAAGCCATTCTGTCTGATACCGCATCCATACAGTTTGGAAAATGCAATACCTAATAATACATTTATAACCTAAACGGATTGATCAATCAATGACGAAATTCCCATATAATGATTAAAATAAGAAAACACTTGTTTTCTTCCAAATAATGGTTACGGCAACAACAATAACACTTGTTTTCCTTCAAAACTCCCTTGAATACCCCTTCCCAATCTAGGGATAAGTCTTGGACTACAAATAGTATCCTGGTATGTTGTAGAATTATAGGTATTTGTGTAAACCCTCAACAAGTTAGGGGTATTTTGGATGATTAAAATAGTCTAACACTTTTGTTTTCCTAATATCAGTTTTTTTTAGTGCTAGAATAAGGATCCAGAGCTTATCAGAATACTCTTCATAGTACCTGTAAATCTTGAACTACAGAGGGGTGTTATCGTAATTTTGTTACGAAAAAATTGTATTCTTTCGGTGGTTTGTTCAGCTAATCATAAAAAATAGTACAGCCTCTCTCCCTGCACCCAAACTTCCCAGTAGTCTTGCTTAACACACTACCTATATCTAGATGCCGAAAACCTGCTTCAATCGCATATAATACTGAACAAAACATCTTGGTGATTCTGGATGAAACACAAAATGTAGAGATGGGAGGAAAGAAATAAGAAAAAACACCATCGGATTAACGCACAAAAACTTTCAAGAAAGAAAGAAAAAGACAGGAATGAGATTCGGTGTATTAGAAAGCGATGAGATCCGGATGAGAAATCCTTCGTCAATATGTAGTCCCTGTTTGGTTGAGTACTCACCTGGATTCAGAAGCGTGAGGAATTCGCAGCTGTGAGACTGACTGAAAGACGAATCGCAGGGGACACGGAAGCCAAATTCTTTTGTTTTTGCGACTCTATGGCAGAGACAGAGAGAAAACAGAAGAGTAGTAGTAATAATAACAACAACAACAACAACAACAACAATAATAATAACAATAACAATAATAATAATAATAACAATATTCTCAAGAATACCCTCCATGTTTTTCATAATATTCTCAGACGTACCCCTCCACCTTTTTTTCAACTGGGATACTAATAGTCTTGGTATGCCCTTACGTTTTGTTTTGTCTGTGGCAGGGCCCCCACAGTTTTAGACATAATGGGAGCATTTGGCTTCATGTATACGAGTAGTTGTGGACCTTGTTTCGGCTCAAACCGAACCAAACCGTTAAGCCGTGGTTTAACAGTTTATTGGTTCCCCAAAAAATTTAATGGTTTGGTTTGGTTTTGATTTTTTATAAACGGTTTGGTTTCAGTTCGGTTTAGTTCAAAAACTCGGGTTTATCGGTTTACAAGTTTTAATGGTTTGGTTTAAAGGTTGATTGGTTAACTTCTTTTTTCTCTTAATGGTTTAATTAATGGTTATTTATTTATTTAATTAATTTAACTTAAATGCTGATTAAATTTAATGTATTTTTGTTTATTTAGATTTTTCATTAGTTTGACTTAAATGGTTGGGTTTAGATTTTTTATTAAATGGTTCGGTTTTGGTTTCAACTTTTCTTTAAATGGTTTGGGTTTAAATGGCTTGAGAGTTCACAAACAGTTTGGTTCAGTTTGGTTTGTTTTCAAGGCAAAGAAATTGAATTGGGCCCATTTCTAGATACCAGATGGCATGTTTCCAAAATCCTCCATCCGAACGAATGTTGAGCTTTTGAAGGTTATTTTTGTTACCGTACAAGATGTATGGAGAGTTGAGTCTTATGAGTGAGGGTGAAAGATTAGAATGTTGTTATTGTGTATGTGCAAATGTGCACGAGTACAAATGTAAGTGTGAGTGTGAGTATATGCGTAAGTGTGGGAACACGCACATGTGTGTGGACAAATAGGAAAGGGTGTGAGCGAGTGATATGTGTGGATGGCTAAAGGAGCATGCACCCCTATGTATCTGACCCTGCATTGTATTATTTAACCCCCTTATGGGGGAATGAATGAAATATAAAGCATCTTTCTCTCTATTCTCTATCTCTTTGATGTCCCTCTCTTTTTTTGTTGTTGGTAAAAAGCACACAATTATATTAATTGTATGTAAAATCCACTTAGTTACAACACTTCTTAGTCTCCTCTACCTATCATATGCCTATGTAGGGAGAGGGACGTTCTGTAATGCTACGAAAAAACCTGAATATGCATTTCAGGAAATGATCCCCACATGCTCTAACATCCAAAAATTCCACATGAGAATACCTTTAAGCTTCTTTATTTAAGCTTTCACCTCATGTCTATTATCAAACATGAAAGCATTACGCATATTCCAATTGTGTTGTAGACCCCAATAACGTAAAAATTGGAACAATATCTCCATCTCATCATTTGATCCATTTTGAACATATTGAGAAAAAACCCATTGTTGAGGTCTCAAACAACAACGGGTTAAAACTTGCCAAATGTCCGATAAGTACTTCCAAATGGTACACACTATAGGACATTTAATGAACCTATGTGTACTATCCTCCAATGGAACGATGCAAAAGAAACAAGTGCCAGACCCTAGTCCTCGTCTCTTTAGGAAGTGCACTAGTATCCGCACTTATGCCTACACCCTTATGATTTACAATACGCAACAGAGAAACAAAGAACGTAGCAGATACAACCACAGATATGCATAGAGATCAGAGAATATAGTATTCTATTAGGAAAAATGCTTTATGCACCAAAATTACACGCTCCCTCTTACAGAGGATTTCTGCCCTTTATATACACAGGGCTTTTAGTCATTCACGCTTCCCACATGAACCGTTACATGCATTTCTTAACGCTTTACTATATTATAATGCTTGTGCGCTTCTGTCTGTCAGTTACTATTTCGGCGGGCAACAAACATCCAACTTTTGCCAGTGTAAAGTCATACACAATGATATCTACCTCACTAATGTTAATGGTAGATGTATTACAAAGGTTTAATGCATCACCACATCCAAAACTTTACTAATGCAGAATTGGTGCCCTAGGTCATGGCCATCTACATGTGTAGCTATTAATATCCCCACCTTGAGTTCTTGCAAGTTTCCTTCTCACCTTAGTTATGCTCGTGTTGTCATCCTTAGTTCCGCATAAATGTTTCTTTGTTGTAGATGAACCAAACTATGAAGATCAACATTAAGTGCTTGAAGTGGTGATTAAGAACCACGAGAATATTTTATAGACCACGTAAATGGCACTTGCAAGGTTCAATTACTATCAACACAATTATCAATAGTTTTTTGTTAATTAATGAAGCATATGTTCACCATAAGGTATCTTGTTGTGTAACATACTTCTTTGCAGTATCAATATGCATCTTTTCCTCTTGTAAAAATAGAGATTTTAGTACAAATCGAGTTCATGTTTAAAAAACCTCTTTTATTTGAAAAAAAAGAAGATTTCTAAACATGAACTCGATACATTGTATCAAGTTGATGTAAAAAATAAAGTTTTCATCACAATTCCATATGATGTATCAAATTCATGTTCAAAGTTTTTTTCCCCGAAATTAAAAAACTAAAACAATCGAGCTTGAGTTGATGAAAAAACCAGGTTTTTCACCAAAATTCAATACAATGTATTGAGTTCATCTTTAAAGCATAGATTGACACATGCGTGATATTCATGATATTTTCCATGTGCAATATTCTCAATATTCGAGAATACAAAATGGCCCCAAGAATATTAAAAAACCATTCGTTTTGTAAAATAAATATAAAAAATTACTTGACTACCCATTCGTATTCGTATTCGTTTGCATTCAAATGAGAAACCCCACGAATGCGAATATGTCAATCTATGGTTTAAAGTAATAGTTTTTAATTTTTTTCAATTTATTTATTTATTTTTAGAAAAAAAAAACTTTAAACATGAACTCGATACATTGTATTCAATTGTCATGAAAACTCTGGTTTTTTCATCACTTCAAGCTCAAAATGTTTTTTTAAAAAAACAAAATAAATAGAAAAAAATCAAAACTTTTTAAAAAACTTTAAACACGAACCCATGTTGAAAAACAGAGTTCACATGAACTCGATACAATGTATCGAGTTCGTGTCGAAAAGCTAAGTTTTTGACATGAACTTGATACAATGTATCAAGTTCATGTTTAAAGTTTTTTTTTTAAAATTAAAAAAAAAAGAAAAACATTTTGAGCTTGAAGTGATGAAAAAACTAGAGTTTTCATCACAAGTCGATACAATGTATCGAATTCATGTTTAAAGTTTTTTTCCAAAATAATAATAATAATAACTTTAAACATGAACTCGATACATTGTATTGAATTGTGGTGAAAAAATTGGTTTTTTCATCAACTCAAGCTTGATTGTATTTTTTTTTTAAATCTGGGAAAAAAAACTTTGAACATGAATTTGATATATCGTATGGAATTGTGATGAAAACTCTGTTTTTAGTTCATGTTTAAATTTTTTTTTTTTTTCAAATAAAAGAGGTTTTTTAAACATGAACTCAAATTGTACTAAAATCTCTGTTTTTACAAGAGTAAAGGATGCATATCGATACTGTAAAGAAGTATGTTGCACAACAAGATACCTTATGGTAAGCATGTGCTTCCTTGATTAACAAAAAACCATTAATGATTGTGTTGATGGTAATTGAACCTTGCAAGTGCCATTTACTTCACAAATTTTGTAGGGGAGTTATCAAAATAAAGAAGAGGAGAGCATTGTGGATAGCTTCATAACTATGTGATATGTTCAAATTGATATATTAATGTTTACATCTAAGTTTGGCAGTTGATGAATATCCTCTACATTTTAGAAGTTATGGATTTATCAAAATTGTTTATGAATATTGGATACATTTCTTGAGTTGTGAATTGATGGACGTTAATGAGCACTAAATTTATAGATGATGGCATTAAGGATTACAATGTTACCTCTTATACTTAAAACATTTTCAAGTCTAACAATAGATGTAACTTCCACTTCTAGAACCTACATCTCCTCAAGATGGTGAACCATTAATCTTAACTTGTGTCTTGAGTTAACCATTGTGATTTTCTTTAAGTTAACTACATTTCATATTTGCAGACCATCAACGTTTAAACATTTATTGAAAAACTATTCAATTTTAGAAATTATCATTTTGAAACTTGTTAAATCTCAAAAAATTAGCAAATTTTACATGTTTAAAATATGTGATACTAGTGTATCAAGTTTCTGAAAATTGCCTGAAATCGCAAGACTATAAAAGGAATTTATAAGTGGAATGCGCGATCCTTCCACTTGTGAATGTGAACGTGTTCCATATGGATCATTATAGACTATATGTGGACAAAACAAATCATGAATAATCATGCATAATATGCGAAATATCCACGCAAATGTAACATAGATCCTGCTAAATCATGACACTTATGTTCAACTACACATAAAACATCCCATTCTTTATCAAATAAAGTTTTCCATAATATATATTTCTTATGAGGAGAAGATGTCCCTCTCACATTCCATGATACCACTTTCATTTAACACCTTTAGTAAGAACTTGCTCTTTATGAGCAAGTGTATTCATGAATGTAATAACTACTTGTTCAAGGGTTGCATAAGGATTCGTGTGTACTACATCCCCTCTGCCAATATTAGGGTTTTATTGTCTAGCTCCACAAGAACGAAGTCCTTGATTTAATTGAGGTCGCACCACCCTTCCTAAAGAATCAAATTGTAATTGGTTGGGTCCAACATTTGATTTCGCACTTGTTTCTACCAAGGATTTTTCTTAAACCCCTCATTCAATCTCAAATTATCTTTTGGTAATGTTGTACCGTTAGTATTTTTTGTGTCCCTTTGTATGGCAACACCCTTCCCTTTTATCTTATGCTTCACTTGATGCCACTCTCTATCTTCAACATCGTGGTCATCATTAATACATACTCCATTCTCCTCCCCAACACCTCTAACATGACCATGAACTTTAGGATCTCACTCTAACCCATAAGATGTTCCCTCATACATGACCATATCAACCATTGAGACAATATCCTTCTCAACATCTTCCTTGTTTTTCCCTTTGACATTATTTATTGGGGATAGTTCACCATGATATTGACATTCAGCCATAAAATGCCCCAATTTACCACATTTAAAACAATGTCTTGCAAAAGTCTCCCATTGAAGCTTAAAACGAAATCGACCAAATCAAGATGTATCTATTGTTGGGTAACAGTGCTCGGCCACAACCGAGGAATAGGATCAACTCACAGAAAACAGGAAATACAAAGTGCACTAGGACAATAGAGAGAAAGGTACACTGGATATTTTACGTGGAAAGCCCTAAATGGGAAAAAACCACGGGAGTCCTCAAACTCCAACTATCACTATGAACAGGGATGTACACTGGTGAAGCTGCAAGGCAACAACCTTGAGCTCACTGTCTTCGCCACAGGCGGCGGTAATACACAGAGGCAACGACCTCTTCGTCTCTCTCTCTCTCTCTCTCTCTCGGCTGCTCTCACTTCGCATAAAAAATGAGCAACAACATAAAACTGTTTGCCCTAAGTCATATTTATACACATATGACTTTCGGGCTATTTACAAATATGGCCTCAAGGGCCCTTGGCAAACATATTCACAAATATGTCCCCGCATCCGGATCTCTCTCCGGGTACATTCATCATCCGGCTCCGTAGCCGGGGTCTTCGTCATCCGGCTCCGCAGCCGGGGTCTTCATCATCCGGCTCCGTAGCCGGGTCTTCGTCATCCGGCTCCGTAGCCAGGTCTTCATCATCCGTCTCCGTAACCGGGCACTCTTCATCCTCCGGTTCCGTAACCGCAACCGGGCTTGCCGTCATTCATCTCCGGACATCCCATCCGGAGGGACCGAAATCCCAACATCTATACTCAACCATCCTGGAAGGTTACAACTTGTATCCCATAACATGCGAAATCTACATTTGTTCAACGAATTAACATGAGGAGCAACCAAAACTTTACCAATTTGGGACATCAATCCTGGTAGTAAATCCCAAAAGAATGAGTTACTACAATCAACGGTCACCCAAATTGGACATTGTTGTTTTAATAAATCTTTATAATCCACGGGAACCCATTCCATCACATGCACTAATCTTCTATAAAAAAAGATTGGTACCTTTGCTATCAAAGCCATACGGTGTTCTAATGATCGAAAAACTACATCATAGAAACCTCTTGGACCCACATACACAATTAGGCATTATGAATAAATTCAACCACTGCTTAATCCATGATACCAAAGGAAGTTTGCTAGTGAAATACAAAATAACACCACGATCATAGAACCTGTCAAAAGTTGCTAACATAGAGTTTATCTCCATCACCACCTCGACAACATCCTCCTCCACACAATCTTTAGCATCTCTCTCATTTTTTTCCATAAAATCGGAAAGCAAAGCCTTAACAATATCACAACGTTTGTCAATATCATAATCATCTCCAATAACATCTTTCCCACCAAGTATAGTAGCATATGATGTTTTCTCATGTTCTGTAGAATCGATACACTTTTGCCTCTTATAATTTTCACAACCATCATTATTACCACATCCATCAACAATCATCAACTCGCTTCTTATTCTTGTGTCAGCCATCCTAATAGAGATTGAGAGAACTAACATGAGACGATGTCAATTTTGCTTGTATCTTCTTGTAACGATAACGAAACTTAACGTCCAAATAATCCTTGGAAAAGTCTCTGAACGAGCTTCACAACGAGCCAAAAATCATAAAAAAGGAGTTCTAAGTACAAAGTTACATCAGAAACATGTTTCAACACTATTCTTGGAACGCCATCGTTTTTTGTTTCCTATTCCAATTTTCTCTCTCTCTCTCTCTCTCTCTCTCTCTCTCTTACGTTGAACCCTCTTGGGAGGGGGGTGGAGTCATTCTAGGCACCACCCCCCACCCATAAATTCTTATCAATCTCACCATCAACCCCACAATGCTAATCATCACACCTACCATTTCCATCTTCATCACTATCATAATGATCAACCCAAACCCTAAACCAACAAAAATTTTCCACCTTCCGCATGCACCTTTAGTACCTATTTTTGGGTGTCCATGAACTTGTTTCATTGAAGTCTCCGCCTCCTTTGGGAACTAGAATTGGGTGTATTGGCCTTTCATCGAAGCCTCCCATTTACATTTTAATGGATCACCATCTTGTATCCCTTTGTCATTTGTAACATCTCCTCAACCATCATCAAATACACAGATGCTCATTTAAGGTTTATTATCAAATACGGTAGTTTCATTCTTTCAATGGCCTTCTCAGTCACAAATTGTTTCAGACATTTGAAGTAAATACATAAAGTCCTAGGATCAGATTCCCATATCCATTCACCACTTAAGAATTTGTATATAAAATCCAAGATACCTTCAAAAAGTAATATATAGTCAACCACACTTTTTTTGTTGTGTTTTCTACATGTAAAACCATTAGTGTTTTTTTTTCAAAAAAAAAAAACTCTTTCCATTAGTTATAAAATTTTACAAATGAGACGATTATGTACAAATAAAACCATTAGTGTTGGCCATAAAGATACAACATTTGCAATAAACATTCCGAGAGAGAGAGAGAGAGAGAGAGAGAGAGAGAGAGAGAGAGAGAGAGAGAGAGAGAGAGAGAGAGAGAGAGAGAGAGAGAGAGAGAAAGCAAGCAAGAAAGAAAGATATATTAACATCTTCTAAGGCCAAAGTTGGCCCATGAGACAATTGGTTTACAACAAAAATGAGTGTTTATCCAATCATCAAAACTAAAATAAAAGAAAATAGCTTAAGCTAAGAGAGTTCTAGTAGTGTACAAAACTTTGCACTAAGCCTAATCTCATTTCCACCCAAGTCTCTCAAAAAGAAGTGGGAGGTCAAAAGTTTTTGGTGTGGGTGTGACCCATGGTCCCGGTGTATAGAGTGCCCTAACCATGGCTTCTAGGTGGTGTAGTTCACGTTCCCTTATTTTCTTTATTGCTTCTACATCTCATCTAGTTGCTTTGAAATCCGGCATCCAAGGGCGTTTGGTTCTTCTTTGATTTTCTACTTCATCAAGGAAAAGCCCAAGTGGTTCAGGTGCGTCGACATTCATTGTCTCCCCCTGTTCCTGAAAAACTTCATTTGTTACATGTTGGTAAACATTAGCAACATTATTATCAATGTTTTGTAACTTATTCTCTCTATGCTGTTTCAATTCTAAGATGTATCTACCTAATTTCTTTATATCTAGTGTATCTAATAGTTTAGGGAGGGTGGGAGAGGAACCAAGTATGTCTTGGTATTTTGTCCTTATCTCGGCATAGGTGGGGCATTTGCATGTAAAATGGTACTCATCCTCTATCTCTATGTGGCATAACCTACATATCCTTTCCTCCCTAGGGACTCCATTAGTACGTCCATTCTCAATCTCAAGTTGGTGAGATGATATTCTAAGTTGACCAATGGCAACCCTTAGTGCATGTGGTAAGAATACATCTAGATATCTTGGCCGCATAATAAAACCTAACTTAGAGAAGTGCATAAAGTGCTCCTTATAGTACGCCATTTTAGATGGGAGTTGCTCTAGTGAGGTGATCCATTTATATCGAGTATAAATTTGTCATATTTCTTGGCGTATTACTTTATTACGGTCCTCATGAGAGATTAAAGTGTTATCAGTCGTGTGGTCGTACTTAAGGGGGGGGAGGTTATTAATGTCTAGACCGTTGGCAAGAAGCCAACTCACCATCATGCCATACCATGAGCTAGTATAGCCGGACTCATACAGTGCTCGAGAAGCCTTAAAGGCTTGATGGGATATTCTATCAAGTGGTTGGTTATGTATCCTGTGGATAAAGACTACAAGTTGAAAAAGTGCTTCTACTAACATAGGGGGTAGAGTGAACTCAACCCTAATAATGTCATGTGGGACCGACGATTTGCTTTGGAGTTGGCGTGATAACATCATCACCAATGGTCTCTCTAATTGCGTCCACATGAAAGATGGTAGTCCTGGAGCCCAAACCATTGATGCATACATGAGAGAGGGAGTCACTAATGAGTCAAAGAGCCACCCTTTAGTTCGTGGCTCTTGGAAGTATGCTTGGCGGCATTGTCTCTCGAGGAGTGAGAGGGATGCATGTCCTCTTGTAAGTCTATCCTTCGCTGCTTGTGTCATCGAAAATTTACCTGAGTGGGCACTGAAAGTGACTCCGAGATAGACATATGATCCAACCATCTCAACTTGGCTATGGGAGATAGTTAGGTGACACTTAGCTCTAACTTGGGCCAACGTGTGGAAGATAAGGACTTTAGTTTTCCCAAGATTCACTACCAATCCTCGTTGTGTGCAAAAGTCATCTAAGGCATTAAGGTGCCTTTGTAGGTCGTGTTCGGATTCAAAGAGCAAAACTATGTCGTCTACATAGAGCAAGATACGCACCTGCGTATCCCCAAGGACTACTCCATTGCCTCCCTTACGAGCAATAAAATATGTGATCTCATCAATGTAGATCCCAAAAAGAGTCGGAGATAAGGGGCAACCTTGTTTTACAACAATAGTGCTAGTGAAACTATCAGATATGCCACCTGGGCATCGAACACACCCGAACACTTGTTCATATAGTGCGTAGATGGCCCAAATCATGTCATCTGGTATCCTCAAGCTCTTAAGCCTATCAAACAACCGCTCTCTAGGGACCGTGTCAAAGGCTTTGCGGAAGTCCACAAAACAACAATATAGTTTCTTCTTGCGAGCCTTAGTCTGGTCAATTAAGCATCTAAGTGTGAAGATATGATCAATAGTGGAGAAGGCTCGTCTAAAGCCAACATGTTCAAGTGCACGAAGATTTAAGGTCTCCATAGAATCGCTAAGCTCTGCCTCCATTACTACACCATATAATTTAGCAAGGGTATGACCTATCATAATGGTCCTATAAGTATTTGTGTTACGAGCATGACCATTTAATATCCCGTGGTGAGAATTTACTGTAGTATTCTATACACGTGGATAAGTGTTAGGGTTAAACGAGAGTGTAAAGAAGGGGAGGATTACTTTTAATCCTTGGGATTGAGACAACCCATTAGGTCAACTGTGAACTTGCCTGGGGGTCTTGGGTATCACTATAAATAAGAGGCCTAGCTACCCTCATTTGATCATCTTTTGACTACATCGAGACTCTGCTCTTGTGGTGGGTCAACTCTTGTAGCGAGCGCGCCAGCACCAGGTACGACTCGACGCCACAGCGGTGGTATGGGACGCCGATCGAGGCTCGAGTCCGTCTCGATCCCTTCGCTCGGGGATGGTCGGGTGGATCGGCACCCTTCTTTCTCTTTCTCCTTTCTATCTATCATTAGTTTATCCTTATCTTAAGCTTACTTTAGTACCTAGATCTCTAATATTTGGTATCAGAGCTATGTACTAATGTTTCTTTGTTTGTCTTTTGTCTTTTGATTGATGGTGATCGATCCATGTGCGGTCGGCCTTGATCCAGACAACGATCAACAAAGAACTTTGGTAACTCTTTCCGTAATTTTTTTTTTTTCTATTCTCTCTTCTCCCATCTAATCATGTGTTTAGTTTATATGTCATTTTTTTTCATTAAGTCAATGATGTTGTAGTGGTCTTTAATTGATTACCTAAAACGTTTACATATGTGCACGAGGTCAATACCTCGTTTGACATATAAATAATATGTGATGAGTGTCGTATGCGTACGAGGTTAATACCTCAATTACGTATTACGTTCACGAACATATGTTACGTTTGCGTATGAGTTTAATACCTTGATTTGTTGTAAAGGATATGCATTTGGTCTCGTATGCGTAAGAGGTCAATACCTCAATTGCGTATTACGATGATCTCTTATTTGTGGATGTTTCGTGTGTGTAGAGGTATATACCTCGATTACGTATCTCGATCACATCATTTGTGGCTATTTAATATAACGATATGTTTAATATAGGCATATGTGGTCACGTATATACGTATTTGATCGTATATATGTGATAAGTAAACATATGTGTATATTCATTATTACGTGATTATATCGAAAGTTGTCCTGGTTGGGAAAAGGATGTTGGTGACCGTCCTCACATTTTTGTGAGAATGGCGTTGTCACCATCCCTTTTTCAACAATTTTTTATTGTTCACAACCCCGTTGATGACCTCGATTTCGTTACGTAAAGAAATGCCTATAGCCATAATGATGTTGAGTACGTAGGGCTTGACCCACTTCAAGTGAGGTCGCTCCAATGACACACGTATCCAACATCCCTCCCTCGTTACATGGATACGATGCCACCATGAGCTCGTTCTTACGAGAGGCATTCATAATGACGTGACCATGTGATGGGCCACGTGGGCCTACTATGAAACAAGGGCTCATTTGGCTTGACCATTAGGTTGCACTTTGGCGTATGCCATCGTAATTACGAGACTTGAGGTTAGGTAACGTACCAACATAGTTTTGGTAAATGAGGGCGAAATAAGGACCCTTGACATATATGTTCTTTTAAAAAAAAACATATATGATCAAATTCCTCGCATATCTCTTATACGCATCAAACATTAAACATTCGAGAAGAGCAACTTACTTGGTTGGCTCAAGTGTTTAATATATTTGTTCTCGAGGTCTCGAGTTCAAATATGACCAAGACCATACAACATCCTTGATACATATGACTATAACACATGTTTAGACTTAAGGTCTAAGTGCACCTCGGGGTCCTTGTAATAGGACTTAAAGAGCCGAAACCACATATGTGGGCAAAGAAACATAGTTTATTGTTAACATTTTTTTCGTGTATAAACTACTCATGACGCGAACATACATGGTTGAGCCTCGGGGAGCCGCCATGAAAAAATCGATATAGAGATCAGGGAAAGACATTAAATTGTCACCCCCATGGTTTTTAAAACACCTTTGTGTTACCATCGTAACCTGATCTTGAACCTCATCACACACGTCTAGAGGGGTATTGAAGTGAGATCATGATATCGATTAATGTTTGCCCATGATATGTTTACATCACGACATGATGTTATGACTATCTCTCTGACCTTATCCTATTTCTTTTCCAGAAATAATCTTTAATGGCTCAAATTAACGACCCAATGTCATCCGCTCAAGCGGAAGGAACTCAAGGGAATCCTCCTAGACAAATGTCCACTGAGATGTATTTGGCACAAATAACCCAATACCTTAGTTTCACCGCTCAACAGATGATCGAACTTCGGCAATCTCAAAGTGCTCTCGAGGCACGTATTATTAGTCTACAACGTGAGACTAATAGACCTGATGAACGACAGGGTGAACCATCGTTTGTCGTTAAGCCATTTACGGGAGACAAAAAGGAAAGAACCGAAGAAGCAATCTGCACATGGCTGGGACGATGGGAGTCTCATTTTGAGCTCTATCCCACACCAGATAGTACGAAGATTGCATACGTCGGCCGAGAACTCGGGGGTAAGGCCGCCGCCTGGTGGCGTGGGCTCCGTACAACGGGGAAATTGCTCGATACCTGGACAGATTTTGTCACGGTTTTTAATGAACCTCTCTAGCAGGAAATTTTCCTCGCTAGAAGACTATGTTCACCATGCTAGAACCCAAATCCAAAAATCGGGTCTAGAAGGGGACAATTGGTTGATAACTGGTTTTGTCAATGGCATCCCCAATTCAGACTATCACTGGATAGTGCACGATTCGGACAATTCGAAGAGGCCATTGAAATAGTTCTTCGCTATCAACGCACTTCGAAGAAGGACCACAACAAACCCAATGAAGCGCCCGGGACTAAGCAGTCGCAATTTGTTGGGAAACGCAAGACACCCAACGAATTCATGGATCGCGATTCTAAGCGACAACATCCTTTTTGCATATTTTGCAAAAAGAAGGGTCATACAAAAGATCAATGTCGAAAGCTCCAACGGAAAGAGCATGACAACAAAGCTAAAGCTACAGACCATAAAGGTTAGATTCCTAATGTCCTTCAGGTCTATACACATCATTTAAGTAATTGTCAATGTTCTTTCCCTCACTATGTATTGGGTCCCAATGATTTACTATGTGCAAACGGGTATATCAATGGATCTCCCGTACAATTTTTATTTGATTCGGGAAGATCACACAATTTTGTGAATGATCGTTTGGTTCAGATATGGGGAATCCAACCCACCGTAAGTGATCACACCTACACGGTGCACTTGGCTAATGGAAGAGTACAATACATCAATGGGGCGATTCATTCATTAGGAATTTCTATTGATACTTATATAGAGGAAGTAGACTTCCATGTAATGAATCTTTGTACCACCGATGTAATACTGGGTTATCCCTGGTTTTATAATATAAACTCTTCTTTATTTATTGATTGGGTTCGCCATTCCATTTCTTTTGTACTGAATGATTGTACGCATTTTATTCAATGTGTAAAAAAACAATCCCTCTCGATTGTTTCCTCGTGTCCATCAATATCCGAGTTGTCTTGTTCTACGTTATTTTATTGTGTACTTGATCCGGACATTCACGTTTACAATATCGATAATGTCCCGGTTCAATTAACATATTTTGAACAACAACAACTTGATGAAATCTTAAATGATTTTCATGATGTTTTTCCAAGTGAACTACCTGATGGGTTACCTCCTAAACGTAATATAGACCATCGTATAGATATTGTACCCGGTGTTGCACCAATAAGTATACCTCCGTATCGCTTAAGTCGATCCGAAGAAGATGAGGTATCTAAGCAACTCAAGGACTATTTACGAATGGGTTATATACGTTATAGTAAATCTCCATGGGGTGCACCAATTCTCTTGGTAAAAAACAAAGAGGGCACATGGCGTATGTGTATTAATTACCGACGCTTGAATAAAGTGACGATCAAGAATTCGTACCCATTGCCCCAGGTTGACGATCTAATTGACCGTCTCTAGGGAGCTTAGTATTTTACGAAACTTGATCTCCGTACTGGCTAACATCAAATACGAACAAGTGAGGATGATGTTCCTAAAACGGCATTTCGTACGCGCTATGGCCATTACGAGTTTTTGGTTATGCCTTTTGGTTTGACCAATGCTTCGGCTACTTTTCAACAAGAAATGAATGACATTTTCCTAGAACAACTTGGAAAATTTGTCGTTATTTTCTTGGATGATATTTTAGTTTATAGTCGTACATTATGAGAACATGCTAAACATGTCTGCTTTGTTTTACAAACATTGTGTGACAAACAATTTTATGCGAAGATCTCAAAATGTGAGTTCTTCAAGAAATCAATTACTTATCTAGGACATCTCATAACCGAACGAGGATTTGAAATTGATCCTTCTCGCATTGAGAAAATCAAGCTTTGGCCCACTCTTCGGAATATTCGAGAAGTTCAATCATTCCTTGGTTTTGTCGGGTTTTTGCGAAAGTCTCTTCGTAATTACTCCCAATTGACGACGCCGTTTACTGATCTTTTAAAAGGTCAAACGCGTAAGTCTACAAAACCTATTGTGTGGAATGCTACACTAGACCTCGCCTTTAAGGAACTCAAGGACCTGGTTTGCAAGGCTCCTTCACTTCTTTTACCTGATCCTTCAAAATCTTTTGAGGTTGAAACCGATGCAAGCGATTATGCTATAGGTGTTGTCTTATATCAACATGGTAAACTAATAGCATTCGAGAGTAAGAAACTTGATTCTGCTCAATGTCGGTATACCGTTCAAGAAAAGGAATTATTTGCAGTTATACATGCGCTCAAAACATGGCGCCATTATCTTTATGGAAATCGCTTTGTGGTAACTACGGACCACGAGTCCTTGAAATATTTTTGTGACCAACAAGACCTGAAAGGTCGTAAGGCACGATGGGCTGATCTCATCCAGGACTTTGATTTTTCCATATGATATCGTAAAGGTTCCATGAACACTGTCGCTGATGCACTAAGTCGCATCCGTGAAGTTAACATGCTTAGCTTCACTGAAATAACATCAGAGCTTTATGATCACCTTCGAGGAAAGTATCCTGATGACAATTATTTTGCAAAATATTGGGCAAGAGTTGAGTCTGGAACAGACACCACCACATCCTCGAAGGAATACTTCCACATTGCTAACGGTTTGCTCTACCGTAATGGGAAGGTTTGTGTTCTAGATTTACCCGAGGTCAAAAAAAGGATTCTTTTTTAATGCCATGATGCACCCTTAGCAGGGCACCCTGGAATACATCGTACACTCGTTCTCATCTCCACTCAAATTTATTGGCCTAAGATGCGTCCTGACATACATAGCTATGTGACTAAATGTCACCAGTGTCAGGTTAACAAAACCGAGCGACTTAAAGCCGCATCCCTTGGACATTCCCAATAATAAGTGGGAAAGTATATCCATGGATTTTATTGTTAGCCTTCCTCGCACCCAAAAAGGTCATGATGCCATCTGGGTTGTCGTTGATCGACTAACTAAAATGGCCAGATTTATTGCTACTAAAACCACGATAACAGCTCCTGAATTGGCTTACCAATTCGTTGACAAATTATTTCGTTCTTATGGGTTACTGATGGATATCGTGAGTGATCGAGATCCAAAGGTTACTAGGAACTTCTAGACGCAAGTCTTTAAGAAGTTAGAAACTACGTTGAGCATGAGCTCCACGGATCGTCCTCAATCCGATGGGCAGACAGAACGAGTAAATCAAATTATTGAGGACATGCTTCGAGCATACGTTGGTGCAAAACCAAAAAAATGGGAACGTTGTCGAGGTATTCCTCGCGGATGCGTGGAGTGAGGCGGGACCTCGGGGGTCCTGTACCGAAGAGCAAGAGAGAAAGAGAAGAGACCCACTACGTGCGAGCGTAGATTCACAGGGACACGGCCCTTCGACGCAAAGACGCGAGTGGGATAGCGACACAGAAAGACACGAAAGTATGTATGTATTGACAAGACAAACAACAAGAACACGAAGACAACAAAACACGAAGTCAGTTACAACCGAACAGGCCGGCGAACAGATGCCAATACCTGCTCGTAAACGCACAGAGAGGAATGAGTAGGTTGGAGGTGCTGCTGGAAGCACTCGGGCATTCCTCAGAGCAGCGCGAGCCTCCCGAAACCTGCATAGAAGGAAGCTATGGCGTTTGCAAACCAGAGAGAGAGAGAGAGAGAAGCCTTCGCGCGCAAACCGACAGCACTTCGTCCTCGACTCACCGCGATCCCTCTACCCTCCTCGTCTCCCTCCTTTTATAGGCAAGGAAGGAGCCGTTTCCCCTTTACTCCCTACCTACCGAATCTACCTAGGATCTCCTATGTACAAGTTAAGGCGCACGTGCATGAAGAGTCGGTTTCTACGCTCCGGTGCACGGATTCCGCTCGCGGACGGTTTTCTTCACGACAACGTTATCTCCCAATTTTGGAGTTTGCTTATAACAGCTCCAAGCATACGTTGACGGGATATAGTCCTTTTATGTTGATGTATGGTTTTCAACCACGAGCCCCGATTGATGTTAATATACATCATGATGAGTTGCGAAGTACGCAAAACTTTCTTCGGGATATGCAAGATATGTTGCATATTGCACGAGTTAATATAAAAACAACTCAAGATAGAGCGCGTTTTTATGCCGATCATTATAGGCAACCTCGTGTATTCAACCCTGGACAGAAGGTATTTTTACGCGTACCTCACAATTCTAAGGCATTGTCTACGGGTAAGTGCGCTAAGTTAGCCCCACGGTTTTGTGGACCTTTTATAGTCCTCAAACGCATTGGGTCATCAGCCTATCGTCTCGCTCTTCCTGATGGTGTTGGAATTCATCCAGTCTTTCATGTGAGTCGTCTAAAAGAACTTCTAGGTTCTGGCGACAATACAGTTACAACTGAAACTCTGATTACTTTTGAAGAATTATCTTCTAAACCACATGTACCAGAAAGAATTCTCGATGTTAAAACAAAAAAATTACGTACTAAAGAAATTCGAGAATTTAAAATAAAATGGATGGATAAATCAATAAAAGATGCCACATGGGAACTCGAAAATACTCTCAAAACTAACTTCCCTAACTTTCCATTGCGAGAGTGCAATGTTTTAAAGAGGGGGAGTATGTTACGGGCATGACCATTTAATATCCCGTGGTGAGAATTTACCGTAGTATTCTATACACGCGGATAAGTGTGAGGGTTAAACGAGAGTGTAAAGAAGGGGAGGATTACTTTTAATCCTCGGGATTGAGACAACCCATTAGGTCAAGTGTGAACTTGCCTGGGGGCCTTGGGTATCGCTATAAATAAGAGGCCTAGCTACCCTCATTTGATCATCTTTTGACTACATCAAGACTCTGCTCTTGTGGTGGGTCAACTCTTGTAGCGAGCGCGCCAGCACCAAGTACGACTTGACGCCACGACGGTGGTATGGGACTCCGATCGAGGCTTGAGTCCGTCTCGATCCCTTCGCTCGGGGGTGGTCGGGTGGATCGGCACCCTTCTTTCTCTTTCTCCTTTCTATCTATCATTAGTTTATCCTTATCTTAAGCTTACTTTAGTACCTAGATCTCTAATGATTTGGGTCCATGGGGTTCCCCCCTTTATGTATGGGGGCCATTGTGTTCATGGTCCATTGTGGTGGAAAACCCTCTGCGAGGGCGCGATTGAAGATTAGAGTTAGCAAGGGAGCTAGGCACTCTCTCGCATATATGATGTGTTTTGCTCACAATCCTGTGTGGTCCATGTACTTCCTATGTTGTAATTTCTTTATGACCTTCATGACCCTAGAGGTCGTGAAGAGTGTCCCCATAGTAGGTCGGGGTGTAGAAGGCATTGGAATGGGTGGTTGGTTTGGGATTTGGTAAAGTCTCTCTGTATAAGTGTGCCAAGTTTCGGGATCTTCGATGGGTGTTTGTTGTCTTGTTCCCGTAATCTCTTCCATGCAATGGCACAATCGCTACTCATGAGCATATGGTAGAGTTCCCAATATTGGGATGCCTCCCATGCTCGTCTCTTACGACATGTCATCTTGCGCATTTCTTTACGAGCTTGTACTGAGGTAATACTACCACTGAGTTGTGATATTGTAAGTTGTCTATGTAAGCACCTACAATCCTCATCATACCATCTATTTTGTGGCATAGATCCTACTTTACCTTGATTGGAGTGTTTCGTGTATGGGAAACTGCTATCTGCTACAGAGTGAAGGATGTGTGTGAGTTTCGTACTAAGGCTCTCTAAAGGTAGGGAGGGATCAAGGGAGGAGAGATGGGCTTGAACATGTCAAGCATATATGTCAGAGAGCTCATGTGTGAAATGTATTGTGATGTCATGGCGTGGTTGACTAGAGTTGGTGACGTTAGAGATATCACATTTTAGCTCAAAGTATAAGAAACTATGGTCCACGCCAATAGGACATGGGGCCACTCGGAAGGAGTTAATCATGTGGGTAGCTTCAGGGCGTCCTATTAGATAATCAATTGTAACACGTTCGCGTTCACAAGTGGAAGGATCACGCATAAATGGAAGGATAAGGGAAATTTTAGGGGTTTTTCAATGATTTTACAAAACACATTGATACCAGTATCATACATGTTCAAACATACTATGAAAAAGGTTAAAAATCCACTATTTTCGTGATTTAGAAGTAACTAAAAAAAGACGAATTTCAAAAAGATACATTCTCAATTTATATCACAAACTTTACAACCAATGTTATTTTATAAGAAACGATTTTTTAGAAATCATAAGAATTCAAAACACATGATTTTATATTACTCGATTTGTTACAAGCGGAATGTAGTTACACTTAATAGCCAAATATACATTCATGATCACTCCTTTACGGAGAATCACTACTATAACTAATATACAATGACGATTCCTCCTCATCATCCTCGGATGTACCAATCAGTGCATTATCTTCGTCATAAACCAAATGGTTTGACTCTAGATTATATGTAGCAGATCTCGTTTGCCTTTGACTCGAGCCACCTTGTAGACCTGGTAATTTTTCTTTTATTATATCTATTGTTGACTTCCTTAATCGTCCGGCTTTTGTAAGTGTGAAGTCGTACACGATGATATCCACATCAGAGATATCAAGGGTCGAGGTGTTACGAATGTTTCGCTTCCTCTTCCTACCTCCCCTTCTTGTTTGGCATTCAATCATCTCCAATGTATACTTACCTGTAAAAGCATTTGCACTTCTAGTGTTGTACCAATGAACATTTATAGACTTGATCGTGTTTTCTATTTCATGCATTAGCACTTCTAGAATTTTACCAACCCAAAATTGGTGGCCATGTGAGTTCTCATCAGCCGACGTTGCAATCAACATCCCCGCGGTGAGCTCTTGCAAATTTCCTTGCCATCTAGCTTCGGCTGCTTTGGTCATCCTTGGTCCCACATAAATGTCTCTTTGTTGTGGATGGACCAAGCTGTCATTAATCGCATTTACTAGTTGCTCTGGACTTCTATTTACGCGATCATGTTGCAACGACCATGTGAATGGCGTTTCCAAATTCCAATTATCAACAGATACACAATTGTCTATAATTTCTTTCTGATCACTATAAAATACATCCCACCATGACGTGTCTTGTTGTGCAGCATATTTCTTGGCGGCCTCAATATGCTTTCTTTTTTCTTCTAAAGCTTGGAGCCATGACCGTTTTTGTTCTAATACCAAGTCGCTCTGCAACTGTCCTTTCTTCTCAATTGGCATTTGCTTAGCTCCATGGACAATTGTACTCGGCATACAAAGTAATAACTGGCAACCACCTTCAGGTTCCCATGTTGTAGAAGATGAATATTGTTTAGCATACAAGAGTGTAGAACCACTTATTCCATTTTTCTTTATCAAAAAAATGTGATTGAAACTTATATTGTTTAACTGAGCAAGCACTTTAACATTCCCACCACCCCCATCTAATATATATCTCTTAAAGTCATATACCTCCTTCAAGTGTAACACTTTTGGGCGTGGTGTATAAGCATCACAAATGACATCAAATAGTTTAGGTAAAGTGAAAGCATCATGTCGAGACAACTGTCTGGAGAATGTGCTAAACATCTGATCTATATGGTCATGTGTGTGGCCAACCAAAAGGAAATTGACTTTCACTTTCCTAAACAATTCTAGGTTGACCAACATACTTAGATAGCCAAATACAGTTGAATTTTTGTTCTCTCTAGCAGTATTGTCCAATTGAATGTATAGAACAGGGGGGAAAGGTTGTCCCCAAGACATCAAAAGTCGGTGAATCACTGTAACTGTTAGGTTAGGGTCATTGTGAACATTGGGGTAAGTAATGAAGACGTGAGGTCGAACAGACCTATTATAAGCCAAGCATCCCACCAAGTGCATTTGAACAAGGCACTCATCATTGACATCTTTGGGGAGCCTCCGCATATGCGGCAAGCATGTCTTCTTCTGGTCCATGCCATCTATCATTAAGCACATGTATTGTTCGGGCCTCTTCAAACACTTCTCTCTATGATGCATCGCCTTCCTTCGTTCTAAGGATTGTGCCTCACGATGCTCTTGTAGTAACTTCTTACTCGTATCCTTTTCCATTGATGACTTTGCACCTTTAGCCAAACTTTTAAGATTTGCACAAATGGAGCAATACCCCATACGTACTTTACGAGGAATAATAACATTTGAAAACCGATCTCTCCATAATCTTGTGAATTGGCTATATGTGATCGACTTATTACGTGAGCCCAGCATATCAGATCGATAGACATCATAAACTTCCCGACGTGTATAATTATCAGAAAGATGCATCCTACCTGTAGTGGGCATTACTTCACAATTTAACTGAAAGTAAGTTTTCATCCAGCCAATAGCTAGTCTTCCAATTGCACCTTTCATACTTGGAACCTCTTTACAATTGAGCATCTGATCCCCGCTAAGTAGACGTTGTTGTACTCTATGTAGCCGCATGTTACTAACACATAACGCAATTTTGAATGCAACTCTACATATCTGTTGCGCATGGAAGATATAATACTCGAATGATACTTTGATCCCCGTACATTTGTCAGATACTAGTTGCATATGTGACCCGAGGTAAGTGTCTTGCTCATCACCGGTCATCGAAAAATAGTATCGCCTTAATTCTCGCAACTTTGATTTTCCAATCATAGACATACAACCACGGGCACACCATATTTTGTTGACATCAAATCCAATCTGTTTATCTGATGTCACCAAGCTAAATCTAGCTAGACTAATTCTTCGTGGGATTCTTCTAATATGCATAGGGCTCCCAGATTTCTCTTCCTGCATAGAGGTTGGTGTAACCTTGTTACAGTCTAATTCTTTGCTGTGACCATCGCCAATGTTATTCAATGTTTCCTGGGCACTTCCTTCATTCTCGATATCTTTATTAATATCGTATTCTTCAATAGAGAACTCTTCACATGTGTCATTATTTACATTCCCTGTAGATGAGCTCAGACAATATTCTTCGATAGAATATGGTGAGTCGGTCGACAGACAATATTCTTCAATCGAATATGGTGACTCTGATGACAAACAATACTCTTCAGTAGAAAACGATGGGTCTGATGACAAACAATATTCTTCAATCGAGAACGGTGAATCTTCACTCATGGCTTAAGGTCTAGATAGGGCTCTCTAAGTTATGGGCTTAGGGTAAGGAAAAAAACTAATAAGCTCCTCTCTAAACATATACTCCTCTCTAAACATAAACTTCTCTCTAAACAAAAGCCAAATCAATAGAATGTCTATATTATGTAATATTCTATTAATACAATACATCAAAAAATTATTTTTAATAAAGTAATTGTACTTAAAATATCAATTATTATATAAACTAGATCTATATAAAGTTAAATCAAGTAAAATATAAAACTAATCATTAACAAGCCATGAATATGTTGGATTAATGTTAAAATCATTGGCTAATTAATGGCACCCATTTTGATATAGAACGTCTCACTCATTGGTTCTTTAATGCTCACCATTTTAAATATTAGACTTATCAATCATTGGTTAATTTATGCCCACATCTTTAATACACAACATTTGAGAGTCATAAAAATTGTTGCTTTTAGTAATCAATCATTGGTACATTCATGAACCTCTATCATTGTCTCATTCATAACCTTTGAAGTCATTGTAGGTTGTTATGACTATAAAAGATTGATCAATATGGTAGTTTGACTTTGTAATCATTAATACAATCATAAGTTTCTCTAGTTAATGTGACTATGGTTACCAACTAACTATCCTCAAAGTTACCAACCTTGGTTAAGGTGACTATGGTTACTTTAACCAATGTTTTCAATCCCTATAAATAGGAAGACCTCGTCATATTTCACTCACCAGAGCGTACAGAGCGTACAGAGCACACAGAACGTAGAGAGCACATAGAGCACACAAAGCACACAGAGCACAAAGCACGAAAGCGCGATCTCCGCCTCCACTTCCACACGATCAACCATGTCTTCAAAGAGAATCGAGCGCGAGGACTCCAGGTAGGCCTCTGACACTGTGGACATTTTTGTAAATATGTTTCGTTTCTCAAGAACTCGATACGTCGTATCGAGTTCATGTATACAATACAAATATTTATACATGAACTCGATACGGCGTATCGAGTTCATAATTTAATTTTGCTTTTTATACAGGAACTCGATACGGCGTATCGAGTTTGTGTTTAAAGTTTGAATTTTAAACAGGAACTCGATACGCCGTATCGAGTTCCTGTTTAAAGTGTAGGTTTTAAACAGGAACTCGATACGCCGTATCGAGTTCCTGTATATAAGAAGGCTTTGAGAGAGAAAATTTGTATTTTTGGGGTAACAAATAATTTTGGGATGGAAAAGATATCAAATTGTCTGGCAAAATCAGTCTTTTTATGTTGGCTTTCCTTACTTTTAAAAAAAAACATGCTCTAATTATAGGTGTTTTATGACCTACTTTAGCTTAAAATAGTAGAAAATGATCCACAAATTGCCTTTACGATAGCAAATTCTCGTCAATATAGGTTTGGAATCTATATAAGTCATACCTACTATTTAAAAGAATATATAACCCTTTTTACTTATTACGATATATATTTTCTAGGTTGAATAGCCCTGCCTATAATAGATTTTTGAATATAGGACTGCTCCTGGGAACTGTTCTTCATGTTAATATACAACCTTAATCTACGTGACTACCTAACTTATGTTTTTGCATATACTTTCTTAAATAGGTCGTTTGAAAACCTGTCGGACCGACCGGTGAAGAAAATAAAGCTTCGCATACAAGGTTCTCCAATCGAAGCCCAGACCAAGGTAGCTCCTGAGACCATGAAGAGAGGAAAAAAGCTTCTCTTTAACGAAGAGACAAAATCTCAGCCACATAGTGATGTTAGCCAAAAGAAACTTGTCGCCGCTACTGGAGGTGAAGACCTTCCTGACCGAGATCTAACGGACAAGGAATGGTGTATGCAATATGTCGACTCAAAGAAAAAAGTCGTATTGTATACAACAAAGAAGAAGGGTGAGGGGCAACTTGGAAAGGAAACCCCATTTATGTATGGCCGTATTCTACGATTTGACTACGAAGATGTAGATTTGGCCAACATACTGGTAATGATAGAGTGCTCCAAGGGGGTACGTAAAGTGTTCCTTTCAGAAGACCTTTTAGTAAAGGAATCTTGTGGGCCAGAAGTGTTCAAAAAAGCACTTGATAGCTCACAAAACCTTATTGTTACCTTGAGGCCTTATATACAAGGCCATGTAACTCTAAGAGATGAAGTGCCCTCCCCATTGAAGCCAACAAAAAAGGTTTCCAAAGTCCAGTCAAGACCAGCAAAGAAGAAGACAACGAAAATGTCGGATACGGATTCAACAAGTGAAAGCGAAGAGGAGGATAATAAGGGGACGCCAGGAGCTGAGCTGGCCTCGGGTGTTTTGTCATCTGAGCAGAATAAAATAAGGAGAGAGTTAATGCAACGGAAGCTGGTCAGGAAAGGGCAAGTATTTAATTTGCCTATAACACACATCCATCGGCCCCCTATTGATGAAAAAACAGGTCGAAGACCACTTGAGATTAGAGAGCCTCACCGCATGCATGTTCAAAATCTCAAGAAAAAAATGAAAATTAATCCTCATGCCACTGTGGTGCCTTTTATTGTTATGGTAGATCCCGAAGAATGTGAAACCATTGAAGATTTTGATATTAGAAAACATGATCAATATAATTATTTTGTCATTGGTGGATCGCATTCAGTAGAGGCACGTCGGCAACTTGTGAGAGAACATCCAACCACTTTCTTCTTCAAGTATGCCGAGTGCAAAATTTATGTTGGGCTCACAACCGAAGAGGCTAAGCTGTTGGCATGGGACCATAATAATGATAATGACTATAGGCAGAAAATGTCATCCATTGAGCGTATACGGTTCTTCCACCACGAGTATTTAGATGTGAAACAAAAGTTTGGTGTGAAGTTACATCCAGGCCTTCGACGTCAATGTCTGCATGAAGTCGGCATTGTGGTAGATGATAATGTTAGGTCCGATGGTCTTCGAAAGTATGAGTCTTGGTTTCAATTGGCGTTTAGAGATGGAGAAGTATGGGACCTACAAGATCAAATCTTCTCAATGTGGGAGAATAAGGAGGTAAAGGGTCAACGACAAAAGAAATGTAGGGTTGACCCTCAACTAGAGTTAAAGTCACAAGCCGCCAAGAAAATTGACTTGACAATTGAAGAAGCGGCAGATGACATGAAGCTGTCTCTATGGAGAGCGATGCAAGGTATTAAGGACGAGCAGCTTCTTGTGTCGGTTTTGTCAAGGGTTGTGGCGAAAGATTTAAGCCTTGAAGAAATGGTCACTGAGTTCAATAAGTCCCTCAAATACTGAAATTGTAGTCTATCTAGAGTAATTCAAAGTTCTAATCTTGATTTCTAATTTTACAGTCATAAGGTGTACATGAAGATCCAAGAAGTTATGATGAAACAACTTGGATGTATAACTTGGGAACAAGTGACCGAGGATTATCCTCTAACGTCTTCGTATAAGGCGTTATCATAGTATTTTATTGCATTCAAGGATTGGGTTAGTATTCATGTTTTTTCATTACCCTTTCATCATATGTAGAGCTTGTATAATAATACCTGATGTCCTATTGCTTCTATTAGAAACCGTGTCAAGGCAAGAAACAAGGAGAAGTTAAGGATATACACGATTTCCCTACATCCTTCCTTGCACATCTCGAACGAGCCAGAAAAGAAAAGGATCGTCGCTTAGTCAAGGCGTACAAAATGGAGGAAGATGGCTCCTTTAAAAAATTTAGCCACAAAAAAGATATTACAAGAGATCTTTACTACAATGTGGTTTGCGGTGATGTCATCGACTTGATCCAAAAGGTGCCAAAGAAGGAATATACGCTAATGATTGCGGATATTCCTTACGGATTTCAAATGGCTGGGTCATCATACGACGATGAACCGTTTAGGTTTAAACAATTGGAGAAGATGGTCAAGGATTTCGCTGAGCTAACGACCGCATCCTTGTGGCGAATAGTTGTCTTTCATAGTATGGACCAAGGGTACTCGGTAGCTCAAGCTTTGAGATCTCGTTGCCATGGCATCGAGAACCTTGCATGGTAAGGATTATTTATAGGTGTCTTTCACTATATTGCATTTCTTAAGGTTGTTGAATCTATTCTTAACTCGATGTATTATTTTTTATAGGATCAAGACCAATGTAAATAGAGGGCCAACTTTTCGGTTCGTTAATGCCATTGAATACATAATGGTTGGCTACTTCGATGAAATTAAGAAACAGAGAATCAAAGAGCATTCTAATGAAGTGGGAGGTTCAAATCTGTTGGTATATCCAGCAGTGACTCGGAAATTGCGACATGTCACCACGACAGAACGGGGACTTGTCAACCCATACCAAAAACCTCAACGACTTATGATGCGCTTGATCGAGATGTTTTCTGTCGAAGGAGACTGGATATTAGATCTCTTTTCTGGCACAGGTATTCCTCGAACTAGGGTAACGATCTTGAGATAACCGATCACTTTTTTTTCGTTTGACAACTAAATCTTCTTGTTACTTACATCACAGGAACTATGTCAGCATGTGCATTGAAGCTGTTTAGAAATACAGTTGCATTGGAGAAGGACAAGGACCAAGTTATATTTATTAATATGCGGATTAAGGCTTTGTGGGAGTGCCCAGACCAGGATGAGGAGGTCGGTGCAAAGAACCTCGCCAATACAGAAAGGTTTCAACCTGCTTTGTGAGAGCCTATTCCTCCATTAGCCGGCGAACCGGGGGAGCTAATAGAGCTTGATGATGAGCTTATAGAAGATATTTTGTTGGCTCGGCTAACAGGGGAAACCAATGCATGTATAGCCGAAGACAGTTCTACACAAGATGATGAAGAAAATGACGTTGATGAATTGATTGCTATGTAATAGACTCTATGAAAAATATGACACTGACGATTTGTTAAGATTTCACATTATTAATACAAATTTTGGGTTTTACCTAGTGGATTCTATTCTTTATAATCTTCTATATGTTTCAATTTTATTTTTATATACTTGATTAGTAGATTTATGACATTGGTTTCACCGCGTGCATAGCTGACTACCAAACTTATGGAGAAACATGAACTAGTTTAAATGGAGGCTGATTTTGGTCCAAGCTAACCTTAACAGAACATGGCCCTATAATTGTTGCCATGACTGTCCATGTTGTTATTATGGATCTTTGTCTTCTATTGTTAAAACTATTATGTTTCTATTCCATTGCTGCTTAGATTGTGTAGTGTGTTGATAATGGTTCCGGTTGCGTTATCGTTCGGAGTTTGATCTTGTGTGAATCACCTAAGCAATAGAGTAGACCAATTTTAAATACAGGTATGAAAGCCTAATAGGTTTGTTATTTCCACGACATTATCCTAAAGTTCACTGCCTTATATTGTGCACAATTATATACACATATGGTTTGATCCCATATGAACAAACTGAGGAATAGATTAGATCAACTTTAAATACAAGTATTGAATACTTTAATAAGTTAGTTATTCCAATCACTTATCCTAATGTGCACTATCCTACATTTTCCACAATTACATACATGCACGTATGGGTCAAAGTATAAATTATATCTCATTTTATTAGTATGGATACAAGTACACCTCATATTTTTGTAAAACTTACCTAATTAATATAAGTCTTTAAGTTAGTGTTTCCCTTGTCGCACAGTAGTGCCATATTGAGCCATAGTTGAACTTTATTATGCCTACATTAACTTATCAACATGTCTAAACTTGCATGATTTCTAATGATCTCCACTCGTAGATCTATCATGTATTTTTATATTTGCAAATTCTCATCAAGTTGAGGAACATGTGATACTAGTGCATCCAATTTTTGTAGAGAGGGTGTATTTGCTTCATTTTAAGAAGATTCTACAAGTGGAATGCGCAATCCTTCCACTTGTGAACGCGAACGTGTTTTGTGCTTTCCCCTCCTCCATGTGGGAAACATGTGAGCTCTTCCGAACCTGGCCACTTGGCTAAACCATTATATATGACCATATGGTGCTGACTGCCAAGTTCGAGCAAATGATGGCCAAAGCTCGTGGCGTCCGCACCTTGATCCTTTGATCTACGTGTGGTGCCTATGTCTAAAGGATTGACATTTACCATTTCTAGGTTTCTATTCATTTGAAATATTGTGCATTGTCGGGATTGGGTTCTCGCATTAAAGTCTCCTACAAGGAATACTTCTCCTTGGGAAGAATATCAAATTATGTCATCCGATAGAGGTTCATATGGGGAAGGCCCATGTGGCACTCCTTCATCAACTAATCTCGCCTCGCCAACCAGATTATAACGAGAGCCTTTCGGGGGGAAGTAACAAATGGCGAAAAATACTGCCTTGTCCTTGCTTGTGGAGACTTTCACCCACATAAAACGAGCTTCTAGGTCTATGCTCAGTATTTCTATCCTATTATGTAGCTCCCTCCGAAACAATATTGCGACACCTCCAGATCCCCTGGAAGTGTATCGACGTGAGGTTTGTCTAAAAGCCGACTCCCAACGAAATCCTTCGACTCGTGGGAGTTCCCTATTTGGGCTTTGGTGTGTTTCTACTCGGCAAACTATATCTGATTCCTTTAATATCTCCTCTAGGTGGCCGGGGTGTGTCCAGAGTGCGCCGTTACAATTCCATAAGGTCATCCTATGTGTGTTTTCTATCACATGGGCCACACGCCGTCAATTAGTAGTGCGATCATTTATGATCACTCACCCATCTCGATAAAAGGCGCGATGCCCTTCTTTACGAGCTTGCATAACCTTTGGCATACAACTCTTGCGATGCTCAATTTGCATCTTGGTGTGGTCTTCATCGAGATAGATAGGGTCCCCACCCAATCCTCGAAGAATTGGTCTCTTCTTAAAGAAAGTGATTCTAGATTCTAAGTCTTTAAATTGAAGAACTAAGGCTCTCTTCCTAGTTGTGTTGCGTCCGGCCCTCCAAGCTTTGGTGATAGGTAGGGTCGTTGAGAGAGAGAGAGAGAGAGAGAGTAGCCATTTAGTATAGTTAGTGTGTGACTATACTCCATTGTGACACCCATTGTAAGTAGAGGTTTTGACACACATTTATTAATATAATTGCGTGTTTTCACCAAGAGAGAGACAGAGACAAAGACAAAGATTATATTATCGTCTTCGGAGGTCAAATATGACCTATGAGACCAAAAATATTACATTTCATACGTGTGAAAGTGAGTAGTGACTCTCAATGTTCAAGAACTTTACCAATGAATGTTGCAATCGAGAGTGCACATTGTGGTTGTGAGAGAAATTTGTGAAAGGATTGGGCTCGGTTAAAGAGATCTTGAAAGCATGGTCGAATATGATCAAAGGTAGAGCATTGTATCAAAGTGTGATACTCAGACTCATGAACTTGTTTAGGGCAAAGTGTGCATAGCCGACCACTCTCATCAGTTGTACCCTAACACCCTGTCTCAAATCGCAATGCATGTGAGCTAAGTCGCACGGAAGCAATGGTTCGAATGGCAAATAACATGATGGGCGCTAACATATATCGATGTGTACGGTTTGAACCCCGTTCCGCAAAGAATATGGTTTTCTAGCTAGGTGCAACATGTGTAGTATAATGTGTGAAGTGTGAGCCTCCACATTTGTCCCATGTCATGATACATTGGTGTTGCAAAAATGCCTCATTTATAGAGGATTCAAAATCAAGAAGTAAAATGCTTATATTTTCAGTTTTACACGTCTTTCCCATCTACTAAGATCCTTTTCACACTTGTCAACATTTACTGTTTCCAAAAAATGCAAAGTGAGGGTCTCTCACCAGATAGGATCACATATATTTGCATCTTGAAGGCTTGTGGAGACACTAGAGCAAGGTATGTTGAACAAGGGAAATTGCATGAAGCTTCTGAATGCTTTGAATTGATGAGGAATGATTTTGCAGTTATGTTGGGCAATGCGTTGCTAGATATGTATGTGAATTGTGGTATGCTCGAAAAAGCACTAAAACTGCATGGTGAGCTTCTTGTTAGGACTGTATACTCTTGGAATTCACTCATTGTAGGGTATACTCAACACAAAAATAGTCACGAAGCAATGAATTGTTTCCAGAAGATGCAAAGTGAGGGTCTCTAACCAGATAGGATCACATATATTTGCAGTCTAAAGGCTTGTGGAAACACTAGATCTATTGAAAAAGGGGAAACGATTCATGATGAGAGTATAATTAAACGTCTCTTCATGGAGAAGGATATCATGCTTAACAATGCTTTGGTGAATACAAAAGAAGGATTTGAAAAATATCATTTTCTTGGTATCGTAAATGTGGAGCAATAATTGAAGCCCGAGAGCTTTTTGATGAACTATTGCTGGTTGGAAATGTGGTACAATGGATTGCCATGTTATTGGGCTATATTGAGCATGGTAAGAATGAGGATGCAACACAACTCTATCCTCAAATGCTTCTGCAAGGTCTCTTACCTAATATGATGACATTTTTTGGTATGTTGAAAGCAAGTGGCAACATGGGAGAATTGGTAGTAGATATTGAAATGAAATTAGATTTTGAGATGGATCTTAGTTAAACGAAGGATCTATGGCTAGCCATTGTCTTACACAAGACGAGCTTCGAAAGGATAGTTGCTTTGTTTCCAACTATTTTGTAGGTTGTAGCTAATATGCCTTTTTTGAAACTAATGGAAGGATATTTTGTTTTGAAAAAAAAAAACATTGTGTTATTATCATAAGATTTCAACTTGTCTCTTTATTGTGTTGTGATGTTCAAGGCAGATAAGGGACTATTATAACATTGTGTGGAAGAAGTTCTAACATTCTACATGGAGAGCTTCCAATCAAACATTCATTGGAAAGCCACAACACCAAAGTTGGGGAATCATTTATCCACTTACTCGTTACACCAACTCACAATCCCAACTTCATATACTTTGGAAGCCGTAGTTGACAATATTGAAGTGTTGACCCAAGTGATTCCTATTACATATTGAATTGAATATCACCACATTATTCCCTTCACAAAGCTTATGATATAGTATGACATGGCATTCTCTAGCATCTCAAGCGTAGGATTTCAAGAATGCAATAGATGTGGAAGATGGGGTAGGTGTCATAAAGTTGTTGACTGCCTCTTGACTACCAATGGAGCTTTCCAAATACGCAACAAATGGAGCCTTTGTACAAACATTGTACAAAATGCCGAATCACTTGAAGTGTATAAATATGAAAATGGAGTTCTAAACTTTAGGCTTTGCAACATTAATGTTTTGGTTAGATTATTTAGTTGATTCCTTAATAGCCTCACAACATTGACTAGGGTGCATTTTCCACTAGACAATGATAACAATTACATTGGCCTAGAAAAGCTACATCGAAAAACTACAAAGACATCTTAGAAAGAAATTGGTAATAATTGAATCATTCATAGAAGAATTGATAGAAAAAAAGCCCTTATGTGTACCTCTCTATGTAAGGCTATCTAGTGGAGACGAGAAGGTCATGCATTCAACCATAGATTATCCAATGGAATATACTAAACTAGTACATTAAGTGACATTTTTATTGGTAATCCCTAATACCAAAGAAAGGGACAACAGAAATAAGTGATACATTTTGTTGGCATCATTTTATATCCACTACAAATTATAATCATAGATGCCAGGTTTACGCTCTAAACACTTAAGGTCATGGCTTTATGCGTGAGGCAAGTTGTCTAATCTTACAGTCTTTCATGTTTGTAATTTCAGGGCTTTACACTATGACTTTTTAGCTATCAAATTTAAAACTCGACCAAAGGTAGAAAATGATAGCATTGTGTTATAATTGGCAGAAATTTGAATTTACACAAAGATTAATTAAAACTACTGAGAAACTATAAGTTTAAGTTTGATTCTCTTATTACTTGAATATATATTTCAAAATTTAAAGTATACATTATTATGATTATTAATCAATTTAATTTAGTTGAAAATTTAGTGACATACATCACCATGAAGCATAGTTTATATTGCATTGTTGCATATGATCTTAATGTGCTTTTTGCATTCTTATATAGCTTCCATGCTCATAGAATGCATCATCCAAAATACATATATGTATATAAATTTCTTTTCCTTGCATATGGATACTTGTAGGGAACCTAAAAACACAAGCATAGGGTGCATGCATACACAAAAAAGTATAGACAACAAAAGATAATCTTTCGAAGTTCTTGAGTGTGTGCCAAACAATAAATCCATCATTGAACCCACCCGATCCAACACAAAAAGGAAAAGTGAAGGGGGGGTGGGATTGATAGATCCCGTGATGCAAACGAAGGCCTTGCTAGGCAAACTAGTGGTCCGGAGCCTACAACCTCCTGAGGCACCTTGGAAAGTTCTATGGCGGCGTAGATGGAAGATGTGGCTGCCAAGACAAGGTGGATGTTGGCCTAGCAGCCCATTTTGGGGCTTTGTGCCAGAAATGAGGCCCAAATATTGGGGAAGTATGCAGAGTCTTTGTGCTATCAGAATTATGAAAGCATGGCAAGAAATCAGAAAGGGGATCATATGTAGGTGGAGAAATGATGCATATGCGCAGATATACATGCCAATTGTGTGGAATCCATTGATTAGAGATGTGGATGGGCTGATGATAGGCCAAAAAACAGGTTTCAAATGGGCTGAGTTAATCAATGCCCAAGGGAATGCATTAGTGGAGTGGGAGAGGTTTTTGTCCAATGAGGTGGGCACTCAAAAGGCTAGAATATGGAGAATAAGCAGGGGTAAAGGCATGCTCAAGAGAATTACAGATGCCATTGCATGCTACAAGAATACATTGGAAGAGGAAGAAGTAACAACCTCTGAAATTGCGTGGACAGGTCTTATAGATGCTGAAAACTGTTTAATTGGCATTAAGGGAATGAAAGTAGAATCGAACGAGGTATGCTACTACAAACTAGAGCACGGAAGGGCAAGAGGTGAGCAACCAGTCTTTCAAAGAGAAAAGCCGATTAGGCTGATCGTAAAAACTGGCAAGAATATGATTATTGACCCTAAGCCAAGGGAGATCACACCGGCGACAGTGTGTTGGCCTATAGAAGGGCATTTGGATCAGTTATCATGGGACCCAGCCAGGTATTTTTGGAGAACTCAAGGACAAACTTATGGGGAAAAGCTGGTTCAATTTTTCAGGTATAACACGAAGATTGGGAGGCAAATTCTTCTAGAACAAAAACATGACAAGGTTGTGGCAAGGAAATTTTGGATGCAGGAGGGCATAAGTGAAAGGAGACTAGATAAATTCTGGAAAATGATATGGCATGACAAATATGACCGCAAGATAATGATGTGTTTATGGCTTATTGCACATAGAGCCTTGCCGGTAGGGACGTGGGGTAAAGGCCCCAATGTAGACCCTAGATGTACTGCATGTGGACAGATAGAAAGCATCTCCCATTGTCTATGGGAATGTCGTGATGCAATGGCTGTATGGGGAAGGGCACTTCGTTTGCTTTGCCATGCCTCTAGTTCGTTCACCCTCAACTGGGGACATGCTTGTTGGATGTGTCTTGACGTTGATGTGGCGACATACGATAGCACATGCAATGCTAAGTACAGAGGGGAGAATGGCATTGTTCGGCTGATCCCTGACAACGGGGTACCTACAACTTGTGTACAGAATCAAAAACTTGAAGATCTTTGGATGTTGCTTGCCCCCATTACTATATGGCATATATGGACAACAAGGTGTACCAGGGTATTTTCCGCACACAAACGCCCTCCAGTTGAATCGATTAAGCTAATTTGGCACACACTCATAACTACACTAAGAGCTCAATATGAGCGGATTAATGGTACTAATGATGCTGCAGACCTAATGAGGCTGAATTTTCGAAAAAGATGGTGTACGACATCGATGGCCGCAGCAAATGGAATGGATATACTATGGAAGTATGATGTACCCAGATGGTTGTTTCCCCCTCCCATTAGTTGAACGAGAGGCGTGAAAGACATGGCAAGTGGGATAGTTAAGGTAGGTGATGTATCTGAAAGGATGGCTTGAGTCATATGTAAAAGTGTAAGATAAATAAGTGAGATCTTGTATGTAGGCTAGGATAATCTTGGCACGGCCTACCTGAGAAAGGGATCGTGTTCATGTATATTTTAACTAATGGAGTATATTCTTTTTTGGAAAAAAAAGATCAATGAAGAAGTAAAAGAATTTAAGAATGTATAAACGCAAGTATAGGGTGCATACATACACAGAAAAGTATAGACAACAAAAGATAAAGTTTTGAAGTTCTTGAGTGTATGCCAAATAGTAAAAATCCATCATTGCCCTCACCCAATCCAACAAGTAAAAGAATTTTAAGGATGCATATACGCATTTATATTAAATGGCCCATTAATTATATGTGTATCAATATTTTAACACATTCAAGATAGCAGCCAACAAAATGAATAATGAACTTACATTATTAGATCCTGACAAGTAAAGAGTCAAGACATGCCACACTAGGGAAGAGTCGATCAAGAGATACTATGTAGATGATTAATATGTAACCATACAAATAACAAATCATACACATTTCACACGTGCACACATACCTAATAACATTTGTTCACATCATTGGTCATTGTTATTGTTGTTGTAGTAGTAGTTTCTCATTTGCTTCTACTTGTTTTAGTTCTTCCTCCATTTCTTTTAGAAATGCATAGTGTTTATGTGAGGGTCCGATGGTATCTGGCACATCAACCGGGTATTGATCGATGAACTCCATCCATGGATTTAAACCTTGCAATGGTTTAACATCTCGTAAAACTTTCCACACCACGCTATTACACTTAAATCCCGACCCTAATGCCACTTGCCAAACTTTATCACCTTTCTTCAACCTCTCTTTAGCTTCACAGTAGGCCATTACATACCACAACCCACTACTTGATGTGTTACCAAACCTATACAAAGTCATCTTGGTGGGCTCGAGGTCATAATCAGATAAGGACAAGATCTTGCCAATGCCTTCGAGAACCGCTCTCCCGCCCGGGTGGATACAAAAATGCGTGAACGCTTTCTTGAAATCAAGCGAGTATTTCTTTTTCTTCATATTGAACACCTTCCTTTGTATGGTATTTACTACGATCTTAAGGAGCTCGGTGAAGGGCATAAAGTTAGGGATGAGTTTCATGATGCTAAGAGTTAGAGCTTCGGATGCTACATTGAGCAATTCGATGCTTAGGGATATGCCCAAGAAACCATGTTCATCCTCCCTAGAGTAGACAACATTGTAGGATGTGTCACTAGCCGCTGTGGTTGTGCGGAATGACCCTAGAAGCTCGAACTTGGACCTCTTCCGATCTTTCTTCTTGTTCGACAATAGTAATGCGTAGGACCCACATCGGAAGATGCAATTTGTCACAAGCATTGACCGATCGTTCCCACAATACATGGTCGATGTGATATTCTCAGTTCCAACAAGGACCACGAACTTGTCTTTATTCAGTCTCAAGAGATCTTTGGCAAGATCAAGTGCTATCATCCCCGCGGCACACCCCATACCGGAGAAATTGTATGTCTTCACATCCTCCCGCATTTTGTAGCGATGCACAAGGTGTGATGTGAGAGATGGGCTGGGATAAAACATGCTCACATTGACAAAGAGGTAATCAATTTGTGAAGGATCAATTCCAGTCTTAAGAAGGAGCTCATCAAGAGCACCAAACATCATGAGATCCATCTCATCGATCACGTCATTGTAGCTTGGATGTTTTTGAGTGATCGTCTCACCAGAGGTATATCTTAACACGTAAGGGGGGCCATAGACATCATCACCAAGACCAGACTTCAACAACAATTTGAGTTGAAAGACCATGTTCCTAGGGGTGCATGATTGTCGAGCTCGCGTGATTTGTGCACATAGTTTTGTGCTGAGTTTCAACAAGTCATCGGGCCGGAAGGTGGCAAAATCCACAAGGTAGACAGGGTGTGGTTTGAGTTTGTAGTAGAGGAGGGTGATAATGGACAAGATTGAAATTATTGTAGCCCAAAGCTCGAGCGAAGAAAATAGTGTCGATATGTAGATGGAATAAGTAATGGAAAGAGAGACGAGGACGAAGAGGAGGATGGGGAGGAGGACATATGGTGCATATGTCTTGACAAAGAGCTTCACAATCAACATGTTGAATTCATGGGAAGATTCCCTTGTTCCATTTCTTGAACTTGTTCTTTCATCTAATGTTGGTGCAGTAGTAGTAGTAGTAGTAGTAGTAGTAGAAGTAGAAGTAGTAGTAGTAGTAGTGTAAGTTGTTGTTGAGCTAGTGTCATGTGAATGTGTGTGAGGAAGGACATGAACGCTTGTTTCCATGGCCTAAGCTTGATTCTATGGAGAGAGTGAGTGACTAATGGAGTGAGAAGTGAGAATTGAGAGAGAGAGAGAGAGAGAGAGAGAGAGAGAGAGAGTGTGTGTGTGTGTGTGTGTGTGTGTGTGTGTGTTTTCTAGTGAGAATGAGCAAGAGAGTGAATGAGAATGAGTAGGTTTGTGAGGGAGATCTTAACTATTATCGATCATCACTCTCCTCCTCCCAATACCTCCCTAATAAAAGTGTCATAGAAAAGAGCTCTCCTCCTCTCTCAATATCCCTATAAAAAAGATGCCATGGAATAGACAAAAAGCTACCATTAAAGCATAGGCATCAAACATTTATTTTTCGGATGACCTAACTTCCTCAACAAATTTGCTAGGTAATGTTGATATTAATGATTGTCAATTAATACACATTGGAACTCATGTGGCAGCCATGCTCATCTTTGGCGTTCTAGTTCACTTTTCCTTATCCAAACCAAAGAGTGAAAAGTGACCCATATTTTAACCTAACATCCCCCCATACTTTTATGCGAATATAACTTGTCAATTTTAACCAAAGGCAGAGTCTTTCAATAGTCTACTTAAATATTCTTGATGTTATGTCACACTTCGCTACTCCAAACCATACTACATACCACTATGTTTGACCATATGTTACATTTTGCTAGTAAAACCTATAGTTGATATGTTTGTGAAGTACTATTTTTTCCAATGAAATGTACATTGACATTGAGCTTTACTACAATCAACATTTCCTTAGACGCAAGCTTGCGCCTCATTTTCTATATCGGCGAAATAACAATAAAGAAGTTCCCCTATGAACAACATCTTTTCCCATCATAAGGCTTTCAATACTTTCTCCTTTCTATTGTTCTTCATTTTTACGCCATAATTTTGACTTCTTTCAAGCTTATTACTGATTGCATGTAACATAGAATTAAATAATTGTATTCATAAACTTGAAGAACTTGTAATCTCATTGTTCACGTATAATAATGTAACTTATCATAGTTAAGCGTTAGCTAGAATATTTGTTTCATATGCTAAAACCCATAATGCCCTAACTAGAAACCGACAAAATTAAGGCATGTTGAAATTGTATGTCAAAGAACATTTCATATTAATGCATCAAAATGGTGTTTTATGAAGATCCACGACATTTTCGTTATTTCTATATGTAATGTTTTGTGTTTATATATATAAAACATATATACAACTTAGAACATCCAAAGACCTAATATACTTTGTAAGCTAACTTTTTAAGTTTCATCCTTTTGTTGAAGCCTATGCCTAAAGGTTCTCGCAATATGTATACTTTGTGAGAGGCAAAAAATCCACTTGACAATGTGTTAGAGCCTCAATCTTTTGCATGTAAGAATTATTCTATGAAACATTCTCTACAAATTCTCTTTTTTTTTTAAATTGTCTCGCACATGTTGTCATGGTAAGGCAATTTAATTGCTTTAAGAGTATTGACCACGGAAATAAAAAAGCAAAACTTTCTACAATATTCAAGTTTTATCTTTTGTATCATAGCTCTATGAAATGTGAAACATTTATAACCTCTCTTTCAATGATAGTGCTATTAAATCTTCATAAATGATCTAACACTTTCTCATCATGATCATGAAAATGAGCAACTTGATTTCGGGTGGTGGAAAAGGTAGATAATCCTACCTATTATGTTCTGATGTATTTGAAATGTGTCACAATAGTTCTAACTTCTCATCTTCCATAGGCAAGTTCACTTTCCTTTCTAAAGGTCCAAAAAATGTCAAGTGACGCATTTATTAAGAAATGGCCAATATGGAACAAGTGCAATGGCATGTCATACATGTTGTGCAAGAGCTACATTGTATATAATCGCTTCTAGTGTGATAAAGTTAATAAATGATTGCCCCATGTAGAAAGGTTATTCTTTGTACATAGTTTGTTTATGACTATGGCTATGTAGCCAAAACATTTGTAGGCTTCTCTTCCACAATGTACACACCAAATGATTGCTACCATGTGAGATTTTTTCTTATCTAGACTCATAAGGCCTCCTCTATCATCTTGCAAATATTCAACCTTCCTACTAAAATATATACCTTGTTATCACTTACCAACCTTTGATGTTCATCAAGAATTTATCAATACAGTGCAAGACCCAATTGTGATCTTGAATTGTTTAACCCATAGTATGAACCATACGTACATTCGCATTCGTGAAGGTTTTCAATCATTCGTGTAAGAAAAACACCCTTAAAGAATGATAAATACCATACTTTTGGATTAACTATTTATTATGAGGTAAATAAGCCTAAAAATGAAACAAAAACATTAAAAACATTAAAAACTGGGAAAAAAACAAAAAAAAAACACAAGAATGTTTGAATAACATTCGCTTTCGTTGTCCAACGTAAGAAAACAAATGTTATGCTAGACGAACAAGAATTTTAAGTACTATGGTTTAACCCATACGTTGCAAGCATAGCATTAAAGACCAATATTAAAGACTAGTTTTAATGAATTTTCAAGTGTAGGATAAGTAGGAAATCGTTTATCTTAGGACTTGGGACAGCCCATACAACCTAGGAACATGTGTCAGTCTGGTAGCTCTAGGCCCGGTTTTAGCTCAAACTGAACTGAACCAATGAGTCATGGTTTAACAGTTTATCGGTTCCAATATAATTAAATGGTTTGCTTTAGTTCAATTAACTAAAAGGTCTGTTTTTAGTTCAGTTCAGTTAAAAAACCCGGGTTTATAAGGTTTAAGTGGTTCAGTTTTTTGGTTACCTTTAATTTACTTTAATAGTATATTTATTTTTCGGTTTAATTAATGTTCTTTGTTTATTGATATAAATAATTTATCTTAAATGCTCAATAAATTTAAGGGTTTAATTAATATTGTTTTGTTTATTAATTAAATTAATTTAACTTAAATACTTATTTTTTTAATTTAATTTAATTTTTTCAACTTTTCTCAAAACTGTATGGATTAAATTGTTAACTTAAATACTTATTTAATTTAATGTATTTTTGTTTATTTAATTTTTAAAATTATTCTGACTTAAATGGTTAAGCTTAAATTTTTTATTAAATGGTACAATTTGGTCTCAACTTCTCCAAATTGTATAGGTTAAATTGTTTGGTTTACCTTTTCCTTAAATTGTTAAGCTTAAAGTTTTTATTAAATGGTATAATTTGGTCTCAACTTCTCCAAAAATTGTTTGGTTTACCTTTTCCTTAAATGGTTAGGTTCAAGTGGCTTGAGAATTCATAAAGGGTTTGGTTTAGTTTATGTTTTTTGTAAATGGGTCTCTTTGGTTTCAAGACAAAGAAACCCATTCAAACCAAAACCGAACTGGGCCCATAGCTCACATGAGGTTATTCAGACTATATTGTGAGACAAAGCTCTTATATTTGAACCTCTCTATGTGAAAATAATACACACATACATACTCACCCTTGTTTGTGGGGATTTCAGCTTGACATTTAATTATTATTTTTGTTGAATAAGACATCGTACTTCACAAACTAGAGAGTGAGCCAGTAGAGAGAGAATGTGCTCATTACTAAATTGAATGGCTAAATATGACCCAATACCTTAACATAGGTTGCACATCTTCCCAATTAAATATTTTTTGAATACCTTATAAACTTTGCCAATTTTGCTTGATAGGTTTCTTTGACAAACAAATCATGGATCATTATTTACTCATCTCACATACATCCTACATCAAACAAGCAATCATGCCTTGTAGATCATTGATATCTATCACAAGATATATTCACCAACAAATCATAACACATACATCCTACATCAAACAAGCAATCACTCCTTGAAAATCATTGATATCTATCACAACATATATTCACCAACAAATCACAAGAAGAATACGTAAAGGCTTAATCGTGCATTTTGCTACTCCATTCAATCTTTAGTCAATTTTTGAACAAATAAAGCACAACCAACCTTGTATTAATTCTTTCCTTGCCTTCTTTTCAACTTTTTGTATTTTCCTAAATATGTCTCAAATACTTTATGGTAGCATATTTAATGTATTTTGGTTTATTTCAGCAAAAAAACTAAAAGGATGGAGCATCCCTAAAAGTGTGTACATTATGATATTTAAAATGTTTGTACATTGGAATCCTCGACATTGAATACAAAGGGGAAATTTTAATGTCCACTATATCACTTGTAATAGAGGTATGTTATATTATTTGTGTTCCTACATAATTAAAAGGATGTAAGCCCCTTGAAAGAGCAAGATAAGTTGCTAGTGACAACCCAACATATTAAGGAGATAGCAAAAATGAAAAGGCACATGCGTGCTAGAAAAGAGGAAGAGAATGGGATGGAGAAAAATAAAGGTATGCGTAAATGGTCAAGAGTGAAATGGAATCCTCAATACAAAGTGACCCCCCTATTGACTACTGGGCAACAAATCAAATTGAAACTAACATGCAAAAAGTGGTTCAAGGAAATGTGTGGGGTTGAGATGAAGAAGGACAACATGTGTAGAATCAATATCTATAGCAATTGCGAGGACAAAGATCAAATCGTTGGACTGTCCTATATGCTGGTCGCGGGAAATAAGGAGCCCCACAACGGAGAAGAAGCACTCGGATGGTTGGAACAACAAATAGGTGCTCATGTAGATTCAACATATGGTACCGCAATAAGTGTGAAAATGAAAAGACAATGGAAAGATGCCATGATATGGAGCTCGGGCAAGGCGAACAGGCAAGGCATATGCTATATAAATGTGAAATTTAGGAAGCTGCCTCGAATGATCACGGAATTCATGGTATACCACCTTGAAATGGTGACACTAGAAGAGGATAATCTCCAAGATATGATCTTAGCGAACCTAGTGGAAGCTGAAAATGCATTGGTTGGGCCACTAAAGAGGCATGGTATATGCTGAAATGAATCTTAGCTTGCTAACATGGAATATACAAGGAATTGGTGGTAGCCAATTCCACATGAAGAAGAATGTATTAGTTGTTGAAATTCAGCGATGTACTGAGGCAATAGTGCCTGATGTGATCATGGTGCAAGAGCATCATCTAGATGGGGATAAGATCGACAAAATTGGAAACATCTGCCCTGGGAGTTGGACCAATACATGGTTGGCAGCTACAGGGGACAGACAGATTCATGGGGGACTACTCATAGCAATGAAAGCTAAGTATAATGCAACATTCACAGACAGAGGATGTTTAGTAGAGGGTCGGGTTGTCTATATAAGGATAAAACACATATATGGGCACTTGGGCATACTGAACATATATGCTCCAAATTCTGCTACTGAAAGAAAGGAATTCTGGTTGCAATTAGTGGACAAGAAACCGGATGCAGATCTGTGGATCATTGGAGGAGATTTTAATATGGTGGAGCAACAAGAAGATAGAAGCGGAAATGAAAATGGCACGGTGCAAGGGGTGGAAAAAGATGCATGGGATAAGTTTTGTTTAGCATATAATGTGATAGACTCTTGGAGTGCATCTAACTTTCAGATGCAAAAAGAAAAATCTCTTCTATACTCTAGAGTAGGAGGAAGCATTCATGGGAGGACAATGTCCAGGTTGGACAGATGGTATTTGGACCCTCAACTCATAGATATGAAAGGCAAATGCATAATCTGTCCTGGAACGATGTTCTCAGACCATGCACCAGTCCTGTTAGATATAAAAGAAAACATTCGATGCAATCCACATAATGTGAAGGTGAGCGAGGAGTTGGTCATGGACAATAAATGGACTAATGATATAAGAAGACTATGGTCTAATGTCAAATGGATGTATCATGATCCCGCTCATAGGCTGGCTGGGAAAATTGAGGAATGTGCATGTTCCTTTCAGAAAAAAGCAACTGAAATTAGAAAAGAGATGAAGGAGAAACTACAGAGAATGCAATGGACACTCGCTTCTATGCAACGACTAAGAGAACAATACCCGAATAATGTATGAATTGAGGCCCAAATAGAGGAGGCAAAATGCAAATTGGATATGTATTAGAAACTAAGGACTACTAATGCCTATCGTAGTAAAGCAGTAAATTGGATGAGGGTAGGAGACCGTGTTACGAAAGGTTTTTTTGAAGCTGTAAAATGCAAAGGCTCCGGGACCCAACCTTCATGTTTGAAAAAGACAGATGGCATAATGACCACGTGCACGAAGGAAATGCTTGAAATGGCCACGAGCTATTATATGCAACTACTGAATGTATGCAACGAGGAACATATTGAGCAGGATGCCATTAGAAATATAATAAACAGGATATCGAAGAGAGTTTCGGCTCAAATGATGGACCGTCTAAATACCCCTATTTGTATACAAGAATTGTGGGATGCAATTTCAGATATGAACAAACAAAGTTGTGCAGGCATTGATGGACTCCCTATATATTTTTACATCAAATATTGGGATCTAATTAAGGATGACATGTTGGAAGGGATGCAATACATTATGGCTGAAGGTTTAATGCCTCCGACAATGTGTCGAGGAATGATTTATTTAATTCCCAAGGATGGGAAAGATCTAACTATGCTTGATAATTGGCGACCTTTGACGATTCTCACTAATGCCTATAAGATCATGGCTAAAGTTGTAAGTAGTTGATTGAAAACGGTCCTAGGGGACATAATACATACAACGCAAACTGGGTTCCTCGAAAACCGGAGCATTGTTGACAATGTGATAACTTTTTGGGAGTATTCAGCATGGGCGGAGGAGCAAGGAGTGGACCTAGCAGTAATGTTACTCGATTTTGAAAAAGCATATGACAAGATCTCATGGAAATTCCTAGAAGCAGTTATGGATGCCCTAGGCTTCGAGCAGCAATGGATCCTTGGATTGGCTGCCTTTTATAGGGATGCTTCCAGCTAGGTTTTAATGGTTGGAAGCTTGGGGAAGCTTGGTTTCTTATGGGGGGGGGGGGGGGGGGGGCACAGAGGAAAAACATGCTTGTGCAAAGGTTGCATGGACTACACTCATAAAAGATAAAAGTGAAGGTGGGGTGGGACTTATAGATCTTGTGGTGCAAATGAAGACCTTGCTAGGCAAATTGGTGGTTAGGAGCTTGCAACCGCCTGAGGCACCTTGGAAAATTCTTTGGCGACATAAATGGAAGATGTGGTTGCCAAGACATGGTGGAAGTTGGCCAAGTAGCGCTTTTTGGGGGTTTGTGCCAGAAATGCGACCCAAATATCGGGGATGTACACAGAGTATATGTGTTGTTGGAATTATGAAGCCATGGAATGGAATAAGAAAGGGAATCGTTTGTAGGTGGAGAAATGATGCATATGCTCGAATGTACATGCCTATTGTTTGGAACCCATTAATTAGAGATGTGGATGTGTTGTTGATAGGACAAAAGGCAGGCTTCAAATGGGTCAATTTAAGCAATGCCCAAGGGAATACATTGGCAGATTGGAAGAGATTTCTATGTAATGATGTGGGCACTCAAAAGGCTAGAATATGGAGGATAAACAGGGGTAAATGCATGCTAATGAGGATTACATATGCCTTTGCACGCAGCAGGCAAATCTTGGAAGATGCAGCCATAAGTCCCTTTGAAATGGAATGGACAGGACTTATTGATGCTGAAAATTATCTAATTGGAATTAAGGGAATGAAAACCGGATCTAATGAGGCATGCTACTACAAAAAAGAGCATAGAATGGTAATATGTGAGCAACCAGCCTATCAAACTAAAAGGCCGATTAGGTTGCTTGCAAAAAATGGAAAAGGATATGATAGTTGACCCCGAGCCGAGTGAGCTCAAACCAACGACAATGTGTTAGCCGATAGGAGGGCATTCAAATAAGCTATCATGGGACCCCACGATGTATTTCTGGAAAACTCAAGGTCAAAGTGATGGTGCCAAGTTGGTGCAATTTTTCAGGTACAACACGAAAATCGAGAGGCAAATTATCCTAAAACAAGAACACAAAGATATTGCAACTCGTAAATTTTGGATACAAGAGGGCATTAGTGAAAGGATATTAGCTAAATTCTGGAAAATGATATGGCATGACAGCGGTGACCGTAAGATAATGATGTGTTTATGGCTTATTGTGCATAGAGCCTTGCCAATAGGGGCATGGGCTAAAGGCCCCAATGTAGACCCTAGATGTAGTGCATGTGGACAACTAGAAAGCATTTCCCATTGTCTCTAGGAATGTCATGAGGCTACGGTTGTATGGAGAAGGGCATTACGATTGCTTTGCCATGCCTCTAGCTCATTTACCCTCAATTGGGGACATGCTTGTTGGAATTGTCTTGATGATGACATAGAGAAATTTGATAGCACATGTACAACTATGTACAGAGGGGAGAATGGAACTATTCGATTGATCGTTGGTAACAGTGCACCTAGAAGTAATGCCCAGAAGTAGAAAATTGAAGATCTATGGATGTTGCTAGCACCCATTATCATATGGAACATTTGGACCGCAAGATGTACTAGGGTATTTTTAGCAAACAAACGGCCTCCAGCAGAATCTATTAAGCTAATATGGCACACATTAATAACTACTTTGAGGGCCCAATATGAGCGGATTGATGGAATAGATGATGCTTCAAATTTAATGAGGCTGAATTTCAGAAAACGATGGTGTACTACACCGATGGCTGTAGAAATTGGAGTGGATATACGATGGCAATACGTAGTACCGAGATGGTTGTTCCCCCCTCCCATTAGATGATAGAGGGGCATGAATGATGCGACAAACATGGAGAACAAACATGTGGGCTATTTAGTGTAAAATAAATCAGTGATGTAGCCCATATGGAAGTAGGTAATGTCTAAAGTTGTGTATTGTATGTCATTTTAATTAATGGAGTATATTCTTCTTTGGAAAAAAAAAGATTGTGCAATTTTTTTGCTAAGACTGTGGTTTATGGATAAGGTGGTGGTTGTCGGTTTATACCTCAAGTGGATTAGGACAAGCCCAAAGATTATTGGATAAACATCTTGTGTGTGTTGTTTATAATACATGTATGTGTTAGATGATATGAACTACAAATCACGATCAATGTAAAAGTTTTGCTTTTAACATTCGCACATTTTGAATACATTTTGTTGTACTTTGTGCATGTGTATCATTTGAAACAATGAAGTTAGTTCTATGCACATAATGTTAGTTTTGGCCCCTTATTAGTATGTTTTTTTTTTTCTCCAAAAGAGAATATACTCCATTAGTTAAAATATACATGAACACGATCCCTTTCTCAGGTAGGCCGTGCCAAGATTATCCTAGCCTACATACGAGATCTCACTTATTTATCTTACACTTTTACATATGACTCAAGTGATGGAAATAATCGACACTTTCCAAACTTCACCTCTCGGCCACAACCAAGGAAACACACGAATCGTTGTTGCAGAAAATGGGAAATGCGAAAAATAGAGTGGACACACGATTTAACGTGGAAAACCCTGTACGGGAAAAACCACGGGAGTACAAGACTCCGAACCAAAACTATGCACAGAGAAATATACAATGGCGAGCTGCAAGGCGACGACCTTGAGCTCGCTGTCCTCGCCACAGGCGGCGGAAATACACAGAGGCGTCGACCTCTTCCTCTCTCACGCTCTATCTCTCTCACGGCTGCTCTCTCTTCACTCCTCTTGAGTGGAAAAACAGAAAAATGAGTAGCAACGTTAAAACTGTTTGCCCTAAGTCATATTTATACACATATGACTTTGGGGCTATTTACAATTGTAGCCTCAAGGGCCCTTGGCAAACATATTCACAGATATGTCCCCGCATCCGGATCTCTCTCCGGGTACATTCGTCATCCGGCTCCGAAGCCGGGGTCTTCATCATCCGGTTCCGAAACCGCAACCGGGCTTGTCGGCATTCATCTCCGATATCCGACCATCCCATCCGAAGGGACCGTAATCCCAACAAAGTCCCCCTTCACTTCGGCATGGGATGTCTCTCCAATCCGATCCTCTTCCGGCATGCTTCCAGCTTGTCGGGTGTGAGCACCTTGGTCAGCATATCCGACCCGTTCTCGTCCGTGTGGACCTTCGTCAGCACGAACTCCTTGCCTTCTATCCTTTCCCGGATCCAGTGATATCTTCGTTGGATGTGCTTCGTCCGGGAGTGATAGGCCGCGTTCTTCGCAAGGTGGATGGCACTCTGACTGTCGCAGTAGAGTCGGTACTCCTCCAGCTGGATACCGAGCTCTCTAATGAAGTCCTTCATCCATATTATTTCCTTGCCGGCTTCAACAGCCGCCATGTACTCCGCCTCCGTGGTTGACAACGCAACCGTCTTCTGCAGCCTCGACTGCCATGAAACAGCTCCCCCTGCATACGTCATCACATACCCTGATGTGGACCGGCTGGTATCTGCATCAGCCGACATATCCGAATCGGTAAAGCCGTCGAGTTCGGGCTTACCGGAGCCGAATCGGAGGCACACGTTTGCCGTGCCCTTCGGGTATCGGAGTATCCACTTGGCCGCGTTCCAATGCTCTTTGCCGGGATTGCTCATGTACCGGCTCACCACTCCGACTGCGTATCCTATGTCCGGTCTTGTACACACCATTGCGTACATCAAGCTTCCGACGGCAGAGGCATATGGCACTTTCATCATGTCCTCCTTCTCAGCCTTTGTCTTGGGGCTTTGCTTGCTGGACAGCTTGCAGTTTGCCGGGAGGGTCGATCCGACCGGTCTTGCTTCCGACATGTTGAACCGTTTAAGCACCTTTGTCACGTACTTCTCCTGTGACAGCCACAACTGCTTCTTGCTCCGGTCCCGGATGATGTGCATCCCTAGTATTTGTCTCGTCGGACCCAAGTCCTTCATTGAGAAGGTTCGGTGAAGAGCCTTCTTCAGCATCCGTATCTTGACCTGGTCCCGTCCGACGATCAACATGTCGTCCACGTACAGGAGGAGTATTAGAAAGTCTCCTCCTTCGAACTTCTTCACAAACACGCAGTGGTCGGACTGCGTTTTGAGGTACCCTTCGTCGGTCATGAAAGAGTCGAACTTCCGGTACCATTGCCGGGGAGCCTGCTTCAGTCCGTAAAGGCTCTTCTTCAACCGGCATACCAGGTGCTCCTTCCCTTTCTTCTTGAATCCTTCCGGTTGCTGCATGTAGATCTCTTCTTCGAGGTCACCGTGAAGGAATGCCGTCTTCACGTCCATCTGTTCTACCTCGAGGTCCATGCTTGCCGCTATGCTCAGCACCGTCCAGATGGAGGTCATCTTCACTACCGGGGCAAATATCTCGTCGAAGTCGACGCCCTTCTTCTGCTGAAACCCCTTCACCACGATCCTGGCTTTGTATCTCGGGGGGTTTCCGGCATCTCCCGGTTTCAGCTTGAACACCCACTTGTTTCGAAGTGCCCGCTTTCCTTTCGGCAACTCCACAAGTTCATATGTGTGGTTCTCATGCAGGGAATCCATCTCGTCCTGCATGGCACTCAACCACCTGCGGCTCTGGGTATCATGCTTTGCTTCTTCAAAGCTCTCCGGCTCCCCCTCGTCGGTTAGCAGCACGTGCTCTGGTTCCGGAAATCTCCGGGGGGCCCTTCTCTCTCTTAGAGGATATCTCCGTTCCGGAGCTTCGGTAACTGGCTCCTCCGTTTCCTCTTCATCCGAATCCATTTCGGGATCGGGGCCGGTTCCGGTATCAGTTTCGTCTTCCTCGGCCGGTTCTGTTTCTTCACCGTCTTCGGCCGGATCCTCGAGTGCTAACCGGTCCCTTGCCGGTCGGGACTGCTCCTCGTAGAGTTGATCCTCACCGGTCGACTTGGAGCTCTTCATCTTCTTCTCCGACTCCCAGTCGGCGAGTGTCTTGTTCTCCATGAAGATGATATCACGACTCCGGAATATCTTCTTGTCGACCGGGTCCCATACTCGGTAGCCGAACTCGTCATCGCCGTAACCGAGGAATATGCATGGCCGGGTCTTTGGATCTAGCTTTCCTCTCCGGTCCTTAGCCACATGCACATATGCGAGACACCCGAACACCTTCAGATGCCGGTAGGATACTTCCCTGCCGGTCCACACTCTCTGCGGCGTGTCTCCGTCCAAAGGTACTCAGGGTGATCTGTTTATCACGTATGTCGCCGTCGACATTGCCTCAGCCCAAAACCCCTTGGGTAATTTCGCATGCGCCAGCATACTCCGGACCCTCTCCATTATGGTCCGGTTCATCCTCTCGGCCAGCCCGTTCAGTTCCGGCGTCTTCGGCACAGTAAACTCGAGCCAGATTCCCTTCGAGCTACAGTACTCCTTGAACTGCCCCCGGTATTCCCCTCCGTTATCCGCTCGTATCGCTTTCAGCTTCTTGCCGGATTCCCTTTCCACTCTCGCGTGGAGTTCTTTGAAGACACACAACACTTGGTCCTTTGTCTTCAGCGGTGCCGTCCTGTTGGGAATCAACGCTTCGATTCACCTTCACCGCTCAGCCACAACCGAGTAATCGCGAATCAATGGAGCAGAAAATAGGAACCACACGAAAAAAAAAAAAAAAACGCGAGTACACAGGGATTAACGTGGATAACCCTAGACGGGAAAAACCACGGGAGTACAAGACTCCAAACCAACACTATACAGAGAAGTACACAATGGCGAGCTACAAGGCGACGACCTTGAGCTCGTTGTCCTCGCCACAAGCGGCGGAAATACACAGAGGCGTCTACCTCTTCCTCACTCGCGCTCTATCTCTCTCTCTCTCTCTCTCTCTCACGGCTGCTCACACTTCACTCCTCTTGAGTGGAAAAACAGAAAAATGAGAAGCAACAATAAAACTGTTTGCCCTAAATCATATTTATACTTATATGACTTTGGGCTATTTACAACTGTAGCCACAGGGGCCCATAGCGAACATATTCACGGATATGTCCCTGCATCCGGATCGCTCTCCGGGTACATTCGTCATCCGGTACCGAAACCGGGGTCTTCGTCATCCGGATCCGAAACCGAAACCGGGCTTGTCGACATTCATCTCCGATATCCGACCATCCCATCCGAAAGGGACCGAAATCCCAACAAACTCCCCCTTCACTTCGGCATGGGATGTCTCTCCAATCCGATCCTCTTCCGGCATGCTTCCAGCTTGTCGGGTGTGAGCACCTTGGTCAGCATATCCAACCCGTTCTCGTCCGTGTGGATCTTCGTCAGCACGAACTCCTTGTCTTCTATCCTTTCCCGGATCCAGTGATATCTTCGCTGGATGTGCTTCGTCCGGGAGTGATAGGCCGCGTTCTTTGCAAGGTGGATTGCACTCTGACTGTCGCAGTAGAGTCGGTACTCCTCCTGTTGGATACCGAGCTCTCTAATGAAGTCCTTCATCCATATTATTTCCTTGCCGGCTTCAACAGCCGCCATGTACTCCGCCTCCGTGGTCAACAACGCAACCGTCTTCTGCAGCCTCGACTGCCATGAAACAGCTCCCCCTGCATACGTCATCACATACCCTGATGTGGACCGGCTGGTATCTGCATCAGCCGACATATCCGAATCGGTGAAGCCGTCGAGTTCGGGTTTACCGGAGCCGAATCGGAGGCACACATTCGCTGTGCCCTTCAGGTATCGGAGTATCCACTTGACCGCGTTCCAATGTTCTTTGCCGGGATTGCTCATGTACCGGCTCACCACTCCGACTGCATATCCTATGTCCGGTCTCGTACACACCATGGCGTACATCAAGCTCCCGACGGCTGAGGCATACGGCACTTTCATCATATCCTCCTTTTCAGCCTTTGTCTTGGGACTTTGCTTGCTGGACAGCTTGCAGTTTGCCGGGAGGGTCGATCCGACCGGTCTTGCTTCCGACATGTTGAACCGGTGAAGCACCTTCGTCACGTACTTCTCCTGTGACAGCCACAACTGCTTCTTGCTCCGGTCCCGGATGATGTGCATCCCTAGTATTTGCCTCGCCGGACCCAGGTCCTTCATTGAGAAGGTTCGGTGAAGAGCCTTCTTCAGCATCCGTATCTTGACCTGGTCCCGTCCGACGATCAACATGTCGTCCACGTACAGGAGGAGTATTAGAAAGTCTCCTCCTTCGAACTTCTTCACAAACACGCAGTGGTCGGACTGCGTTTTGAGGTACCCTTCGTCGGTCATGAAAGAGTCGAACTTCCGGTACCATTGCCGGGGAGCCTGCTTCAGTCCGTAAAGGCTCTTCTTCAACCGGCATACCAGGTGCTCCTTCCCTTTCTTCTCGAATCCTTCCGGTTGCTGCATGTAGATCTCTTCATCGAGGTCACCGTGAAGGAATGCCGTCTTCACGTCCATCTATTCTACCTCGAGGTCCATGCTTGCCGCTATGCTCAGCACCATCCGGATGGAGGTCATCTTCACTACCGGGGCAAATATCTCGTCGAAGTCGACGCCCTTCTTCTGCTGAAACCCCTTCACCACGATCCTGGCTTTGTATCTCGGGGGGTTTCCGGCATCTCCCGGTTTCAGCTTGAACACCCACTTGTTTCGAAGTGCCCGCTTTCCTTTCGGCAACTCCACAAGTTCATATGTGTGGTTCTCATGCAGGGAATCCATCTCGTCCTGCATGGCACTCAACCACCTGCGGCTCTGGGTGTCATGTTTTGCTTCTTCAAAGCTCTCCGGCTCCCCCTCGTCGGTTAGCAGCACGTGCTCTGGTTCCGGAAATCTCCGGGGGGCCCTTCTCTCTCTTAGAGGATATCTCCGTTCCGGAGCTTCAGTAATCGGTTCTTCCGATTCTTCTTCATCCGAATCCATTTCGGGATCGGGGCCGGTTCCGGTATCATTTTCATCTTCTTCGGCCGGTTCTGTTTCTTCACCGTCTTCGGCCGGATCCTCGAGTGCTAACCGGTCTCTTGCCGGTCGGGACTGCTCCTCGTAGAGTTGATCCTCACCGGTCGACTTGGAGCTCTTCATCTTCCTCTCCGACTCCCAGTCGGCGAGTGTCTTGTCCTCCATGAAGATGATGTCTCGACTCCGGAATATCTTCTTGTCGACCGGGTCCCATACTCGGTAGCCGAACTCGTCGTCGCCGTAACCGAGGAGTATGCATGGCCGGGTCTTTGGATCTAGCTTTCCTCTCCGGTCCTTTGCCACATGCACGTATGCGAGACACCCGAACACCTTCAGATGCCGGTAGGACACTTCCTTACCGGTCCACACTTTCTGCGGCGTGTCTCCGTCCAAAGGTACTGAGGGTGATCTGTTTATCATGTATGTCGCCGTCGACATTGCCTCAGCCCAAAACCCCTTGGGTAATTTCGCATGTGCCAGCATACTCCGGACCCTCTCCATTATGGTCCGGTTCATCCTCTCGGCCAGCCCGTTCAGTTCCGGCGTCTTCGGCACAGTAAACTCGAGTCGGATTCCCTTCGAGCGACAGTACTCCTGGAACTGTCCCCGGTATTCCCCTCCGTTATCCGCTCGTATCGCTTTCAGCTTCTTGCCGGATTCCCTTTCCACTCTCACGTGGAGTTCCTTGAAGACACACAACACTTGGTCCTTTGTCTTCAACGGTGCCGTCCACAGCTTCCGGTTGTGATCATCAATGAATGTTACGAAGTACTGGGCTCCGCCATGTGACTTCGTTTCTACCTGACACACATCAGTGTGCACCAACTCCAATGGTGCGCTACGTCTCGTCGGTGGCCTTGAGTGGAAGGAGGTTCGGTTCTGCTTACCGGCCAGGCAATCGGTGCACTTCTCCAGGTGCACATGCTTCACTGGAATAAGGTTGTCTTCTGCAAGCCTCTTCATCCCCTTCTCACTCATGTGGCACAGTCTTTTGTGCCACAGCTCACCGGCAGTGTCGGCTGCCACATTCAGCTCTTCCGGACATAACCGGGCATTCATCAGGTACAGTGTGTTGTCTTTCCGGGCCCGAGCCACTATCAGGCTCCCCTTGCTGAACTTCATTACGCCGTTCCGGATGCTACCTGTGTAGCCTTCATCGTCTAGCCTCCCGGCTGAAATCAGGTTCAATCGAACCTCCGGAACGTGTCGGACATCCTTCAGTAGCATTTTGCATCCGGTCGGGGTTGTCAACCACACGTCTCCTATGCCGGCAATCCGGCACGTACCTTCATTCCCCATCCGAACACAGCCATGCTCACCGGCTGTGTAGGATGAGAAGTATCTTCTCTCCGGGGTCAGGTGGAACGATGCTCCGGAATCGACCACCCAGGTCGTCTCATCGCCGGCAATGTTTAGTTCACCTTCTTCGGTGATGAGCATGATTTCTTCCTCACTTGCCGCGAGTGCCGTTGTTCCTTTCCGGTCCTGCCCTCGCCGATCCGAACCTCTCCGGTCCGTGGCTCCCCGGTATGCACCGTTTCTCTCCGGTGACTTCTTCGAATCGGTGTCGTCGGCTCCGTTGTCTTTTCGGTAATGCCGACAATTCTTTCGGAAGTGCCCCGGCTTCCCACAGTGGAAGCATGTGGGCCTTGCTCTTGACTGCGACCGGGTCCCCGACTTCTCCCGTCTTTGCGGACTCCGGTTCCATTGTCTTCCCCGATCCGATTCGGTAAGCAGCGCCTTCGAGTCGGAGGCCGGTTCTTTATCTCTCCGACGCGCTTCTTCGTTCAAAATACTTGTCTTTACCGTTTGTAAGGACAAGTTATCTTCGGTGCAGGAGGTGCTGAGAGTCACCACCAAGTTCTCCCAGCTTTCCGGCAATGTACACATCAGGATGATGGCTTGCATTGCATCCTCCAACGGGAACTTGATCGCCGCAAGCTGATTCACGAATCCCATGAACGTGCTTACGTGTTCCACCATACTCTCGCCGTCCCGGTACTTGAGATTCACTATCTTCCTCATCAGGGAGGTCCGGTTCAACGCATTCTTCCTCTCGTAGAGGCCCGACAGCTTCTTCCACATCTCATATGCGTTGGTGTCGTTCGCCACATGTTGTAGGACGCTTACATCGACATATTGTCGGATCGTCGCTACGGCTTTCCGGTTCAGGAGCTTCCACTCCGACTCAAGTACCCCCTTCGGTATTTCCGACCTGTCAATCGGTTCGTACAGGTCCCGAACAATCAGAAGATCCTCCATCTTGATCTTCCAGTCGGCGTAATTCTGCGCATTCAGCACCATCATCCCCGGTTGCCCGCTGCCGCCGCCTTCCATTTTCTGCAGTAGTTCGCTCTGATACCACTTGTTGGGAATCAACGCTTCGATTCACCTTCACCGCTCAGCCACAACCGAGTAATCGCGAATCAATGGAGCAGAAAATAGGAACCACACGAAAAAAAAAAAAAAAACGCGAGTACACAGGGATTAACGTGGAAAACCCTATACGGGAAAAACCACGGGAGTACAAGACTCCAAACCAACACTATACAGAGAAGTATACAATGGCGAGCTACAAGGCGACGACCTTGAGCTCGCTGTCCTCGCCACAGGCGGCGGAAATACACAGAGGCGTCTACCTCTTCCTCACTCGCGCTCTATCTCTCTCTCTCTCTCTCTCTCTCTCACGGCTGCTCACACTTCACTCCTCTTGAGTGGAAAAACAGAAAAATGAGAAGCAACAGTAAAACTGTTTGCCCTAAGTCATATTTATACTTATATGACTTTGGGCTATTTACAACTGTAGCCACAGGGGCCCATAGCGAACATATTCACGGATATGTCCCTGCATCTGGATCGCTCTCCGGGTACATTCGTCATCCGGTACCGAAACCGGGGTCTTCGTCATCCAGATCCGAAACCGAAACCGGGCTTGTCGGCATTCATCTCCGATATCCGACCATCCCATCCGAAAGGGACCGAAATCCCAACACGTCCACAGTTTTCGGCTATGATCATCTATGAATGTTACGAAGTACTGGGCTCCGCCATGTGACTTCGTTTCTACCTGACACACATCAGTGTGCACCAACTCCAATGGTGCGCTACGTCTCGTCGGTGGCCTTGAATGGAAGGAGGTTCGGTTCTGCTTACCGGCCAGGCAATCGGTGCACTTCTCCAGGTGCACATGCTTCACTGGAATAAGGTTGTCTTCTGCAAGCCTCTTCATCCCCTTCTCACTCATGTGGCACAGTCTCTTGTGCCACAGCTCACCGGCAGTGTCGGCTGCCACGTTCAACTCTTCCGGACACAACCATGCATTCATAAGGTACAGTGTGTTGACTTTCCGGGCCCGAGCCACTATCAGGCTCCCCTTGCTGAACTTCATTACGCCGTTCCGGATGCTACCTGTGTAGCCTTCATCGTCTAGCCTCCCGGCCGAAATCAGGTTCAATCGAACCTCCGGAACGTGTCTGACATCCTTCAGCAGCATTTTGCATCCGGTCGAGGTTGTCACCCACACGTCTCCTACACCGGCAATCCGGCACGTACCTTCATTTCCCATCCGAACACAGCCATGCTCACCGGCTGTGTAGGATGAGAAGTATCTTCTCTCCGGGGTCAGGTGGAACGATGCTCCGGAATCGACCACCCAGGTCGTCTCATCGCCGGCAATGTTTAGTTCACCTTCTTCGGTGATGAGCATGATTTCTTCCTCACTTGCCGCGAGTGCCGTCGTTCCTTTCCGGTCCTGCCCTCGCCGATCCGGACCTCTCCGGTCCGTGGCTCCCCGGTATGCACCGTTTCTCTCCGGTGACCTCTTCGAATCGGTGTCGTCGGCTCCGTTGTCCTTTCGGTAATGCCGACAATTCTTCCGGAAGTGCCCCGGCTTCCCACAGTGGAAGCATGTGGGTCTTCCTCTTGACTGCGACCGGGTCCCCGACTTCTCCCGTCTTTGCGGACTCCGGTTCCATTGTCTTCCCCGTTCCGATTCGGTAAGCAGCGCCTTCGAGTCGGAGGCCGGTTCTTTATCTCTCCGACGCGCTTCTTCGTTCAAAATACTTGTCTTTACCGTTTGTAGGGACAAGTTATCTTCCGTGCAGGAGGTGCTGAGAGTCACCACCAAGTTCTCCCAGCTTTCCGGCAGTGTACACATCAGAATGATGGCTTGCATTGCATCCTCCAGCGGGAACTTGATCGCCGCAAGCTGGTTCACGAATCCCATGAACGTGCTTACGTGTTCCACCATACTCTCACCGTCCTGGTACTTGAGGTTCACTATCTTCCTCATCAGGGAGGTCCGGTTCAACGCATTCTTCCTCTCGTAGAGGCCCGACAGCTTCCGCCACATCTCATATGCGTTGATGTCGTTCGCCACATGTTGTAGAACGCTCACGTCCACGTATTGCCGAATGGTTGCAACGGCTTTCCGGTTCAGAAGCCTCCATTCCGACTCAAGTACTCCCTTCGGTATTTCCGACCTGTCAATCGGTTCGTACAGGTCCCGAACAATCAGAAGATCCTCCATCTTGATCTTCCAGTCGGCGTAATTCTGCGCATTCAGCACCATCATCCCCGGCTGCCCGCTGCCGCCGCCTTCCATTTTCTGCAGCAGCTCGCTCTGATACCAAATTGATGGAAATAATCGACACTTTCCAAACTTCACCTCTCGGCCACAACCAAGGAAACACATGAATCGTTGTTGCAGAAAATGGGAAATGCGAAAAATAGAGTGGACACACGATTTAACGTGGAAAACCCTGTACGGGAAAAACCACGGGAGTACAAGACTCCGAACCAAAACTATGCACAAAGAAATATACAATGGCGAGCTGCAAGGCGACGACCTTGAGCTCGCTGTCCTCGCCACAGGCGGCGGAAATACACAGAGGCGTCGACCTCTTCCTCTCTCACGCTCTATCTCTCTCACGGCTGCTCTCTCTTCACTCCTCTTGAGTGGAACAACAGAAAAATGAGTAGCAACGTTAAAACTGTTTGCCCTAAGTCATATTTATACACATATGACTTTGGGGCTATTTACAACTGTAGCCTCAAGGGCCCTTGGCAAACATATTCACAGATATGTCCCCGCATCCGGATCTCTCTCCGGGTACATTCGTCATCCGGCTCCGAAGCCGGGGTCTTCATCATCCGGTTCCGAAACCGCAACCGGGCTTGTCGGCATTCATCTCCGATATCCGACCATCCCATCCGAAGGGACCGTAATCCCAACATCAAGCCATCCTTTCAGATACATCACCTACCTTCACTATCCCACTTGCCATGTCTTTCACGCCCCTCGTTCAACTAATGGGAGGGGGAAACAACCATCTGGGTACATCATACTTCCATAGTATATCCATTCCATTTGATGCGGCCATCGGTGTCGTACACCATCTTTTTCGAAAATTCAGCCTCATTAGGTCTGCAGCATCATTAGTACCATTAATCCGCTCATGTTGAGCTCTTAGTGTAGTTATGAGTGTGTGCCAAATTAGCTTAATCGATTCAGGTGGAGGGCATTTGTGTGCGGAAAATACCCTGGTACACCTTGTTGTCCATATATGCCATATAGTAATGGGGGCAAGCAACATCCAAAGATCTTCAAGTTTTTGATTCTGTACACAAGTTGTAGGTACCCCGTTGTCAAGGATCAGCCGAACAATGCCATTCTCCCCTCTGTACTTAGCATTGCATGTGCTATCGTATGTCGCCACATCAACGTCAAGACACATCCAACAAGCATGTCCCCAGTTGAGGGTGAACGAACTAGAGGCATGGCAAAGCAAACGAAGTACCCTTCCCCATACAACCATTGCATCGCGACATTCCCATAGACAATGGGAGATGCTTTCTATCTGTCCACATGCAGTACATCTAGGGTCTACATTGGGGCCTTTACCCCACGTCCCTACTGGCAAGGCTCTATGTGCAATAAGCCATAAACACATCATTATCTTGCGGTCATATTTGTCATGCCATATCATTTTCCAGAATTTATCTAGTCTCCTTTCACTTATGCCCTCCTGCATCCAAAATTTCCTTGCCGCAACCTTGTCATGTTTTTGTTCTAGAAGAATTTGCCTCCCAATCTTCATCCTGAAAAATTGAACCAGCTTTTCTCCATCAGTTTGTCCTTGATTCTCCAAAAATACCTGGCTGGGTCCCATGATAACTGATCCAAATGCCCTTCTATAGGCCAACACACTGTCGCCGGTGTGATTTCCCTTGGCTTAGGGTCAATACTCATATTCTTGCCAGTTTTTACGATCAGCTTAATCGGCTTTTCTCTTTGAAAGACTGGTTGCTCACCTCTTGCCCTTCCGTGCTCTAGTTTGTAGTAGCATACCTCGTTCGATTCTACTTTCATTCCCTTAATGCCAATTAAACAGTTTTCAGCATCTATAAGACCTGTCCACGCAATTTCAGAGGTCATTACTTCTTCCTCTTCCAAGGTATTCTTGTAGCATGCAATGACATCTGTAATTCTCTTGAGCATGCCTTTACCCCTGCTTATTCTCCATATTTTAGCCTTTTGAGTGCCCACCTCATTGGACAAAAACCTCTCCCACTCCACTAATGCATTCCCTTGGGCATTGATTAACTCAGCCCATTTGAAACCTGTTTTTTGGCCTATCATCAGCCCATCCACATCTCTAATCAATGGGTTCCACACAATTGGCATGTATATCCATGCATATGCATCATTTCTCCACCTACATATGATCCCCTTTCTGATTTCTTGCCATGCTTTCATAATTCCGATAGCACAAAGACTCTGCATACTTCCCCCATATTTGGGCCTCATTTCTAGCACAAAGCCCCAAAATGGGCTGCTAGGCCAACATCCACCTTGTCTTGGCAGCCACATCTTCCATCTACGCCGCCATAGAACTTTCCAAGGTGCCTCAAGAGGTTGTAGGCTCCGGACCACTAGTTTGCCTAGCAAGGCCTTCGTTTGCATCACGGGATCTATCAATCCCACCCCCCCTTCACTTTTCCTTTTTATAAGTGTGGTCCAAGCAATCTTTGCAACGGCTTGTTTTTCCTCTGTGCCCCCCCATAAGAAATTTCTAATGATCTTTTTTAACAATTTCATCGACTTGGGCACGATTATCCAGCATGCAGCAGTGTGCCATATAGTGGCCATTAGAATCTGATTTGCAATCACAATCTTTCCCGCAAAGGATAGTTTTCTTGCATTCCACCATATTAGCTTCATTTTTATTTTATCCACTAGGAGATTGTAGTGTTCTGCCCAATCAATGTCCATACCAATTTTGAAGCCCAAGTATCTAGTAGCTTCTCCCTTCCTTAGCCATCTAAAATTGGGGTCGGGGACCCAGTTTAACATGGGTTTATTACTGATCCAAATGCCCACAAATTTATTCCAATTTATTTTAGCATCAGATCCCCTACAAAACTCATCAATTGCATTTTGCAATCTGCCCAAGTTGTGTGCATCACCTTTGACATAGGTCATTGTGTCATCAGCATATGCCGTATCAAGCACCATAACTTCAACATCGGGTAAGGTAAGGCCTTGTATTTGCCAAGATCTATCAGCCATTTGATAATGCAAAGCTTCTACTGCAATTATGTATAAATACGGGGCTAATGGGCATCCTTGGCGTACCGAATGTAGCATCTTAAAGCTCTTCCCCATACTTCCAGCCATTAACACTTGGCTGGATGCACCTCTGTAGAAGGCACCCATTCCACGGATCCATTGTTGTTCAAAACCTAGGGCTGCCATCACTGCTTCTAGGAAATCCCATGAAATCCTGTCATATGCTTTTTCGAAGTCAAGTAGCATTACTGCTAGGTTCACTTCTTGCTCCTCAGCCCATGCTGAGTATTCCCAGAATGTTATCACATTGTCCACAATACTCCGGTTTTCCAAGAAACCAGTTTGCGTAGTATGTATAATGTCCCCAAGTACCATTTTCAATCTCTTACTTACGACTTTGGCCATTATCTTATATGCATTGGTGAGGATCGTCAATGGTCGCCAATTATCAAGTGTTGCTAGGTCTTTACCAGCCTTGGGTATTAAATAAATCATGCCTCTGCACATTGTTGTGGGCATTAGTCCTTCTACCATAATGTGTTGCATCCCTACCAGCATGTCATCCTTAATTAGATCCCAATACTGGATGTAAAAGTATAGAGGAAGTCCATCAATTCCTGCACAGCTTTGTTTGTTCATATCCCCAATAGCATCCCACAATTCATGCATACCTATTGGGGTATTTAGTTGGTCCATCATTTGAGCCGTAACTTTCCTTGGTATCCTCTTTATTTTATTTCTAAAGGCAACCTGATGAATCAGATCCTTATTGCATACATTTAGTAGTTGAGTAAATAGCTTGTGGCTATTTCAAGCATTTCCTCTTTGCACGAGGTCATTGTGCCATCTGTCTTTTTTAAGCATGAAGGTTGAAACCCAGATCCTTTGCATTTAACACCTTTAAAAAAACCTTTAGTAACCCGATCTCCTACCCTCATCCAACTTGCTGCCCTACTTCGATAGGCATAGGTACTCCTAAGTTTTTGGTACCTCTCTAATTTGCTTTTGGCCTCCTCAAGTTGCACCTCAATCCATACATTATGTGGGTATAATTCTCTTAGTCGTTGCATAGAAGCAAGTGACCATTGCATTCTCTGCATTTTCTCTCTTATCTCTTTTCTAAGTTCAATCGCTTTTTGTTGAAAAAACCCTGCACATGCCTCAAGTTTCCCAGCCAGCCTATGAGCAGGGTCAAGGTACCTCCATCTGATATCATACCATATTTTCCGTATATCATCGGTCCATTTAGTATCCTTAACCAATTCCTTACACACCTTCACATTATGAGGCTTGCAGCGATTGTTTTCTTGTATGTGTAACAGAACTGGGGCATGATCAGAGAACATTGTACCCGGGCAAATAATGCATCTACCTTTCCTATCCATGAGTCGAGGGTCCAAATACCATCTGTCCAGCCTAGACATCGTCCTCCCGTGCACACTTCCTCCTACTCTAGAGTAGCGAAGGGATTTTTCTTTTTGCATTTGAAAGTTAGGGGCATTCCAACAATCTATCACATTATATGCTAAACAAAACTTATCCCATGCATTCTTCTCTGCCCCTTGTACCGTTCCATTTGCATTGCCTCTTCTATCTTCTGGATGCTCCACCATATTAAAGTCTCCTCCAATGATCCACAACTCAGCATCTGGTTTCTTGGCCACTAGTTGCAACCAGAATTCTTGTCTTTCAGCAGCTGAATTTGGGGCATAAATGTTCAGTATGCCCAAGTGCCCACAACTGTGTTTTATCCTTATGTAGACAACACGACCCTCTATTAAACTACCCCTACCTGTACAGTCAGCAGTAAACTTAGCTTTCATAGCTATAAGTACTCCCCCCTGAATCTGCCTATCTCCCGTAGCTGCTGACCATGTATTGGTCCAGTTTCTGGGGCAAATGCTTCCTATTTTATCGATCTTGTCCCCATCTAGATGGTGCTCCTGCACCAAGATAATATCAAGCAACACTGCCTCAGTGCATCGCTGAATTTCAACAGCCAACACATTCTTTTTCATCTGGAATTGGGTGCCACCAATTCCTTGTATATTCCAAGTTAGCAAACTGAGATTCATATAAGCTGCACCTTCTGAGGCCTAGCCAATGCATTTTCCGCTTCCAATATGGTAGCTAATATCCGATCTTGGAGATTTTCCTCTTCCAACTATGTCAGCATTTCAAGGACGTATACCATGAACTCCGTTATCAGATTAGGAAGCTTCCTAAATTTCACATTTATGAAGCATATGCCTTGTTCATTCGCCTTGCCCGAACTCCAAATCAAGGCATCTTTCCATTGTCTTTTCATTTTCATCCCTATTGCGGTACCATATGATGCGTCTACATATACATCCATTTGTTGTTCCAAACACCCGAGGGCTTCTTCTCTACTATGTGGCTCCTTAGTTCCCAAGGCCAAAATATAGGACAGACCAGCAACCCCTCCATCACTACATTTGCCATATATATTGACTCTACATATGCTGTCCTTCTTCATCTCACTTCCACATAGTTCCTTGAACCACTTTTTGCCCGTCAGATTCACTTTGATCTGTTGTCCAGTATTCGAGAGGGGGCCCGCCTTGTATTAAAGATTCCAGTTCACTCTTGGCCATTTACGCATCCCTTTATTTTTTTCCATCCCCTTCATCTCCTCTTTTTTAGCACGCATGTGCCTTTTCATTTTTGCTATCCCCTTAATATCTAGGGTTGTCACCAATGCCTTAGACTGCTCTTTCAATGGGCTTACGACCTTTCCTATGTTTAATTCTCCTACCTCGCCTATACTTTCATGAAGCATCTGGCCAATAACATCCCCTACCAAGTTGTCCTCCTGGTGTAGTTTCGTCATATCATTAATTACTTCCACATAATTACTCTCATGAGTTGCCTTCGTTCTTTCTTCCCTTTCATTAGGTTTGTATTCATTGTCCTCTAAGGTTAAGAGCGCATACTTATTTCTAAGTGGGAGCCATTCTTGTCCGACCATGACTTTTTGTTTGCCTTTATAGGTGTTATGTTTCCATCCATCTTCATTCTTACTCAATGCATGGTTCATTCATTGATTTTTCTGTTGCATCAGACTTGTTTTACATTTCTGTCCTTGCTTCCCATTTCCATGATGCATGTTCTCCTTTCCTCTAGGGCATTCTCGGGCCATGTGCCCCATCTGTCTACATGCAAAGCATTGCCCTGGGAGTCCCACATACTCAACAGTTTGTACATGGTCAGCCATTTGTTTACTGCTCAACAACATTGATTGCGGTAAGGTCTTTACATCCGAAACAATTAGTTTGATCCTCGGTGTTTCACTTATTCTCTCCGCAAGAGTCTTTTCCAGGCATTGACCTCCCATACTTTTGCCAATGGTCGGGAGAAAGGATTCCCATTGCTTAGGTAAACCAGGAAAAAATGTCGTTACCACTGTAGGATTGCCTATATAAGCATCAGCTTTACACATGTCAAAGTCTGCATCCCAATTGAATACATAGGCCCTCGCATTGTGCCAAATCAGTGGGCTGCTCTCAACAATTTTGCATACATTCGTTTCCGAAATCACTACAACATGGTAGAAGCCCTTTCCCATAAATGCAATGTCCTTCAATCTACCAAGGTCTTCTTGTAGACAACTTTGCAGCCAATCACGCAATATTGCTCTATTGGGTCGACTACCCACCACTTTTACCACAAAGGATTCCCGTTTAAGACGTGTTAATTCACTCTCCATTAGGCATTCTTCCTCCGGGGAGAGAACAAAGGCTCCCATTGCATGCATTGAGGAACCATTTTGATTGTCCACCCCTTGTGTTTCCTGTTCGGTTTCAGCATCAATGCGATTAAATAGATGTTCGTGACATACCTGTGTCCCATTGATGTCCAGAAGGTTTGGGGCTGATGTTTGTGCAGGCTCTGAAGCAGCCGAGTCGTTTTTCGAGGATCCTTTTGCTGCCATCGCTCCTCACGGCTGAGTCGTAGGTCGATGTCGTTGACAATGTCGTTGGATCCTCCCTCTACTGTCGGCGCCTCTGTTACTCTGCTATCCCGTCCCCTCTGTTGTCGGCGTCTGTCGATGAGAGGCAACACACATATCCCCTCTGCTTTGTTTCAACTTTGTTCGTGTCTTTCTGTAAAAATCTCTCCTAACTAATGGGAAAGTAGCTCCTTACACCATAGCATGCTCCCTAAATCCGTCCAAGAGGAATCGTCCCCCTATATCTACTCTAAGATATTTCACCTTTTTCTTTGATTGCTCGTCAATCACCCAAAGCCTTTGTTCAAATGTTTTAAGCTCAACATCATAATTACTATAATCATCTATAATCAAAATGAAGTAGGAGGATTAGCCACTGTATTTGTTTTCATTTTTTCATACAAGCCAACATGTACCAATTTTACTCTATTCTTGGCCTTTTGCAAAAAAGATTACCAATGTTTGCTTTCCCATCATGCAACCTTAGACTTCTAAGGCACTTCATCTAGTTCAGAGAAGTTGTGCATGGGCCCTTCTCCTTACATCTATGATATGAGAGATTTAGGTGGCTAACGAGCCCTTTCACAACTCTTCTCAAAGTAACATTGGTAAGTTCTCCTCGAAGGAAAGTGAGTGACTTCGCATTTGGGTGGTCAATGTTATGACCAAGACATCAAACAATTGTTGGCACACGAATACACTTTTGTTACAACACCTCTTCAAACTATGCTAACCCTACCTCAACACTCAACTAAGGTTGACTTTATACATATAGTTGATTGATCTTATCACCGAAATATGATGCAAGTTACGTCTTGTAATATTTTCTCTTACTTAAAAAAAATAAACTTTAGCACCTAGCGCAATTTCAAGAGTTACTATAACCATTTACATCCTCTAATTACCTTCATTGTATGCTCAAGAAGACATTGATTCCTCCACTAGCAACTAAATTTTCTTTTTCTTGAATTGCCTTTGTCATTTTTGGTCTATCTTGATACATTGACGTGAGAGGCACATGAGTTATTCTCTAGCTACAATTATGGTAGGTTAAGTGCAAGTACATATTGTCCACAACAAGGCTTCATAAGGAAATCTTCATCCAAAAACACATACTTAATTCGCCTTTTATTTTTCGATATAAACAAAACAAATGTGATCATTAGCCTTCTTAATAAAACCCTTGCTAGTTTTCTCAGCAACATATATGTATATTTGTCTTGCCCTCAGATCCCTTAAATATATTGTCTTTGAATATTTTAATATCCATGCACTAGCAACATGTGTAGCAATTGCTTGCTCATCTTCCTCATACGCAATTGGCTTTTTGAACCTTGGCTTTTGGGCGACTCACAACAAAATTGATCTTCACCTTCTTGTTCTTCTTATGTGAGAATTGCGTAACCCAAGCCCGTATGCTAGTTGTCTCTATGCCTCACATTGTGATATATTATTTAAAAATCACGTGCTTTAGCTTAGTTGCTCAATTGATTCATCTTCTTGTTTTAGGAAAGGGGCTTATATTGGTATTCTTCTTGTTTCTAAAAACAAATTTACTTTTAAGATTAATGCATGAACTAAAAAGAATCAAATCTATGATTAGACAACATGCCAAGATTTTGATGTCAAAAATAAAATTGCCATCAAGCAACATGGCATGGATGTTGGGCATTAGAGGAACAATGAAATGTATAAAGAAAGCATCAAAAATCTAGAAGATGCATCAAAATAAGAGGGAAGGAACAAAAAAACTAGATCAGGTAATAAAACCCATGCACATGGACTTCTTGTTTTGCTATATAACACACAAAATCTATTATATTTTAGAAATTTATCAAATAATACAGAATATTGCAAAATGGGTAGAACTAAACTACTTACACAACATATGTAAAGTTTTTACGTAGTTTCAAAAAAGGAATATATTTTCCTTATAGAAAGGTTTATATCTTGCGATGGCAATCCTTCAAGTAAGAGAAGTTAACCATTGTTTGTAATTATACCTAAACAAGTCTAGGTAGTGCAGTTAGGATTGATTATGTTAAATGTAATATATACTATTATTGTTGTTCTGTAGAGGAGATACTTTAAGAAACTCCTATTGCATCATGCCCTCATTGAAAAGCCTAAACTCAATGTTTTTTAAGGAATTTGTGAGTGTAAATGGGTCCATGTCATTAGACTCCTTTAGTTCATTACAGTTTGTAGATTATGGCTAGTCTTTGCCCATTGATTCTCTTATAGTACAAATGCTCAACGTTCACTAATATCACATTGTGTAGCTCAAGCTTCGAACAACAAAAAGTTGTTGAATCTTCATAAAAACATTTCTAGGAAGATTGAGTAAGTATACACACTTATCAAAACAAAATGCTTACTATTACTTTACTTATCTTCCAAAGGATATCGGTGAGGTGACATAGGTCCGAATGTATGGGATGTATTATATTTGATGAAGAGCAATCGATCATAACAAGTACTTACTTTTTTTTGAAGAGTAATCAATTGTAACAACTTTAAAAAGTGTGCATGCGACATTACAAATTTGCTTGCATTGTTGGGAATAGTAGTCTAAAGTTCATTTTTTGGTTCATTTCTATAATTCATTCAAATACTTGTCATTGAGTCATAAATTGATGTTTTCTGAAAGAATGAAAATAGGGCAAAAGAACTTTGCTTTGTTACAAAGTAAGTGGAAGAACTTTATGGTAAACACTTCCCATTCGTAATGTTTTGTTAGCCCCTTCAAATGAGTAGCCCTCGTGTAAACATCTTCCATATTAACTAGCTAACAACTATGCATCTTTTAGGATAATGCAGGAAAAGTGTTGGGCCTGAGAACTCACCTTGCCTGGGTGTGCTTCTTACTTTAAGGTCCTAGACAATCATACATTACAACCTTACACCTTAGAGTGCAATTATCTACAACACTTGCGAAATGCACCAGTTAGAGTCGTTGCTAAATTTGGAAAGAAATAGATGCTCGATCCTTATCCTTCAATTGCTCATACGTGTGATATGTTGTGGTTATATGCAAAAGACTCAATTGCAAGATTAACATGGGATCGGGGGGGCTGGTTTTGGTCACATTCCTTGGGAGAACAGATCATAAAGGTTCCTTTCTTTCAATACTCAGTAAAACTTGGAAGAGCACTACTGCTTTCTTGGAATGCAAGAATACCTGCAGCTCAGAAACATTGGACCACTTGGGGGGTCTCAACTTTGCATTTGAAAACCTACTGGAAATGGATTTGGTCATTCAAGGGGCCAACTAAATTTATTCTCTCTAGATGGCTATTAGTGCATATGGCCTTACCAATTGGTCACTCATTGAAAGGGAATGTAACACCTAATCTTCGACAATGTGACTTTTGCCACGAAGTGCAAGAGACTACCAAGCATACCCTTTGGTCATGTTCCTTGGCTCAACAAGTATGGAATAAAGTTCTTTCGTTATTTTTAACAATCAATGTTGGTTGCTTATTTTCATGGGGATCAGCAATGTGGGGAGTGTTACATTCCAATTTGATGTTGTATGAGGCAAGTGATGTTCAAGAGGCAATGATGGTACATAATAGATGATTGATATTTGTCAGCCCCTTTCAACAACCTTGAAAGCAAGTGCGATCTGCCCAAATATGGAAAACAATGACTACAATAACGATATGGGCATTATGGAAATGTTGATGCAACCGACGTTATGATGTGACATATCAGTGTCTCTCATATGTCTTGCGTGAGATATGGGAGAACTTGGTCGCAGTAGTCCGCGGCCAATATGACAACATGCAGGGTTCACCAAAGACTGTGAACAAGAGAAAGAAGAAGCTCCTTCACTTATGGAAAATGGTACCCCTATTCTTTGAGTCAACTCAAGGGCCTCAATGGAACTATCAACTTCCTTGGACCCTTTCTTGATTAACAGTGAAGCATGGCAGAATGCAAAAAAAAAAAACCTTTTACAAAGTTCTAGTTGTCTTAGGATTATTGTATATCATCATTGTACATGAAAATTGTAAGCTTTTGGGCACATAAGCTTAAGTTGTAGCATTCACATGTTTTTCTTAATACTAATGAAGAAAATCTTTGAAGAAGAAAAAAAACTATGCATCTTCCAATGTTTTGTGATAGGGATGTTTCATTCCAACATTTTTGTGCTCGTTTGCTCGTTGTTAAACATGTGAGAGTCAATGAAGCTTCTTTCTACTTCGACTTTGATGATGGTATGTGAGACAAGAAAATAATTATGGTAAAGCATAATTAGATTGATTTAAACATATAGACCTATAATGTTTTGACATTAACCACATCTTGTAATTAGATTTTTGGCAATGATTCTATTGAGTCCAATTCAAACAACATTGTAAATAATCTTATTGGTAATCGTCTTAACAAACCAAATCCAAACATCATTGGAAGTCATGCTCATGAGATTCTAAAAACTTTAAGATGTTTTCTCTTGAAATTTTGTTTTCATGAAGAAACTCGTGTGAAACTTTCAACAAAGATAATATAAGATAGACGCTCCATGCATTTTTGCCTTAGTAAGTCATAAAAACTTGAATATCTTTTCTCTTGAAAGTTTATTTTCACATAAAAACTTGTGTGAAACTTTCAACAATTTTTGAATAAACATTATGCATTGTTGATTACGTAAGTCATTAAAATTTTTAATATGGTTTCTCTTGAAAGTTTGTTTTCATTTAGAAACTCATGTGAAACTTTCAACAAAGGTTTTGTGTAAAATAGACGTTCCATGCATTATTGCTTTAATGAGTAATTTTGATCGTTTGTATTTTTTTGCAAATCCAATGTCATCAAGCAAGGTAATAATGTTGTGAATGTTCTATGTTTTAGATGTTAGCAATGGGTTGTACTCATTCAAACATGAGTGTTCTTGTTTATGTGTACGAATTCAATGACAACATACTTAAATATTTTAGATTCAAATTGTACGCTTTAGAAATCAATGAATGTAGCTCGACAAGTTTGTGATCCTTTTGTGTCACAAAGAGGTGTCTCTCGATTAATGTGTTGATTTGTATTTTAGATTCACTTGTAAGTTAGCACTAGCAATAAGTGTTACCTATTCATACCAATTTTCCATTTTTTTAAAGTCAAGATTCATCGTGGCATCAATTAAAAGATGCCCAAAGGCTACAAAGAATCCATACAATAAATTTTCCATTTGTCAAGCAATATATATCATCATGACTAAAAATTATTATACACCTTCTAATCATCATGATTTTTTTTCTAAAAAGAAGCTAATTTCCCATTAGCTAGGAGAGATTATTAAAGAAAGACTATACAAGGTGGCTTATACATAAATCAAGGAATAACCCTCCGACCAAGTTCAAGAATATGAGACTACATACATATCCTTTCAAACTGACTATACAAGGTGGCTTCTAATAATCATGTTTGTATATACACTCTTTTTTGTTTGTATTTCTATTACGTTCACCAAGCAAGAACCTAATATTAATATTTACTTCTATACACATATAAAGAAATGTGTTGTCAAAGCATTAATGCCAAAAACCAGTTATTTTCATATATCATGTCCACCTCATAACATGCTCATTGTGCTCATGCCTACAATTTTTAAACCATTATGTGGGAGTTATTTGGCCAATGTGGTGAAAGTTTGACCAAGGCAAAGTTTTGGGGATGATTCATTGATCATTTTCTATGAACTGTGTAACTATGGGATGCTCAGATGGTAAAAAGTTCAATTACCACAAGAATCTCATCATTGTCAAGTATTTTCCTTATTTATGGTGGAGCAAGTAGTGATGCACATTTAGCCATCATACTTTGAGACGAACTTACTCATGAAAACATATCATGAAATACTACATAGTAGATTTTTCTGTCACTAAGGTTCTAAGGTTGATGACAACATAATAATAATGAGAACCATTACTATTATAATGAATGTAGTAAATGATAGTGTTGACTAATGATCTAGCACGTTTTTTTTGTGAATAAACCTTCTTTCATATGCGTATATACATATATTTAAGTGATTATGAAGGCGTCAATCATTCAAGATCGTCATTCAAGTGTTTTCATTTGAATGGTCTTAATGTTCACATTTATCAACATAGAATATAGTTACCCATATAAAGTTTATTACTAATAATATTATGTTACTTTTAGCATGTTTTAAAATTTTGAAAAGTATACGGGTATTGCATAGCATAGCGTTGAGCATCCCAAAGCTTTTCTTCAAGGAATCTCAAAAAAATTGTACATTTGACCATCTCATAGCAATTTTAGACTTCCAATATGAGTTTTATGTTACTAAAACTAAGTGAGAAGGCTCAATATGCCATTTCATTGTCGTGTTGTTTGGTTCGTCTTAGTTGTGGCCTAATGCTTACACATTCTTGTTCAATGTTAGTGACTTTCATTGGGAGAACATCAAGTGTTCCTTGATGGCAAATTTGATATGTTTCTTATACATCGTCATTTAATCTAAAATTTCTTTTGACATTACTAAGGATAACAATGTACATACATTGAACCTAGATCCAATGTTTTGATGGTCATGGCCTAATAATACACTCTCGTTCAAGGAGTTGTGTCCATTGTTTTGTTAATAGATACCTAGCAATGTATGCCCGAGTCATCTAATGAATCTCTTACAGATATGGATGCATGGAGACCCATTATACGATGATAAATGAACTTGGACATGCATGTCATAGTGCATTGTTTGTTACCTTGAGGCTGCTTTGTGCATTTCTTAAGATGGCCAAAAAAACATAATCACATCATCCACATATCATTCACAGGTCATTACTCGCAACTCAATCTGATGCATTCCTGCATATTTGTACATGTCATGATCAAAATCAACCTTGCCCATCCTTAACATATTCTGCCTCTGAAAAATTGTCCAAAATCTCACTCATTCTCCTAAAATATAAATAGCACCCCAAATCAGAAAGTGCATCTAAATAGGTCCAGCAGTAGCATGTAGTCCATCTAAATTTACTCATTGCTCGCACATATCTGTAGATTTGTGATACCTTGGATGCCATGTATTTGGTTAGTTTTCAGAAACAGAAACTAATTCAAATTTCCATGTCACATGTCATACAACAAATCTTATTAAATGACCGATTGGTAGTTTACAAATCATAATACATAGTTTTCTTCGGCGTTATGAAAGGACTATAACAGAAAATACCACCTCAGGCCTTAAATCGGTCACATTGAGAGAACTAGCTTCTGTTCAAATGAATATATAGGTTCTACATTCAACATATGTTAATCCTTGACACTAACTGTTTGCGGTTGTCTTCTGAATCAACAGAATGAAAGCTGTAACAATACTTGCATATATTCCATTTGGGATCTTCTTCACTATTTTTCCCACATGAGGTACGTCTTCAGTAGCGCGTTTTGTCGCAAATGCTAAGGTGGGGGCTGCTATCAAGAATATCAGAAGATTCTTTTCCACTTTCTGTACCACTTCAGATGAAAATTTCCGAATAAATGCTGTGAATTCATCTCTGTCCAGCATATCATTATTGTTCGTATCAAATGTCTGAAACACAAAACCACACAGCGATATAAAAATGCATTTAAAGTATGTTTGAGATGTGCAGGCAAATTTGTTCCAATTAAATACGAAGAGTAGGCAGCACTGATGCAGCCAACCAAACTCAAAGAGTTGTGCTTATTTCCATGAATGGTACTACTACTGTGTAAAAATCTTGATCATACCAATGTATTCATCCATCTTGAAACCATAGTTTTCAGAAAAACTTGTTTTCCTCTGGGAAAATAAAACATCCATTTCATTCTCAGGAGAAAGCACATCACACAAACTCACATTTCAATGTTTAAATGTCTTTGCAAACGAATGGTACTACAACTGTGTAAAAATCTTGATCATACCAATGTATTCATCCATCTTGAAACCATAGTTTTCAGAATAACTTGTTTTCCACCAGGAATATAAAACATCCATTTTGTTCCAAGGGGAAAGCACATCACACAAACTCACATTTCAATGTTTAAATTTCTTTGCAAATGCTTTCATATATAGTAAGAAAATATTCAATAAATTGTCATAGGAATGTGTACTTCAATACCTTTCACCATATAAGCATTACAGAACCTAACAAAGACTCACTGACCTTCAGCATCTCTTCGACCTCCTCCTTTGTTGGTGGATCATAGTGAGGCCCCGGAATATGCTTGTTCATATCACTGCAGAATAACAAAATAATATCAGAGTAATCATTTCCGTATGTCCAAAAAAACCAGGCTCATATAAGATTTGCAAATCCGGAAAACAGTAGAACAAATTCATTCAAGAAAATTGCATCATCTTGATTATGAAGTTGTATTTACATCAGTAACTTTCAAGTTTCCACCTCTATCACCTCATGATTACATGTTTATATGAATATAAGACTAGATGAACAGAAGCATGGCCATATGAATCAAGTAAAGAAATCATTTCAAACATCCTTGTGAAAAACAAATAATGGGTTTTATATCAAGGAGAGTGAGCTTAAATTGCACGGTGAATGGTACTGAATTACAAATACATTTCTTGCTCCGGCTAATCATGACGTAATAAGAAATAATATCATCCGTACAGACTATATTAACTCCCATAATTAATTATTTCTCCCTTCATTAAAAATCATGAGTCCTTGATGCTACCGATATAGAAATGATTGACTCAACTAGTTTCAGGAAATCTAAGCCATTCTTTCTAATTTCTATTGCTTATATTTAAGGTGTGGGAATGAAATTATTAAGCTGGAAAATAACATTTTATTTATTTCATGAAACATACGAAATAATGACTAAACGAATAAACATACAAAAGACAGCTTTCTTACTTGTAAACCAACAGGACAGCAGTGTAAAGCTCCTGGGAGGTCAGGTAATCTCTCGCACTGTGGCCGGTAAAGTAGTCATAAACACGGTCCACGATGCTCTTTATCTGTTTATCCTTGAATTCTTTTGCTGCATCAAAGTGAAAGTGGATGGCACACACATCACATCTTCATTTATGCATTCATAATCACTACTCATGTCATGGGGGCACTATGGACATGGCAATGCATAACAAGTCCAACTGCCCAAACATAATGAGTTTCTCTTTGCAAATACACACATCTCATAGAAGGAAACTGGATGTTCTGAACGGTACACAAGAATTTTCTGGAAACACTAGTTGTACCACAGAAAGAGAACATATTGATATAAGCACAAAATTTGCAAACTAAATGTTTTCGGCCAAAAACACGAGGCTTTGTTTCTGATAAATAATCGTCTGCAAAAAATAGTGAAGTTTTCTGGAAACACTAGTTGTACCACAGAAAGAGAACATATTGCTATAAGCACGAAATTTGCAAACAAAATATTTTTGGTTAAAGACACAAGGCTTTGTTTTCGATAAATAATCTTTCTTAGAAAGTGTTTGGTCCATTTACCATCGGCCAATGCCATACCTTGCTTAAAAATAAAGAAACATTTTGAAAATTTACTGAAATTTTCACCAAATGGCATGATATTTTTGGCTAGAAACACAAAACATTTTGATAAAAAATACAAATGATTTTGGCTAATGACACAACATTTTGGTTTTAAAAAAAATACTGACTATGTGCTAAGGACACGATAAGATTTACATCATCAACAAAATCCGGAAAACTTGAACTGAGCATGACAACAGTTACTTAATCTTAATATTTTTCCTCCGGATGAAAACAAGAGGCAGGAACCGAATCAGGAAAAAAACAGAGAAAGACGTAGAAAGCTAAGAAGGAAACCAAAGAAAGAAAGAAATATGGACACATGCAATTCATTGACAAGAGGGAAATGGCGACAGAGACAGATGCATTGGCGACGAGAAATGATGAGATGGAGAGGACTTACGATTGATGTTGCCCATGGCTCCAAAAGAGCTGTAAGAAGATTGCCTCGAGTATTTCAGGTGACCTAACGAATGAAGAAGATAATCCCTGTTTCTTCTTCTTCTTCTTCAATTCCCCTGTTTCTTCTTCTTCTTCTTCTTCTTCTTCTTCCATTCCTGCATTATGTATTTATATTTATTTATTTACTTCATATACATAATATTGCAACTCTTATTATTAAATCCTTGCTTTTTTGTGATCATACATTGGAGAAGGAGTGTTATCTCTCTCTCTCTCTCTCTCTCTCTCTCTCTCTCTCTCTCTCTCTCTTGTTTTTTGTAAGTACATACATACCTTTTACCCAAACAAACCCTAAGGCCTTGGGTTCAAGCCTCAATTATCACACTTTTTTTATCCTTTATTTACTTACTTTACATGGCACTGTGGAATGTAGGGTTTGAATGCACAACCTTCTCGTGTCATCGGATTGTTATCTCCATCTCACTCTGTGTGTGTGTGTGTGTGTGTGTTCGTGTGTGTCTCTCTATCTATGCTCATTTTCTTGTAGAGAGGGAATGTGCGGCGTCGCATGGATCCCACATCAACACCGAAACTCGCATGCACACACACACCTATTGCTATCTAGTGTCATCCACTCTATTGCCAAGCACCTCATCCAGGCAATGCACTCATGCATCATAATATTGTATGTGCTTTTGTCCACTCTCTCTCTCTCTCTCTCTCTCACGTGTGTTTTCCTTGAGCCTACCACTGATCTCATCCCACGTCACACATTGCACATTGCACATGGAAAAGCATCCGAAAAAATCTACCATATTAGCAAGGTCTGCATGTCGTGGGTATTCTCAGATATGGACATCGAATACCCCCAAACTCGTTGAGTATTGACAAATACTCCACTACAACATAAAGTACATAAACACTCCTCATCCTCGAAACCATAGGAGTGTTGGAGTATTTTGGTGTAAATTTTTTTTCATACAAAATATGCTCCATTGGGATTAAAATTAAAAAGGCCAGAGGCATTATACAAATAGTATATAATGTTTGTTTCCTCTCCACAAGTATATATCATCAAAGAAAGGACCAAATATAAGTGATGGCATTTGACAAGATAAGGATAATTATAATCCATAACACCTTTGCTACAACAAGCTAGGAGACCACATATAAAGGTGGTAGAATCGGGAACCATACTGTCAATCTCCAACATGTGAAAACAAGTTAGTGTTTCATCGAAACATCCATGTTCTATAAGCTCTATCATCATTGCATTCCATGATGTAATTACATTGTCTGAACTCTAGAGTAGAAAAAGGTAGGGTTTCTAGTTATGATACATATCAAAATGGGTATACTTTATGTTTATAGCCAAATGACTTGGTTATGTTAGTGTTATGTGTCTAAACATGTGAACATTGCATTCGAAAATGGGATTGTTATTTAGGGTGCCATTGGTTAATTGTTAGGTTTTAATAACGAAAATGTTTCTCCTTCCATTTAGGACACATGTGAAGTGAATGTAGCAAGGAGTTCACTCCATCTAGCAATTCTTACATTAGTCAAATCAAAAGTTCACACCTTTAAAACTTTATTTGCACATGCCTCTGACCCTCTCATCTTTTTGCTTGCTTAGAGGGCACTCCAATTGTGACAAAAACAAGCTTAGATTTTACTTCATAGATCAACAGTAGTCCTCTAATCCTCATATATACCAAAAACAACCAATTATTGGTTTTTTAAGCATTACAATATGCCTTGTTTAACAAATATTTTGTATCTATCTAGATTGTCATTAAAGAAAGTTTGTTGGCATACTTAGAGAAACAATTATACTTAGAAAACAAGTATATACACACACGAATTACTTTGTTTAAATGTCATGAAAGAGAGTTTTTGGCGTACTTAGAGAAAAAATTATATACGTGCACAAATTACTTTGTTTAGATATCATGGCATAACTACAAATCCTTATGTAGTATAATTAATCTATTATCACAATTGTGTGTTGACTCATTTAAACAATTATCTAAGCTTAAATATATTAGTGTAACAACTGAATTGTATGAGGTGAAATCCTATTGTAAATCTTCTCTCTCTCTCTCTCTCTCTCTCTCTCTCTCTCTCTCTCTCTCTCTCTCTCTCATTAAAAACCCAAAATCAAGCCACAAATTTCCATAACACTAATTATACTATTTATATTTTAGAAACCATATAATGGTACTTTGACACTTTCAACTTTCAAGTGGTTAGAAGGATGTTTTTTGTATTTTATCCACCTTTTATTTTTAATTGTTGATTTATGGAGGCCGGCAACTTGGCAACCCAACCCATCATACAAATTGTCTTGTTCCAAACATCATCTTGCACACTTAGGGCCATATTCCACTCCGACTATTTCTAATAATAAGACATGCAAAGGAAATGTGAAAAGCATGAGATGAAAGCGAAACAATTGAGAAATGATATCGTAAGCAGAAGAAAGGTCTTTGTCTAAGTGTTTCGATGATTTTTCTTTTTGCATTGTGGCGAAAAAACATACACCACTAAGTTTGTCTCATTGAGAAATGATGCATGAAACGTGTTGTATGAGTATCAATAACGTATCAAAGATGTTATAAAAGAATCAATAACATATGCATTATTTGCAAATAACGTCTTGCAAACCAAAAGGCAATCATTGAGTGACGAGCCCATATCCCTAAAGATAAAGTATCGAAATATAAAGATAAAATAATGGCATCATGTTTGACCCTAAATCTCAATCAATATCACTCTCTCACATACAAATAAGAACAAGTACAATGAAGGATTATCTTATACATTCTCCATTTACTCGTAATATTACATTACCCATATAATTGTAACCTATTGATGATTTCACTTATGGACTTCCATCTATTATGATGGACACATATACACAACCTTGATATTTTCATGTTGAACTTATGTAAACCAAGTCGGGGTAGCGATGATTCTCTTACCATGTCCAACCACTCACATATCTCGAATGTATTTCCCAAGTGGGTGCTTTTTCACTATGAAATGATCTTCAATCTCAATATATTTAGTAAAAACAAGAAACGTTATATTGCTTTAAAATGTATATTGGTTAACATTGTCTTTGGTTGTAAAACTTCAAATACATTTGGCACTATGTCCTAAAGGATAATCAATGTAAAAGCATTGCATTATAGTCTTTAAGCTCAAGAAGGGAGCTCCTCAAGGAAATGCTAAGGGATGGAGCTTCTCGAGTTGATGCATCCAATGCTCTTACTCTCCCTCCATACTACAAGCTTGATCTTATACCACAATATACAAATGAGGTTGCACCATTATTACACAATGGGAGTCAAGCCCTTAGCAATATATTACCACTCATCACTAACCTCCTTTCTAATGTGGGTAAGTTGCTTGCTTATTCAATATACGAAAGAATTCACTCTCATAATCTAGATGATCTTTTCCTTCATTTCCATTTAGTATAAGCATTTCTTGCTAATAGTGTAACTTACTCTTATGCACTCACTTTAATACATACTTGTCCTTTACTTAGCATTGATTTCCCACTTTAAGTTTGTTAGTGTTTCTTTTAGAGAAAGGACTTTGCTATATTTCTTGCAAATGAGAATAGAGTGACAAAATGAACATTCCTACTCTTCTTACCCTTTATTAGGATACCTCTCATCATTAGAATTATTTTCCTCTAATCTCACTTCTCAACCTTTGGTATATGCTCCATCCTGAGGATTCCAATCTCTTCAATTTGCTTGATTTAAGAGTTTGTGATTTGAAATTAGCATTGTCTTAGATGTTAATGTATTTGTGTATTTATCATCTCTTCCATGATGTATGTTTGCATTGTATTGCAAAAATTCGATTATTGAGTATATGTGTCTTTTTACCATCCTCAATGTAAAGGATCTTGGGATTTTCTTCTCTAGAAAATCCCAAGATCCTTTGTAATATATACTCAAGAAGCCAATTTATTTTCTCTACAAAATCTTTGGGGTTGTGGTGGCTTGGCATTCATCCATATTAATTGGTTGATAGTTTGAGTTACAACATCCTTCCTTCACCATGGCATCTAGCACAATTGTTTGTCCTTGTTATAGTTTTGTTTGGTGTCTCTTTGACACCCCGTAATTCTCTGCATCCTTTCCACCATGTGCAAGAACATAACATCCCTTGCATTTTTGTTCAATTGTCCTCACTAAAGTCACGTCCTAATTATACATCAATGTATTAGCTCCTATGTCAATCTACTTGCTTCATAATGTCTATTGATTTATGTTCTAAGTGCATTTTTTCACGACTTTAGTTCATGCTAACAATTTAAATGTGGTATTTTTGTGCTCATAATCCATTCATCTCTTCCCAATGCTTTTTGCTTCATTTTCCTTTGTTTACTTGGGAGTTACTAGTTTCCCTTCTTGTATAGTGCATGCATACAACTTGCAAACCTCCTATTTCCCTTGTGTTTCACTTTATTTTCTATATTTATTAATTTCCCTTTTCCTTTATGGGAGAGTTCATGCTTACCCTTATCCTTCCTTTATTTATTTATGGCCCTTGGTGTTATCACTCACAAGCAAATCAAATCTTCTACACGAGTGTTGCTCGTGATAGGTTCATCGAACTTGTTTTGTGAGCATTGACGCCCAATATTCTATCCTACGCTTTAGTCCAAATAGTTCCTCCCATTTGGCGTGATTTTTAAATGGTTCCAAATGCCCAACTTAGTCAAAGGCTATGGGCATCAACAAGAAACACATGTTTATTACTTATTATCCTTGTAAAGCTCTTTCCCACAAGCACTATATATATATATATATATATATATATATATATATATATTATTTCTACCCCCTAGAAATATCTATGGGTTTAAAATTAAGTCTTGGCTCATGCCAACCACCATTCATGAAAATAAAAAAGGAGACTTTTCTTCTTCTTATTTTTCCCACTGACTCAAGAAAGGGAGAGGACGACCATTGTTGGATTAAGGCTATTCGTTGTCTTTCGACTCCATCGGAGCCGCCCTTGAGGCCATCATATTGGCTCTTTAGATTGGCTACAATTTCACTCCATATCTCTTGCAGTAACCTTGTTGGATGCACGGTTTGGAAACCCTAAACCCTAAAAAAGGAGACTTTAGTCATTCTTTATTGATCCATGGAAAAATATATGATAAAGAGATTGAATGTGTATTTAGCATCAAAAGTCGATGGCCTAAAAAACTTATGGAACAATATAGATGTCATTAAGTCATCAATCATAATAAATAAACAAGGTTTAAATATTTGGGGCTTTTAATATTGATTATTCATGACTATAGTATACCATGGGTTGGGCTACATGTGGGGTTTGTTAAAGTTTAAGGACATAAGGCCATAAAATATGCCCCAAGTGTGATGATTGGTTGAGCACATCATATTGTGAATTTTGAGACAAGAGATTTATAGCTTTAAACATATATGTCGGTCCCTAGATCAACCCCTCTTCGAACAATATCCTTTTTATGCCTTTTATTTTTTACTTCATTTTATTTTCCCTAACAATATTTGTCCTAAGCTTATACTCATCCATTGGTTTAAAAATTTTGCTTTTACTACCTCTACCTCCTACTTGTTTAGTTTTAAACCATAGACTTTTACACCTTAATCATTATATTTCATCACCTTACCGACACTCTCTTTGGACTTTTGGCTGTCATTAGATGCCAATATGCTATTCGATCCACTAATGCCAATACATGTTACATAGGAGCATGTGATATTTGTTGTCACTCTCTTTTTTTCGGAGAAAAATTTGCTTTCCATTAGTTAGGTGAATCACATATACAAATTAGGATATGTGCACTCTAAGTATCTATAGATACTCTACTATTTACTGGTTGCTTTCATATATATTTGGTTATCGTTGTGTGACACCTTAGATAAAAAAAGGTGGGGCAATCGTTGGCCACATAACAACAAATGGCTGCCTAACAAAGCCTGTTATTATTCAACAAGCATCAAGACACAAATAGCAAGCTTTTGAAGGTAGTTAGACATTGATATAACCGAAAGCAATATGGATGATTTGCTACGTAGGGGCGTAGAGCCAATGAGGCGCTTGGAAGCACCATTTTGGATGTCTTGATGTAAAGTCCACCGATGATGTGGTTTCCCATAATGAGATAAATTGTGCTCATGCCAACTCTTGATCAGACTCTAAATCTCCCTATAGGTTTTCAAATTGTGACACAAGGATACCACTAGATCAATCCATATAGTTGTGATGGTATATGCAATTGTGTGTGTTTCTCCTAAGTACCATTTGAAACATCTGTGTTTCCAAATGTTCCACATACCAATTGATGTCACAATTGACCATGCTTTTCTACAGATTGCGTGATCCCCAAATTCGTGTACATCCAATTGTTGTACATGTCCAGTGGGTTCTATGCACTATGAGGGCTAAGGAGGAGTCTTGCGCTCCATACATCCATGCAAACTCCTACTAGTTCATTTGATGGGTATGAAGATGATGGCATAAACTTGGAAAACGATTGTTCTAATACGTTAACTGTAAATATTGTATTGTATATCAAGATTTGGATTCATGAATTTCTATAAATATTGGTGTTAGTCATTTTGGACATTCATTTGTAAGTTTGGCATGTCCATTATTTAGGCATTGTTTTTAACACCTAAATTTCTGTACATGTTAGAAATCAATGTATTTTTGGGTCATTTTTAAAAATCCTTTGTGCATGCGGCACCCCTTTTTGTGAATTGCCTTAATTTGTGTCATTTTTTTATGTACAGTTCTCAAAATGTGACATATTACCTGTTTCAAATGTCCCGATGTTTTGGTTCCCAAATTTGCGTACATCCAATTGTTGTACATGTCCAGTGGGTTCATGCACTATGAGGGCTAAGGAGGAGTCATGCGCTCCATACATCCACGCATTCTTTTGCACATACCACCATATAACATAACCAAATGAAATCGAACCTTCCATGCCGCATGCCAACAAAATGCATATAATTCTTTCCCAAATCATATTTGCGTATGTGTAGGACCATAAGCAATGTTCAATCGATTTTGAATCGCAGTTGCAGCTCTTACATGCACCATCTTTGGCACTTTGTTGTAGCCATTTCTGTCACGAACAAGTAGACGATGCTCAATACTAAGAGAGTGAGAGAGAGAGATCATAGACAAGATAATAAGAAAGAGACGGAGAAAGTAGTCAAGAGAACAAGAATTGAATTATGATTCCGTAACGGGTGTTGTTCACCTTGACTAAGGCCAAGGTGAACTGTATTTATACATGTTTATGGGCTCTAAATGTAGCCCATGCAAAGACTCATTTTCATGCACAAGCTTCTAGAATGTTCTAGCTTCTGGAGTTTTCTGGAAGCTTCTAAAATCCTACATGTAGAATAGATAATCTACAATAATCTAGTAAGGTAACATGATTATGTAGCGGATGTATTGGTTAAAACATATCGATTAAATATAATAGGTCAAGAGTTCGATTCATGACATGGTTGTTGTCATGTCCATGACATTATCCCCCTGCTAAGGCCGCCTCTGAAGATGCCTCCCCGGTTTTTGTGGATATTGGTGATGAAATGCATGAACAACATCCGGTGCATTCTCCAAGTGTTGGGCTGGTTCCCAAGTTGCCTCTGAAATGGGATACCCTTTCCATAGGACTGAGTATTGAAGTTGTCGTCGATGCCAACGAGAGTCCAGAATCTTGTTCACCTCATACTCCTCACCTGTGGAAAGCTCAATTGGAGGTGGAGGTGGAGAGTGTCTTTCAGGAATAGTGGATGGATGATAAGGTTCGAGAAGAGAGGCATGGAAGACATTATGAATCCGGTAGAGGTGTCGCAGTATAAACATAGCCCATTGGTACATCGATGGTGTCGTTCGGTTGTGGTGAGTTGGGCTCGAGCTTGATCAATTTCCATCAGCATAGGATCATTGAACGATGTCGTTGGAGAAGATCTCGCAGTCACTTGGGGTTGTACCATAGGTTTAATGTGTGTTGTCCAGAGGACAGAAATGTAAAATTAGGAAATTAGCAAACGCCGAGTCCGAGTATCACGGGCCACCGATGGCTCGGCGGTGTGTTAGGGGAAAAGTTATTTAAACAAGGAGCAGTACCTCAGAAAGGGAGAGAAGAAAATTATAGGCGGAAGCACTAGCTTAGTCATTCGAATTAGATAAACTCGTAAGGTCACCGGCCATAGGCCGTGTTCTGTAATCCTTTTCTGCCATAGTAATATATTTTAATTGTGCCTATTTTGCTGCATGAGTCTGTGTTTCGATCTATACCTATGAGTTTCACGCCGCCACGTCTATCAAAACCTCGCTAGTGTTTTCTCTCTGAGCCCTGTATCTCTCTCGACGCCTCTGTACGAGCCTTCACGTACCACGCCCTTGAAGACCGATAGACGCAGATCTATCGAAGGTGTTCACCCAAAGGAACAGGTAACACAATTTGGCACGCCCGGTTACAGCTGTGAGTGCACAGCGAACTTCGTTGAAGGTAACCACCAGCCGCCGTTACGGCGCCCTCTCGCACCACGAGGTCTCGGCCACCTGCCCGACGCCCTGAGCCAGTCGAAGGAACTTCCGACTCGGCGGTCACTAACCAATCCTTTCCCGATCAATCGGGGGCTTGTCCAGTGCAATCCTCACCACCGGACACTCGATCGAGAGTGGATTCACCACCAAAGCCCCCGTCGAGCCCTCCGGAGGTTAACCAACCGGAACTAAACCCTTTTCCGGTGCTACCAGAAGAACCACAGTACGACATCATGCCGTACCCATACCCACGATATGCCGACGGACCTGACGCGGAGTCACACGTCCGTGCCTTCATATCCATGTGGCAGGCTAACCACTCCACGCACCGCCTCACACCGGCCGAAATCGATGCATCGAAGATTGCCGAGTTCACACTCTCCCTCGAGGGACCGACCGCACGATGGTACTCTCGTCTCGAAATAGGAGAGGCCACCACTTTCCAAATCGTGCGCACAAAGTTCCTTGAACTTTTTCATCGCGAGGTGCCTAAACGGGAACTGCTACAACAATTCTTCTCTATATGCTAGGAACCGCACGAAACAGTCGCGCAGTTCACGATCTGGTTCCAGGATCTCTACAGACAAGTGACCGATGATGTCTCGACACAACATATACCGGACACTTTCCTATCCAGTTTACGAGAGCCTCTACGAACGACTCTCGCACTTACAAATTTCGCCAACCATACTATCGAACAAGTCATAGCGCACGTTCTCGCCCTCGATTGGAACTAGCACGACACGGTCTTCTCGATGACATCCTTACAAAACGCCCTTCCCCAAGAGGACAATCGCTTTCGCCAAGCCCTCCAATGCATTGCGTGTTCAGGATCAGGACACCTAGCCCTCGAATGTCCCCACCGACCACAATGTCCGATCTGTCAGTCTTGAGTTCACACGGTCGAGCAGTGCGAATATAATATGCTGAACCGTACAACGGCGGCACCGGTTCGCCAGATCGAGCCACGAAATACATACTCTCGGCAAGACGAGCGATATATCTACCGCGACCAGGATAACGACCAACCGCGATCCCCGGATCGATGGCGCCGAAACGACGACTACCAACGTGATAATCGCCGTGATTATTATCGCGATGACCGGCACGACGATTATGCTCGATACGATGACGATCGCGATGATCGGTATGACCGAAGGAACTCACGCATGGATCAGCGAAACGGCAATCGCAACACACGCAACAACAGAAGATCTAATCACAACCGCCGACGGGACGCTCCTCAACATGACCAACGCAACTCCAATGCACCTCGGAACAACCCACCACCAAACGAGACCGAGGATCAACAACAACAGCTTCCACACACAGACCGACCGGACACCAGCAGCTCGGCCAATGTGACATGTTTTAAATGTAACCAACCAGGCCACTACGCCACGCAATGTCCGACAACCAACCGTGGCAAGGCACCTGCGGTAAACAGTATCATGGCCGATGTTCAAACGGTCACTACCCGGAGTAAATCACAGACTACTCAGTGGCAAATCCAGGATGAAGTACGACATGCAGCAAAAGAATGGGTCGACACGGCCAATAAAAATAATGCCGCACGCATGCAAAATGACATGAAGGACGGGCCCAGCAAAGTATCACAAACCCCGACACCATCCACGTCGGAGGAGGACAACCAGCTATGGGATGTTCTTACCAACTCCCGCATCTCGCTGCCCCTACATAAATTGCTACCACTCATGCTGAGATTTCGGGACACCCTGGCGGCACTACAGGCCAATACTACGGCCGTGACACCACCGGTACACCTCACCGAAGCAGGAACCGGTCCACCACTCATGGATTCTCAGAACCCAGCCGTGCGAATCATCATTAAGGGACAAGACCTGCACGGATGCATCATCGACGGCGGATCCGGCGTAAACGTTATTAGCGAATCAACGTGTCTCAAACTCGGCCTGAATCAATGGGAAACATGCCCCTTTTGGCTTCGGATGGCCGACACCCGCTCCGTTCGCCCCATTGGTTTAATCCGCCATCTCGACTTCACACTTGGAGGCCACATGTTCACGATCTCGGCCGTCGTGCTACGACTGGAGACACAAGGCGCCTACCCAATGTTACTAGGTCAACCGTGGTTGCGTACAGAGAATATCAAGCAACATTGGCAACACAACATGATCTCGTTCCGAAGGGGGAAGACAAAGGTCCGGATCATCACTGAAGAACGAGTCCCCGTCGCCCTCAACACTTCGCCGTTATACGCGGAAGGGGTCCATATGCTCGACGGATTGGCCGATGAGGAGGTCGATGACTTCCTAGATGATCATCCCACGATCATTCCTCTCTTCGAAATCAATGCCTTACCAACCATCGAGCCATCTAAAGACGAGGAAGTCACGGAGGAGTCACCACCCCAGGATGAACCCGATGCAACCACAGTTGCCGAGCTACGTCATGCTCGGGAGGCTTTCGAACGCGAACTCGTCGTTTCACAATGAGTGAAAGCATCAACCCTGGAAACAATAAACCTCGGTTCGGACGAGAATCCCCGTACGGTACAAATTGCCAATAATCTACCAACCGGCGAATGGGCATGCCTCGTAAAATTACTCACTGACTACCAGGATGTTTTCGCTTGGTCTTACACCGATATGAAGGGGCTGGATCCTCAATACTACCAACATCAAATTCACATCTTACCCGACACTCGGCCGGTTCAGCAGAGGCGCTACAGAATGAACCCCAACTACGCCGCTAAAGTCAAAGAGGAAATTGACAAGTTACTCCGAGTGGGCTTCATTCGCCCTGTTAAACGGGCTACATGGTTGAGCCCGATCGTAGTGGTTCCAAAGAAGAACGGAAAAATCCGCGTCTGCGTCGACTATCGGAAGCTTAACACGACAACAGTCACCGACGGTTTCCCTCTCCCATTCATGGATAGCGTCCTCGACACGGTAGCCGACCACGAATGCTACAGTTTCCTCGATGGGTTCAGCGGCTATAACCAGATAAGAATGCACCCGGAGGATCAGGAGAAAACCGCTTTCGTCACGGAATGGGGTGTTTTTGTAGCAGAAGTTATGATGTTCGGTCTAAAAACAGCGCCGGCTACGTTCCAACACATCATCACTGAAATCTTTCATGACTACATCCCGGCGTTCATGCAAGTTTTTCTCGACGATTTCGCCATGTATGGCCATCGACGGGAACACATGACCCAGTTACGACTCTGCCTGGACCAATGTCGCCAAGCTCGATTGAGTTTAAACCCAGCAAAATGCGCATTCTTAGTCACCAGCGGCAACCTTCTCGGCCACATTGTTAGTCAAGAAGGCATCGCTATGGACCCGGATAAAGTAAAGGCAATCCTGGAGGCCACCGCACCCTCGAACGCTAAGGCACTAAGCCGTTTTTTGGGACAGATCCGGTGGCACAGCCGAATGATACGACACTTGGCCGATTTCACGACACCCTTACACGTGGCAGTCCATCGCCTTCCTTTCCAATGGACGTCAGTCGAGGACACGGCCTATCAGACCCTCAAACGAATGTTGTCACATGCCCTGGTGGTCCAATCTCCGGTTTGGTCCGAACCGTTTCATGTCTTCGTGGATGCTTCAGACATCGCCATCAGAAGTGCTCTGATGCAATGCACACCCCCGAATTGGTATAGGCCCGTGTACTAGGCCAGCCAACGGCTCTCGACCGCGGAAAAGAATTACTCCACCACCGAGCGGGAGGCCCTCGGTATGATTTATAGCATCAATAAATTTCGGCATTACCTCTTGGGCCAAAAATTTACCTTTCACGTGGATCACTCGACCCTTATTTATTTGGTCAATAAACAAGCCCTCACCGGACGGTTGGCTCGGTGGATGCTCCTACTACAAGAGTTTGATTTTCAGATTCAACATCGACCCGGGGTACGACATGCCGTCGCCGATTACTTGAGCCGTCTTGAATCAGGAGAACCGGCGAAAACAACGTACAACGAGCTACCGGACACCAGCCTATTTAACTTGACCATGGTACCAGACGATAATGGAGATGAATGGATCACGGAGACTACCCATTTTCTCACTACCGGTGTACCTCCCAAGCACATGACCCTTGACACGAGAAAACGCCTAGCAGTGCGTAGTCGGAATTTTTGCCTCGTCTCGGACATTCTCTACCACAAAGGCTCAGACGGCATATGGCGCCGAGCGATTCGGCAGTTCGAGAAGAACGCCATTCTTCAGGAAGCCCACCAGGGAATAGCTGGGGGACACTACGCCGGGGATTCCACGGCAAGGAAAGTTTGGCAAAGTGGATTATGGTGGCCAACAACGAAGAAAGACGGTCACGAATTTTGCAGGCAATGCGATTTGTGCCAACGACTGGGGCAACCAATGGAACAGTCACGGATGCCACACCAGCCGATTCTTCCGTTGGACCCATTTCAAAAATGGGGTTTGGATTTTGTAGGCCCTTTCAAACCACCCGCGGCCCGAACAGGGAATAGATATATTATCGTTGCCACGGATTACTGCACCAAATGGGTCAAGGCTAAGGCACTCCGAGATAACACGGCGGCATCCACGACTAAATTTGTGTACGAGCACCGCTGGTGCCGTTACGGATTTCCAATCGAGCTCCTTAGTGACCAAGGTGGGCACTTCATCAATCATATAATATGTGAGCTTACACACCACTACGTGGTGGTGCACAAGAAAAGCACACCATACTACCCGCAGGCGAACGGCTTGGCAGAATCAACAAATAAAATCCTCCAAACCATACTGAAGAATATCGTCAATGAGAACAGGACCGATTGGGATGACAAACTCCAGAGCGCGTTGTGGGCGTACCGTACGACTTTCAAAACAAGCATCCAATCGACCCCCTTTAGAATGGCGTTCGGGTTAGAAGCCGTAATGCCTGTCAAGTTCCAAGTCCCGAGCCTCCGAGTTCAAGTCAAAGCACGGCTCCCTGAGGCCGAATCCGAGCAATACCGGCTGGAACAACTCCTCGAACTCGGGGAAGATAGGATAGAGAGTATGGCCCAGCTCGAACAACGCCAACGACAATGCAAGGCTTTCGTGGATCGACATCGACATGGGCTGGAGAAGGAGCTCACCATCGGCAAACCAGTTCTTCTTTTTCAAACACGACTCGGGTCAATGCCGGGAAAATTAAGATTTCGGTGGACCGGTCCATTCTGGATTATCAACGAGTTCAACGGGACGTTCCAGCTCGGCACACTCGCCGGCGACACGGTCAAAAGTTGGGCCAATGGTTTTCGGCTTAGACCATATCGAGGGACTATACCACCCAACCCGTTTACCAAGCCACACGGCACCAACGAGACTCGGGAGATCACCACGGAGGACACCACGTGTCCCCCTGAATAAGGACTCACCCACCTTCTTGAAATTAATAAAAGTAGTAGTAGGTAGGATTAACAATAGTTTAGCCATTGTTTAGCTACACCTACACCACCCACCGAGGCACCACAATTTTAGGAGCACCCCTCACTTCCACTCTTAGTTCAAGTTACCTTCAACTCTCTATGCTCCACCCCTCGCCACCACTCAGTTAGTACCTATTTAAGTTGTTCACACATGCAAACCACATGCAAAGCACTAGAAGCACCCCACTCACCTTCAGGACACGTGGTGCTAGTCACTTATTATGGCACCCACGACTCAGAATCTTCAGGATTCGCTGCAAGCACAAAACCCTAGGAACAAGTTACCAAAACCATTTCCAAAACGCAGCACAAACCATTATCGCTCTCCATCTCCATTGCTATCAAGATCAGAAACCCCATCTCGCCCTCATCACGCGAAGCGCTCTTGCTCTCAAGCCCTCTTTCGCTCTCATAACCTCTCTGCTAGACTTCCACTTCCTGCTGCTCCTGTTGTAGCTCGCCCTCGCCTCATCACTTTGCTTCACGCTTCCACACAGTCGAACCCAGCCTCCATCTCCACTATGCCTCTTATCGCCTCAGCAGAAACCCGCGCCTAGCTCCAGGAATGAGGAATGGGCGGTTACCTGAAGATCATCGATGCCCCCGCACACCCAGATGCCCAAACTGTGGCGAAACGTATAAGTCCCGAAGCCATCACCAACAACGTGCTTCAGGCTGTTTTGGACCTGCAACGGGGAGGGAACCATGAGGTCGACATACCCCCGGCATCAAAGATGAAGGCGTACTTCGGTGAGTACTCAACCACAGGGAAGGCATATCGCACGTATGGCGAGCCCAACAAAGCTTTCGGGGAGATTGCTCGTATCTTGATGGAGTATGCGTTCGTGCATACGAACCCAACGAGCATGCCGCAGAACAAGGCAGCCATCATCATCAGCGCTTATGAAGGAAACAAAATCGATTGGGGAATCATCACAAGCGAAGGACTCTGCGCCGCCTTAGCTTCATTTCAGTCCGGTAAGAAGATGTTGTCTGTTCTTACCCACTTTTTGATGGTGCTATACCCACCCTCTTCGCTTCCTTCCCCTCGCGCACTCAAGTCCCCACCACCACCACGGAGGCAGAGAGAGAAATTCGTGGCCATCAGCCACGAAGCATGGGAGGAGCCCATATCGCCTTCACCCCCTGCCGCCGACCAGAAAACCGCATCTGCACCACCATCCGCCCAACCCCAACAAAAAAGGGTAGTTTCCGAGACCTGCCAAGAATGGGAGGGGGAGGTAGCCGCGGCAGACAACACGGCCGATGACGTCACCATTCGACAGCCAACGTTGCGCCCATCGGTAACGTCCCCAGGACCTAGCCCACGCTCCAACACACAGCAGGCTGCACCACCAAGACCCCAGAAAAGGAAGCAGGCGGAGGAAACGACACTACCGGCCCCGGAACCCCAAACACAACCAAGAAAAAGAAGATGACTCAACCGCGAGTCCTCGGAAGAACAGAAGGAGCCACATCAGGAGCAAGCCTTAGTGGTCAGACAAAGCAACCTGGCCATCACCCCTGCGGAGGCATCGTTGAACCAGGGAACAATCGAGCATGGGCAGACAACACAGATCTCGAAGGATGAAGTCCTCGGGTATAAGGACCTCCCCGCGGAGGCTTACGAATTTAGTGCGCTCCTCCGCCTCGGTACGTCATTCGAGCTGGTCGACTTCCTCGCCAGAGCCCAAGTCGCGGCAGCCGCTCGGATGGCGGAAGAGCACGCCGAAACAAAAATGATTCAACGCGCGCTAATAGGTGAAATTGAGCCCCAGGAGGACAGGGCTTTACAAAAAATCGGGAGGAAGAAGCACGCAAAATAGGCCGCTCTCCTCATGGAGGTCCCCGAGTTGAACACGGCCCTTATCGAGGCATATCGGGACCTGGATCGCACTACGCGGGCAACCAAAGACATGGCCCGAAAGATAAAAGTAGCCCAAAAACAAGCTAAGATGGCTACAGAACTATGGCACGCTGCGAACCAGAAGCTGGCAGCCTGGGAGCAAAACCGGCTGGAACAACAAGTCCCGAGCCTTCCAGTAACGACCACCGAGGCCCTCCCAGCGCCTCCACGCATAACGATGATGGATGAAAGCACCATCACCGACTCCATCCTGAAGGTGCAGGCCAGTACACAAACAGACTCATTACAAATGGTCGATGCCTGCACAATAAACGAGGCGGCCACGGTCGTGGAGCAAACCGAACTACCCGCACCGCGTGCAACCAAGGAGGTGGCAACCCAGACAGAACCCCCGCTTCGGGATTACCGTGTGGAGCTTAAAGAAGTACAACGGCGAACCGAGAGACACGAGCAACGGCATCAAGAGGCGATGGCTCGCCTAAAAGAAGAAGCTTCCAAGCAGATGGCCGAGATAAGAGCCCAGGCCGACCAAAGGATACACGAGCAGAACGAAGCACTGGGTCGGGTACAAGCGCAAGCCACGGCCAAGGAAGCCGAACTCAAAAGTAAGCTGGAGGAATACGCAGCCACAGTGGTGAAGAAAGAGACGGAGGTTCTAGACCTACAGGCCGCGCTCGACAATGCACGCAACTGGAACCAACGGCAAGAGGAAAGAAATCGCGAACGGGAGGAGAGGATGAACGCGGAGAATGCCGAGCTGCAGAGTCAGCGGACGACCCTTAAAGAGATGGCTGACGAGTTTTTCATCAAATGCAAGCTACTTTCGGAGCAAAAAGACGCCTTATCGGATTCCTACTTCGCCCTACAAGAAGAGAGAATCGTCGAACGGGAACAAATCCGCGCCACGTGTCAGAAAGAACGGGAGCAGGCCACCGAAGAACTCACCAAGCGTTACAAGCAGGCTCTCCAGCTCGTAACCGCGGATGCAAAGAACAGTCAGACCATCTATGAGCTAAGGACACAGAAGATTCAGGCTGAGGTCGACGGCTTAAAACAGGAATTAGCAGCCATCCGAGCACATCCCGGCATGGATGAGACACGCATCCGCATACTGCTCGAGAAACAGCGCCAACACCTTACCAAAAAGGTCGAGGAAACAGTAAGTCGCGCAGGAGACGAATGGGCAGCCCAAGCTGCCGAATTGCATATTTTACGCGCCGACGCCGAGAACCGACGGAAGGAGGGCCGCGGCTTCTACAAAATGGACGAAGCCAGCATTCAAAACCTACGTGCAGATTTAACCGAGGATTACCAGTCCTTGGCAAAATCTCACACCGCGGCAATCGAGCAAATAATGGACTTCAATGACGGTCAGATGTTGTTTCGCTTGGAAGCAGAAGCCTTCGAACGAGAACGACTCGCAGCCATCCCCACCAGCCCTCCAACGGCCACAGAGCAGAAAGAAGAACCTCCCAGCGAGGAGATCACGGACACGGCACAAGAGGAACTTGCCCCGACCAACAGACATCCCTTGGACGCCCACACGGTACCAGAGCCTGTCGAAGGAGAGGTCAGCACCCACGAACCCACACCCCCACCAGAAGAATCGGCCGCACCCGAGGCGGACGCCCGAGAAGATATGCCACCCCCGAACCAAACTCAACCCCCCGCACCGACAGTCCAACCAGACCACCCTGCCACCACCTCGGACCCCGAAAGCAGCCTCGACATCTTAAAGGAGGAATGAAACGAGGATCACGCCTAAAAGGCAATTTTTGTAATATTGTTTGTATTTTGTAAGTCGTGGGTCCGACGGACAAGGTCCTATCCCACGGGCGTGCTAGGTGTTGTCCAGAGGACAGAAATGTAAAATTAGGATATTCGCAAACGCCGAGTCCGAGTATCACAGGCCACCGATGGCTCGGCGGTGTGTTAGGGGAAAAGTTATTTAAACAAGGAGCAGTACCTCAAAAAGGGAGAGAAGAAAATTATAGGCGGAAGCACTAGCTTAGTCATTCGAATTAGATAAACTCGTAAGGTCACCGGCCATAGGCCGTGTTCTGTAATCCTTTTCTGCCATAGTAATATATTTTAATTGTGCCTATTTTGCTGCATGAGTCTGTGTTTCGATCTATACCTATGAGTTTCACGCCGCCACGTCTATCAAAACCTCGCTAGTGTTTTCTCTCTGAGCCCTGTATCTCTCTCGACGCCTCTGTACGAGCCTTCAAGTACCACGCCCTTGAAGACCGATAGACGCAGATCTATCGAAGGTGTTCACCCAAAGGAACGGGTAACAACGTGGAGAAAGGGCGACAACTTGGAAGTCGCCCCTTCCTCTTGTCGAAGTTCAAAAAGGCAGTTGTCATAACTAACTGCTTGCGATAATGAAGTCAGCTATGGGAAGTTTAGTAGTAGATTCTTAACATCACTTCGAAGGCCCCGACGAAAATGGTCACAAAGGGCTTGGTCGTCCCATTGAACATCACATGCGCATATCTTTGGGGTTGTAGCCGAATAATAAGCTTGATCTGATTTATGAAACCCCGGAATCGCGCCCTTGTGCCATCGAACTTGTCGGGTAAACTAACATTGGGTTCTATAGTTGAAGTGGGGTGAAGAGGAATTGGAGTGAGAATTGACGAGGGGCCAAGCTCTACAGATTGGAGATTCCTTGATGTAGGAGGGCACTTGGGTTCTTCATTCTCCAATTCCATTGGAGTCCTAGCAAGAGTTTCTGGAGAGATTCCCAAAGATTCTCATTTTCAAGTTGAAGTTGATGCACGGCTGCCAATAGTTGATTTATGTTCTCGGTAGAATCTAACATGATGAGGCTTTGGAGATGGAAGGTGAAAAAATTGTCATGGACAAGTAGACGAGGCTCAATACTAAGAGAGTGAGAGAGAGATCATAGACAAGATAATAAGAAAGAGACAGAGAAAGTAGTCAAGAGAACAACAACTGAATTATGATTTTGTAATTGGTGTTGTTCACCTTGACTAAGGCCAAGGTGAACCCCTATATTTATAGATGTTTATGGGCTCTAAATGTAGCCCATGCAAAGACTCATTTTCATGCACAAGCTTCTAGAATGTTCTAGCTTTTGGAGCTTTTTGGAAGCTTCTAAAATCCTACATGTAGAATAGATAATCTACAATAATCTAAAAAGGTGACATGATTATGTATCAGATGTATTGGTCAAAACATATCAATTAAATACAATAGGTCAAGAGTTCGAATCATGACATGACTTTCATGTCCATGACAATTTCCAACCATGAGGACTTTATGGTTGCCAAGCCAAAAAAGGGATTTGCATTTTTTAGGCAAGTCAGCTACCCACAACTTTCTTCAATAAGCCTACATGCAAGTGTCATCTAAGCCCTCCTCCCTCCATTTACTACCAAGTGCAACTTTGTTAGGACTTTATGGCTGCTAAGCCAGAGAAGGGATTTGCATTTTTTAGGCAAGTCAGCTACCCACAACTTTCTCCAATAAGCCTACATGCAAGTGTCATCTAAGCCCTCCTCCCTCCATTTACTACCAAGTGCAACTTTGTGAAAACCCTGATGTTGAATGATATTTCAGCCAATTTTTTTTGTATACTGAAACAATAGTTTTTTTTACCTTTTTTTCTTGTGTCTGATAAAAATTTTGAGGGGTCCCAATTAACTTTCTCATTTTTATAGTAAGTATTTTATTTAGAGTACAAGTCATTGCCTTTTTCACATGGGTATGTTACATATGAGCATGTTATGTCTGTTACTCATTTTTATAGTAAGTATTTAGAGTACAAGGCATTGCCTTTTTCACGTGCGTACTCCTTAATGATCACAAAACTCCTCTAAGGTTGTGCTTCGGTGCAAGTTGCATTTCTAACTGGGAGGATCCATGATGTACTCTTTGATTGTTATGGTTCAACTTTGTAACGTCTTATTTTTTGCCACCATATCCCACCTTCGTAAGTGTGGTGTAGTGTATACGTTCTTGAATCAATCCATCCTCCTTGTGTAGTGTGTCTAGTTTTAGACATAATTATATAGCTAGGCCGCTTAGGATCATCAATATTTTTTGCCCATAGGTGGAACTGAGAATGATAGACTGTTGACCGAAGGTGGGGATTGGTTGATGCATGTTGTTTGGTTGTCACGCTCACAATGATGGAAACAAGATTGCATTCATCTTCCCCCTCCCATTTCGCCTTTTGATCACACAAAAAGTATCCTATCACAATGCCAAAGGGATGCCTCCAATGTTCTTACAACCTCTCTTCTTGATCAAGACAATATTTACCACAACATGATGAGTATTTTCATAGTATAAAATTGGGGTTGAAATCTTAACATCATTTGTGACTCATTCCTAATATCCTTGTTGGTGTGTTTGAAGTTCTTGTTAATCCAAAACGTCTTCAACATTTCTCTTATCACATTGTTGCTCTTGTTGTTGGTTGCCTTTTTGTAGTCTTTCTTTCTTGCCTTCATATGATTGACACGAGGCTCTAAAGTGACCCTTTTGACTTAGTATTAACTCATTTTTCATTTCACATCTATTGTTTAATATCATCGAGTCACATGTTGTCAATTGTGTATCCCCGTTTCCTTATCTTGGACATTGAATGAACTCACTTGCTTACATGTGTACTCTATATTTTCCATTAGTTTCCAACCTGGACATACTTAACATGTTGTTGGTTTGCCTATTTAGAGAAAGGAGTTTACTTTGGTATTATCTATGAGAGTCAAGAGAATGAATTGACATCCCTATTGTTTGTTCCTTTGTCACCTTCACGCTTGCACAATTGGCAATCAAATTTACTTAACTAATCTAGAGCAATGTGATTGGTTTTACAAGTTACAACTATATTAACATTGCCAAGATTTCCATCATGTGAAAATGCAAAGGCCCATGATGCTAATGGACAATAAATTGAGTTTTCTCAAGATAACACAAATAAAATTTTGACAATCTTCCATGATACATAGTACCATACTGTTGAGATATTGTGGTGTGCATGTGTTCCTTTGTGGCACCCTTTTAGCACACCTTTTTAGGATACATGTACCTAAGCCAACCACCCTTTTAGCACACCCTTTTTAGCTAAGCCAACCCAAATGGGTACCTTTGTATAAACTATAAACTGAGCAAGAAGTAAGAAGCTAACTAAGTTGGTTTTGATCTTTTATGTGAATTTCACATATTGATGGAGATGCGGGGTACCAGTCCCCCACATCCAAGCTTCCACCTCTTCCCCTTCACCTAGGTTGCCCACTAGCTTCTTTTCCCACGAGTTTCCCCGATCCCCGTCCTACACAATAGCCCTCTTGTCCCCCACCTCAGCCAAGTCTAGGTGGCCCTCAATCCGCAGGAGGGATTGATCTCTATCCGCTAATTGATCTTTCCCCGATCCCCCTCTGACCCGATAGCCCTCATGTCCCCCACCTTAGCTCATTCCACAAGAACGATGGATCTCTATCCTCCTATAGCCCTCTTGTCCCCCACCTCAACCAAGTCTAGGTGGCCATCAGTCCACGGGAGGGATTGATCTCAATCCGCCAATTGCTAGCTCGTTTTCCGTCACTAGCCCCATCCAACAATCCTCTTATCAGGGCCGCCAGTTCCACTGGAATGTCCTCAACATTGTTACAACTCAACTAGGTGTCCAACAGGTGCCACCCTTTTAGCACACCCTTTTTAGCTAAGCCAATCCAAATGGGTACCTTTGTATGAACTATGAATTGAGTAAGAAGTAAGAAACTAACTAGGATAGTTTTGATCTCTTATGTGAATTTCACAATATCAAGCTGAACTAGATTTAGTTAGTTAGTCAACACACGTAACTAGTAGTTACCTACATAGAATCTAGTTAGTGTGTTGACCCTTAAAACCTTAAATAGGATTTTGTACTTGAGTGGGATACATTGCACATCCTCCACTCCCATGTTCATTTAATATAGGACTTACACCTTTGTACCTATATTCTACTCACACATGTGAACATTTGCACATGAGATGTACATATATATACCTCATTGTGGGTATTTTTGCATTTGATGATGCTTTTTAATACACTATTGTTAATCATCCCCCATTTATATTAATGTTCATAACTGTATCTTTCTCTCTCTCTTCCTCACACACACACACACACACACACATATCACATAACCTTCCGTTGCTTAACTACTCACATAGTTATCACTAATTAACCCCAATTAATTACCTAATTATTAACACATACTTTAACTCATGTCCATAATTTGAAACAAGTTTCATATTGGCACCAATGGTGTTGAAAACGTTAGGGAATTTCTTAATCCTTACTTAGAAAATATCATGACTATTTTTATTCTAAAAATTATATCTCTTTAGACAAGATTCTTGATCACATACTCAAGATAGTCGGAAACAATATCATCAATCCTGTTCCCAATTCATAATAAAAAAACTCACATCAAGTATTCCATATTTTGTGATCCCATTTATGGCGCATGGTCTTTGAATCATCATAAAACTTGTTCTAGTGTGCACAATTTCAATCCCCAAAAAATATTGTAGAATTCCAAAGTTATTCATTTGAATTTAAATTTCAAATTGTTATGTGTTTTACATCATTACATGTAAGTTGTTATGTTCGTGCCATTATAATAAATCTCCAAGGTCCGCTTATGGATTGTGTTAATGTGATGTTTGGTCACACGTGGTTGTATAAACTTGTGGCATTGTACGATTTCATATGCTAATTATTGTAGAATCTCACACGATAGTAAAATAACAAACATGTGTGTGCGCCAAGTGGGATGCATGTATTAAAATTTAAGGGTAAGTGGCCAACATCATACATGCATAAAACAAGGGTACTACTATATTTAGGAAGGTTACAATGTTGTCAAACCATTATGGTTCAATGACAATTGACCGTTAACACATTTGTAATCACTCTTATACATATATAATAAGAATTGATTTTCTCACAATTTTATTTTCGGCTTCAACTTTGATAATTTGGTTCGTCACTTGATAGTTACCTTAACAATACCATGCTACCCCAATGCTTTGGTAGTTGAATCATTTTCTAGAAATCAATTACATTTTATATTGTTTATTTATATTTGTTCATGATCAAAACTTAACCCATAATGTTTGGTTAAGGAGTCCTTATTCTGTATAGTAAAGTTGATCATATGGGCAATTCGAATGTATTAATTGTGCATTATAAGGCATCTCGTGATGCAAATGTTAATCACAAATAAGCAATTTGGGAGGATTATTTGTCTATTATAAACTTACTGTACGCTAGTGCAAAATATGTATCAATGTGGTTTCACTAATTTGAGGTTTGCTTTTCAACCATGGCCAATAATCATCGTATAGTTGGATAAATAAAATTCACAATGTTCGGGAGTTAGTTATAGTGCATCGAGATGGATATTGTACGTCACAATATCCAACAAACTCAACATGATTAATGTGAAAGTATGTGTATGAGAAACATAGAATTTATTGCTTCAAGGAATGTAACCACATGGATCTTGATATTCTTGAGAGTTTGAAGAGTCTTGACTCTTGACTATCAAGAACATGAAGGTTCCAAAGTTGCCAACATGATATTTTGCATTGTTTCTAACTATGAAACAAATTGAAGTGGTTGCTTAGAAATTTGATTTTACTTTTCTTTCAATGATTTTCATTTGTTAGTCATTTGAAATAGTACCAAGAAGCTCAAAACCATCAGTTTCAAATTTTCTTGTTTGGGAAATTTCAGGTGCACACAATATGTTTCCACTTTTGTCTTATCGCAGAAGTTGAACTATTAATTAGACTCAAACGAATAACAAACATGCAAGGTCCTAATCAAGTGTTGAGATGAGGCAAGTCAACAACTACTTGGAAAGAGGAAACAACCAATTGTAATGGAATGGAGGGGGTGATAATGTGAAAAAACACGGTGGTCAATTTCTAAACTCATTGTTGAAATATAGGAATGATAAAGGGCATGGAGGGGAGATGACCATATATTGGAGAATTGGGAATATAGAATCAATATAGTGGTGTTATGTTTAATGTAACTACAATGTTGTCCCAAACCTTTTGACATAACAAATTTCATGTTCTTCTACATGCATCACAATCAATCAAAAGAAAACTTGGAGGGTACACAGAGGAGGTAAAAAAGAAGAATAAAACTTGCTTCTTTTTGCTTAATGTGAACATATGTTGAAAGCAGAGGCTCTAAGTTGAGTTTTTGACAAACCGATGACTCATCTATATTTGGTGATGCACGGTTCAACGCGTTTCCTTTTCAACATGATGGGAAAGCCCAAAAACAATGATACACTAATTGATTGACATGAAGTTTTGACCATGTTTCGAAACACGAGATGGTGAAAGCCGACACGGTGGTGACTGATTTGTTTGTTTGGCATCGGGGATCTCGAATAGGAGTTGATCAAACACCTTGAGTAGAGACATTACTTTCATGAAAAATTTGTGGCGAGTGAACTCGTGGTTTGAAGAGCACATTGTTTTAAAGGGAGGTGCCACGGGTTTGTGAGCAAAGCTTGTATGTGCACAACAATTGATCATTAAGTTTGCAAGCAGTGCAAGTGGTTTTCGAATGCAATTGTTGGGGACAGACAGATGTGACATAATGTCCATGGAAGAGGTCGCACCAATAGATCATAAAGTTCTTCGAGTGCACCACATGACCATTGTTTTTCCTCACTCCCATGACCAGCTTTTGCTTTTTGGCTTACTGCCTCTCACTTTTCATTTTTTGCTTTTTGCTTTTTGCTTTTGCTTTTTTCTTCTCAAGGTTTAAACGTACCAATAGATTATAAAGATCTCCGGTGAATCACACGACCGTTTATCCTTCACTCCCGTGACCGGCTTTTGCTTTTTTGTCTTTTCGGTTTTTGCGTACTGCCTCTCGCTTTTCATTTTTTGCCTGTTGCTTTTGCTTTTTTCTTCTCGAGGTTTAAACGTACCAAAAGATCTTCGGTGGATCACATGGCCGTTTATTCTTCACTCCCCACGACCGACTTTTGCTTTTTGTCTTTCCGGTTTTTGCTTACTGCCTGTCGCTTTTCATTTTTTGCCTTTTGCTTTCGCTTTTTCCTTCTCGAGGTTTAAACGTACCAAAAGATCTCTGGTGGATCACATGGCCGTTTATTCTTCACTCCCACGACCGGCTTTTGCTTTTTGTTTTTTCGGTTTTTGCGTACTGCCTCTCGCATTTCGCATTTTGCATTTTGTTTATTGTTTTTGCGTTTTGCTTTTTGCGTTTTGCTTTTTGCGTTTTCTTGGTCGCCTTTTCCTCCTCCTCCTCCTCCTCCTCCTCCTTGTAGTAGCATCTCGAGAGGTTTAAACGTTCCCGTCCTGCCACGATTCTGTTTACCTCACAAGCTGCTGCATCACAGTCGTCGTTGGCGAAGATTGTTAGGGTTTTCCTTTCTGTCTGCTGGTTGGAATCGGGTCCCCTCCGACGTTTGCTCCCTCAGAAGGAGCTCTCTGCTTCAATGTCCCAGGTGCAGTGCATTTCTTGACCTAAATTATCATCTGTATCAAGTCTTCTATCTTCTGAACCCCTTCGTCGCTCTATGTTGTTGAAAATTAACAAATGAAATGAATGGCTGATGGATTTACTGACTGAAAAATGAAATGGTGTGTGATTCGGAGGTTGAAATGGTAGTCTCTGATCGACCACACCGTAGTCTTTTAGCTTTTTCCACAGTTTTCTGAACCATGACTGAATGAATGAAGCTACTTCCTAATTGATAATCGTTGTGCTTCACCATTTCCATCAACTTTTTTGTCTTCTTATTTAAATTCTATTCTTCCCGTTTTTATCAACTTTAACAATGAATGAAGATATGGTTGATCTTCTTCTTCTTCTGATTAATTTGCAAGATTGAATCTGCACTTTCTAACTGATCAAGTTTCAATTTGCAGCACTTCTTTTTTCTGATTGGTCCAAGTAAACTTTTTTGTTTAGAAGTAAATGGAAGAAGAATAAGAGGAAGAAAAACCAGCGAAGTGAAAAACGGGAATTTGATTGATACTTTGAAAACTTAACCTCAAACTGATGTATTCGTGTTCTTATAAATCGTCTGGGATATGGACTTCTGAGAAGAGACAATTAAAGAAATCAAATGATCCTTTGTTGCTAAACAAAAGCAAAAACATCAAAACAAAATGATCCATGAACACATTAATGGTTTGGCTTCAGATGAGGTAACTCACCATAACAATGGCTCGGCTTCTCATGAAGTAATTTATCATGGATGCCTATCAGAAATGAAAATTCCTTCGGACCTCAAGCACCTTACATCTGACAATAACAAGCCATATCTACAAGGAACACGAAAGCCAAATGATCATCATCAGGTCCCCTTGATCTCCATTCTAGATTCTCATTCTCAAGATGCAGCTGATGGTGAGATCTGCTTCCCTACTAATATGCAAGGCCAAGCCAATTCATGCAGCTGCAAAATCCTTGTTTATGATGCTTCTTCTACACATGACGTCATGAAAGAGATCTGTTTCTCTGCAGAAGATGACTTTGACACCAAGATCATTGAGCTTCTGAGGCCCTTTTTGAGTCGCGGAGCACCGCCAGAGGATGAACAGTCAAAGGAAGAAATGGTTGCTCATGATTCTAACCCACTCCTCTGTGAAGCCATGCTGCGTTGTGTGTATGCTCAAGGCAAATCAGTGGAATTCAGTGTCCATGAAAAGCAAAGTCTTTCTGAGAATGTGAAAAGGGCCTTTTGCTTGTCAGCATCTGCATTTCAGGAGGCCAGAGCTCGAGCAATAAAGTCAACATGGTATAGACGTGCTCGTAAGTTTCCATATCATCTTAGCCTTTAATAAGAAGTTTGTATATCATTTTACCCTTATAAGAAGTTTCTGCATCTTTCTGCACTTGTAAGATATTCCAGATGCCTTTCAGATTTTCTCTCTTTTTAAATATTTGATATTTTCTGCATCAAAAGCTCATTTTCATGTGGTGTCCCCCTGTACTTCTCTGTCTTTTGGCAGAAGTTCAGGCTCAGGTCAGTGCATTGCAAAAGGACAACGGTCAGTTGATAAATCCACAGCAGTTTGACAGCTTTTCTGTCTACGAGGAAGTTAAATCACAAGAGCTGGAACAACTTTCCAGCATCAACAGTCCCTTGCAAACACATCCTTCCTTCACAGCACATGTGCAATTATGCATTGTATCTGCGAAGAACTCAAATTACAACACTTACTGCATCAAGACAAAATCATGCTATGGGTGGTCCGAACCACCACAAGCATATTGTACAGTGGAGATTGTATCTGGTAATGAAAATCTGACTGATGTTGACAACATCAGTCCTGATCATATAACTAAGGAAGCTGTTTATCATACTGGGCATGCAGAGTGGAAGGATAAAACTCCATGGATCTATGTGACTAGGTATGCCTGAGAACTGGAGCCATCCAGTAAGGAAGATTGATTGCTTTTATTTGGAGTACACCTTCTTTTTGTTGGTGTATAGACTACTATTCTTTGTGCATTATTGATTGCCTTAACATTTTAAAACCATAAAATGCCCCATGATCGAAGAGGGAAAAACATTCTAGCAGTAATACTGTCTTCATGTGTAATTGTGCCTTATACCACTTCATTTTTTGTAAGCACTCTGGGGAAGCTATCTATTTCAAGAATAAAATAAACAACTTTTCTGGTCATTTAATTTAGGTTCTCTTATCCTTCATAGTAGTAACAATTTGGCGATCTAAATATTTTGCAAACTCTTCATTAATCAGATCTTCAATGACAACCATCTATAAAGGTCAAATTGGAGCACTGGTTTGCTCAGCAATTTAAATAAATGTCTGAGGTAGTGATGGTGTGATCTTATAGGCATTCCTATAACTCATTTTTCATAGGCTGCTAATATATGATAAGGATGGTTATGGACATATGGAGGAAGTTATACACTTTGAAAATTTCTGAGTGTAGGCATATCTACATCTAGTTCTAGGAACTGAAAGCAAAACTTTGGCTATTTGAGACATTAGTTCTCAGATATTGCCTCTTGCATGGACGTGGGACCGAGTCATAAAGCTTACATTCCATCCTCTCAGATGGAGAAATTGCTATCAGAGATGGCTGAGAGCTGCGTATGATATTTCCTATGAAGATTGAGGATAATATGTGAGCCAAGAATGATATAATTGTTGGGATATTGCTTCTGGGAAAGATTCTTTGCTTGGGCTCTCTCTTATGCTAGAGAAGACCATTTGATGGTTTTTGAGACTACCACGTGCATGCACGATGTACAGGGTATACCTTACTTTTAACAATGGAGCATCTACTGGGCGTGAACCCACTGTCAAGGCTATAAAGTCTCTGATGTACCATGTTCCAGTGATCATCCTTTTAGATACTTAATAAATATAAGTGTTGTAATTTGAAAAATGTACTGTTTATGAGCATAAAATATTGGGGAGACTGAGTTTTAGAATGATTATTTATTTTTGAAAGATCTAAGACTTTTGTGAACTTATTAATCTATACAGTTTGGAAAATGCAATACCTAATAATACATTTATAACCTAAACGGATTGATCAATCAATGACGAAATTCCCATATAATGATTAAAATAAGAAAACACTTGTTTTCTTCCAAATAATGGTTACGGCAACAACAATAACACTTGTTTTCCTTCAAAACTCCCTTGAATACCCCTTCCCAATCTAGGGATAAGTCTTGGACTACAAATAGTATCCTGGTATGTTGTAGAATTATAGGTATTTGTGTAAACCCTCAACAAGTTAGGGGTATTTTGGATGATTAAAATTGTCTAACACTTTTGTTTTCCTAATATCAGTTTTTTTTAGTGCTAGAATAAGGATCCAGAGCTTATCAGAATACTCTTCATAGTACCTGTAAATCTTGAACTACAGAGGGGTGTTATCGTAATTTTGTTACGAAAAAATTGTATTCTTTCGGTGGTTTGTTCAGCTAATCATAAAAAATAGTACAGCCTCTTTCCCTGCACCCAAACTTCCCAGTAGTCTTGCTTAACACACTACCTATATCTAGATGCCGAAAACCTGCTTCAATCGCATATAATACTTAACAAAACATCTTGGTGATTCTGGATGAAACACAAAATGTAGAGATGGGAGGAAAGAAATAAGAAAAAACACCATCGGATTAACGCACAAAAACTTTCAAGAAAGAAAGAAAAAGACAGGAATGAGATTCGGTGTATTAGAAAGCGATGAGATCCGGATGAGAAATCCTTCGTCAATATGTCGTCCCTGTTTGGTTGAGTACTCACCTGGATTCAGAAGCGTGAGGAATTCGCAGCTGTGAGACTGACTGAAAGACGAATCGCAGGGGACACGGAAGCCAAATTCTTTTGTTTTTGCGACTCTATGGCAGAGACAGAGAGAAAACAGAAGAGTAGTAGTAATAATAATAATAATAACAACAATAATAATAATAATAACAATATTCTCAAGAATACCCTCTATGTTTTTCATAATATTCTCAGACGTACCCCTCCACCTTTTTTTCAACTGGGATATTAATAGTCTTGGTATGCCCTTACGTTTTGTTTTGTCTGTGGCAGGGCCCCCACAGTTTTAGACATAATGGGAGCATTTGGCTTCATGTATACGAGTAGTTGTGGACCTTGTTTCGGCTCAAACCGAACCAAACCGTTAAGTCGTGGTTTAACAGTTTATTGGTTCCCCAAAAAATTTAATGGTTTGGTTTGGTTTTGATTTTTATAAACGGTTTGGTTTCAGTTCGGTTTAGTTCAAAAACTCGGGTTTATCGGTTTACAGGTTTTAATGGTTTGGTTTAAAGGTTGATTGGTTAACTTCTTTTTTCTCTTAATGGTTTAATTAATGGTTATTTATTTATTTAATTAATTAAACTTAAATGCTCATTAAATTTAATGTATTTTTGTTTATTTAGATTTTTCATTAGTTTGACTTAAATGGTTGGGTTTAGATTTTTTATTAAATGGTTCGGTTTTGGTTTCAACTTTTCTTAAAATGGTTTGGGTTTAAATGGCTTGAGAGTTCACAAACGGTTTGGTTCAGTTCGGTTTGTTTTCAAGGCAAAGAAACTGAATTGGGCCCATTTCTAGATACTAGATGGCATGTTTCCAGAATCCTCCATCTGACCGGATGTTGAGCTTTTGAAGGTTATTTTTGTTACCGTACGAGATGTATGGAGAGTTGAGTCTTATGAGCGAGGGTGAAAGATTAGAATGTTGTTATTGTGTATGTGCAAATGTGCACGAGTACAAATGTAAGTGTGAGTGTGAGTATATGCGTAAGTGTGGGAACACGCACATGTGTGTGGACAAATAGGAAAGGGTGTGAGCGAGTGATATGTGTGGATGGCTAAAGGAGCATGCACCCCTATGTATCTGACCCTGCATTGTATTATTTAACCCCCTTATGGGGGAATGAATGAAATATAAAGCATCATCCTCTCTATTCTCTATCTCTTTGATGTCCCTCTCTTTTTTTGTTGTTGGTAAAAGCACACAATTATATTAATTGTATGTAAAATCCACTTAGTTACAACACTTCTTAGTTTCCTTTACCTATCATATGCCTATGTAGGGAGAGGGATGTTCTGTAATGCTACGAAAAAACCTGAATATGCATTTCAGGAAATGATCCCCACATGCTCTAACATCCAAAAATTCCACATGAGAATACCTTTAAGCTTCTTTATTTAGGCTTTCACCTCATGTCTATTATCAAACATGAAAGCATTACGCATATTCCAATTGTGTTGTAGACCCCAATAACGTAAAAATTGGAACAATATCTCCATCTCATCATTTGATCCATTTTGAACATATTGAGAAAAAACCCATTGTTGAGGTCTCAAACAACAACGGGTTAAAACTTGCCAAATGTCCAATAAGTACTTCCAAATGGTACACACTACAGGACATTTAATGAACCTATGTGTACTATCCTCCAATGGAACGATGCAAAAGAAACAAGTGCCAGACCCTAGTCCTCGTCTCTTTAGGACGTGCACTAGTATCCGCACTTACGCCTACACCCTTATGATTTACAATACGCAACAGAGAAACAAAGAATGTAGCAGATACAACCACAGATATGCATAGAGATCAGAGAATATAGTATTCTATTAGGAAAAATGCTCTATGCACCAAAATTACACGCTCCCTCTTACAGAGGATTTCTGCCCTTTATATACACAGGGCTTTTAGTCATTCACGCTTCCCACGTGAACTATTACATGCGTTTCTTAACGCTTTACTATATTATAATGCTTGTGTGCTTCTGTCCGTCGGTTACTATTCCGGCGGGCAACAAACATCCAACTTTTGCCAATGTAAAGTCATACACAATGATATCTACCTCACTAATGTCAATGGTAGATGTATTACAAAGGTTTAATGCATCACCACATCCAAAACTTTACTAATGCAGAATTGGTGCCCTAGGTCATGGCCATCTACATGTGTAGCTATTAATATCCCCACCTTGAGTTCTTGCAAGTTTCCTTCTCATCTTAGTTATGCTCGTGTTGTCATCCTTAGTTCCGCATAAATGTTTCTTTGTTGTAGATGAACCAAACTATGAAGATCAACATTAAGTGCTTGAAGTGGTGATTAAGAACCACGGGAATATTTTATAGACCACGTAAATGGCACTTGCAAGGTTCAATTACTATCAACACAATTATTAATGGTTTTTTGTTAATCAATGAAGCATATGTTCACCATAAGGTATCTTGTTGTGTAACATACTTCTTTGCAGTATCAATATGCATCTTTTCCTCTTGTAAAAATAGAGATTTTAGTACAAATCGAGTTCATGTTTAAAAAACCTCTTTTATTTGAAAAAAAAGAAGATTTCTAAACATGAACTTGATACATTGTATCAAGTTGATGTAAAAAATAAAGTTTTCATCACAATTCCATACGATGTATCAAATTCATGTTCAAAGTTTTTTTCCCCGAAATTAAAAAACTAAAACAATCGAGCTTGAGTTGATGAAAAAACCAGGTTTTTCACCGAAATTCAATACAATGTATCGAGTTCATCTTTAAAGCATAGATTGACACATGCGTGATATTCATGATATTTTCCATGTGCAATATTCTCAATATTTGAGAATACAAAATGGCCCCAAGAATATTAAAAAACCATTCGTTTTGTAAAATAAATATAAAAAATTACTTATTTATTAAAATAAATGTATTTCACCAAAATAAACAATTATTCATTAATAGATTATAGTGTCAAGAGAGTTTATGAAACTTTTTTTAATTTTTTAAAAACGAATATTTTTATATTTATTATTATTATTTTTTCCAAAAACATCTACTTCCATTAGTTAAGAATGTACAAAGGAATCATTTACAACTCATATCTTACAAGACATCTTACATGTCAAAGGAAAACAATGTGTAGATGAAACAACATAAAAAAACAACTCCAAAACACCACATCATTCTATGTGTATAGCATTACTCGAACACATATTCTCCACGTGAGCCTCATACAAAACAGATTTCAGCATAGATGTCCTCCATTCGCTCCTCATGGCAGCACCCATCTAGATGTTAGGAACACTTGGAGGGAACAACCACCGCGGTGGTTGATAATTCCACTTCACTTTACCATCCATTATCTGTAGCATTGACGAACTGCTCCATTTCTGAAGGAATCGAGCTCTAACTTCTTCACTTGCATCAAATGGCCCTTGAAGCCTTTCAAACTCACCTCGCAACGTAGAAATAAGATTAAACCAGATCATCATTAAATTCTCAACCGGTGGGGTTCGTTTACCTGTGAGGGTCTCCTTGCACCGAGATACCCACACTTGCCAGACCGTAAGGCCGACCACTAATACCCATATGTCCACATAGCGTTCCTATAAGCAGAATAAACCTCCTTGCGTTGCTGGTTGCACAGATCCTTGCTTCACCATTAAAGGACTGTTTCCATTCCACTCTTGAAACCACGAGGCCGATTCAGTGGCCAGCCAAGTGATTGCTGCGCTCGATACATGAACCTCAACCCCAAAATGAGCCAAGATTCTTAAGCTCCTCAGCCAGATTTCTTGCGCTCGTGGGCAGCACCACAAACAATGAGCGATGTCCTCCAAGCTCGCACTACACGCCTTGCAACCACTCATGCCGCCTCTATTACCAAGCCACTCTCCCGTTGGAACAACCCGATGGGTGATTAACCAGAAAAACACTTTGATCCGCTCGGGAAGGGATGAGTTCCATATCCTGCTCCTGGTTCTATCCACGAAGACTGAATCGATAGCTGCATGGGTTTAGGGTTTAGGGTTTAGGGTTATTAGTATGAACTTTAAAGATATGATTAGTTTGAAGTACCATTTTTAATGTCAAGATAAAAATATCCATAAATTTTGAGGAAATAAAAAGTGAAAAATTAACGAGCCTTTATTTTATTTTATTTATTTATTAAAAATAAAACGACTATACATTTATTATAAAAATTTAGTAGTGTCAAGACCCCAAAGTCCCTCTTTTATTATCCCTATTTATTGTTAAGTTCTTTTTTTTTTACCTTAGGAAAAAATTTTAAAAAAGTTTTTTTTTTCGAGGGGGAGGGGGGGGATTAAACGAATACTTGACTACCCATTCGTATTTGTATTCATTTGCATTCGAATGAGAAACCCCACGAATGCGAATATGTCAATCTATGGTTTAAAGTAATAGTTTTTAATTTTTTTCAATTTATTTATTTATTTACGGAAAAAAAAACTTTAAACATGAACTCGATACATTGTATTCAATTATCATGAAAACTCTAGTTTTTTCATCACTTCAACCTCAAAATGTTTTTAAAAAAAAACAAAATAAATAGAAAAAAATCAAAACTTTTTAAAAAACTTTAAACACGAACCCATGTTGAAAAACAGAGTTCACATGAACTCGATACAATGTATCGAGTTCGTGTCGAAAAGCTAAGTTTTTGACGTGAACTTGATACAATGTATCAAGTTCATGTTTAAAGTTTTTTTTTAAATTTAAAAAAAAAGAAAAACATTTTGAGCTTGAAGTGATGAAAAAACTAGAGTTTTCATCACAAGTCGATACAATGTATCGAATTCATGTTTAAAGTTTTTTTTCCAAAATAATAATAATAATAACTTTAAACATGAACTCGATACATTGTATTGAATTGTAGTGAAAAAACTGGTTTTTTCATCAACTCAAGCTTGATTGTATTGTTTTTTTAAATCTAGGAAAAAAAACTTTGAACATGAATTTGATATATTGTATAGAATTGTGATGAAAACTCTGATTTTAGTTCATGTTTAAAAATCTTCTTTTTTTTCAAATAAAAGAGGTTTTTTAAACATGAACTCAAATTGTACTAAAATCTATGTTTTTACAAGAGTAAAGGATGCATATCGATACTGTAAAGAAGTATGTTGCACAACAAGATACCTTATGGTAAGCATGTGCTTCCTTGATTAACAAAAAACCATTAATGATTGTGTTGATGGTAATTGAACCTTGCAAGTGCCATTTACTTCACAAATTTTGTAGGGGAGTTATCAAAATAAAGAAGAGGAGAGCATTGTGGATAGCTTGATAACTATGTGATATGTTCAAATTGATATATTAATGTTTACATGTATCTAAGTTTGGCAGTTGATGAATATCCTCTACATTTTAGGAGTTATGGATTTATCAAAATTGTTTATGAATATTGGATACATTTCTTGAGTTGTGAATTGATGGATGTTAATGAGCACTAAATTTATAGATGATGGCATTAAGGATTACAATGTTACCTCTTATACTTAAAACATTTTCAAGTCTAACAATAGATGTAACTTCCACTTCTAGAACCTACATCTCCTCAAGATGGTGAACCATTAATTTTAACTTGTGTCTTGAGTTAACCATTGTGATTTTCTTTAAGTTAACTACATTTCATATCTGCAGACCATCAACGTTTAAACATTTATTGAAAAACTATTCAATTTTAGAAATTATCATTTTGAAACTTGTTAAATCTCAAAAAATTAGCAAATTTTACATGTTGTTTAAAATATGTGATACTAGTGTATCAAGTTTCTGAAAATTGCATGAAATCGCAAGACTATAAAAGGAATTTATAAGTGGAATGCACGATCCTTCCACTTGTGAATGTGAACGTGTTCCATATGGATCATTATAGACTATATGTGGACAAAACAAATCATGAATAATCATGCATAATATGCGAAATATCCACGCAAATGTAACATAGATCTTGCTAAATCATGACACTTATGTTCAACTACACATAAAACATCCCATTCTTTATCAAATAAAGTTTTCCATAATATATATTTCTTATGAGGAGAAGATGTCCCTCTCACATTCCATGATACCACTTTCATTTAACACCTTTAGTAAGAACTTGCTCTTTATGAGCAAGTGTATTCATGAATGTAATAACTACTTGTTCAAGGGTTGCATAAGGATTCGTGTGTACTACATCCCCTCCGCCAATATTAGGGTTTTATTGTCTAGCTCCACAAGAACGAAGTCCTTGATTTAATTGAGGTCGCACCACCCTTCCTAAAGAATCAAATTGTAATTGGTTGGGTCCAACATTTGATTTCGCACTTGTTTCTACCAAGGATTTTTCTTAAACCCCTCATTCAATCTCAAATTATCTTTTGGTAATGTTGTACCGTTAGTATTTTTTGTGTCCCTTTGTATGGCAACACCCTTCCCTTTTATCTTATGCTTCACTTGATGCCACTCTCTATCTTCAACATCGTGGTCATCATTAATACATACTCCATTCTCCTCCCCAACACCTCTAACATGACCATGAACTTTAGGATCTCACTCTAACCCATAAGATGTTCCCTCATATATGACCATATCAACCATTGAGACAATATCCTTTTCAACATCTTCCTTGTTTTTCCCTTTGACATTATTTATTGGGGATAGTTCACCATGATATTGACATTCAGCCATAAAATGCCCCAATTTACCACATTTAAAACAATGTCTTGCAAAAGTCTCCCATTGAAGCTTAAAACGAAATCGACCAAATCAAGATGTATCTATACTCAACCATCCTAGAAGGTTACAACTTGTATCCCATAACATGCGAAATCTACATTTGTTCAACGAATTAACATGAGGAGCAACCAAAACTTTACCAATTTGGGACATCAATCCTGGTAGTAAATCCCAAAAGAATGAGTTACTACAATCAACGGTCACCCAAATTGGACATTGTTGTTTTAATAAATCTTTATAATCCACGGGAACCCATTCCATCACATGCACTAATCTTCTATCAAAAAAGATTGGTACCTTTGCCATCAAAGCCATACGGTGTTCTAACGATCGAAAAACTACATCATAGAAACCTCTTGGACCCACATACACATCCTCAACACAATTAGGCATTATGAATGAATTCAACCACTGCTTAATCCATGATACCAAAGGAAGTTTGCTAGTGAAATACAAAATAACACCACGATCATAGAACCTGTCAAAAGTTGCTAACATAGAGTTTATCTCCATCACCACCTCGACAACATCCTCCTCCACACAATCTTTAGCATCTCTCTCATTTTTTTTCCATAAAATCGGAAAGCAAAGCCTAAACAATATCACAACGTTTGTCAATATCATAATCATCTCCAATAACATCTTTCCCACCAAGTATAATAGCATATGATGCTTTCTCATGTTTTGTAGAATCAATACACTTTTGCCTCTTATAATTTTCACAACCATCATTATTACCACATCCATCAACAATCATCAACTCGCTTCTTATTCTTGTGTCAGCCATCCTAATAGAGATTGAGAGAACTAACATGAGACGATGTCAATTTTGCTTGTATCTTCTTGTAACGATAACGAAACTTAACGTCCAAATAATCCTTGGAAAAGTCTCTGAACAAGCTTCACAACGAGCCAAAAATCATAAAAAAGGAGTTCTAAGTACAAAGTTACATCAGAAACATGTTTCAACACTATTCTTGGAACGCCATCGTTTTTTGTTTCCTATTCCAATTCTCTCTCTCTCTCTCTCTCTCTCTCTCTCTCTCTCTCTCTCTCTCTCTCTCTCTCTCTCTCTCTTACGTTGAACCCTCTTGGGAGGGGGGTGGAGTCATTCTAGGCACCACCCCCCACCCAGAAATTCTTATCAATCTCACCATCAACCCCACAATGCTAATCATCACACCTACCATTTCCATCTTCATCACTATCATAATGATCAACCCAAACCCTAAACCAACAAAAATTTTCCACCTTCCGCATGCACCTTTAGTACCTATTTTTGGGTGTCCATGAACTTGTTTCATTGAAGTCTCCGCCTCCTTTGGGAACTAGAATTGGGTGTATTGGCCTTTCATCGAAGCCTCCCATTTACATTTTAATGGATCACCATCTTGTATCCCTTTGTCATTTGTAACATCTCCTCAACCATCATCAAATACATAGATGCTCATTTAAGGTTTATTATCAAATACAGTAGTTTCATCCTTTCAATGGCCTTCTCAGTCACAAATTTTTTCAGACATTTGAAGTAAATACATAAAGTCCTAGGATCAGATTCCCATATCCATTCACCACTTAAGAATTTGTATATAAAATCCAAGATACCTTCAAAAAGTAATATATAGTCAACCACAATTTTTTTATTGTGTTTTCTACATGTAAAACCATTAGTGTTTTTTTTTTCAAAAAAAAAATCTCCTTCCATTAGTTATAAAATTCTACAAATGAGACGATTATGTACAAATAAAACCATTAGTGTTGGCCATAAAGATACAACATTTGCAATAAACATTCTGAGAGAGAGAGAGAGAGAGAGAGAGAGAGAGAGAGAGAAAGCAAGCAAGAAAGAAAGATATATTAACATCTTCTAAGGCCAAAGTTGGCCCATGAGACAATTGGTTTACAACAAAAATGAGTGTTTATCCAATCATCAAAACTAAAATAAAAGAAAATAGCTTAAGCTAAGAGAGTTCTAGTAGTGTACAAAACTTTGCTCTAAGCCTAATCTCATTTCCACCTAAGTCTCTCAAAAAGAAGTGGGAGGTCAAAAGTTTTTGGTGTGGGTGTGACCCATGGTCCTAGTGTATAGAGTGCCCTAACCATGGCTTCTAGGCGGTGTAGTTCACGTTCCCTTATTTTCTTTGTTGCTTCTACATCTCATCAAGTTGCTTTGAAACCCGACATCCAAGGGCGTTTGGTTCTTCTTTGATTTTCTACTTCATCAAGGAAAAGCCCGAGTGGTTCAGGTGTGTCGACATTCATTGTCTCCCCCTGTTCCTGAAAAACTTCATTTGTTACATGTTGGTAAACATTAGCAACATTATTGTTAATGTTTTGTAACTTATTCTCTCTATGTTGTTTCAATTCTAAGATGTATCTACCTAATTTCTTTATATCTAGTGTATCTAATAGTTTAGGGAGGGTGGGAGAGGAACCAAGTATGTCTTGGTATTTTGTCCTTATCTCGGCATAGGTGGGGCATTTGCATGTAAAATGGTACTCATCCTCTATCTCTATATGGCATAACCTACATATCCTTTCCTCCCTAGGGACTCCATTAGTACGTCCATTCTCAATCTCAAGTTGGTGAGATGATATTCTAAGTTGACCAATGGCAACCCTTAGTGCATGTGGTAAGAATACATCTAGATATCTTGGCTGCATAATAAAACCTAACTTAGAGAAGTGCATAAAGTGTTCCTTATAGTACGACATTTTAGATGGGAGTTGCTCTAGAGGGGTGATCCATTTATATCGAGTATAAATTTGTCATATTTCTTGGCATATTACTTTATTACGGTCCTCATGAGAGATTAAAGTGTTATCAGTCGTGTGGTCGTACTTAAGGGGGGGGGAGGTTATTAATGTCTAGACCGTTGGCAAGAAGCCAACTCACCGTCATGCCATACCATGAGCTAGTATAGTCGGACTCATACAGTGCTTGAGAAGCCTTAAAGGCTTGATGGGATATTCTATCAAGTGGTTGGTTATGTATCTTGTGGATAAAGACTACAAGTTGAAAAAGTGCTTCTACTAACATAGGGGGTAGAGTGAACTCAACCCTAATAATGTCATGTGGGACCGACGATTTGCTTTGGAGTTGGCGTGATAACATCATCAACAATGGTCTCTTAATTGCGTCCACATGAAAGATGGTAGTCCTGGAGCCCAAACCGTTGATGCATACATGAGAGAGGGAGTCACTAATGAGTCAAAGAGCCACCCTTTAGTTCGTGGCTCTTGGAAGTATGCTTGGCGGCATTGTCTCTCGAGGAGTGAGAGGGATGCATGTCCTCTTGTAAGTCTATCCTTCGCTGCTTGTGTCATCGAAAATTTACCTGAGCGGGCACTGAAAGTGACTCCGAGATAGACATATGATCCAACCACCTCAACTTGGCTATGGGAGATAGTTAGGTGACACTTAGCTCTAACTTGGGCCGACGTGTGGAAGATAAGGACTTTAGTTTTCCCTAGATTCACTACCAATCCTTGTTGTGTGCAAAAGTCATCTAAGGCATTAAGGTGCCTTTGTAGGTCGTGTTCAGATTCAAAGAGCAAAACTATGTCGTCTGCATAGAGCAAGATATGCACCTGCGTATCCCCAAGGACTACTCCATTGCCTCCCTTACGAGCAATAAAATTTGTGATCTCATCAATGTAGATCCCAAAAAGAGTCGAAGATAAGGGGCAACCTTGTTTTACACCAATAGTGCTAGTGAAACTATCGGATATGCCACCTGGGCATTGAACACACCCGAACACTTGTTCATATAGTGCGTAGATGGCCCAAATCATGTCATCTGGTATCCTCAAGCTCTTAAGCCTATCAAACAACCACTCTCTAGGGACCGTGTCAAAGGCTTTGCGGAAGTCCACAAAACAACAATATAGTTTCTTCTTGCGAGCCTTAGTCTGGTCAATTAAGCATCTAAGTGTGAAGATATGATCAATAGTGGAGAAGGCTCGTCTAAAGCCAGCCTGTTCAAGTGCACAAAGATTTAAGGTCTCCATATAATCGCTAAGCTTTGCCTCCATTACTGCACCATATAATTTAGCAAGGGTATGACCTATCATAATGGTCCTATAAGTATTTGTGTTACGGGCATGAACATTTAATATCTAGTGGTGAGAATTTACCGTAGTATTCTATACATGTGGATAAGTGTGAGGGTTAAACGAGAGTGTAAAGAAGGGGAGGATTACTTTTAATTCTCGGGATTGAGACAACCCATTAGGTCAAGTGTGAACTTGCCTGGGGGTCTTGGGTATCACTATAAATAAGAGGCCTAGCTACCCTCATTTGATCATCTTTTGACTACATCGAGACTCTGCTCTTGTGGTGGGTCAACTTAAGCTTACTTTAGTACCTAGATCTCTAATATTTGGTATCAGAGCTATGTACTAATGTTTCTTTGTTTGTCTTTTGTCTTTTGATTGATGGTGATCGATCAATGTGCGGTCAGCCTTGATCCAGACAACGATCAACAAAAAACTTTGGTAACTCTTTCCGTAATTTTTTTTTTTTCTATTCTCTCTTCTCCCATCTAATCATGTGTTTAGTTTATATGTCATTTTTTTTCATTAAGTCAATGATGTTGTAGTGGTCTTTAATTGATTACCTAAAATGTTTACATATGTGCACGAGGTCAATACCTCGTTTGACATATAAATAATATGTGATGAGTGTCGTATGCGTACGAGGTTAATACCTCAATTACGTATTACGTTCACGAACATATGTTACGTTTGCGTATGAGTTTAATACCTTGATTTGTTGTAAAGGATATGCATTTGGTCTCGTATGCGTAAGAGGTCAATACCTCAATTGCGTATTACGATGAGTACGCAGGGCTTGACCCACTTCAAGTGAGGTCGCTCCAATGACACACGTATCCAACATCCCTCCCTCGTTACATGGATACGATGCCACCATGAGCTCGTTCTTACGAGAGGCATTCGTAATGACGTGACCATGTGATGGGCCACGTGGGCCTACTACGAAACGAGGGCTCATTTGGCTTGACCATTAGGTTGCACTTTGGCGTATGCCATCGTAATTACGAGACTTGAGGTTAGGTAATGTACCAACATAGTTTTGGTAAATGAGGGCGAAATAAGGACCCTTGACATATATGTTCTTTTAAAAAAAAACATATATGATCAAATTCCTCGCATATCTCTTATACGCATCAAACATTAAACATTCGAGAAGAGCAACTTACTTGGTTGGCTCAAGTGTTTAATATATTTGTTCTCGAGGTCTCGAGTTCAAATATGACCAAGACCATACAACATCCTTGATACATATGACTATAACACATGTTTAGACTTAAGGTCTAAGTGCACCTCGGGGTCCTCGTAATAGGACTTAAAGAGCCGAAACCACATATGTGGGCAAAGAAACATAGTTTATTGTTAACATTTTTTTTGTGTATAAACTACTCATGACGCGAACATACATGGTTGAGCCTCGGGGAGCCGCCGTGAAAAAATCAATATAGAGATCAGGTAAAGACATTAAATTGTCACCCCCATGGTTTTTAAAACACCTTTGTGTTACCATCGTAACCTAATCTTGAACCTCATCACACACGTCTAGAGGGGTATTGAAGTGAGATCATGATATCGATTAATGTTTGCCCATGATATGTTTACATCACGACATGATGTTATGACTATCTCTCTGACCTTATCCTATTTCTTTTCCAGAAATAATCTTTAATGGCTCAAATTAACGACCCGATGTCATCCGCTCAAGCGGAAGGAACTCAAGGGAATCCTCTTGGACAAATGTCCACTGAGATGTATTTGGCACAAATAACCCAATACCTTAGTTTCACCGCTCAACAGATGACCGAACTTCGGCAATCTCAAAGTGCTCTCGAGGCACGTGTCATTAGTCTACAACGTGAGACTAATAGACCTGATGAACGACAGGGTGAACCATCGTTTGTCGTTAAGCCATTTACGGGAGACAAAAAGGAAAGAACCGAAGAAGCAATCTGCACATGGTTGGGACGATGGGAGTCTCATTTTGAGCTCTATCCCACGCCAGATAGTACGAAGATTGCATATGTCGGCCGAGAACTCGGGGGTAAGGCCGCCGCCTGGTGGCGTGGGCTCCATACAACGGGGAAATTGCCCGATACTTGGACATATTTTGTCACGGTTTTTAATGAACCTCTCTAGCAGGAAATTTTCCTCACTAGAAGACTATGTTCACCATGCTAGAACCCAAATCCAAAAATCGGGTCTAGAAGGGGACAATTGGTTGATAGCTGGTTTTGTCAATGGCATCCCCAATTCGGACTATCACTGGATAGTGCACGATAAGGATCCAAAATCCTTCGAAGAGGCTGTTGAAATAGTTCTTCGCTATTAACGCACTTCGAAGAAGGACCACAACAAACCCAACGAAGCGCCCGGGACTAAGCAGTCGCAATTTGTTGGGAAACGCAAGACACCCGACGAATTCACGGATCACGATTCTAAGCGACAACATCCTTTTTGCGTATTCTACAAAAAGAAGGGTCATACAAAAGATCAATGTCGAAAGCTCCAACGGAAAGAGCATGACAACAAAGCTAAAGCTGCAGACCATAAAGGTCAGATTCCTAATGTCCTTCAAGTCTATACACATCATTTAAGTAATTGTCAATGTTCTTTCCCTCACTATGTATTGGGTCCCAATGATTTACTATGTGCAAACGGATATATCAATGGATCTCCCGTACATTTTTTATTTGATTCGGGAAGATCACACAATTTTGTGAATGATCGTTTGGTTCAGATATGGGGAATCCAACCCACCGTAAGTGATCACACCTACACGGTGCACTTGGCTGATGGAAGAGTACAATACATCAATGGGGCGATTCATTCATTAGGAATTTCTATTGATACTTATATAGAGGAAGTAGACTTCCATGTAATGAATCTTTGTACCACCGATGTAATACTGGGTTATCCTTGGTTTTATAATAAAAACTCTTCTTTATTTATTTATTGGGTTCGCCATTCCATTTCTTTTGTACTGAACGATTGTACGCATTGTATTCAATGTGTAAAAAAACAATCCCTCTCGATTGTTTCCTCGTGTCCATCAATATCCGAGTTGTCTTGTTCTACGTTATTTTATTGTGTACTTGATCCGGACATTCACGTTTACAATATCGATAATGTCTCGGTTCAATTAACATATTTTGAACAACAACAACTTGATGAAATCTTAAATGATTTTCATGATGTTTTTCCAAGTGAACTACCTGATGGGTTACCTCCTAAACGTAATATAGACCATCGTATAGATATTGTACCCGGTGTTGCACCAATAAGTATACCTCCGTATTGCTTAAGTCGATCCGAAGAAGATGAGGTATCTAAGCAACTCAAGGACTATTTACGAATGGGTTATATACATTATAGTAAATCTCCATGGGGTGCACCAATTCTCTTGGTAAAAAAGAAAGAGGGCACATGGCGTATGTGTATTAATTACCGACGCTTGAATAAAGTGACGATCAAGAATTCGTACCCATTGCCCCGGGCTGACGATCTAATTGACCGTCTCCAGGGAGCTCGGTATTTTATGAAACTTGATCTCCGTACTGGCTACCATCAAATACGAATAAGTGAGGACGATGTTCCTAAAACGGCATTTCGTACGCGCTATGGCCATTACGAGTTTTTGGCTATGCCTTTTGGTTTGACCAATGCTCCGGCTACTTTTCAACAAGAAATGAATGACATTTTCCGAGAACAACTTGGAAAATTTGTCGTTATTTTCTTGGATGATATTTTAGTTTATAGCCGTACATTACAAGAACATGTTAAACATGTCCGCTTTGTTTTACAAACATTGTGTGACAAACAGTTTTATGCGAAGATCTCAAAATGTGAGTTCTTCAAGAAATCAATTACTTATCTAGGACATCTCATAACCGAACGAGGATTTGAAATTGATCCTTCTCGCATTGAGAAAATCAAGCTTTGGCCCACTCTTCGGAATATTCGAGAAGTTCGATCATTCCTTGGTTTTGTCGGGTTTTTGCGAAAGTCTCTTTGTAATTAGTCCCAATTGACGACGCCGTTTACTGATCTTTTAAAAGGTCAAACGCGTAAGTCTACAAAACCTATTGTGTGGAATGCTACACTAGACCTCGCCTTTAAGGAACTCAAGGACCTGGTTTGCAAGGCTCCTTCACTTCTTTTACCTGATCCTTCAAAATCTTTTGAGGTTCAAACCGATGCAAGCGATTATGCTATAGGTGTTGTCTTATATCAACATGGTAAACTAATAGCATTCGAGAGTAAGAAACTTGATTCTGCTCAATGTCGGTATACCGTACAAGAAAAAGAAATTATTTGCAGTTATACATGCGCTCAAAACATGGCACCATTATCTTTATGGAAATCGCTTTGTGGTAACTACGGACCACGAGTCCTTGAAATATTTTTGTGACCAACAAGACCTGAAAGGTCGTAAGGCACGATGGGCTGATCTCATCCAAGACTTTGATTTTTCCATACGATATCGTAAAGGTTCCATGAACACTGTCGCTGATGCACTAAGTCGCATCCGTGAAGTTAACATGCTTAGCTTCACTGAAATAACATTAGAGCTTATGATCACCTTCGAGGAAAGTATCCTAATGACAATTATTTTGCAAAATACTGGGCAAGAGTTGAGTCTGGAACAGACACCACCACATCCTCGAAGGAATACTTCCACATTGCTAATGGTTTGCTCTACCGTAATGGGAAGGTTTGTGTTCTAGATTTACCCGAGGTCAAAAAAATGATTCTTTTTGAATGCCATGATGCACCCTCAGCAGGGCACCCTGGAATACATCGTACACTCGTTCTCATCTCCACTCAATTTTATTGGCCTAAGATGCGTCCTGACATACATAGCTATGTGACTAAATGTCACCAGTGTCAGGTTAACAAAGTCGAGCGACTTAAAGCCGCAGGACTTTTACATCCCTTGGACATTCCCAATAATAAGTGGGAAAGTATATCCATGGATTTTACTGTTAGCCTTCCTCGCACCCAAAAAGGTCATGATGCCATTTGGGTTGTCGTTGATCGACTAACTAAAATGGCCAGATTTATTGCTACTAAAAGCACGATAACAGTTCCTGAATTGGCTTACCAATTCGTTGACGAATTATTTCGTTTTTATGGGTTACTGATGGATATCGTGAGTGATCGAGATCCAAAGGTTACTAGTGACTTCTAGACGCAAGTCTTTAAGAAGTTAGAAACTACGTTGAGCATGAGCTCCACGGATCGTCCTCAATCCGATGGGCAGACAGAACGAGTAAATCAAATTATTGAGGACATGCTTCGAGCATACGTTGGTGCAAAACCAAAAAAATGGGAAGGTTATCTCCCAATTTTGGAGTTTGCTTATAACAGCTCCAAGCATACGTTGACGGGATATAGTCCTTTTATGTTGATGTATGGTTTTCAGCCATGAGCCCCGATTGATGTTAATATACATCATGATGAGTTGCGAAGTACGCAAAACTTTCTTCGGGATATGCAAGATATGTTGCATATTGCACGAGATAATATAAAAACAACTCAAGATAGAGTGCGTTTTTATGCCGATCATTATAGGCAACCTCGTGTATTCAACCCTGGACAGAAGGCATTTTTACATGTACCTCACAATACGGGTAAGTGCGCTAAGTTAGCCCCATGGTTTTGTGGACCTTTTATAGTCCTCAAACGCATTGGGTCATCAGCCTATCGTCTCGCTCTTCCCGATGGTGTTGGAATTCATCCAGTCTTTCATGTGAGTCGTCTAAAAGAACTTCTAGGTTCTGGTGACAATACAATTACAACTGAAACTCTAGTTACTTTTGAAGAATTATCTTCTAAACCACATGTACTAGAAAGAATTCTCGATGTTAAAACAAAAAAATTACGTACTAAAGAAATCCGAGAATTTAAAATAAAATGGATGGATAAATCAATAAAAGATGCCACATGGGAACTCGAAAATACTCTCAAAACTAACTTCCCTAACTTTCCATTGCAAGAGTGCAATGTTTTAAAGAGGGGGAGTATGTTACGGGCATGACCATTTAATATCCCGTGGTGAGAATTTACCGTAGTATTCTATACACGTGGATAAGTGTGAGGGTTAAACGAGAGTGTAAAGAAGGGGAGGATTACTTTTAATCCTCGGGATTGAGAAAACCCATTAGGTCAAGTGTGAACTTGCCTGGGGGCCTTGGGTATTGCTATAAATAAGAGGCCTAGCTACCCTCATTTGATCATCTTTTGACTACATCGAGACTCTGCTCTTGTGGTGGGTCAACTCTTGTAGCGAGCGCGCCAGCACCAGTTACGACTCGACGCCACGGCGGTGGTATGGGACACCGATCAAGGCTAGAGTCCGTCTCGATCCCTTCGCTCGAGGGTGGTCGGGTGGATCGGCACCCTTCTTTCTCTTTCTCCTTTCTATCTATCATTAGTGTATCCTTATCTTAAGCTTACTTTAGTACCTAGATCTCTAATGATTTGGGTCCATGGGGTCCCCCCCTTTATGTATGGGGGCCACTGTGTTCATGGTCCATTGTGGTGGAAAACCCTCTACGAGGGCGCGATTGAAGATTAGAGTTAGCAAGGGAGCTAGGCACTCTCTCGCATATATGATGTGTTCTGCTCGCAATCCTGTGTGGTCCATGTACTTCCTATGTTGTAATTTCTTTATGACCTTCATGACCCTAGAGGTCGTGAAGAGTGTCTCCACAGTAGGTCGGGGTGTAGAAGGCATTGGAATGGGTGGTTGGTTTGGGATTTGGTAAAGTCTCTCTGTATAAGTGTGCCAAGTTTCGGGATCTTCGATGGGTGTTTGTTGTCCTGGTTCCCGTAATCTCTTCCATGCAATGGCACAATCGCTACTCATGAGCATATGGTAGAGTTCCCAATATTGGGATGCCTCCCATGCTCGTCTCTTACGACATGTCATCTTGCGCATTTCTTTACGAGCTTGTACTGAGGTAATACTACCATTGAGTTGTGATATTGTAAGTTGTCTATGTAAGCACCTACAATCCTCATCATACCATCTATTTTGTGGCATAGATCCTACTTTACCTTGATTGGAGTGTTTCGTGTAGGGGAAACTACTATCTGCAACATGTTCGCATTCACAAGTGGAAGGATCGCGCATAAATGGAAGGATAAGGGAAATTTTAGGGCTTTTTCAATGATTTTACAAAACACATTGATACCAGTATCATACATGTTCAAACATACTATGAAAAAGGTTAAAAATCCACTATTTTCGTGATTTAGAAGTAACTAAAAAAAGACGAATTTCAAAAAGATACATTATCAATTTATATCACAAACTTTACAACCAATGTTATTTTATAAGAAACGATTTTTTAGAAATCATAAGAATTCAAAACACATGCTTTTATATTACTCGATTTGTTAAAGCGGAATGTAGTTACACTTAATAGCCAAATATACATTCATGATCACTCCTTTACGGAGAATCACTACTATAACTAATATACAATGACGATTCCTCCTCATCATCCTCGGATGTACCAATCAGTGCATTATCTTCGTCATAAACCAAATGGTTTGACTCTAGATTATATGTAGCAGATCTCGTTTGCCTTTGACTCGAGCCACCTTGTAGACCTGGTAATTTTTCTTTTATTATATCTATTGTTGACTTCCTTAATCGTCCGGCTTTTGTAAGTGTGAAGTCGTACACGATGATATCCACATCAGAGATATCAAGGGTCGAGGTGTTACGAATGTTTCGCTTCCTCTTCCTACCTCCCCTTCTTGTTGGGCATTCAATCATCTCCAATGTATACTTACTTGTAAAAGCATTTGCACTTCTAGTGTTGTACCAATGAACATTTATAGACTTGATCGTGTTTTCTATTTCATGCATTAGCACTTCTAGAATTTTACCAACCCAAAATTGGTGGCCATGTGAGTTCTCATCAGCCGGCGTTGCAATCAACATCCCCGCGGTGAGCTCTTGCAAATTGCCTTGCCATCTAGCTTCGGTTGCTTTGGTCATCCTTGGTCCCACATAAATGTCTCTTTGTTGTGGATGGACTAAGCTGTCATTAATCGCATTTACTAGTTGCTCCGGAGTTCTATTTACGCGATCATGTTGCAGTGACCATGTGAATGGCGTTTCCAAATTCCAATTATCAACAGATACACAATTGTCTATAATTTCTTTCTGATCACTATAAAATACATCCCACCATGACGTGTCTTGTTGTGCGGCATATTTCTTGGCGGCCTCAATATGCTTTCTTTTTTCTTCTAAGGCTTGGAGCCATGACCATTTTTGTTCCGATACCAAGTCGCTCTGCAACTGTCCTTTCTTCTCAATTGGCATTTGCTTAGCTCCATGGACAATTGTACTCGGCATACATAGTAATAACTGGCAACCACCTTCAGGTTCCCATGTTGTAGAAGATGAATATTGTTTAGCATACAAAAGTGTAGAACCACTTATTCCATTTTTCTTTATCATAAAAATGTGATTGAAACTTATATTGTTTAACTGAGCAAGCACTTTAACATTCCCACCACCCCCATCTAATATATATCTCTTAAAGTCATATACCTCCTTCAAGTGTAACACTTTTGGGCGTGGTGTATATGCATCACAAATGACATCAAATAGTTTAGGTAAAGTGAAAGCATCATGCCGAGACAACTGTCTGGAGAATGTGCTAAACATCTGATCTATATGGTCATGTGTGTGGCCAACCAAAAGGAAATTGACTTTCACTTTCCTAAACAATTCTAGGTTGACCAACATACTTAGATAGCCAAATACAGTTGAATTTTTGTTCTCTCTAGCAGTATTGTCCAATTGAATATATAAAACAGGGGGGAAAGGTTGGCCCCAAGACATCAAAACTTGGTGAATCATTGTAACTGTTAGGTTAGGGTCATTGTGAACATTGGGGTAAGTAATGAAGACGTGAGGTCGAACAGACCTATTATAAGCCAAGCATCGCACCAAGTGCATTTGAACAAGGCACTCATCATTGACATCTTTGGGGAGCCTCCGCATATGCGGCAAGCATGTCTTCTTATGGTCCATGCCATCTATCATTAAGCACATGTATTGTTCGGGCCTCTTCAAACAGTTCTCTCTATGATGCATCGCCTTCTTTCGTTCTAAGGATTGTGCCTCACGATGCTCTTGTAGTAACTTCTTACTCGTATCCTTTTCCATTGATGTCTTTGCACCTTTAGCCAAACTTTTAAGATTTGCACAAATGGAGCAATACCCCATACGTACTTTACGAGGAATAATAACATTTGAAAACCGAGCTCTCCATAATCTTGTGAATTGGCTATAGGTGATAAACTTATTACTTGAGCCCAGCATATCAGATCGATAGACATCATAAACTTCCCGACGTGTATAATTATCAGAAAGATGCATCCTACCTGTAGTGGGCATTACTTCACAATTTAACTGAAAGTAAGTTTTCATCCAACCAATAGCATGTCTTCCAATTGCACCTTTCATACTTGGAACCTCTTTACAATTGAGCATCTGATCCCCGCTAAGTAGACGTTGTTGTACTCTATGTAGCCGCATGTTACTAACACATAACGCAATTTTGAATGCAACTCTACATATCTGTTGCGCATGGAAGATATAATACTCGAATGATACTTTGATCCCCGTACATTTGTCAGATACTAGTTGCATATGTGACCCGAGGTAAGTGTCTTGCTCATCACCAGTCATCGAAAAATAGTATTGCCTTAATTCTCGCAACTTTGATTTTCCAATCATAGACATACAACCACGGGCACAACATATTTTTTTGACATCAAATCCAATCTGTTTATCTGATGTCACCAAGCTAAATCTAGCCAGATGAATTCTTCATGGGATTCTTCTAATATGCATAGGGCTCCCAGATTTCTCTTCCTGCGTAGCGGTTGGTGTAACCTTGTTACAATCTAATTCTCTGTTGTGACCATCGCCAATGTTATTCAATGTTACCTTCATTCTCCGTATCTTCATTAATATCGTATTCTTCAATAGACAACTCTTCACATGTGTCATTATTTACATTCCCTATAGATGAGCTCAGACAATATTCTTCGATAGAATATGGTGAGTCTGTCGACAGACAATATTCTTCAATCGAATATGGTGACTCTGTTGACAAACAATACTCTTTAGTAGAAAACGATGAGTCTGATGACAAACAATATTCTTCAATCGAGAACGGTGAATCTTCACTCATGGCTTAAGGTCTAGATAGGGCTCTGTAAGTTATGTGCTTGAGGTAAGGAAAAAAACTAATAAGCTCCTCTCTAAACATATACTCCTCTCTAAACATAAACTTTTCTCTAAACAAAAGCCAAATCAATAGAATGTCTATATTATGTAATATTCTATTAATACAATACATAAAAAATTTATTTTTAATAAAGTAATTGTACTTAAAATATCAATTATTATATAAACTACATCTATATGAAGTTAAATCAAGTATAATATAAATCTAATCATTAACAAGCCATGAATATGTTGGATTAATGTTAAAATCATTGGCTAATTAATGGCACCCATTTTGATATAGAACCTCTCACTCATTGGTTCTTTAATGCTCACCATTTTAAATATTAGACTTCTCAATCATTGGTTAATTCATGCCCACATCTTTAATACACAGCATTTGAGAGTCATAAAAATTGTTGCTTTTAGTAATCAATCATTGGTACATTCATGAACCTCTATCATTGTCTCCTTCATGACCTTTGAAGTCATTGCAGGTTGTTATGACTATAAAAGATTGATCAATATGTTAGTTTGACTTTGTAATCATTAATGCAATCATAAGTTACTCTAGTTAATGTGACTGTGGTTACCAACTAACTATCCTCAAACTTACCAACCTTGGTTAAGGTGACTATGGTTACTTTAACCAATGTGGTCAATCCCTATAAATAGGAAGACCTCGTCATATTTCACTCATAAGAGCGTACAGAGCGTACAAAGCACACAGAACGTACAGAGCACACAAAGCACACAGAGCACAAAGCACCAAAGCGCGATCTCCGCCTCCACTGCCACACGATCAACCATGTCTTCAAAGAGAATCGAGCGCGAGGACTCCAGGTAGGCCTCTTACACTGTGGACATTTTTGTAAATATGTTTCGTCGCTCAAGAACTCGATACGCCGTATCAAGTTCCTGTATACAATACAAACTTTATACAGGAACTCGATACGGCGTATCGAGTTCATAATTTGTTTTTGCTTTTTAAACAGGAACTCGATACAGCGTATCGAGTTCCTGTTTAAAACCTACACTTTAAACACGAACTCGATACGCCGTATCGAGTTCGTGTTTAAAACCTAAACTTTAAACAGGAACTCGATACGCCGTATCGAGTTCTCGTTTAAAACCTAAACTTTAAACAGGAACTCGATAGGCCGTATCAAGTTCCTGTTTAAAAAGCAAAGAAAGCACAGGAACTCGATACGGCGTATCCTAAACTTCAAACACGAACTCGATACGCCGTATCGAGTTCCTGTATAAAAGAAGGCTCTGAAAGAGAAAATTTGTGTTTTTGGGGTAACAATTAATTATTGTGTGGAAAAGATATCAAATTGTCTGTCAAAATCAGTCTTTTTTATGTTGACTTGCCTTACTTTTAAAAAAAACATGCCATAATTATAGGTGTTTTATGACCTACTTTAGCTGAAAATAGTAGAAAATGATCCACAAATTGCCTTTACGATAGCAAATTCTCCTCAATATAGGTTTGGAATCTATATAAGTCATACCTACTCTTTAAAAGAATATATAACCCTGTCTACTTATTATGATATATATTTTCTAGTTTGAATAGCCCTGCCTAGAATAGATTTTTGAATATAGGACTACCATGTACTCTGAATGCATGATTCATATTTTCACTTCACCACTAATCGCCTGCTAGTGAGAACTGTTCTTCATCTTAATATTTATATTTTAATAAACAACCTTAATCTACGTGACCACCTAACTTATGTTTTTGCATATACTTTCTTAAATAGGTCGTTTGAGAACCTGTCGGACCGACCCGTGAAGAAAATAAAGCTTCGCATACAGGGTTCTCCAATCGAAGCCCAGACCAAGGTAGCTCCTGAGACCATGAAAAGAGGAAAAAAGCTTCTCTTCAACGAAGAGACAAAATCTCAGCCACATATTGATGTTAGCCAAAAGAAACTGGTCGCCGCTACTGGAGGTGAAGACCTTCCTGACCGTGATCTAACAGACAAGGAATGGTGTATGCAATATGTCGACTCAAAGAAAAAAGTCGTATTGTATACAGCAAAGAAGAAGGGGGAGGGGCAGCTTGGAAAGGAAACCCCATTTATGTATGGCCGTATTCTACGATTTGACTACGAAGATGCAGATTCGGCCAACATACTAGTAATGATAGAGTGCTCCAAGGGGGTACGTAAAGTGTTCCTTTCAGAAGACCTTTTAGTAAAGGAATCTTGTGGGCCAGAAGCATTCAAAAAAGATCTTGAAAGCTCACAAAACCTTATTGTTACCTTGAGGCCTTATATACAAGGCCATGTAACTCTAAGAGATGAAGTGCCCTCCCAATTGAAGGCCACAAAAAGGGTATCCAAAGTCCAGTCAAGACCACCAAAGAAGAAGACAACCAAAATGTCAGACACCGATTCAACAAGTGAAAACGAAGAGGAGGATAATAAGGGGACGCCAGGAGCTGAGCTGGCATCGGGTGTTTTGTCATCCGAGCAGAATAAGATAAGGAGAGAGTTAATGCAACGGAAACTGGTCAGGAAAGGGCAAGTGTTTAATTTGCCTATAACACACATCCATCGGCCCCCTATTGATGAAAAAATAGGTTGACAACCACTTGAGATTAGAGAGCCACACCGCATGCATGTTCAAAATCTCAAGAAAAAAATGAAAATTAATCCTCATGCCACTGTGGTGCCTTTTATTGTTATGGTAGATCCTGAAGAATGTGAAACCATTGAAGATTTTGATATTAGAAAGCATGATCAATATAATTATTTTGTCATTGGTGGATCGCATTCAGTAGAGGCACGTCGGCAACTTGTGAGAGAACATCCAACGACTTTCTTCTTCAAGTATGCCGAGTGCAAAATTTATGTTGGGCTCACAACCGAAGAGGCTAAGCTGTTGGCATGGGACCATAATAATGATAATGACTATAGGCAGAAAATGTCGTCCATTGAGCGTATACGGTTCTTCCACCACGAGTATTTAGACGTGAAACAAAAGTTTGGTGTGAAGTTACATCCAGGCCTACGACGTCATTGTCTGCATGAAGTCGGCATTGTAGTAGATGATAATGTTAAGTCTGATGGTCTTCGAAAGTATGAGTCTTGGTTTCAATTGGCGTTTAGAGATGGAGAAGTATGGGACCTACAAGATCAAATCTTCTCAATGTGGGAGAATAAGGAGGTAAAGGGTCAACGACAAAAGAAATGTAAGGTTGACCCTCAACTAGAGTTAAAGTCACAAGCCGCCAAGAAAATTGACTTGACAATTGAAGAAGCGGTAGACGACATGAAGCTGTCTCTGTGGAGAACGATGCAAGGTATTAAGGACGAGTAGCTTCTTGTGTTTGTTTTGTCAAGGGTTGTGGCGAAAGATTTAAGCCTTGAAGAAATGGTCACTGAGTTCAATAAGTAAGTCTTTCAAATACTGAAATTGTAGTCTATCTGGTGTAATTCAAAGTTCTAATCTTGATTTCTAATTTTACAGTCATAAGGTGTACATGAAGATCCAAGAAGTTATGATGAAACAACTTGGATGTATAACTTGGGAACAAGTGACCGAGGATTATCCTCTAACGTCTTCATATAAGGCGTTATCAGAGTATTTTATTGCATTCAAGGATTGGGTTAGTATTGATGGTTTTTCATTACCCTTTCATCATATGTAGAGCTTGTATAATAATACCTGATGTCCTATTGCTTCTATTAGAAACCATGTCGAGGCAAGAAACAAGGAGAAGTTAAGGATATACACGATTTCCCTACATCCTTCCTTGCACATCTCGAGCGAGCCAGAAAAGAAAAGGATCGTCGCTTAGTCAAGGCGTACAAAATGGAGCAAGATGGCTCCTTTAAAAAATTTAGCCACAAAAAAGATATTACGAGAGATCTTTACTACAATGTGGTTTGCGGTGATGTCGTCGACTTGATCCAAAAGGTGCCAAAGAAGGAATATACGCTAATGATTGCGGATATTCCTTACGGATTTCGAATGGCTGGGTCATCATACGACGATGAACCGTTTAGGTTTAAACAATTGGAGAAGATGGTCAAGGATTTCGCTGAGCTAACGATTGCATCCTTGTGGCGAATAGTTGTCTTTCATAGTATGGACCAAGGGTACTCGGTAGCTCAAGCTTTGAGATCTCGTTGCCATGGCATCGAGAACCTTGCATGGTAAGGATTATTTATAGGTGTCTTTCACTATATTGCATTTCTTAAGGTTGTTCAATCTATTCTTAACTCGATGTATTTTTTTTTTATAGGATCAAGACCAATGTAAATAGAGGGCCAACTTTTCGGTTCGTTAATGCCATTGAATACATAACGGTTGGTTACTTCGATGAAATTAAGAAACAGAGAATCAAGGAGCATTCTAATGAAGTGGGAGGTTCAAATCTGTTGATATATCCAGTAGTGACACAGAAATTATGACATGTCACCACGACAGAACGGGGACTTGTCAACCCATACCAAAAACCTCAACGACTTATGATGCGCTTGATCGAGATGTTTTTTGTCGAAGGAGACTGGATATTAGATCTCTTTTCTGGCACAGGTATTCCTCGAACTAGGGTAACGATCTTGAGATAACCAATCCCTTTTTTTTTCGTTTGACAACTAAATCTTCTTGTTACTTACATCACAGGAACAACATCTGCATGTGCATTGAAGCTTTTTAGAAATACAGTTGCATTGGAGAAGGACGAGGACCAAGTTATATTTATTAATATGCGGATTAAGGCTTTGTGGGAGTGCCCAGACCAGGATGAGGAGGTCGGTGCAAAGAACCTCGCTAATACAGAGAGGTTTCAACTTGCTTCGCGAGAGCCTATTCCTCCGTTAGCCGGCGAACCGGGGGAGCTAATAGAGCTTGATGATGAGCTTATAGAAGATATTTTGTTGGCTCGGCTAACAGGGGAAACCAATGCACGTATAGCCGAAGACAGTTCTACACAAGATGATGAAGAAAATGATGTTAATGAATTGATTGCTATGTAATAGACTCTATGAAGAAAATGACACTGACGATTTGTTAGGATTTCACATTATTAATACAAATTTTGGGTTTTACCTAGTGGATTCTATTCTTTATAATCTTCTATATGTTTCAATTTTATTTTTATATACTTGGTTAGTAGATTTATGACATTGGTTTCACCGCGTGCATAGCTGACTACCAAATTTATGGAGAAACATGAATTAGTTTAAATTGAGGCTGATTTTGGTCCAAGCTAACCTTAACAGAACATGGCCCTATAATTGTTTCCATGACTGTCCATGTTGTTATTATGGATCTTTGTCTTCTATTGTTAAAACTATTATCTTTCTATTCCATTGCTGGTTAGATGGTGTAGTGTGTTGATAATGGTTCCAGTTGCGTTATCGTTCGGAGTTTGATCCTGTGTGAATCACCTAAGCAATAGAGTAGATCAATTTTAAATACAGGTATGAAAGCCTAATAGGTTTGTTATTTCCACGACATTATCCTAAAGTTCACTGCCTTACATTGTCCACAATTATATACATATGGTTTGATCCCATATGAACAAACTAAGGAATAGATTAGATCAACTTTAAATACAAGTATTGAATACTTTAATAAGTTAGTTATTCCAATCACTTATCCTAATGTGCACTATCCTACATTTTCCACAATTACATACATGCACGTTGTCGTGAAGATCCGTCACTACGCGCGGATCGTGAGGCGGAACCGCCGGGGTTCTGGACCAGAAGGATTTAGAGTCGATACAAGCTTTGGCGAGAAAGTACTTAAGATAGATTGGAAAAGAGAGAAGTTGAGATTACACGATCAATTTGATAACGAATTTCTTCCTCTTAATTTTCATAAAAAAAACCGTCCTTTTTCTCCTCCCCCTTCCCTCTTTTATAGATGATCTCATGCATATGATGCATGTGAGGGTACAAGACATGCATAAATTGCATGTTTGCCATTTGGCGCTTAAGTATTACATGTGGTGCATGCTAACCATGTCACTCATTTTAGCTCTCATGTATGAGAATTTACATGTAAAAGTACAATGATAGAAATATAATTTCAACTAAATACCATGGCTTAATGGTAAGCCATTTGACTCCTAGCTTGGAGGTGCAAGGTTCGAATCCATACTTGCCCTCCTTGTATATGTATATATATTTATATATTTATTTTATCTAGTCGCCGGTTCGCCGAATACCGTCGCCGGATACCGCCGCCGCATACCGGTGCCGCCGGTGCCGCATGCCGCCGCCGGATTGCGGTCGGATCACCGGTTCCATCTCCGGTCCAGTTTTGGTTGGCCAAAACCCTTTTCAAGTAGCTAGCCACCTCCACTCTAAGTTCAAGTTACCTTGAACTCTCTATGCTCCACACATAGACACAAAGATAATATCTTTTGCTCCACCTTATATATGATGAGAGCCGTATTTGTCGTGCCTATGTGGGATATCTCACAATTTTCTCTTTTCTTTTCACAAACTTTATACCCTCATATCTTGACATTTAGTTGTCCATTTCTCGTGTAATAAAGTGCATTCGAAACCTCCATCATTTTGTACTTTGATATTAAAATGTTATCTTCACAATTATTGTATTACGTGATTCATACTCGATTTTGTACGTTTAATGGGATTTTCACACTATTGCCGAAAATCTTCACGACAACGTATGGGTCAAAGTATAAATTATAACTCATTTTATTAGTATGGATACAAGTACACCTGATATTTTTGCAAAACTTACCTAATTAATATAAGTCTTTAAGTTAGTGTTTCCCTTGTCGCACAGTAGTGACATATTGAGCCATAGTTGAACTTTATTATGCCTACATTAACTTATCAACGTGTCTAAACTTGCATGATTTCTAATGATCTCCACTCGTAGATCTATCATGTATTTTTATATTTGCAAATTCTCATCAAGTTGAGGAACATGTGATACTAGTGCATCCAATTTTTGTAGAGAGGGTGTATTTGCTTCGTTTTAAGAAGATTCTACAAGTGGAATGCGCAATCCTTCCACTTGTGAACGCGAACATGTTCTGCTACAGAGTGAAGGATGTGTGTGAGTTTCGTACTAAGGCTCTCTAAAGGTAGGGAGGGATCAAGGGAGGAGAGATGGGCTTGAACATGTCGAGCATATATGTCAAAGAGCTCATGTGTGAAATGTATTGTGATGTCATGGCATGGTTGACTAGAGTTGGTGACGTTAGAGATATCACATTTTAGCTCAAAGTATAAGAAACTATGGTCCACGCCAATAGGACATGGGGCCACTCGGAAGGAGTTAATCATGTGGGTGGCTTCAGGGCGTCCTATTAGATAATCAATTGTGCTTTCCCCTCCTCCATGTGGGAAACATGTGAGCTCTTCCGAACCTGGCCACTTGGCTAAACCATTATATATGACCATATGGTGTCGATTGCCAAGTTCGAGCAAATGATGGCCAAAGCTCGTGGCGTCCGCACCTTGATCCTTTGATCTACGTGTGGTGCCTATGTCTAAAGGATTGACATTTACCATTTCTAGGTTTCTATTCATTTGAAATATTGTGCATTGTCGGGATTGGGTTCTCGCATTAAAGTCTCCTACAAGGAATACTTCTCCTTGGGAAGAATATCAAATTATGTCATCCGATAGAGGTTCATATGGGGAAGGCCCATGTGGCACTCCTTCATCAACTAATCTCGCCTCGCCAGCTAGATTATAACGAGAGCCTTTCGGGGGGAAGTAACAAATGGCGAAAAATATTGCCTTGTCCTTGCTTGTGGAGACTTTCACCCACATAAAATGAGCTTCTGGGTCTATGCTCAGTATTTCTATCCTATTATGTAGCTCCCTCCGAAACAATATTGCGACACCTCCAGATCCCCTGGTAGTGCATCGACGTGAGGTTTGTCTAAAAGCCGACTCCCAACGAAATCCTTTGACTCGTGGGAGTCCCCTATTTGGGCTTTGGTGTGTTTCTAATCGGCAAACTATATCTGATTCCTTTAATATCTCCTCTAGGTGGCCGGGGTGTGTCCAAAGTGCGTCGTTACAATTCTATAAGGTCATTGTATGTGTGTTTTCTATCACATGGGCCACACGTCGTCAATTAGTAGTGCGATCATTTATGATCACTCACCCATCTCGATAAAAGGCGTGATTCCCTTCTTTACGAGCTTGCATAACCTTTGGCATACAACTCTTGCGATGCTCAATTTGCATCTTGGTGAGGTCTTCATCGAGATAGATAGGGTCCCCACCCAATCCTCGAAGAATTGGTCTCTTCTTAAAGAAAGTGATTCTAGATTCTAAGTCTTTAAATTGAAGAACTAAGGCTCTCTTCCTAGTTGTGTTGCGTCCGGCCCTCCAAGCTTTGGTGATAGGTAGGGTCGTTGAGAGAGAGAGAGAGTAGCCATTTAGTATAGTTAGTGTGTGACCATACTCCATTGTGACACCCATTGTAAGTAGAGGTTTTGAAACACATTTATTAATATAATTGCGTGTTTTCACCAAGAGAAAGACAGAGACAGAGACAAAGATTATATTATCGTCTTCGGAGGTCAAATATGACCTATGAGACCAAAAATATTACATTTCATACGTGTGAAAGTGAGTAGTGACTCTCAATATTCAAGAACTTTACCAATGAATGTTGCAATCGAGAGTGCACATTGTGGTTGTGAGAGAAATTTGTGAAAGGATTGGGCTCAGTTAAAGAGATCTTGAAAGCATGGTCGAATATGATCAAAGGTAGAGCATTGTATCAAAGTGTGATACTCAGACTCACGAACTTGTTTAGGGCAAAGTGTGCATAGCCGACCACTCTCATCAGTTGTACCCTAACACCCTGTCTCAAATCGCAATGCATGTGAGCTAAGTCGCACGGAAGCAATGGTTCGAATGGCAAATAACAGGATGGGCGCTAACATATATCGATGTGTACGGTTTGAACCCCGTCCCGCAAAGAATATGGTTTTCTAGCTAGGTGCAACATGTGTAGTATAATGTGTGAAGTGTGAGCCTCCACATTTGTCCCATGTCATGATACATTGGTGTCGCAAAAATGCCTCATTTATAGAGGATTCAAAATCAAGAAGTAAAATGCTTATATTTTCAGTTTTACACGTCTTTCCCATCTACTAAGATCCTTTTCACACTTGTCAACATTTACTGTTTCCAAAAAATGCAAAGTGAGGGTCTCTCACCAGATAGGATCACATATATTTGCATCTTGAAGGCTTGTGGAGACACTAGAGCAAGGTATGTTGAACAAGGGAAATTGCAAGCAATAATTGAAGCCCGAGAGCTTTTTGATGAACTATTGTTGGTTGGAAATGTGGTACAATGGATTGCCATGTTATTGGGTTATATTGAGCATGGTAAGAATGAGGATGCAACACAACTCTATCCTCAAATGCTTCTGCAAGGTCTCTTACCTAATATGATGACATTTTTTGGTATGTTGAAAGCAAGTGGCAACATGGGAGAATTGGTAGTAGATATTGAAATGAAATTAGATTTTGAGATGGATCTTAGTTAAACGAAGGATCCATGGCTAGCCATTGTCTTACACAAGACGAGCTTCAAAAGGATAGTTGCTTCGTTTCCAACTATTTTGTAGGTTGTAGCTAATATGCCTTTTTTGAAACTAATGGAAGGATATTTTGTTTTGAAAAAAAAAACATTGTGCTATTATCATAACGTTTCAACTTGTCTCTTTATTGTGTTGTGATGTTCAAGGCAGATAAGGGACTATTATAATTTATAACATTGTGTGGAAGAAGTTCTAACATTCTACATGGAGAGCTTCCAATCAAACATTCATTGGAAAACCACAACACCAAAGTTGGGGAATCATTTATCCACTTACTTGTTACACCAACTCACAATCCCAACTTCATATACTTCGGAAGCCGTAGTTGACAATATTGAAGTGTTGACCCAAGTGATTCCTATTACATATTGAATTGAATATCACCACATTATTCCCTTCACAAAGCTTATGATATAGTATGACATGGCATTCTCTAGCATGTCAGGCGTAGGATTTCAAGAATGCAATAGGTGTGGAAGATGGGGTAGGTGTCATAATGTTGTTGACTGCCTCTTGACTACCAATGGAGCTTTCCAAATACGCAACAAATGGAGCCTTTGTACAAACATTGTACAAAATGCCGAATCACTTGAAGTGTATAAATATGAAAATGGAGTTCTAAACTTTAGGCTTTGCAACATTAATGTTTTGGTTAGATTATTTAGTTGATTCCTTAATAGCGTCACAACATTGACTAGGGTGCATTTTCCACTAGAGAATGATAACAATTACATTGGCCTAGAAAAGCTAAACCGAAAAACTACAAAGACATCTTAGAAAGAAATTGGTAATAATTGAATCATTCATAGAAGAATTGATAGAAAAAAAGCCCTTATGTGTACCTCTCTATGTAAGGCTATCTAGTGGAGACGAGAAGGTCATGCATTCAACCATAGATTATCCAATGGAATATACTAAATTAGTACATTAAGTGACATTTTTATTGGTAAGCCCTAATACCAAAGAAAGGGACAACATAAATAAGTGATACATTTTGTTGGCATCATTTTATATCCACTACAAATTATAATCATAGATGCCAGGTTTACGCTCTAAACACTTAAGGTCATGGCTTTATACGTGAGGCAAGTTGTCTAATCTTACAGTCTTTCATGTTTGTAATTTCAGGGCTTTACACTATGACTTTTTAGCTATCAAATTAAAAACTCGACCAAAGGTAGAAAATGATAGCATTGTGTTATAATTGGCAGAAATTTGAATTTACACAAAGATTAATTAAAACTACTGAGAAACTATAAGTTTAAGTTTGATTCTCTTATTACTTGAATATATATTTCAAAATTTAAAGTATACATTATTATGATTATTAATCAATTTAATTTAGTTGAAAATTTAGTGACATACATACCATGAAGCATAGTTTATATTGCATTGTTGCATATGATCTTAATTTGCTTTTTGCATTCTTATATAGCTTCCATGCTCATAGAATGCATCATCCAAAATACATATATGTATATAAATTTCTTTTCCTTGCATATGGATACTTGTAGGGAACCTAAAAACACAAGCATAGGGTGCATGCATACACAAAAAAGTATAGACAACAAAAGATAATCTTTCGAAGTTCTTGAGTGTGTGCCAAACAATAAATCCATCATTGAACCCACCCGATCCAACACTAAGATCAATGAAGAAGTAAAAGAATTTAAGAATGTATAAACACAAGTATAGGGTGCATACATACACAGAAAAGTATAGACAACAAAAGATAAAGTTTTGAAGTTCTTGAGTGTATGCCAAATAGTAAAAATCCATCATTGCCCTCACCCAACCCAACAAGTAAAAGAATTTTAAGGATGCATATACGCATTTATATTAAATGGCCCATTAATTATATGTGTATCAATATTTTAACACATTCAAGATAGCAGCCAACAAAATGAATAATGAACTTACATTATTAGATCCTGACAAGTAAAGAGTCAAGACATGCCACACTAGGGAAGAGTCGATCAAGAGATACTATGTAGATGATTAATATGTAACCATACAAATAACAAATCATACACATTTCACACGTGCACACACCAAATAACATTTGTTCACATCATTGGTCATTGTTATTGTTGTTGTAGTAGTAGTTTCTCATTTGCTTCTACTTGTTTTAGTTCTTCCTCTATTTCTTTTAGAAATGCATAGTGTTTATGTGAGGGTCCGATGGTATCTGGCACATCAACCGGGTATTGATCGATGAACTCCATCCATGGATTTAAACCTTGCAATGGTTTAACATCTCGTAAAACTTTCCACACCACGCTATTACACTTAAATCCCGACCCTAATGCCACTTGCCAAACTTTATCACCTTTCTTCAACCTCTCTTTAGCTTCACAGTAGGCCATTACATACCACAACCCACTACTTGATGTGTTACCAAACCTATACAAAGTCATCTTGGTGGGCTCGAGGTCATAATCAGATAAGGACAAGCTCTTGCCAATGCCTTCGAGAACCGCTTTCCCGCCCGGGTGGATACAAAAATGCGTGAACGCTTTCTTGAAATCGAGCGAGTATTTCTTTTTCTTCATATTGAACACCTTCCTTTGTATGGTATTCACTACGATCTTAAGGAGCTCGGTGAAGGGCATAAAGTTAGGGATGAGTTTCATGATGCTAAGAGTTAGAGCTTCGGATGCTACATTGAGCAATTTGATGCTTAGGGATATGCCCAAGAAACCATGTTCATCCTCCCTAGAGTAGACAACATTGTAGGATGTGTCACTAGCCGCTGTGGTTGTGCGGAATGACCCTAGAAGCTCGAACTTGGACCTCTTCCGATCTTTCTTCTTGTTCGACAATAGTAATGCGTAGGACCCACATCGGAAGATGCAATTTGTCACAAGCATTGACCGATCGTTCCCACAATACATGGTCGATGTGATATTCTCAGTTCCAACAAGGACCGCGAACTTGTCTTTATTCAGTCTCAAGAGATCTTTGGCAAGATCAAGTGCTATCATCCCTGCGGCACACCCCATACCGGAGAAATTGTATGTCTTCACATCCTCCCGCATTTTGTAACGATGCACAAGGTGTGATGTGAGAGATGGGCTGGGATAAAACATGCTCACATTGACAAAGAGGTAATCAATTTGTGAAGGATCAATTCCAGTCTTAAGAAGGAGCTCATCAAGAGCACCAAACATCATGAGATCCATCTCATCGATCACGTCATTGTGGCTTGGATGTTTTTGAGTGATCGTCTCACCAGAGGTATATCTTAACATGTAAGGGGGGCCATAGACATCATCACCAAGACCAGACTTCAACAACAATTTGAGTTGAAAGACCATGTTCCTAGGGGTGCATGATTGTCGAGCTCGCGTGACTTGTGCACATAGTTTTGTGCTGAGTTTCAACGAGTCATCAGGCCGGAAGGTGTGGTTTGAGTTTGTAGTAGAGGAGGGTGATAATGGACAAGATTGAAATTATTGTAGCCCAAAGCTCAAGCGAAGAAAATAGTGTCGATATGTGGATGGAATAAGTAATGGAAAGAGAGACGAGGAGGAAGAGGAGGATGGGGAGGAGGACATACGGTGCATATGCCTTGACAAAGAGCTTCACAATCAACATGTTGAATTCATGGGAAGATTCCCTTGTTCCATTTCTTGAACTTGTTCTTTCATCTAATGTTGGTGCAGTAGTAGTAGTAGTAGTAGTAGTAGTAGTAGTAGTAGTAGTAGTAGTAGTAGTAGTAGTGGAAGTTGTTGTTGAGCTAGTGTCATGTGGATGTGTGTGAGGAAGGACATGAACGCTTGTTTCCATGGCCTAAGCTTGATTCTATGGAGAGAGTGAGTGACTAATGGAGTGAGAAGTGAGAATTAAGAAAGAGACAGATACAGAGACACAGAGAGAGAGAGAGAGAGAGAGAGAGAGAGAGTGTGTGTGTGTGTGTGTGTGTGTGTGTTTTCTAGTGAGAATGAGCAAGAGAGTGAATGAGAATGAGTAGGTTTGTGAGGGAGATCTTAACTATTATCAATCATCACTCTCCTCCTCCCAATACCTCCCTAATAAAAGTGTCACAGAAAAGAGCTCTCCTCCTCTCTCAATATCCCTATAAAAAAGATGCCATGGAATAGACAAAAAGCTACCATTAAAGCATAGGCATCAAACATTTATTTTTCGGATGACCTAACTTCCTCAACAAATTTGCTAGGTAATGTTGATATTAATGATTGTCAATTGATACACATTGGAACTCATGTGGCAGCCATGCTCATTTTGGCGTTCTAGTTCACTTTTCCTTATCCAAACCAAAGAGTGAAAAGTGACCCATGTTTTAACCTAACATCCCCCCATACTTTTATGCGAATATAACTTGTCAATTTTAACCAAAGGCGGAGTCTTTCAATAGTCTACTTAAATATTCTTGATGTTATGTCACACTTCGCTACTCCAAACCATACTACATACCACTATCGAATATGTTTGACCATATGTTACATTTTGCTAGTAAAACCTATAGTTGATGTGTTTGTGAAGTACTATTTTTTCCAGTGAAATGTACATTGACATTGAGCTTTACTACAATCAACATTTACTTAGACGCAAGCTTGCGCCTCATTTTCTATATCGGCGAAATAACAATAAAGAAGTTCCCCTATGAACGACATCTTTTCCCATCATAAGGCTTTCAATACTTTCTCCTTTCTATTGTTCTTCATTTTTACGCCATAATTTTGACTTCTTTCAAGCTTATTACTGATTGCATGTAACATAGAATAAAATAATTGTATTCATAAACTTGAAGAACTTGTAATCTCATTGTTCACGTATAATAATGTAACTTATCATAGTTAAGCGTTAGCTAGAATATTTGTTTCATATGCTAAAACCCATAATGGCCTAACTAGAAACCAACAAAATTAAGGCATGTTGAAATTGTATGTCAAAGAACATTTCATATTAATGCATCAAATTGGTATTTTATGAAGATCCACGACATTTTCGTTATTTCTATATGTAATGTTGTGTTTATATATATAAAACATATATGCAACTTAGAACATCCAAAGACCTAATATACTTTGTAAGCTAACTTTTTAAGTTTCGTCCTTTTGTTGAAGCCTATGCCTAAAGGTTCTCGCAATATGTATACTTTGTGAGAGGCAAAAAATCCACTTGACAATGTGTTAGTGCAGTTCAGTTAAAAAACCCGGGTTTATAAGGTTTAAGTGGTTCAGTTTTTTGGTTACCTTTAATTTACTTTAATAGTATATTTATTTTTCGGTTTAATTAATGTTCTTTGTTTATTGATATAAATAATTTATCTTAAATGCTCAATAAATTTAAGGGTTTAATTAATATTGTTTTGTTTATTAATTAAATTAATTTAACTTAAATACTTATTTTATTAATTTAATTTAATTTTTTTAATTAATTTGACTTAAATGGTTAAGCTTAAGTTTTTGATTAAATGGTACAGTTTGGTTTCAACTTTTCTCAAAACTGTATGGATTAAATTGTTAACTTAAATACTTATTTAATTTAATGTATTTTTGTTTATTTAATTTTTAAAATTATTCTGAGTTAAATGGTTAAGCTTAAATTTTTTATTAAATGGTACAATTTGGTCTCAACTTCTCCAAATTGTATAGGTTAAATTGTTTGGTTTACCTTTTCCTTAAATTGTTAAGCTTAAAGTTTTTATTAAATGGTATAATTTGGTCTCAACTTCTCCAAAAATTGTTTGGTTTACCTTTTCCTTAAATGGTTAGGTTCAAGTGGCTTGAGAATTCATAAAGGGTTTGGTTTAGTTTATGTTTTTTGTAAATGGGTCTCTTTGGTTTCAAGACAAAGAAACCCATTCAAACCAAAACCGAACTGGGCCCATAGCTCACATAAGGTTATTCAGACTGTATTGTGAGACAAAGCTCTTATATTTGAACCTCTCTATGTGAAAATAATACACACATACATACTCACCCTTGTTTGTGGGGATTTCAGCTTGACATTTAATTATTATTTCTGTTGAATGAGACATCATACTTCACAAACTAGAGAGTGAGCCAGTAGAGAGAGAATGTGCTCATTACTAAATTGAATGGCTAAATATGACCCAATACCTTAACATAGGTTGCACATCTTCCCAATTAAATATTTTTTGAATATCTTATAAACTTTGCCAATTTTGCTTGATAGGTTTCTTTGACAAACAAATCATGGATCATTATTTACTCATCTCACATACATCCTACATCAAACAAGCAATCATGCCTTGTAGATCATTGATATCTATCACAAGATATATTCACCAACAAATCATAACACATACATCCTACATCAAACAAGCAATCACTCCTTGAAAATCATTGATATCTATCACAACATATATTCACCAACAAATCACAAGAAGAATACGTAAAGGCTTAATCGTGCATTTTGCTACTCCATTCAATCTTTAGTCAATTTTTGAACAAATAAAGCACAAACAACCTTGTATTAATCCTTTCCTTGACTTCTTTTCAACTTTTTGTATTTTCCTAAATATGTCTCAAATACTTTATGGTAGCATATTTAATGTATTTTGGTTTATTTCCGCAAAAAAACTAAAAAGATGGAGCATCCCTAAAAGTGTGTACATTATGATATTTCAAATGTTTGTACATTGGAATCCTCGACATTGAATACAAAGGGGAAATTTTAATGTCCACTATATCACTTGTAATAGAGGTATGTTATATTATTTGTGTTCCTACATAATTAAAAGGATGTAAGCCCCTTGAAAGAGCAAGATAAGTTGCTAGTGACAACCCAACATATTAAGGGGATAGCAAAAATGAAAAGGCACATGCGTGCTAGAAAAGAGGAAGAGAATGGGATGGAGAAAAATAAAGGTATGCGTAAATGGTCAAGAGTGAAATGGAATCCTCAATACAAAGTGACCCCCCCTATTGACTATTGGGCAACAAATCAAATTGAAACTGACATGCAAAAAGTGGTTCAAGGAAATGTGTGGGGTTGAGATGAAGAAGGACAACATGTGTAGAATCAATATCTATATCAATTGTGAGGACAAAGATCAAATCGTTGGACTGTCCTATATGCTGGTCGCGGGAAATAAGGAGCCCCACAACGGAGAAGAAGCACTCGGATGGTTGGAACAACAAATGGGTGCTCATGTAGATTCAACATATGGTACCGCAATAAGTGTGAAAATGAAAAGACAATGGAAAGATGCCATGATATGGAGCTCGAGCAAGGCGAACAAGCAAAGCATATGCTATATAAATGTGAAATTTAGGAAGCTGCCTCGAATGATCACGGAATTCATGGTATACCACCTTGAAATGGTGACACTAGAAGAGGATAATCTCCAAGATATGATCTTAGCGAACCTAGTGGAAGCTGAAAATGCATTGGTTAGGCCACTAAAGAGGCACGGTATATGCTGAAATGAATCTTAGCTTGCTAACATGGAATATACAAGGAATTGGTGGTAGCCAATTCCACATGAAGAAGAATGTATTAGTTGTTGAAATTCAGCAATGTACTGAGGCAATAGTGCCTAATGTGATCATGGTGCAAGAGCATCATCTAGATGGGGATAAGATCGACAAAATTGGAAACATCTACCCTGGGAGTTGGACCAATACATGGTTGGCAGCTATGGGGGACAGACAGATTCATGGGGGACTACTCATAGCAATGAAAGCTAAGTATAATGCAACATTCATAGACAGAGGATGTTTAGTAGAGGGTCGGGTTGTCTATATAAGGATAAAACACATATATGGGCACTTGGGCATACTGAACATATATGCCCCAAATTCTGCTACTGAAAGAAAGGAATTCTGGTTGCAATTAATGGACAAGAAACCGGATGCAGATCTGTGGATCATTGGAGGAGATTTTAATATGGTGGAGCAACAAGAAGATAGAAGCGGAAATGAAAATGGCACGGTGCAAGGGGTGGAAAAAGATGCATGGGATAAGTTTTGTTTAGCATATAATGTGATAGACTCTTGGAATGCATCTAACTTTCAGATGCAAAAAGAAAAATCTCTTCTATACTCTAGAGTAGGAGGAAGCGTTCATGGGAGGACAATGTCCAGGTTGGACAGATGGTATTTGGACCCTCAACTCATAGATATGAAAGGAAAATGCATAATCTGTCCTGGAACGATGTTCTCAGACCATGCACCAGTCCTGTTCCATATAAAAGAAAACATTCGATGCAATCCACATAATGTGAAAGTGAGCGAGGAGTTGGTCATGGACAATAAATGGACTAATGATATAAGAAGACTATGGTCTAATGTCAAATGGATGTATCATGATCCCGCTCATAGGCTGGCTGGGAAAATTGAGGAATGTGCATGTTCCTTTCAGAAGAAAGCAACTGAAATTAGAAAAGAGATGAAGGAGAAACTACAGAGAATGCAATGGACACTTGCTTCTATGCAGCGACTAAGAGAACAATACCCGAATAATGTATGAATTGAGGCCCAAATAGAGGAGGCAAAATGCAAATTGGATATGTATTAGAAACTAAGGACTACTAATGCCTATCGTAGTAAAGCAGTAAATTGGATGAGGGTAGGAGACCGTGTTACGAAAGGTTTTTTTGAAGCTGTAAAATGCAAAGGCTCCGGGACCCAACCTTCATGTTTGAAAAAGACAGATGGCACAATGACCACGTGCACGGAGGAAATGCTTAAAAAGGCCACGAGCTATTATATGCAACTACTAAATGTATGCAACGAGGAACATATTGAGCAGGATGCCTTTAGAAATATAATAAACAGGATACCGAAGAGAGTTTCGGCTCAAATGATGGACCGTTTAAATACCCCTATTTGTATACAAGAATTGTGGGATGCAATTTCAGATATGAACAAACAAAATTGTGCAGCCATTGATGGACTCCCTATATATTTTTACATCAAATATTGGGATCTAATTAAGGATGACATGTTGGAAGGGATGCAATACATTATGGCTGAAGGTATAATGCCTCCGACAATGTGTCGAGGAATGATTTATTTAATTCCCAAGAATGGGAAAGGTCTAACTATGCTTGATAATTGGCGACCTTTGACGATTCTCACTAATGCCTATAAGATCATGGCTAAAGTTGTAAGTAGTCGATTGAAAACGGTCCTAGGGGACATAATACATACAACGCAAACTGGGTTCCTCGAAAACCGGAGCATTGTTGACAATGTGATAACTTTTTGGGAGTATTCAGCATGGGCAGAGGAGCAAGGAGTGGACCTAGCAGTAATGTTACTCGATTTTGAAAAAGCATATGACAGGATCTCATGGGAATTCCTGCAAGCATTGATGGATGCCCTAGGCTTCGAGCAACAATGGATCCTTGGATTGGCTGCCTTTTATAGGGATGCTTCCACCTAGGTTTTAATGGTTGGAAGCTTGGGGAAGCTTGGTTTCTTATGGCGGGGGGGGGGGGGGGGGGGGCACAGAGGAAAAACATCCTTGTGCAAAGGTTGCATGGACTACACTCATAAAAGATAAAAGTGAAGGTGGGGTGGGACTTATAGATCTTGTGGTGCAAATGAAGACCTTGCTAGGCAAATTGGTGGTCATGAGCTTGCAACCGCCTGAGGCACCTTGGAAAATTCTCTGGCGACACAAATGGAAGATGTGGTTGCCAAGACATGGTGGAAGTTGGCCAAGTAGCGCTTTTGGGGGGTTTATGCCAGAAATGCGACCCAAATACCAGGGATGTACATAGAGTATATGTGTTGTTGGAATTATGAAGGCATGGAATGGAATAAGAAAGGGAATCGTTTGTAGGTGGAGAAATGATGCATATGCTCGAATGTACATGCCTATTGTTTGGAACCCATTAATTAGAGATGTGGATGGGTTGTTGATAGGACAAAAGGCAAGCTTCAAATCGGTCAATTTAAGCAATGCCCAAGGGAATACATTGGCAGATTGGAAGAGATTTCTATGTAATGATGTGGGCACTCAAAAGGCTAGAATATGGAGGATAAACAGGGGTAAATGCACGCTAATGAGGATTACATATGCCTTTGCACGCAGCAGGCAAATCTTGGAAGATGCGGCCATAAGTCCCTTTGAAATGGAATGGACAGGACTTATTGATGCTAAAAATTATCTAATTGGAATTAAGGGAATGAAAACCGGATCTAATGAGGCATGCTACTATAAAAAAGAGCATAGAATGGTAATATGTGAGCAACCAGCCTATCAAACTAAAAGGCCGATTAGGTTGCTTGCAAAAAATGGAAAAGGATATGATAGTTGACCCCGAGCCGAGTGAGCTCAAACCAACGACAGTGTGTTAGCCGATAGAAGGGCATTCAAATAAGCTATCATGGGACCCCACGATGTATTTCTGGAAAACTCAAGGTCAAAGTGATGGTGCCAAGTTAGTGCAATTTTTCAAGTACAACACGAAAATCGGGAGGCAAATTATCCTAAAACAAGAACACAAAGATATTGCAACTCGTAATTTTTGGATACAAGAGGGCATTAGTGAAAGGATATTAGCTAAATTCTGGAAAATGATATGGCATGACATCGGTGACCGTAAGATAATGATGTGTTTATGGCTTATTGTGCATAGAGCCTTGCCAATAGGGACATGGGCTAAAGGCCCCAATGTAGACCCTAGATGTAGTGCATGTGGACAACTAGAAAGCATTTCCCATTGTCTCTAGGAATGTCATGAGGCTACGATTGTATGGAGAAGGGCATTACAATTGCTTTGCCATGCCTCTAGCTCATTTACCCTCAATTGGGGACATGCTTGTTGGAATTGTCTTGATGATGACATAGAGAAATTTGATAGCACATGTACAACTATGTACAGAGGGGAGAATGGAACTATTCGATTGATCGTTGGTAACAGTGCACCTAGAAGTAATGCCCAGAAGTAGAAAATTGAAGATCTATGAATGTTGCTAGCACCCATTATCATATGGAACATTTGGACCGCAAGATGTACCAGGGTATTTTCAGCAAACAAACGGCCTCCAGCAGAATCTATTAAGCTAATATGGCACACATTAATAACTACTTTGAGATGATGCTTCAAATTTAATGAGGTTGAATTTCAGAAAACAATGGTGTACTACACCGATGGCTGTAGAAATTGGAGTGGATATACGATGGCAGTACGTAGTACCGAGATGGTTGTTCCCCCCTCCCATTAGATGATAGAGGGGTGTGAATGATGTGACAAACATGGAGAACAAACATGTGGGCTATTTAGTGTAAAATAAATAAGTGATGTAGCCCATATGGAAGTAGGTAATGTCTAAAGTTGTGTATTTTATGTCATTTTAATTAATGGAGTATATTCTTCTTTGGAGAAAAAAAAATTGTGCAATTTTTTTGCTAAGACTGTGGTTTATGGATAAGATGGTGGCTGTCAGTTTATACCTCAAGTGGATGAGAACAAGCCCAAAGATTATTGGATAAACATCTTGTGTGTGTTGTTTATAATACATGTATGTGTTAGATGATATGAACTACAAATCACGATCAATGTAAAAGTTTTGCTTTTAACATTCGCACATTTTGAATACATTTTTTTGTACTTTGTGCATGTGTATCATTTGAAACAATGAAGTTAGTTCTGTGCACATAATGTTAGTTTTGGCCCCTTATTAGTATGTATTTGTTTGTGTCTTTCTGTAAAAATCTCTCCTAACTAATGGGAAAGTAGCTCCTTACACCATAGCATGCTCCCTAAATCCGTCCAAGAGGAACCGTCCCCCTATATCTACTCTAAGATATTTCACCTTTTTCTTTGATTGCTCGTCAATCACCCAAATCCTTTGTTCAAATGTTTTAAGCTCAACATCATAATTACTATAATCATCTATAATCAAAATGAAGTAGGAGGATTGGCCACTGTATTTGTTTTCATTTTTTCATACAAGCCAACATGTACCAATTTTACTCTATTCTTGGCCTTTTGCAAAAAAGATTACCAATGTTTGCTTTCCCATCATGCAACCTTAGACTTCTAAGGCACTTCATCTAGTTCAGAGAAGTTGTGCATGGGCCCTTCTCCTTACATCTATGATATGAGAGAGTTAGGTGGCTAACGAGCCCTTTCACAACTCTTCTCAAAGTAACATTGGTAAGTTCTCCTCGAAGGAAAGTGAGTGACTTCGCATTTGGGTGGTCAATGTTATAACCAAGACATCAAACAATTGTTGGCACACGAATACACTTTTGTTACAACACCTCTTCAAACTATGCTAACCCTACCTCAACACTCAACTAAGATTGACTTTATACATATAGTTGATTGATCTTATCACCGAAATATAATGCAAGTTACGTCTTGTAATATTTTCTCTTACTTTACTTAAAAAAATTAAACTTTAGCACCTGGCGCAATTTCAAGAGTTACTATAACCATTTACATCCTCTAATTACCTTCATTGTATGCTCAGGAAGACATTGATTCCTCCACTAGCAACTAAATTTTCTTTTTCTTGAGTTGCCTTTGTCATTTTTGGTCTATCTTGATACATTGATGTGAGAGGCACATGAGTTATTCTCTAGCTACAATTATGATAGGTTAAGTGCAAGTACATATTGTCCACAACAAGGCTTCATAAGGAAATCTTCATCCAAAAACACATACCTAATTCGCCTTTTATTTTTCGATATAAACAAAAGAGATGTGATCATTAGCCTTCTTAATAAAACCCTTGCTAGTTTTCTCAGCAACATATATGTATATTTGTCTTGCCCTCAAATCCCTTAAATATATTGTCTTTGAATATTTTAATATCCATGCACTAGCAACATGTGTAGCAATTGCTTGCTCGTCTTCCTCATACGCAATTGGCTTTTTGAACCTTGGCTTTTGGGCAACTCACAACAAAACTGATCTTCACCTTCTTGTTCTTCTTATGTGAGAATTGCGTAACCCAAGCCCGTATGCTAGTTGTCTCTATGCCTCACATTGTGATATATTATTTAAAAATCACGTGCTTTAGCTTAGTTACTCAATCGATTCATCTTCTTGTTTTAGGAAAGGGGCATCAAGCAACATGGCATGGATGTTGGGCATTAGAGGAACAATGAAATGTATAAAGAAAGCATCAAAAATCTAGAAGATGCATCAAAATAAGAGGGAAGGAACAAAAAAACTAGATTAGGTAATAAAACCCATGCACATGGACTTCTTGTTTTGCTATATAACACACAAAATCTATTATATTTTAGAAATTTATCAAATAATACAGAATATTGCAAAATGGATAGAACTAAACTACTTACACAACATATGTAAAGTTTTTACGTAGTTTCAAAAAAGGAATATATTTTCCTTATAGAAAGGTTTATATCTTGCGATGGCAATCCTTCAAGTAGGAGAAGTTAACCATTGTTTGTGATTATACCTAAACAAGTCTAGGTAGTGCAGTTAGGATTGATTATGTTAAATGTAATATATACTATTATTGTTGTTCTGTAGAGGAGATACCATTAGCAACTCCTATTGCATCATGCCCTCATTGAAAAGCCTAAACTCAATGTTTTTTAAGGAATTTGTGAGTGTAAATGGGTCCATGTCATTAGACTCCTTTAGTTCATTACAGCTTGTAGATTATGGCTAGCCTTTGCCCATTGATTCTCTTATAGTACAAATGCTCAACGTTCACTAATATCACATTGTGTAGCTCAAGCTTCGAACAACAAAAAATTGTTGAATCTTCATAAAAACATTTCTAGGAAGATTGAGTAAGTATACACACTTATCAAAACAAAATGCCTACTATTACTTTACTTATCTTCCAAAGGATATCGGTGAGGTGACATAGGTCCGAATGTATGGGATGTATTATATTTGATGAAGAGCAATGGATCATAACAAGTACTTACTTTTTTTTGAAGAGTAATCAATTGTAACAACTTTAAAAAGTGTGCATGCGACATTACAAATTTGCTTGCATTGTTGGGAATAGTAGTCTAAAGTTCATTTTTTGGTTCATTTCTATAATTCATTCAAATACTTGTCATTGAGTCATAAATTGATGTTTTCTGAAAGAATGAAAATAGGGCAAAAGAACTTTGCTTTGTTACAAAGTAAGTGGAAGAACTTTATGGTAAACACTTCCCATTCGTAATGTTTTGTTAGCCCCTTCAAATGAGTAGCCCTTGTGTAAACATTTTCCATATTAACTAGCTAACAACTATGCATCTTTCAGGATAATGCAGGAAAAGTGTTGGGCCTGAGAACTCACCTTGCCTGGGTGTGCTTCTTACTTTAAGGTCCTAGACAATCATACATTATAACCTTACACCTTAGAGTGCAGTTATCTACAACACTTGCGAAGTGCACCAGTTAGAGTCGTTGCTAAATTTGGAAAGAAATAGATGCTTGATCCTTATCCTTCAATTGCTCATACGTGTGATATGTTGTGGTTATATGCAAAAGACTCAATTGCAAGATTAACATGGGATCCGGGGGGCTGGTTTTGGTCACATTCCTTGGGAGAACAGATCATAAAGGTTCCTTTCTCTCAATACTCAGTAAAACTTGGAAGAGCACTACTGCTTTCTTGGAATGCAAGAATACCTGCAGTTCAGAAACATTGGACCACTTGGGGGGTCTCAACTTTGCATTTGAAAACCTATTGGAAATGGATTTGGTCATTCAAGGGGCCAACTAAATTTATTCTCTCTAGATGGGTATTAGTGCATATGGCCTTACCAATTGGTCACTCATTGAAAGGGAATATAACACCTAATCTTCGACAATATAACACCTAATCTTCGACAACCTTGAAAGCAAGTGCGATCTGCCCAGATATGGAAAACAATGACTACAATAACGATATGGGCATTATGGAAATGTTGATGCAACCGACGTTATGATGTGACATATTAGTGTCTCTCATATGTCTTGCGTGAGATATGGGAGAATTTGGTCGCAGTAGTCCGCGGCCAGTATGACAACATGCAAGGTTCACCAAAGACTGAACAAGAGAAAGAAGAAGCTCCTTCACTTATGGAAAATGGTACCCCTATTCTTTGAGTCAACTCAAGGGCCTCAATGGAACACTATCAACTTCCTTGGACCCTTTCTTGATTAACAGTGAAGCATGGCAGAATGCAAAAAAAAAAAAAAAAACCTTTTACAAAGTTCTAGTTGTCTTAGGATTATCGTATATCATCATTGTACATGAAAATTGTAAGCTTTTGGGCACATAAGCTTAAGTTGTAGCATTCACATGTTTTTCTTAATACTAATGAGGAAAATCTTTGAAGAAAAAAAAAAACTATGCATCTTCCAATGTTTTGTGATAGGGATGTTTCATTCCAACATTTTTGTGCTCGTTTGCTCGTTGTTAAACATGTGAGAGTCAATGAAGCTTCTTTCTACTTCGACTTTGATGATGGAATGTGAGACAAGAAAATAATTATGGTAAAGCATAATTAGATTGATTTAAACATATAGACCTATAATGTTTTGACATTAACCGCATCTTGTAATTAGATTTTTGGCAATGATTCTATTTAGTCCAATTCAAACAACATTGTAAATAATCTTATTGGTAATCATCTTAACAAACCAAATCCAAACATCATTGGAAGTCATGCTCATGAGATTCTAAAAACTTTAAGATGTTTTCTCTTGAAATTTTGTTTTCATGAAGAAACGCGTGTGAAACTTTCAACAAAGATAATATAAGATAGACGCTCCATGCATTTTTGCCTTAGTAAGTCATAAAAACTTGAATATGTTTTCTCTTGAAAGTTTATTTTCACATAAAAACTTGTGTGAAACTTTCAACAATTTTCGAATAAACATTATGCATTGTTGATTTCGTAAGTCATTAAAATTTTTAATCTGGTTTCTCTTGAAAGTTTGTTTTCATTTAGAAACTCATGTGAAACTTTCAACAAAGGTTTTGTGTAAAATAGACATTCCATGCATTATTGCTTCAATGAGTAATTTTGATCGTTTGTATTTTTTTGCAAATCCAATGTCATCAAGCAAGGTAATAATGTTGTGAATGTTCTATGTTTTAGATGTTAGCAATGGGTTGTACTCATTCAAACATGAGTGTTCTTGTTTATGTGTACGAATTCAATGACAACATACTTAAATATTTTAGATTCAAATTGTACGCTTTAAAAATCAATGAATTGTAGCTCGATAAGTTTGTGATCCTTTTGTGTCTCAAAGAGGTATCTCTCGATTAATGTGTTGATTTGTATTTTAGATTCACTTGTAAGTTAGCACTAGCAATAAATGTTACCTATTCATACCAATTTTCCATTTTTTTAAAGTCAAGATTCATCGTGGCATCAATTAAAAGATGCCCAAAGGCTACAAAGAATCCATACAATAAATTTTCCATTTGTCAAGCAATATATATCATCATGACTAAAAATTATTATACACCTTCTAATCATCATGATTTTTTTCTAAAAGGAAGCTAATTTCCCATTAGCTAGGAGAGATTATTAAAGAAAGACTATACAAGGTGGCTTGTACATAAATCAAGGAATAACCCTCCGACCAAGTTCAAGAATATGAGACTACGTACATATCCTTTCAAACTGACTATACAAGGTGGCTTCTGATAATCATGTTTGTATATACACTCTTTTTTGTTTGTATTTCTATTACGTTCACCAAGCAAGATTTCCTTATGAAGCCTTGTTGTGGACAATATGTACTTGCACTTAACCTATCATAATTGTAGCTAGAGAATAACTCATGTGCCTCTCACATCAATGTATCAAGATAGACCAAAAATGACAAAGGCAACTCAAGAAAAAGAAAATTTAGTTGCTAAAAAGGTACTATAACAGAAAATACCACCTCAGGCCTTAAATCGGTCACATTGAGAGAACTAGCTTCTGTTCAAATGAATATATAGGTTCTACATTCAACATATGTTAATCCTTGACACTAACTGTTTGCGGTTGTCTTCTGAATCAACAGAATGAAAGCTGTAACAATACTTGCATATATTCCATTAGGGATCTTCTTCACAATTTTTCCCACATGAGGTACGTCATCAGTAGCGCGTTTTGTCGCAAATGCTAAGGTGGGGGCTGCTATCAAGAATATCAGAAGATTCTTTTCCACTTTCTGTACCACTTCAGATGAAAATTTCCGAATAAATGCTGTGAATTCATCTCTGTCCAGCATATCATTATTGTTCGTATCAAATGTCTGAAACACAAAACCACATAGCGATATAAAAATGCATTTAAAGTATGTTTGAGATGTGCAGGCAAATTTGTTCCAATTAAATAAGAAGGGTAGGCAAATTTGTTCCAAGTGTTGGATTGGTTCCCAAGTTGCCTCTGAAATGGGATACCCTTTCCATAGGACCGAGTATTGAAGTTGCCGTCGATGCCAACGAGAGTCCAGAATCTTGTTCACCTCATACTCCTCACCTGTGGAAAGCTCAATTGGAGGTGGAGGTGGAGAGTGTCTTTCAGGAATAGTGGATGGATGATAAGGTTCGAGAAGAGAGGCATGGAAGACATTATGAATCCGGTAGAGGTGTCGCAGTATAGACATAGCCCATTGGTACGTCGATGGTGTCGTTCGGTTGTGGTGAGTTGGGCTTGAGCTTGATCAATTTCCATCAGCATAGGATCATTGAACGATGTCGTTGGAGAAGATCTCGCAGTCACTTGGGGTTGTACCATAGGTTTAACGTGGAGAAAGGGCAACAACTTGGAAGTCGCCCCTTCCTCTTGTCGAAGTTCAAAAAGGCGGTTGTCATAACTAACTGCTTGCGATAATGAAGTCAGCTATGGGAAGTTTAGTAGTAGATTCTTAACATCACTTCGAAGGCCCCGACGAAAATGGTCACAAAGGGCTTGGTCGTCCCACTGAACATCACATGCGCATATCTTTGGGTTTGTAGCCGAATAATAAGCTTGATCTGATTTATGAAACCCCGGAATCGCGCCCTTGTGCCATCGAACTTGTTGGGTAAACTAACATTGGGTTCTATAGTTGAAGTGGGGTGAAGAGGAATTGGAGTGAGAATTGACGAGGGGCCAAGCTCTACAGATTGGAGATTCCTTGATGTAGGAGGGCACTTGGGTTCTTCATTCTCCAATTCCATTGGAGTCCTAGCAAGAGTTTCTGGAGAGATTCCCGAAGATTCTCATTTTCAAGTTGAAGTTGATGCACGGCTGCCAATAGTTGATTTATGTTCTCGGTAGAATCTGACATGATGAGGCTTTGGAGATGGAAGGTGAACAAATTGTCATGGACAAGTAGACGAGGCTCAATACTAAGATAGTGAGAGAGAGATCATAGACAAGATAATAAGAAAGAGACAGAGAAAGTAGTCAAGAGAACAAGAACTGAATTATGATTTCGTAATTGGTGTTGTTCACCTTGACTAAGGCCAAGGTGAACCCCTATATTTACAGATGTTTATGGGCTCTAAATGTAGCCCATGCAAAGACTCATTTTCATGCACAAGCTTCTAGAATGTTCTAGCTTCTGGAGCTTTTTGGAAGCTTCTAAAATCCTACATGTAGAATAGATCATCTACAATAATCTAAAAAGGTGACATGATTATGTATCAGATGTATTGGTTAAAACATATCAATTAAATACAATAGGTCAAGAGTTCGAATCATGACATGACTTTCATGTCCATGACAATTTCCAACCATGAGGGCTTTATGGCTGCCAAGCCAGAGAAGGGATTTGCATTTTTTAGGCAAGTCAGCTACCCACAACTTTCTTCAATAAGCCTACATGCAAGTGTCATCTAAGCCCTCCTCCCTCCATTTACTACCAAGTGCAACTTTGTTAGGACTTTATGGCTGCTAAGCCAGAGAAGGGATTTGCATTTTTTAGGCAAGTCAGCTACCCACAACTTTCTCCAATAAGCCTACATGCAAGTGTCATCTAAGCTCTCCTCCCTCCATTTACTACCAAGTGCAACTTTGTGAAAACCCTGATGTTGAATGATATTTCGGCCAATTTTTTTTGTATACTGAAACAATAGTTTTTTTTACCTTTTTTTCTTGTGTCTGATAAAAATTTTGAGGGGTCCCAATTAACTTTCTCATTTTTATAGTAAGTATTTTATTTAGAGTACAAGTCATTGCCTTTTTCACATGGGTATGTTACACATGAGCATGTTATGTCTGTTACTCATTTTTATAGTAAGTATTTAGAGTACAAGGCATTGCCTTTTTCACGTGCGTACTCCTTAATGATCACAAAACTCCTCTAAGGTTGTGCTTCGGTGCAAATTGCATTTCTAACTGGGAGGATCCATGATGTACTCTTTGATTGTTATGGTTCAACTTTGTAACGTCTTATTTTTTGCCACCATATCCCACCTCCGTAAGTGTGGTGTAGTGTATACGTTCTTGAATCAATCCATCCTCCTTGTGTAGTGTGTCTAGTTTTACACATAATTATATAGCTAGGCCGCTTAGGATCATCAATATTTTTTGCCCATAGGTGGAACTGAGAATGATAGACTGTTGACCGAAGGTGGGGATTGGTTGATGCATATTGTTTGGTTGTCACGCTCACAATGATGGAAACAAGATTGCATTCATCTTCGCTCTCCCATTTCGCCTTTTGATCACACAAAAAGTATCCTATCACAATGCCAAAGGGATGCCTCCAATGTTCTTACAACCTCTCTTCTTGATCAAGACAATATTTACCACAACATGATGAGTATTTTCATAGTATAAAATTGGGGTTGAAATCTTAACATCATTTGTGACTCGTTCCTAATATCCTTGTTGGTGTGTTTGAAGTTCTTGTTAATCCAAAACGTCTTCAACATTTCTCTTATCACATTGTTGCTCTTGTTGTTGGTTGCATTTTTGTAGTCTTTCTTTCTTGCCTTCATATGATTGACACGAGGCTCTAAAGTGACCCTTTTGACTTTATATTAACTCATTTTTCATTTCACATCTATTGTTTAATATCATCGAGTCACATGTTGTCAATTGTGTATCCCCGTTTCCTTATCTTGGACATTGAATGAACTCACTTGCTTACATGTGTACCCTATATTTTCCATTAGTTTCCAACCTGGACATACTTAACATGTTGTTGGTTTGCCTATTTAGAGAAAGGAGTTTACTTTGGTATTATCTATGAGAGTCAAGAGAATGAATTGACATCCCTATTGTTTGTTCCTTTGTCACCTTCACGCTTGCACAATTAGCAATCAAATTTACTTAACTAATCTAGAGCAATGTGATTGGTTTTACAAGTTACAACTATATTAACATTGCCAAGATTTCCATCATGTGAAAATGCAAAGGCCCATGATGCTAATGGACAATAAATTGAGTTTTCTCAAGATAACACAAATAAAATTTTGACAATCTTCCATGATACATAGTAGCATACTGTTGAGATATTGTGGTGTGCATGTGTTCCTTTGTGGCACCCTTTTAGCACACCTTTTTAGGATGCATGTACCTAAGCCAACCACCCTTTTAGCACACCCTTTTTAGCTAAGCCAACCCAAATGGGTACCTTTGTATAAACTATAAACTGAGCAAGAAGTAAGAAGCTAACTAAGTTGGTTTTGATCTTTTACGTGAATTTCACATATTGATGGAGATGCGGGGTACCAGTCCCCCACATCCAAGCTTCCACCTCTTCCCCTTCACCTAGGTTGCCCACTAGCTTCTTTTCCCACGAGTTTCCCCGATCCCCGTCCTACACAATAGCCCTCTTGTCCCCCACCTCAGCCAAGTCTAGATGGCCCTCAATCCGCAGGAGGGATTGATCTCTATCCGCTAATTGATCTTTCCCTGATCCCCCTCTGACCCGATAGCCCTCATGTCCCCCACCTTAGCTCATTCCACAAGAACGATGGATCTCTATCCTCCTATAGCCCTCTTGTCCCCCACCTCAACCAAGTCTAGGTGGCCATCAGTCCACGGGAGGGATTGATCTCAATCCGCCAATTGCTAGCTCGTTTTCCGTCACTAGCCCCATCCAACAATCCTCTTATCAGGGCCGCCAGTTCCACGGGAATGTCCTCAACATTGTTACAACTCAACTAGGTGTCCAACAGGTGCCACCCTTTTAGCACACCCTTTTTAGCTAAGCCAATCCAAATGGGTACCTTTGTATAAACTATAAATTGAGTAAGAAGTAAGAAACTAACTAGGATAGTTTTGATCTCTTATGTGAATTTCACAATATCAAGTTGAACTAGATTTAGTTAGTTAGTCAACACACGTAACTAGTAGTTACCTACATAGAATCTAGTTAGTGTGTTGACCCTTAAAACCTTAAATAGGATTTTGTACTTGAGTGGGATACATTGCACATCCTCCACTCCCATGTTCATTTAATATAGGACTTACACCTTTGTACCTATATTCTACTCACACATGTGAACATTTGCACATGAGATGTACATATATATATATACCTCATTGTGGGTATTTTTGCATTTGATGATGCTTTTTAATACACTATTGTTAATCATCCCCCATTTATATTAATGTTCATAACTGTATCTTTCTCTCTCTCTTCCTCACACACACATATCACATAACCTTCCGTTGCTTAACTACTCACATAGTTATCACTAATTAACCCCAATTAATTACCTAATTATTAACACATACTTTAACTCATGTCCATAATTTGAAACAAGTTTCATATTGGCACCAATGGTGTTGAAAACGTTAGGGAAATTCTTAATCCTTACTTAGAAAATATCATGACTATTTTTATTCTAAAAATTATATCTCTTTAGACAAGATTCTTGATCACATACTCAAGATAGTCGGAAACAATATCATCAATCCTATTCCTAATTCATAATAAAAAAACTCACATCAAGTATTCCATATTTTGTGATCCCATTTATGGCGCATGATCTTTGAATCATCATAAAACTTGTTCTAGTGTGCACAATTTCAATCCCCAAAAAATATTGTAGAATTCCAAAGTTATTCATTTGAATTTAAATTTCAAATTGTTATGTGTTTTACATCATTACATGTAAGTTGTTATGTTCGTGCCATTATAATAAATCTCCAAGGTCCGCTTATGGATTGTGTTAATGTGATGTTTGGTCACACGTGGTTGTATAAACTTGTGGCATTGTACGATTTCATATGCTAATTATTGTAGAATCTCACACGATAGTAAAATAACAAACATGTGTGTGCGCCAAGTGGGATGCATGTATTAAAATTTAAGGGTAAGTGGCCAACATCATACATGCATAAAACAAGGGTACTACTATATTTAGGAAGGTTACAATGTTGTCAAACCATTATGGTTCAATGACAATTGACCGTTAACACATTTGTAATCACTCTTATACATATATAATAAGAATTGATTTTCTCACAATTTTATTTTCGGCTTCAACTTTGATAATTTGGTTCGTCACTTGATAGTTACCTTAACAATACCATGCTACCCCAATGCTTTGGTAGTTGAATCATTTTCTAGAAATCAATTACATTTTATATTGTTTATTTATATTTGTTCATGATCAAAACTTAACCCATAATGTTTGGTTAAGGAGTCCTTATTCTGTATAGTAAAGTTGATCATATGGGCAATTCGAATGTATTAATTGTGCATTATAAGGCATCTCGTGATGCAAATGTTAATCACAAATAAGCAATTTGGGAGGATTATTTGTCTATTATAAACTTACTGTACGCTAGTGCAAAATATGTATCAATGTGGTTTCACTAATTTGAGGTTTGCTTTTCAACCATGGCCAATAATCATCATATAGTTGGATAAATAAAATTCACAATGTTCGGGAGTTAGTTATAGTGCATCGAGATGGATATTGTACGTCACAATATCCAACAAACTCAACATGATTAATGTGAAAGTATGTGTATGAGAAACATAGAATTTATTGCTTCAAGGAATGTAACCACATGGATCTTGATATTCTTGAGAGTTTGAAGAGTCTTGACTCTTGACTATCAAGAACAGGAAGGTTCCAAAGTTGCCAACATGATATTTTGCATTGTTTCTAACTATGAAACAAATTGAAGTGGTTGCTTAGAAATTTGATTTTACTTTTCTTTCAATGATTTTCATTTGTTAGTCATTTGAAATAGTACCAAGAAGCTCAAAACCATCAGTTTCAAATTTTCTTGTTTGGGAAATTTCAGGTGCACACAATATGTTTCCACTTTTGTCTTATCGCAGAAGTTGAACTATTAATTAGACTCAAACGAATAACAAACATGCAAGGTCCTAATCAAGTGTTGAGATGAGGCAAGTCAACAACTACTTGGAAAGAGGAAACAACCAATTGTAATGGAATGGAGGGGGTGATAATGTGAAAAAACACGGTGGTCAATTTCTAAACTCATTGTTGAAATATAGGAATGATAAAGGGCATGGAGGGGAGATGACGATATATTGGAGAATTGGGAATATAGAATCAATATAGTGGTGTTATGTTTAATGTAACTACAATGTTGTCCCAAAACTTTTGACATAACAAATTTCATGTTCTTCTACATGCATCACAATCAATCAAAAGAAAACTTGGAGGGTACACAGAGGAGGTAAAAAAGAAGAATAAAACTTGCTTCTTTTCGCTTAATGTGAACATATGTTGAAAGCAGAGGCTCTAAGTTGAGTTTTTGACAAACCGATGACTCATCTATATTTGGTGATGCACGGTTCAATGCGTTTCCTTTTCAACATGATGGGAAAGCCCAAAAACAATGATACACTAATTGATTGACATGAAGTTTTGACCACGTTTCGAAACACGAGATGGTGAAAGCCGACACGGTGGTGACTGATTTGTTTGTTTGGCATCGGGGATCTCGAATAGGAGTTGAGAGTAGAGACATTACTTTCATGAAAAATTTGTGGCGAGTGAACTCGTGGTTTGAAGAGCACATTGTTTTAAAGGGAGGTGCCACGGGTTTGTGAGCAAAGCTTGTATGTGCACAACAATTGATCATTAAGTTTGCAAGCGGTGCAAGTGGTTTTCGAATGCAATTGTTGGGGACAGACAGATGTGACATAATGTCCATGGAAGAGGTCGCACCAATAGATCATAAACTTCTTCGAGTGCACCACATGACCATTGTTTTTCCTCACTCCCGTGACCAGCTTTTGCTTTTTGGCTTACTGCCTCTCACTTTTCATTTTTTGCTTTTTTGCTTTCGCTTTTTTCTTCTCGAGGTTTAAACGTACCAATAGATTATAAAGATCTCCGGTGAATCACACGACCGTTTATCCTTCACTCCCGTGACCGGCTTTTGCTTTTTTGTCTTTTCGGTTTTTGTGTACTGCCTCTCGCTTTTGCTTTTTTCTTCTCGAGGTTTAAACGTACCAAAAGATCTTCGGTGGATCACATGGCCGTTTATTCTTCACTCCTCACGACCGACTTTTGCTTTTTGTCTTTCCGGTTTTTGCTTACTGCCTGTCGCTTTTCATTTTTTGCCTTTTGCTTTCGCTTTTTCCTTCTCGAGGTTTAAACGTACCAAAAGATCTCTGGTGGATCACATGGCCGTTTATTCTTCACTCCCACGACCGGCTTTTGCTTTTTGTCTTTTCGGTTTTTGCGTACTGCCTCTCGCATTTCGCATTTCGCATTTTGTTTATTGTTTTTGCGTTTTGCTTTTTGCGTTTTCTTGGTCGCCTTTTCCTCCTCCTCCTCCTCCTCCTCCTCCTTGTAGTAGCATCTCGAGAGGTTTAAACGTTCCCGTCCTGCCACGATTCTGTTTACCTCACAAGCTGCTGCATCACAGTCGTCGTTGGCGAAGATTGTTAGGGTTTTCCTTTCTGTCTGCTGGTTGGAATCGGGTCCCCTCCGACGTTTGCTCCCTCAGAAGGAGCTCTCTGCTTCAATGTCCCAGGTGCAGTGCATTTCTTGACCTAAATTATCATCTGTATCAAGTCTTCTATCTTCTGAACCCCTTCGTCGCTCTATGTTGTTGAAAATTAACAAATGAAATGAATGGCTGATGGATTTACTGACTGAAAAATGAAATGGTGTGTGATTCGGAGGTTGAAATGGTAGTCTCTGATCGACCACACCGTAGTCTTTTAGCTTTTTCCACAGTTTTCTGAACCATGACTGAATGAATGAAGCTACTTCCTAATTGATAATCGTTGTGCTTCACCATTTCCATCAACTTTTTTGTCTTCTTATTTAAATTCTATTCTTCCCGTTTTTATCAACTTTAACAATGAATGAAGATATGGTTGATCTTCTTCTTCTTCTGATTAATTTGCAAGATTGAATCTGCACTTTCTAACTGATCAAGTTTCAATTTGCAGCACTTCTTTTTTCTGATTGGTCCAAGTAAACTTTTTTGTTTAGAAGTAAATGGAAGAAGAATAAGAGGAAGAAAAACCAGCGAAGTGAAAAACGGGAATTTGATTGATACTTTGAAAACTTAACCTCAAACTGATGTATTCGTGTTCTTATAAATCGTCTGGGATATGGACTTCTGAGAAGAGACAATTAAAGAAATCAAATGATCCTTTGTTGCTAAACAAAAGCAAAAACATCAAAACAAAATGATCCATGAACACATTAATGGTTTGGCTTCAGATGAGGTAACTCACCATAACAATGGCTCGGCTTCTCATGAAGTAATTTATCATGGATGCCTATCAGAAATGAAAATTCCTTCGGACCTCAAGCACCTTACATCTGACAATAACAAGCCATATCTACAAGGAACACGAAAGCCAAATGATCATCATCAGGTCCCCTTGATCTCCATTCTAGATTCTCATTCTCAAGATGCAGCTGATGGTGAGATCTGCTTCCCTACTAATATGCAAGGCCAAGCCAATTCATGCAGCTGCAAAATCCTTGTTTATGATGCTTCTTCTACACATGACGTCATGAAAGAGATCTGTTTCTCTGCAGAAGATGACTTTGACACCAAGATCATTGAGCTTCTGAGGCCCTTTTTGAGTCGCGGAGCACCGCCAGAGGATGAACAGTCAAAGGAAGAAATGGTTGCTCATGATTCTAACCCACTCCTCTGTGAAGCCGTGCTGCGTTGTGTGTATGCTCAAGGCAAATCAGTGGAATTCAGTGTCCATGAAAAGCAAAGTCTTTCTGAGAATGTGAAAAGGGCCTTTTGCTTGTCAGCATCTGCATTTCAGGAGGCCAGAGCTCGAGCAATAAAGTCAACATGGTATAGACGTGCTCGTAAGTTTCCATATCATCTTAGCCTTTAATAAGAAGTTTGTATATCATTTTACCCTTATAAGAAGTTTCTGCATCTTTCTGCACTTGTAAGATATTCCAGATGCCTTTCAGATTTTCTCTCTTTTTAAATATTTGATATTTTCTGCATCAAAAGCTCATTTTCATGTGGTGTCCCCCTGTACTTCTCTGTCTTTTGGCAGAAGTTCAGGCTCAGGTCAGTGCATTGCAAAAGGACAACGGTCAGTTGATAAATCCACAGCAGTTTGACAGCTTTTCTGTCTACGAGGAAGTTAAATCACAAGAGCTGGAACAACTTTCCAGCATCAACAGTCCCTTGCAAACACATCCTTCCTTCACAGCACATGTGCAATTATGCATTGTATCTGCGAAGAACTCAAATTACAACACTTACTGCATCAAGACAAAATCATGCTATGGGTGGTCCGAACCACCACAAGCATATTGTACAGTGGAGATTGTATCTGGTAATGAAAATCTGACTGATGTTGACAACATCAGTCCTGATCATATAACTAAGGAAGCTGTTTATCATACTGGGCATGCAGAGTGGAAGGATAAAACTCCATGGATCTATGTGACTAGGTATGCCTGAGAACTGGAGCCATCCAGTAAGGAAGATTGATTGCTTTTATTTGGAGTACACCTTCTTTTTGTTGGTGTATAGACTACTATTCTTTGTGCATTATTGATTGCCTTAACATTTTAAAACCATAAAATGCCCCATGATCGAAGAGGGAAAAACATTCTAGCAGTAATACTGTCTTCATGTGTAATTGTGCCTTATACCACTTCATTTTTTGTAAGCACTCTGGGGAAGCTATCTATTTCAAGAATAAAATAAACAACTTTTCTGGTCATTTAATTTAGGTTCTCTTATCCTTCATAGTAGTAACAATTTGGCGATCTAAATATTTTGCAAACTCTTCATTAATCAGATCTTCAATGACAACCATCTATAAAGGTCAAATTGGAGCACTGGTTTGCTCAGCAATTTAAATAAATGTCTGAGGTAGTGATGGTGTGATCTTATAGGCATTCCTATAACTCATTTTTCATAGGCTGCTAATATATGATAAGGATGGTTATGGACATATGGAGGAAGTTATACACTTTGAAAATTTCTGAGTGTAGGCATATCTACATCTAGTTCTAGGAACTGAAAGCAAAACTTTGGCTATTTGAGACATTAGTTCTCAGATATTGCCTCTTGCATGGACGTGGGACCGAGTCATAAAGCTTACATTCCATCCTCTCAGATGGAGAAATTGCTATCAGAGATGGCTGAGAGCTGCGTATGATATTTCCTATGAAGATTGAGGATAATATGTGAGCCAAGAATGATATAATTGTTGGGATATTGCTTCTGGGAAAGATTCTTTGCTTGGGCTCTCTCTTATGCTAGAGAAGACCATTTGATGGTTTTTGAGACTACCACGTGCATGCACGATGTACAGGGTATACCTTACTTTTAACAATGGAGCATCTACTGGGCGTGAACCCACTGTCAAGGCTATAAAGTCTCTGATGTACCATGTTCCAGTGATCATCCTTTTAGATACTTAATAAATATAAGTGTTGTAATTTGAAAAATGTACTGTTTATGAGCATAAAATATTGGGGAGACTGAGTTTTAGAATGATTATTTATTTTTGAAAGATCTAAGACTTTTGTGAACTTATTAAGCTATACAACCACATGAGACTCTAGTGCAGTATAGACGGACAAAGATAGGGGAGTAAGATGGTAGATGGAAGCCCTAGGAGTACTGTGGTGAACCCTTTGGGATAATATCTTTAGGATCATGGGGATGCCTCAGACACACAACATTTCTTGAGGTGCTCTATGGGCATCATTGATGATGACTGACGCCGTATTCATTCACAAGCTGTACTTGCATCCTGTACTTGCTGTACCTGCATCCCGCATTTGTTTATGTTTCCAATGAATATTGTGATTTAATAATGATGAATAATTCTGTGCATCTCTTTTATTATATTTGGTTTTGCATTTTTAAGACCTTGCCGTGTCTTTGCCAGTGCTCAGGATCAATTATATGTAAAGATGTGGAGAAAGAAATTGCACTCAAGGATATCAAACCAATCAAATGAATTGGATTTAGTTTCTCTCTGGAGAAACATGAGTGGAAAGAAAAAGGTAATAATTCCAATGCTTTTGTATATCTCAAGAGTCTTTTTTTTTGGGTTTTGACAATGTTGTGATAAGATTTGGCAACATAGAATATAATGGGGAAAACAAAATATTACAATCGTTTTGTATTTGCCAAATGTCTGCGTAATGGTTGCTGAAATGTAAATACTTTTGGGAAATATTTAAAGATGCCACACTTTTTAAGCGTATTTGCTAAATGCCACAGTTATTTATATATTTGGGTGCGCATTACTTAATTAAGGCATTGTATAACAAGAAAGACAAGTAGGGATTATAACTTTTGGTGCTCTAAGCAGTCGCATAGACGTATACAATTCCTATCACTAGAGAAGATATGCACTCCACGATTGAGTTGAGGGCTAAATATTCTTAATTTGCATTTGCATATGTTGGCTAGAAAAGCTACTTTATTGCCAAAATTTGCTGAAAAAACATTGCCTTGGGCAAGAATGCTATCTGATATGTTTGATCATTTGAAAACCAAGTCATTTGGCTCATGGGATACAAACCATGGAAAGCTTGACGGGCACATCAAAGGCTGTCCGTTTAGCTCAAAGCTTCTAAAGCACTGGAAGGAAGTATTGCACCACATAAAATGGAGATGTAGGAATTCAGAACCAGGGAACTCTTTATGCCTCGAAAGCTTACACTGAAGTGCTATATTCCCACAGTCACTAGCTGAACAAGATCCTAGGAAAGCTTATTTTTTAGCAAAGAAGGGGCTGAAATCAATTGCAGATGTGGTAAATGACCAAGGTCACTTATTGCACTTCAATGACATGACATGTCGTTATAGTCTTGGGTCACATCATCGCGTTATTTGGAATCAAGTCACAGAGTTGGTACTTTTCTTAGTACCTGTGGCACCTCTAGATGGAGATCGCAGGATTTAGGATTGGATGTTACAAATAGGGAACATTGTTATTCCAATGCATAACATTACAACACATTCAGTGTATATGTTGTTGCAACCTGTCCCATGGTTTCATGAACATGCAAATGCATTATGGAACCTACACTAAACGCATCCTGGTGGAAAAACAGGCTTATAAGCTTATGGAGCTCTGGTCTTCCACTTAAGCAACGGGTATTCCTATGGAGATGCCTATTGGGTGTGCTGCATTATGCAAGATGTGGTGGACGATTGGAAACGGTCACACACTTATTATGGACTTGCTCATTCACTACAACATTTGTTCAAAGACTAAGTGCATCTCTTTATCACAAATTGTCCGAAGGTTTGGTAAATACTTTTGGATATTTGGACAAATTACGTGTGCCCTATCCAACAATGCCTATTTTCTCCAATGGACACAATTTTGGGCACTCTGGACCATTTGGACAGCCCGCAATAATAAGGTCTTTGATCGAAACCAACTACATGAAGTTAGCTTCTTTAAGCAATCCCTCAGGCAATCTCTATTTGATTGTCTGCAACTTAGAGACATCACACCGCAAATTTACAATATTTACTTTGAGTGCTTTTAAGCTCTTTAGTGTGTAATCGACACTTGTATATTTTTCTTTATACTTTGAGGTTTCCCACTAGTAGTAAAAGTGTTACTAAAAAAAAAGGTATTATCAGCAGCTTCAACAACTTCTCCAATCAAGCAAATATTATCATAGAAAATGACCTATCTGAGAAACTAAGTATTGAATACAAAAGATTAGAGATGCCTAAACAAAATACATAAAAAAATCTGGGCTGGCTGCTCTCTAAGCTGCAACAGCATTCAAAAGAGGTAGAATACAGACATTCTGGTGCCACTGAGTACTAGAACAGTGAAAAGAGGAGAAAACTGCTGAAGATAGCCTTTAACTTTCGTATCCGGACTGAGTGTTCCTGTAATCATCCTTTGATTGTATCAAAGATCTCCCATCTTAACCAAGCAGACAAGTGGTCCCCTTCCTGGCTGTGGCGGTTAATCTACTAGTAGGTAACAAATACCCCTGGAATGTGTTCATAGTTCAGCACAAGCCCACTGTTTTTCTTCCAAGATTATGTGATCTCTTGGTCTGTTATAGACCTTGATGTGCAAGAATGTAGTTACGTATGCAGTGCATCTGAGACTTCTATTTATTCCTTGACAATTATCCTTTTATTGGCATTATATGAAAATGAACATTAAAGCAACAGTTAGTCTGAATAATATCATATTCTCAAAAACCATATCAGATGCAAAGTTTCCACAGTATCACTCTGATTCACAAATCTTAGACACAAAAGCTGGTGAGTCCATTGATGACAGCAAAATGATGGTATAATAAAAGGCAACGAACCTGAAAGGATGCTAAACTAGAAGAAAAAAGCAAATTTATCAATACATGGTCAGAACCTTAATCATTAACATCAGAAGGATGCAAACATAAGGTTATACTTGAACTGATAGTCCTAAGCTAACATATCCTCCTAAAAAATGCATATCATATACAAACCTCTTGAGATGGTAACATTGACCTTCACTCGACCCAAAATCTCAACAGATTTGCATTAGACTAACATCGTAATGACAGCAATGTGATTCTTTAGTAACAGGCCAGAAGAGATATCACTAGAAAAAAATATGAGAAAGATATCTTTAATTGTATTTAAGGAGTGCTTGATATCAACAGAATGTCAGAGTCATAATATGATGAAGTGTCATGAAAAGGAATCCAGTGTGTTTCACTGCACTGATGTTGAAAGCTTCAGCATAAGGATTCTTATGATACTTGTACTATGTTAAATAAAGTCTGATCAAGTTCTGTCTATATTCTTGTGAGAATCAATATGTATGCTGCCTTTATTTCAGGGTTATACAATTCCATACAAGATATTTGTCTATGTTTCTCTTCTTCACCTGTCATTGTACATATATTGAAACATGTATGTCACTTTGTTTGAACATGTATGACATAATTAATGGATTAGACACTTTTTAATTTTCTGAATACAGGTAACATATAATGGTGACACATTATTGGGTAAGATTATGTTACCAATGCATCTCATTAAGACACAAGCACTTTCTTCCGGAAGCATAAGTGGCAAAATTCCATTGAAATCTTACACTTTGAGAAATGCTCAAGATGGGAAGCTACCGATATCTCTTGAAATGGAGATAGAATTCTTCTGTGAACTGCTCTTAAGGTAAGTCCTGTCAACAATTTTATGATGGTACAAAGGAATATTTGTTTTTGTTCTGTGTTCGAAACCAACATAGCCCATTTAGCCAATCAGGCAAGTTGATGGGAAATATCTGTGTATACTTTGCAAATATCTATACATGTGTTTAGACTTCCTATGTATTTGCCTGTGTATGTATATGTATAAGCACATGTAACAACATTTGCACATATATATTTGCATATGAACACACATACATGATTATATATATGTGCATGTATTCGTATATGCATGTATGTATATTATAATCATTCTTAAATGCTTAATTAAAAATTCATGTCTTTCACCAAAGTGAATGGTTATTTTTTATAGAATGGAAGGCTGCATTTCTAGTTTCTTCTTATGTCCATTTACATCTTTTTCTTCTTTATACACCTTTGCTCTTTTCTGAGGACTTCTACTAATATATGTATATTCTTTTTGCCTCACTTCCATAATCCGAAATTATCACATATTATTGTACTTATGAAGGTATGCATTTAGTTGCATGATATTCTCCCTGGTAAAGCTTAATTGGCTATGTCATATTTTAAACATACCTATATTTGATGTTGCAGTGATCCAGCACCCGATGAAAAGCTTCTCAATCCCCCAATACGTGATTTGGAATTGGGATATGACGCTTTAGTACAGGTTGCATATGGAATGCATTTGGAAGGTAATAAGATCATATTTAAAGTCTAGGGTTGTTCAACATTGCACAATGGTATATTAGCCATTATGGCTTCATGCTAAACAAAAGAACATCCTTTTGTGATATTAGCCTTATTACAAACTGAAGGAAACATGTTGTCTAAAAGTGTTGAAGCACTTTCTTGACAGGAGACTTTGAGCTTGAAGCTTCATGGAAAAATATTCTGTTCTGCTATGAATCATATTACAGAATCAGAAGAGAAACATGTGGTTTGACATTCTTAAAACATCTGGCAACACTATTCCAACCCGAGTCTCAATACCTGGGTATAATGGTTCGAGAACTGCACCCCATATGCAAGTTAGCAAAAGAAAGAAAGCTGAGAAAATCAGAATATTTGTTGCTTTCAAATATCATTTCATGTAGGTGAATGCAAAAGAAAAAGAAAATGTTAACTTCATTTTATGCGTGGATAATGCCTGAAATTTGTAATATTGCATTCTCAGTACTGGTCAAGCCTTCTATTGATGCTATAGAGGACTTCCAATCAAATTCATCTCTCAAGCAGTTGAATGGAGCGTTTTCCAAACTAATCCAGCTTCTCTCTCTTTTACTTTGTTGGGATATTGATGTGAAGGGAGTCGCCCCTTGCATAAAGAGATGGATGAAGGTATACGACATGTGTATTGACTTTTAGTAGCTGTTGAGAATTTCTCATGCCTTCAATTTCATTCTTGTTGTGCAGGTTTCTTGTGTCCAAAGGTTTAATAAGCACTTGATAGAAAATAGCAATGGTGGGGAGATCACATCAAGGACTTTTAGCAAAGCTATTTCATTTCTTCAAAAAGATTTGAGTATGTTGTATACATGCTGTAAACAGGAACCTCTAGAAGACCTTGGCCTATTTCAGACTTGTGCTTCTGAATATTATGAACTGGTCAGGCTGCAACCTTTTATTCTCATTATCTTGCTCGCTAGACTCTAGAGGTGTTTAAGCATTAGTATGACTAATATATTTTTTATATGTGTATTCTTTATGTTTGTTTGTCCTATAATTTTTGTTTTTCAATATATCAATCACCTGCTCTATGATGTAATGCTCTTTTTGATAATGTCCTTTGCTCTAGGAGGATATGATATGACCACCCCATGTCAATCTTCTAGAAATAACGTTTTACCTTTATCGATGCAGTGTTTATATGCTTAACATGACCATGGGTGTCTGTCATACTCAAGCATGCCACAGCTTATTCTTTTCTTATCATTTGAGTATTTGTGAAAACAAAACATCAAAACAAATACCAGTTGCAATCTCAAGTATTTTAAGTAGCTGATGTAAATAATAGGCATTGTATGGAAGGTATCACAAGCCATAATGTAGCACGTATAAATATTTTTATCACTCTCTTTGTTAGTGTATGAATTTATTGCACAAGCTATTTATCTTCTAGAATTTATTTCCCCTCATACCTTGCTACTATTGATAGTATATCCTCTATGCCTGATGAGCTTTCTGATTGTGCTTTATTGGGCATGGCACCTGTTAAAACTTTTAAATTATTAAAAGGACTGCACACAAAATGGATGGTTATGGCATGGATACAAAGCCAGGCTTCGTAGGTATATAAAGGATAGTTGCCAAATTGTGTAGTTTCACCATGCAATAATGAAGTGGATTCTCTACCATCAAGGGTGTGGGAAAACATTGTTTCTGTATTAGGGAATATCCCACCATAATATAGTGGAATCTAAGGGTTATTTGGCTTGATGCTTCTGATGAAGCTTATGCAGAGGTTTCCCTTCTCTAATGCTACTTGCACACTGGAGATTAGAATTCTCATCCAGATTTGGATGGAACCTGAATTAGTGCCGCTAATGATACCATATACAAAATATGATATCTATGCAGTCAAAACTACATACCAAAATTGTTAGAAATGTAATTACTTTATTAGGAAAATCATACCTATAAGAAAGTATACCTAGTGATACCTGTTATAACATGTTTTCTAGGAAACACCATTTTCTTTGAGGGAAGCGACTCCTCCTGATTACAATTTTGTGGTGACTCTTCAACAACTGGGATAACGAAAATTAAGAACTCTCTCCGTAAAATAGGAGAAAACTCCTTTTACTATTTTTGGTCTACTTAATACCATGAGTTGCCACAGAACCTCTTTAGTTATGTATATTATTTTCTAGAATAGACTTTTCTTACTTTGAGTGTACTTTTTAGCTCCATTTTAGCTGTTTCTGATCTCTTCATTTCTGTATGGATGAGTTAACATATGAAGTCATGTTGAAACTTTTCATGTAGAAAGCTATCCCCAGCTATAAAATTATTATTGGGCTTGTCCAAATTTCAATTTTGTTTGGCTCAGAATCATAGGAGATGGAGGGACCGAGGCTGGAATTACTATTGTCATTAGATGTCCCAACTATCTGGAATGCCCAGGAACACATAGGGGCATCCCAGGACCTACATGTTTGGCACCTGGGTGCTATGTCATCCCCTGTTTGCAACATGGAACTGGGACTGTCATAACTCAAAACTGGACATTTTCCTGTTTGCGTGCCCATATTCTACTGCGTTTCTCCCCTTTCCTCTTTTCCAGCTCTCGCTAATCTTTGTGTCTCAACTCATTGCCTAGGCCCTAAATGAGAAATCTTCAATTAGATTTTGTTTTCATGAGGTTACATCCATCTTTTTATTATTAATAAGTGAGTATTGCATGGTGAATATAAGTGTCCACATGTGTGTGGGCTGAGTTAATTGTGTTCTTTGATAATTGAGTACTTCATTTTAGCAGGTTTCCCGATATATTATTGGAGTTGTTGGATCTGTGAAGATCTCTGCGATCGACTTTGAGGTATTTGAAATTCTAATTTAAAGATGTGGGAATAGCATTAAATTAAACTTTTCCCTGTACAATTTGGAATCATATTGTGGCAGGATTTAACAAGAGAGATGTCACTGCTCCACCACGAGCTGGAGAAGAGCAATATGAATATGGAACTATTAGATTTGCGTGGTCTTTTACATGAACATATACTTGACTTAATTACATCAGTGAAGTCTCAGATGATGGAGTATGACTCTTTGGTTTATGTTTCTTCTATCTGTACATTAATTTTTGAAAATAAGCATGCTGCCTAACTTGAAACAATGTCTACTGTACATAAAGTTGGGTTATCTCCAGCCTCAACGATGAGAAATGGGAACCTACTTCTCCTCAAACGAACGTCTTCTTTTCATGTTCTGTAGTTGGTTAGCATATTACTCCTTTCTATGTTAAGTTCTGTGTGCCTATTGATTTCCATGTCAAGATAAATGGCATGCTTCTTATGAGTTGTATGGAACTTTGACAGACCTTTACTTCATGATCAATGGGGTGATTGAAAATCTGACAACACGTCTTTCCTATTTCCCATTTGGAAAATATTATTATTTCAACATTGAGGAGTCTATATTCTCTGTTATTGAGACTTATGTCAAGATGACCGAGAAGTTCTGCTTACAGGAGCTGGCGGATAACCCTCCTGAAGAATATCACCAGTTCTTCAGCAATTTTAAGTCAGATTCTGGGGGCAAACCCATCTGCATCTCAAAGGCATTGTGTGTGAAGGTAAGATTTTTTTTACATTTATTGTTTGTGCATAAATCATTCACATACATAGGATACTTGCCCAAATTCATAGATGTTTGACATATTTCTTGAATTATTGATAATTTGTAAATGGTAAGATAGTGTCTCAAAATTATTTTATTTTTGACTGATGACCATTTATCTGAGATCTCACAACCCAGATAATTTCCCAATACTAAGATGTGGAAAAACCTGAAATATTTTTGAGCTCTAGCTTCTTTATGTGGGTGGGATCTATCAGACACTTGATAGCATACCTTTTCTGGTCTCGTAGGTCATTTTTGTCTTTCATTTTCTTAAATTGTTATGCATTACTGTCTGTTTGCAGCTAAACAATCTACATGCAGTGATGCAAGAGCAGTGTACTTTTGAGACTAATCTTATGAAGAAATGGGAGAATTATGTAGGGTCTTCAAATACAAATGGCTCGGAGGGTCTTCTTATAAAAAACAGGTCATATAATTACTTCAACTTAATGCTGATACCTCCTTGGTTCGTTCTTTTGAATAAGTATTTGCCATGTTGTATGGTGATCATATTGTATCTTCATCTGTTTATAGGGTTTCAGATATAAAAATAGAAGAACAAAGAGTTGGGCAGCTCTTCAAGAATATCTACAGTTTAGTTAAGGACTCATTGAATCATGTTACAGGGTCTATTGTTCAGTGTATGCAGGTTAGTTGGAAAATTCTAGAATGAACAATTCTCCTCTATAGTATATAAGTATATGAAATAACCCTTCAAAAGAATTAACAGAAAGAGCTAGCAAAAAGATTGCGGAAGTTCATACAGAGGTATGTACCACAAGGGACACTAGTTATTGAGGACCTACAGATACTGACTACGTACCTTGATGATCACCTCAAAGTTTTAAATGAATGGTCCGATCGACTGGTCTTTAAATCTCTTCTGCTGGTGAGAAATCCTGAATCTTATACGTGTTTCTAGTGTATAGGTATTTATTGAATGTATAATATATAGTTGAGCTTCTTCATATCCTCTGTGTTAGGAAACTGCTGCAACATTATTATTTTGCATGGAAGAGGTTGCCTTGAATAGGGTTGAAAACTCCAGCAGCAAGATAACTGAACAATGTGATTGCTTGGAACATGCATTAAATCTTCTATATGATTATTTTCATGGAGATGGTATCGGCATATCATCCGCTGAAATGGATTCCATTTGTGAGCGGTTTAGGAAAATTCTTGAATGCTCACGTCTCGACACCCACGAACTTTGTGCTTTTTATTGGAAAGCTTGGGACAAGTTAAATGATGAAGCGACATCTGCTCATGCTTCCAGCCAACCTGAAGAAAGGAAACATCTTCAAGTAGTAGATTATTTACTGCTGCTTCAGCAACGGGATGATGATGAGGCACACATCATTGTTACAAATCAGAAGCTTCTTGCAAAGAGTAAAATGACACAGGTTAATATCTGACATTTTTTCATGATGTTATTTCCATTCTGAGATGCGTCAAATACTGATCATATTGCACATGTTCAGACATCTTGGATACCAGAATATCAGTTTGAGATGCCAAAGGATGTTTTACGAGGAGTTACGGAGTATTTCAAATCCATTCAGACAACCCCTTTCAATATGTAAGGTTTTTATTTATCTATTGCATTATTGAAGATTTATTCTCAGGTTCGTTTGAGGATTTTAGCAAATTCTTCTCATACAGGTGCTACTTAGAGATTTTTTACTTGCATGATGTTTTTTATGCTTTGATACCGATCACGATTCCCTTCATCTTTTCAGAAATCTGAAGTTTTCATTCCTAATGTTCACCATTTGCTTTAATGTTTTAATGTTAATTATTACTGTTTTGTTGTATTCAGCACATTAACCAGAGTCATGTGTGTGAAATTGTTGCCGATCCGATCCATCTGTTTTGGAGTTGTTACGCTGTGTGATTACATTAGGCATTGTCAACAAAATGCATCATTCAAGAATAAAATAAAATTTGACAGTCTTTTGATATGATATTTGATTAAGTTCATGGTAAATGTAGAGAATTTATTTACTATCTATCTTACCAGCTCATATGCAACCTTTGAAAAGATGAAGAGATGGTAGCATCACAAACACCTTTGGCTGTGGCATGTTCGTTTTGGAAGTCTAGAAGCATCCTGTTTACTGAACATTTCTATGAACCGAAGCTGAACATTCAATTTGAGTTTGTTATGATTATATGCTCTTTACGTTTTGGGAACTGAAGCCAACAATAACTCCTGATTTGATAGAGATCGTTGAAATGATCTCGGCAAAGGTACAGAGTCTTATACAGTTTTAATGCAGTGATACATGAGGCTGTTTCAGCTTATGTAAATATATCTTAATCATATTTGGCTCGATATTGGTGTGTTACCTCTGTCCTCTGAGTGTTGTAAATCAGTCCCACTTCTTGGAAAGAAATTGATCGGCATAACGTGAAGCCATCCTTTTGAAGAGTCACAGTATACATATTATTGTAGAGGTATGTGTATTATAACTCCTTGGTTTGACGTTATCTAAACATATTATGACTTAGTAGCATTGAACTTACTAAATTACTAGCTTAGCAATAATTTGTTTGTTTTGCTCAGATATCCTTGGAGGCATCCTCTCCAACCATTATGTTATTTTCTGTATGAATCTGGATGTTATTTTCTGTATCCTTGAAAGCATCCTCTCCAACCATTTTGTCATTTTCTGTATGAGTCTGGATATTGCAAGTGTGGCTAATTCTGGGTGCCAGATCATCCTTGGTTTCCCACCATAGGTAAATGCTTTATTTGTTAGTGATTCTTAGAGTGTAAATGATTTATTCTGAGGTCTATATATTACTGGAGAGTTGTAAATGAAAGTATACAAATGCAATATTGTAAATGAAGATCTTGTGATTAAATTTATTCTTACAATTTGAATTGTCTCATTCTATGTGACACATGAATGGATCATGTTGATTGGATTCTTCTTTTTCCTCTGTATGATTTGTTCAGAATTTGGAATATGTGGCATTTCTTGGAATGCATTTCCCCTGGGTTATGGACATGCAATAGATGCAAAAGAAATTCTGTAGCATAGACAAATTTCATTATGCATTCGATGTTTAAGTCCATGGAAGTTTTGATAATTAAAGAAAATGTTTTAGGCATTATGCAGTATTATTCCTCTGAAATATCAGCCAGAAAATTTCGTTCTTTTTCTGGGTTATTGAGCATTGATTCTGTGTGTAGATCTGATATGCGATTGGATTTAGAACTTTTTTGGCTCTTCAAATTGATGGCGATACCTTTTGGCCACTGTTTTTCTAATCTATTACGAGATAACGAATTGTATCTTTATTTCTGACAGAAATAAGATATCTTGGGCAATTGCCTCCATGAATGGTATTCTGAATAAGACAGGCATGAAGGAGTGGTGTGTTCTACGCTCGCGACATTCTTTAATCCTCTAATTACTTATCCAAAAATATTCTTTAATCCTCTAATTACTTGTCCAATCACATGTTAGCATCCATCTAAACATGCAGTAAGTCATCAATATACAAATTGTAGAATGCCAACTCTTCAACATTGGTACATGTATGGCCCAATTGAAACAAGTATATGTCCTTGAAAGATAGATGCACATCTTCATGTAGGTATAATACCTCAGTGTAGACATGTGTACTCATGTTCATATAGGGTGGGCAACTCTTGTTTGGAAGGCATCCAATGAGAAAAGGAGCACCAAATTTCCAATTTTTATCGAAGTATCAAGGTGGTAAATTGAAATGATGAATGTATAAAAACCCTCAAATGATCTAATAAAAGAAGTTAACAATCCGTAAATCCCATTATATGGAGGGCAATTCATAAAATGGAAAGTGAAGTGTTGTGGGAAGTAAAATAAGATGGAAGAGATAAAGTGATGGGATTTAAGGCAAGGAACATATACATGGATGGAGAGGGTGTTGTAAAAGAGGGAGACACATTAAACCTATGAGGAAAGAAGGAGAAGGTTAAAGGCTAAAGATTGGGATGGGTTTTGTAATTGTTTTGGATGCATGTGTATATTAGGAGACTCTAGATATTTTGGAGTGATAGGCACAGGAAGGTGCATACTAAAATTGTTTCGGTCTTTTGGAAAGGGTATGGAATATCCAAATGAGAAATGCTTAAGACTTATCCTCAAGGGTGGCCAATGCTGGAAGAAAAGCATGCTCTACTTTAATTTCAATGATTTTGACTTTCTTTTTGTGCAAGGATCCATAAAATTCTAGTGTGCATGGATTTCCAAAGTAAACATAATATGATTTTGGGATCCTATGATAAATGTATCAATATTGAAATCTAATATAGCATAAATCACGTAATAAAACCAACACATTACAAGGAAGTTGTGGAAAAGTCATGAGCTATCAATCAAGCGGTACAAATGCTTTCTAATTGAACTTTTGAATGCTTCCCAAAGAATGAAAATCAACTAATATTAATAAGAATGCTATCACTGCCATCATAATTGTAGCTAAATATTTTTAATAGATCCCTTTAGTTTTCTAACATTGTCAAAAGCAAGAACCTCTATTATTAGAATGGTATCACCACTCCCTTTTGAGGCAATTTTATTAGAATGTTATCATCATCACAACGTATAGCAAAGTTATGTCAAAATGCCCTAATGCATACAATAATGTTTGAAATATGCTCTAAACCTAATTAATCCACACAAGGTCTTGTACTTTGAGATAGAAGAAACACATTTTTCAACTTTAATACAAATGGCTATCCATCTTATTCTTCCTGGGACTTTGAACTTGTGCGAAGATCAAGTACAATGGATAATAGCAAGTTGTTACTAACGGTAGAGAAGGTCAAGGTAAAGTTTACGAATTTGATTACACAAATTAGTTTGACACTAAAAAAGGGTCAAAGTAAAGTTTATTAATTTGATTATTCAAGTTATTTTGTATCACAACTCGATGATGCTTTCCATTGTGTATAGTACCCCTCAAAGCAAGGCTTAGATGGTGATAAGAAGCAAAATTTAAGAGGATCATGTGAGCTACAATGGGTCGACACTATTCCACATATCTACATGCTCAACATGTTATATACATGATGGGCAAGTGCTCATGATTTCTCCAATTTGAGTGGTAACAAAAGAGCCATAGAATGTATATCCTACCATATAAGTAGAGCACAAGTTGCACAAAGTGTATTTGTATTGAGACCCTACTATTTGAACATGATGTTATGCTACACTACAAGGAGAACATACAAGCTCAATCATACTCAATATAATCAAGCCCAAGCCAAGTTACCTCATAAGCTTATGGTTTTACACCCTACCAATAATATATATCTTTAACACTAAGTGTAGCTTTACAATATGGAATCTTGGATTATTGATAGGTTACATTCATGGGAGGCGTATGTTTTAGTTAAAACTAACTCTAACACTGTTACACGTATACTTCTCTATGAGACATGTCCAAATTTGTAAGCTTTTTGTTGCACACATATTTCCATTCCATTACTGAAGCCAAACAAATTTTGTGATACCTTGGTGGATTTTCTAAAAACTTAATAGATCATTCACTTTACAAGCTTTTCTAAAACCTGAAACAAAACTTGCAAGTGAACTTGCTTTACAAAGAGGAGAAATGTACACAAACAACTGTAGGTAGCTATTTATAACCAACCAAGCAACCAAAGAAGTAGAAAGGTCAATGGGGAGAGTGTGTCTATCCTAGGTCAAAGGAGTCAACGTCAAGGTCTCAAAAGAAGTCAAAGTCAAGGTGGGAGGTAGAAGAAGATTGAGGAGGTGCTTTCCTGGAGGGGAAGTCAAGCTGGAATGGCTTTGGGATTTGTGGGGGCACCATACTCCGAATAAGTGCCCAATTCACACCTTCAAAGAATGCGTGCTGCTTTATCTCAGTTGCCCCTTTCTTGTATGCTAGCCTATGTTGTGGATCCTTTACCAATAATCCTCTTATCAAATCCTTGGCTTCAAAGCTTGTACTTGGCGAATCGGGGAACTTAAGTGGCTGGCCAATGACATTGAAGAGAGTCGCTCTATTAGCGGCACCTTTGAATGGGGTCCTTCCGTAGAGCAGTTCGTAGAGGAAGATACCAAATGTCCACCAATCCACGGCGCTACCATGCCCTTCTCCTTTGATGATCTCGGGGGCTAGATACTCATGAGTACCTACAAAGGAGAGAGAGCGAGCCGATGTTGGCTCGGCGACAAGCTCGGGCAGCGGCGTTATTTGGTTCCCAACTACAATGATGCCATCGGCTCGGGGAGCCCTTTTCTTTGAAGGTTTTAACTTGAATGACGGTAGTATCCGTGGTAGAAAGCAAGTTGGTTGGATACACGATGGAATTGCACAAGAACTAGTGGTTTCGAGTAAACAAGATGATGGTTGTACGCAATAGTTCGCCCCTTTCAATCTAGAGGTAGCCATTGTGGTGGGTGCCTTGAGTAGGGTCGGATTGACGACACATTGTAACGAGAGGTCGAAATCGGAGAGCATTATGTGGCCGTCTTCTCTCACCAACACATTCTCGGGTTTCAAGTCCCTATAGATCACCCCCATCATGTGGAGATACTCGAGAGCGAGGAGCACCTCCGCGGCATAGAACCTACTCAACATGAACATTTGCACAAATCAAAATCAAAAATCAAAATCAAATCAACCTATCAATACAAATGCATTTCGTGGAAAGTTCCGACAACAATCGCAAGTTCTTGTTTATGTGAAGGCGGGGTTTCTAAATTATAGAGTGTTCATTAGCACCCCAAGTTCTTCACCAGAAAAGAAACAGGACCTGGATATATATATAGCATACCAGGGAAAAAAACAAGAGAAAAGAAGAAGAAGAAGAAGAAGAAGAAGAAGAAGAAAAGACAGACAGACTTACTTTGCAGCTCCTTCACTGAACCTTTTGCCATGTTGTCTCTGCCTCAGCATGTGAAGATCCCCTCCAGAACAGAACTCCATGACTACACAGGAGAATTTGTCTGTCTCGAAATGAGTATACAGTGAGGGCAAGAAAGGGTGATCTAGGCATTGCAAGATCTCTCTCTCGGTCTGAGCCCGGAGCAGCTTCTTTCTGCTTGCCAAGGAGCCCTTGTCCATGACTTTCATGGCGAAATAGCTACATGGATTGCTCCCCCTGAGCTCTGCGAGGTAAACGCTTCCGATATCCCCACTCCCCAGTTGCTTGAGGAGGCGGAAGCTATCCAGGCTCAGAGTTTTGCCTTCTCGACTGTGTGCGGCTTGGATCGCCTCCCACCTGGAGTCGTTGTTAGCCTTGTGAGGCTTGCTTATGGCGGTGACGAAGCTCCTGTACATACTCTCATTGCTCAGGTCGCTCTCCTCAGAGCTAGTGCTAGACTTGCTGTGGTTGCTACTCTTGCTACTCTCGCTGCGAAGCTGCTGCTTGGTGGTAGCTACATTTAGGGCCGATTTAGTGCAGCTGCTAATAGTAGTAGTAGTAGCCATGGCAGCTAATGCTTGAGTCTGAATAATGTCTTCATTGGTCATCATGCCATCTTGTTCGCCTCCTAATGAGGTGCTTATACTGCTGCTGCTGCTGCTGCTGCTGCTGCTATAACTGCTACTGTTACTACCGGATTTGTGAATGTGAAGAAGGTCCTTCAGGCTCCTCTCCATACTTAGCGATGGCTAACTAAATAAGGAAGAGAAATAGAGCAGTAATGGAGATCATGGCACACAGTGAGTGAGAGAGAGAGAGAGAGAGAGAGAGAGAGAGAGAGAGAGGGAGGGAGTGAGTGTGATTATGTGAAAAAGGAAGAAGAGGGAAAATCAATGAAAGAAAGAGATGATGGAGGAACAGAGGATCTCTCTCTCTCTATCCCTCTCTCTCTCTCTCTCTCTATCTCTATCCCTCTATCTCTCTCTCTCTCACTCTCACTCTTCAATCTCACTCTCACTCTCTCACACACACACACACTCTCTATCTATCTATCTCTCTCTCCCTCCCTCCCTCTCTCTCTTTCTCTCTCTCTCTCTCACTCTCACTCTTCAATCTCACTCTCACACACTCAATTGAGTCTCTCTCTCTCTCTCTCTCTCTCTCTATTCTTTTCCTCCCATTGTGTATGCTTACTATTGCCTAGAGTGAGAAGAGCGAGGGACACACATACACACAAACACAATGCAATGTGTGTTGTCGGATGCAAGGTGCGACCAAATGTACCACGAGACAGGATTGTATATATGTACATACTACGGTAGGCCGTAATGTAAACTAGACCCTCCCTCGCTCTGTCTCTCTCCCACCCTAACCCCCCCCCCCCCCCCCAGAATGCACACTGGCATACTTCACCCATCGCTCTTGCTTGAGTCGCCTTGACCAACGTCGGGCGTCATCACGCCCCCCTCGCTACTGCTCATCGCATTCACATATCTAGTTCTTCACTTCTTTTTCCTTACTAAAACCCTCCCACAAGAAAGCCATTCCCAGAATTGCATGACACTAGGGTTGTCATGAATAGAGATTTCATTTTTAATTGCTCTGGTATGGATATCCTGCCTAGCCGTAAATTATCCGTAACTTTTCTAATCATGCTTGTCTCGTAGGCCGATTTCAGCCTCCAGTAGACGTTAATATAGATATTACTCTTTTTTGTGTGACACATAGTGGGAGTAAAAAACAATTGTGAGTAATGATTTTATGTTGCAGAGCATGCTCTCTTTGAGCCATGATGGGAATTCCATCTTTAGTTGAATGAAGAGAGAGAGTGAGTGTATGTGTGAAAGACACAGGAGGCACAGTGAAAGCACTGATACTACAACAACTACTACTGACACACACGGAAGCACATGGGTGCTCTCGAGTCTTGTTATCATAAGTTAATATATACGCATACATTGATTTTATTTACTAGGAACAAGAAGGAAATAGACACTAGACGATAAACAAAGAGAGCGTTTGTTTTGTTTCTTGAGATTTGAGTATATATTGTATATACACTTGGTCCAAGAAGAGGTTGAAAAGTGTGTTCTTAATTACTTTTAGTCACTAGACAACTTGACATGAATGGAGTGAGTGTACATTGATGAAGATGTGATGATTTTTATCACATCTTCTTCTTGCCTTTTTCAGTCATTTTCTTCTTCTTGATTTTTTTTTTTGACCATAGGTTTGCAAAACAAAAAGAACATTAGAGTTTTTTGAAGTGTCCCAATATCTAGTGTCTTGATGAGGTTCTATCCCTTTGTAATTTATTGAGAAGGTACTAAATGCCACCAAGGTACAAAGTTCAAAGTTGGAACCCACTCACGACTCCATGCCGATAAGTTTTTCATCTCCTCGTTGTTATTTCTCTTTTGAACCTCCCTTCCTCACAATGTCACAGTTTTAGACCTTGATAGTGTGCAAAAGATATTCTAGGACTTTAATGTCGTAGGTTCAAGACTTCGTTGTTCCTGCATCATGGCACATACCCATGCATTAAATGGGTTGTCTAGTAACATTGAGGCATGAAAATAATCTTGTTTTGCTCTACACAACTGGTATTAGGTGTTGATGCCTATTTGGCGAACATGTCCAAGCATTTCGATGAAAATGCCATGTATTCACGTTACAATAAACCCATTTAAAATAAGAGTTTAATTGATGTCTATCTCGTTAAGAGAGAGTTACATAAGCAAGGTGCTTGTATGATTCCAATATCCAACATAATTGCCTCCTATTCACACTTTTTTCCTATGACTTGAGATGTAGGGTTGTATATATTTCTAATCGATGATGGAGACACTGTTAGATGCATCCATGGGATAGCTAGATATAATGATCGCGCTATAAATTTTACAAAAATGGGTCCAAAGATGGGAGAGTGGTTCTAGCCACAATGTTGGAGTACTTTACTCGATACAAGAGCTTAGTGTGGATGATGCTTGGATAAAGTTCTGTCCCTTAGTGTGGTATAGAGTAGGTCACGTTGAGGAGTATTATCAATATAGTACTCTATGGACCACAAAGAATGCAATACAAGAATGGTGAAGATGAGAAAATGCTCAATTCTAAAGCAGGGGGTTGTCATGACCATGGTCATTAGCAATATAAATATGGTTTTGAAGATGGCATAGTGGTCCTACTTCTCCAATGGTGGAAGCAGAAAAAGAGATAGTAAAGTCAAGCCCCGATAAGGACTCCAACTTTGACTATGGATTCATCAAACTCTTTTAGAAATATGCCACTTGCTATGAGGTCCAAGAGCATGTACATATAAACACATGTTCAAATATGTGTAGTTTAAAGGGATGTAGCATGTGGAGGGAAAATCTCATTTGGGCGATGGTTTGAAATCTTCTTAGTTTTTGAAATCCAAAAGACAAAAAAAACAAACAAATACATTGCAATGCAAATGTTGTAATGGTTGTAACTTGTAATTGTAACATTATGGCCTCATGCGGGATGTGGGGAATCCAATGTTGATGTGCAAGCTTGACCTCACTATATACAACAATTGTAATGCAACTAACCTTAAACACATTCAAACTTATTTTCAAGTTCTTTCCTTTGTCAATGCACTTTTCTTTTATCACTTTAAAATCTGAATAAATCCTCAATGCATCCCTTGGTTTTGTTATATCCGTCAAAGTATTCGCATATGAGTTTCTTTGAAAGCCTAGACTTGTTGAGTTTCTCCATTTTTACTAAGCAATGTCCACATCATGCTTTGGACATCCTCACAACGTTTTTTCTCTTCATGTATGCTCTTTTAAATAATAAGCAACAAAATAAATTGTAGTCTTGACTCTTCACTCTTAAGTGGGGATGTAGTTATTCTATCCCCCCCCCCCCCATTATAAGCGCCAATGTACTTGACCAATAGAATGCGTTCATACTTTATCCATTGATGTGGCGGATTATCAAAATGTTCATTGGTGTACATTCATTTCAGAACACATGTACCATGACACATAATCTAATATAAGAAAAATGAGGATGTGCCACCATAAAGCTTTTCATTTTATTATTTTCATGTTTGTTTGTGTCTCAATGTCTTCAAAGTCAGTAGGTTGTGTATAAACATAAACAATCTCTATTGTGCTTTTGTTACTATTATATGTTGTTATTCAACATGAATCATGGCATAATAATCTCTTTACATTGTTCGAGGAAAATGAAAATATAAATGTACCTCATATAATCTCCAATTTTATGCCTCACTAAATCTAGTCCATTTGTTGTTAAAACATGGCTTTCTTATACATAATGCACAACCGTACAATTTGAGTCATGTTAGCAATATCCCCGAGAGAAGAAGTGAACGTGTAAATGATATATTATGGAATTGATTTCCATGCAAATGGCCTTAATGATTGATTCCATTCTATTGGATTTCTTAGGACGCTTCTCATAGTGTTGACTAGTTGTTCTGAATTATGTGTCCATGTACATTGTCCTTAGGGCCCAAGGGAGTTATGTCTGTGGTTGGATGCATTTGAAATGAGGTCAATGTTTAGGTTAGCAAAGGATGTTGGGGTTAGTGTTGATATTATAAAAAGCTAATAACAACAATTCCATTTCCATGTGTTATATGGATAGGTAAGTTATTAGCCATTTACACCCTTCCAACTATTGAAGTGAGAACCTAGTTCTATATCCATAGCTCAAGTTGGGCCTTTTATTTCCTCCACACCTATAAAGTCTATTCATGAGCTTGTTTGTGAATATGATGAGTTCTCTGATGTTTTTAACAAAGTCAAGTCTAACAACATTCCAAACCATTGTTTGTTTGATTGTAATTTAATTACAACCTAGGATAGAGCAACCATGTGGTTCCATACATGGTTTATCACTTGATATGGACTTGGAGGTTTTGCAAGGTTAAATTGAGGAAATTTTAATCACTAGTTTCACTTAACACTATCAATCACTAGATGGAATGCATTACCTCCTTTGTAAAAAAGAAGAATGGTTCTCTTGGACTTGGTTGTTGCTTATCATGGGCTCCACAAACTTATGTGAGCTCTACAAGTATTAGGTCTAGGACAAGGTTAAAGGGATAAACAAAGACTTACAAGTTTGTTTATAAGGGAAATCCACTTCAAAGGTTTTATGGTGTCTAATAGAAGGTGTGATTTATTCCTTGAGAATGGAGATGTAGGGATTTCTAAGGACAAGGGTGTAGGCTTGGACTCGAACGAGGTCTCCATAGGACGTGATTAGCTTGAGGTTCCACCCTGCACATTAAAGTGAGACAAAAGCTAAGTTATTGGAAGATTGCAACATGGCCGCTCCATGTCAGGTTGAGGATAGTGCAATCTATATTCATGGCTTACATGGAGTATTACTTAATTATGATTGATTGGCCGAAACACATGATATACAAGATTAACTTAGAAATCATAAGCAAATTTTGGTGCTCTAAGCAGTTGTGTAGAGGTGTATGACTCTTATCACTAGAGAAGATATGCACTCCACGATTGTGTGGATGGCAAAATATTCTTAATTTGTTGTTACATATGTTGCCAAAAGTTTCCAAACAAACATTGCCTTGGGCAAGAATGCTATCATATCTGTTTGATCATTTGAATACCAAGTCATTTGGCTCATGGGATACTAATCATCGGGATGTAGTGTTTGGAAAGCTTGATAGGCACATCAAAGGTTGTTCGTTTAGCTCAAAGCTTCTAAAGCATTGGAAGTAAGTATTGCATCACATACAATGGAGAGGCAAGAATTCAAAATCATAAAACTCTTCACGCCTCGAAAGCTTACATTGGAGTACTATATTCCCACATTCACTAGCTGAACAAGAGCCTCATGAAGCTTATTTTTTAGCAAAGAAGGGGTCGAAATCAATTGTAGATGTGGTAAATGACCAAGGTCACATATTAGGCTTCAATGACATGACATGTCGTTATAGTCTTGGGCCACATCATCGCGTTATCTAGAATTAAGTCATTGAGTTGGTACTTTCATTAGTACTTGTGCCACCTCGAGATGTAGATCGTAGGATTTAGGACTAGATGTTACAAGAAGGCAACATTGTTATTCCAATGAATAAGGTTACACCACATTCAGTATATACGTTGTTGCAACTTGCCTAGTGATTTCACAAACATGCAAATGCGTTATGGTACCTACACAAAACATAGTCCTAGTGAAAATCAGGCTTACAAGCTTATGGAGTTGTGGTCTTCCACTTAAGCAATGAGTATTCCTATGGAGATGCCTATTGGGTGTGCTCCCGACTAGATCGAATCTTCAAAAGCGATCGACAACCTCGTCGCATTGTGCAAGATGCAATGAACGATTGGAAACGGTCCCACACTTATTATGGACTTGCTCGTTCACTACAACATTTGTACAAAGACTAAGTGCGTCTCTTTCTCACAGATTTCCTGGCCGATGGTTTGGAAACACTTTTGGCTATTTAGACAAATTCTGTGCGCCCTATCCAACAATGCCTATTTTCTCCAATGGACAAGATTTTGGGCACATTTGGATGGTTCACAATAATAAGGTCTTTGATCGAAACTAGTTGCATGAAGTTAGCTTCTTTAAGCAATCCTTCGGGCAATCTCTATTTGATTGTCTGCAACTTAGAGACATCACACTACAAATTTACAATCTTTAATTTGAGTGCTTCTAAGCTCTTTAGTGTGGAATCGACACTTGTATATTTCCCTTTATTGTTTGTGGGGTTTCACCTCACTTTGAGGTTTTCCACTAGTAATAAAAGTGTTACTAAAAAAGAGAAGTTCCACCCTGCACAAAGATGGCCTCTTGTTGGGAAATAGAATAGTCAGCATTGAATGCAAACATACCTATCCTTAAATCACACCAAACTTGGTCAAGGATACATGACTCTGGATAAACTTTATGTAATTATTATTTAGGCTTTAACATAGGTCTTGGAACTAGTGTGGTTGTTGATATTGCATTAGGTTGCAATAGGTAAACATAACTCCCTACGAGGAGAGGTATCACTTCATTTATGAAATGTGATTTAAGATTGCTCATAATTATTAATAAGCTCAAAGGGTGGTGACATGTGGTCAACTACTAATTATTTGGCACTTAATTAAAATATTTTGAAGGACACTTAATGGAAGAACATTGAACGCTTAATATTAAGGGAAAGTGGACACATTACAAAAATAAAGCTTGATTAGTAAGTAGGTATACAAGAGAGTCAATTTCTAATCCTTCAGTCTCGTTCATTGTCAATCACTCAAGCTTTGCATTAAAGTTGTATTATATCAAAATGCGTAACATATAAAGGCATGTAAGGTATGCTATGAAGGCCTCCTAGAGGGTGAATATCACTTGTTTTTATGCTCAACATATAATGCAATTCATGAAAACTATGAGGACATATTAAGAGGGGGGTGATAACTTGAGTATCATACTAAAGTTGTCATATTGAAGGTTGAGCTCATGTGAGTATATTACGTTACTCACACATACTGACATTGTGCTTTGAAGTATGAATATTCCTTCTTAGGAAGGAGACAAACATCGAGAAAGTGTTTGTACTCGAGCCGCATGGGTTAATATTGGTCTCTTTATGGATGTATATCTATTTTGCGTTCCTACTTAGGTGCAATGCTATTAATGTTAGTACGATAAAATCTAAGTATTCCATGTGGGTCTCTCTCTCTGAACGGTACAAGAAATTAGTAGTCACGTGTAAAAAGGTTATTTGACCCCGGAAATGACAATCAACTTGTGGTTGACCATCAATATAGATCCATTATTGGGTAGATGCGTAATAATTGTCGCGCTTCAACATACTCCAAAATTCTTTGAGATTGATCCTCAACTACATCTCCCACCTTTTTGATCCCCGAAGGAAACAAGAAATTAAACTATGTGGACCGTTTCTCTCATTTCTAGACCAACATGATAACCAAGAAGACACGAGTACCTTTTTTGCAAAAAACTATGATGTTCTCCATTAGATGATGGTGTCCATACAAATAGCAATGTGTTTCATGAGACAAAAAAGTGTTGAACACATGAAGAACGAGGAACGGTTGTAGTAATTGCAACCATGATACCTTAAGCATTGTCCTCCTATATGTTATACCCCGTACCCTCATTCTCAATGAAATATTGGACAATAGATATTCGTAGTTGTGGGTATGTACACAAGACTTGCAATAATGAGAATCTATGAGTCATCATACGTACATAGATAAGTCCAATATTGTAGCTTCCCCCAATATCTGAGAGGTTGGTAGATGGTTCTAGACAACTCATATGATTCCCATCTTATCTCTCTTTCTCCACTATAAATATTGAAGAGGTTGCAACATGGAATTTAAAGACTTTGTTGCCCATAGTAGCCATGGAAAATAATACATTATTGTGTGTTCCATAAAACATTCTAAATCCTTCAAGCATACATGAATTGGCCAAGGTTGTGACTTCCAATACATGACCTTATCCCTTAACTTGCTAGCCATCCATTCAATCAGTTGGGCATTGATATCATTCACTCCGAGTGGATATCCCAGTATCGAAAAATAGAGTCTTTTCTAACCACATATTGTTGTGATCCTAGATGTTCCAAATCCCTATCGATACATGAGATGAAGTTAATATGCAATCCAGAGAGAGAGAGGGAGGGAGGGAGTTACATTTGCATACGAGTTGTGTGTGTGTGTGTTTACATTTTTCTTTGACCCTTTTATAGAGAGGGGTGATGGGACAATGCCATACATTCATCACCCTCATCTACTTGTATTGCCTTAAATTCATATTTGACATTCAATATATTCATGCTTTATGATAAACTACAATCAATGCCTATATCCAAATTATATTCTCTTATGATAATGAATATTTACCACACCCAAATTATTATATCACTATTCATGCCTCCACCCTTTGTAGTTATAAATAGCGAGTTGATATTATATATTTTACAATGTCATGCCTCCACTCATTGTGATTGGAGGAACTTGAATTCACGAACCAAACATCATCGTCTTTGCGAGCACTTGTTGATATGGAGTTTCCCTTACGATTCATCATAAGTATACTTCCATAAAATTCATGGCTGGATTTAGCAATGTAATTAGTCAGTCTCCAACCATTGGTGCATCACTTTTTTTCCAAAAAAAATCCTCCATTGGTATTAAACTTAAAGTGGCCAAAGGCAATATACAAAACAGTCCACTATTACAATGAATATTGCAACATATTTAACTAGAAAACTCTTGAACACTCTTGTGTAGCTTCAACAATCCAACCACATTTAACATCCATATCAAGCAAGGAATTACCACCAACAACATTGGTTTTAAAAAAACCCCTCTTTTCCAAACTGAATATGGATTTTGGCCTCTATCAATGAAGTCTATGCCACATATATTACTCATCATTTTGTCTCTCATTTTGATTAGCCAACATACTCCATGGCATCAAGGGCGGATGAACTATGAGATCGGAAATCAATAACACTCTATTGATTAGGGAAGCCGCTACTCATAGGACGACAATGGAGAAATGGATAGGCTACGAGGAGGAGGGATCTTTGATCCTGAGAGGTAGGGGATCACTAGACATGATCGAAGGCTCTGAATTGCGAGACACTGAGACACCAACATAGAATAACGCAATTCGAGTACTTGCGTATATTGGTCATAAATGGATTGTAGATCCTAATCCGAGCAAAGTACAACCCGATTGGCACATATGTACTCATGAAAACACATGGCTACGTAAGGTCAATTGGGACCCTTTGCAATGGACATGGCGTGATCCTTACGCGGAGCAAGGAAGCAAACCCATCCCTTTCTTCCAATTCATAACTAGATTGGGTCGCCACATCCTAGCTGCTCAAACTGCCCGAGAGTCGGCTGTTTCAAAGGTCTAGCACGCATATCAAGTTCCTCACATAATTATCACCAAGTTTTGGCAGAAAATCTGGAAACAACAACACGCGAGGTGAACTACCACATTCCAATGGCTATTAATACATAAGTCGCTGCCGGTGGGAGCATGGCAACGTGGGAACCTTAGCTCTCCTAATTGTGTAGAGTGTCCAAATGTAGTAGAATCAATATGACACGCTTTGTGGGACTGCCCAACGTCCCATCGAATATGGCGGGGGGTTGGCCGCTTGTTGGAATTATGCCAAGTGCAAAGCTCAATCAAGTGGGGAAATATATGTTGGCTATCATGGCAGATCCCAATTGGCAGATACGAGCATCAGGAGGAGGGGATGACTTTGGTGATAAAAGCACAAGAGTTTTTTTTCTCCACCATCGGCAATGTCCACTCAACTCCTCTTAATGACAAATCTCAAGTTGTGCTTGAATTGGTCAGCCCAATAACTCTTTGGATTCTATGGAAACAACGGTGTAGATGGGTCTTCTCCAACCAAACTGCGCATCCAACAATGTTACTGCAAGAGATATGGAGTGGAATTGTAGCCACTCTAAAGAGCCAATATGATGGCCTCAAGGGTAGCTCCGATGGAGTTCAAAGACAACGAATAGCCTTCATCCAACAATGGTCATCCTCTCCCTTTCTTGAGTCAGTGGGCATCCACATAAGATGGAACTATCGCGTCCCTATAGGGATTTGTACATAATCATCTCATTTGTAAAATTTTATAACTAATGGAAGGAGTTTTCTTGGGAAAAAAAAAAACCCACAATGAGGTATATATACATCTCATGTGCAAAGGTGCACATGTGTGAGTGGATTATAGGTACTAAGGTATAAGTCCTATATTAAATGTACTTAGGAGTGGAGGATCTAGAATATCCAAGTACAAGGTCCTATTTTAGGTGTTATAGTCAACACTTCTAACTAGATTCTATCTAGGTAATTACAAAGTTACATGGTTGACTAACTGTTAAGGATTAGGTAATTAATTAAGGAATAATTATTACCTAATTATGTGATTAAGTTAAGCGATTACATAGCAGAAGATTAAGTTATATGTGCATGTATGTGTGCGTGAGAGGAAGAGAGAGAGAAGTACACTTATAACACAAAAACAAGATGGGGGATGATAAAGTATATTAAAAGGTAAATATTATCAACTATCATCAAATACAAAAATACCTTCAATGAGGTATATATAGGTTTCATGTGCAAGGGTGCACATGTGCTAGGAGAATATAGGTACAACGTGTAAGTCCTATATTAAATGAGCATGGGGTAGTGGATCTACAATGTATCCCACTCAAGTACAAAATCCTATTTAAGGCTTTATCGTCAACACACTAACTAGATTCTATCTAGGTAACTACTAAGTTACATGTGTTGACTAACTAACTAAACTAAGTTGAGCTTGATCTCTCAACACTCTCTAACATGCCTACCACCTTTAGAAATTCCTACCATCTGCCCCAATACCAACATTCAAGTTTCTTTTAGTGGTTTGTTCTACCAATGAAACTCCCCTTCTTTTGGAGTCTCTTCCACTCTCATGTCAAAACTGGGAGTCCACATTTTGTGGATGTCATTTGCCACCATTAGGTCTCATGTTGGCTAATATTGTACTTCCTCTTTCTTGGCCATGACCATTTTCCAAGCGTGTGTAAAAAATTTGACTATCCACACCCATGCTCTTTCTTGCATTGTTGTGATTTTCCTCTACCAATAACATCAATTGGAGGTCAAAGAAGGATTGTAGCTTCTTCCTTGTGACAATGGTAGTCTGAACTCTAGAATGAGTTGATACAATGTGAAAGGCATCCAAGTCCAATCTCTACCATCTCTTCCTCATCCACACTCATAAAATTGGGGTGTGTGCATCACAAAATGACTTGATTTTGAGGGTATAGTCTTTAAGCAACTTGAACCTTTGTTGAATGGAGTTCAACTCTTGGTAGACTTGAATATTTTGTGTGGTTGTGTTGGCTCTGGAAATTTTGTTGAGGTTCTCCAATGCCTTCTTTGGCCTCTTTGCATCCCTCACATAATTGAGCATGTGGTCTTATATACAACTTGCAAGGAAATACACTATGTTGCTCAATCTTTGTTTTCATTTAATATCTTTGCATCATTCAGTAGTTGAGCATGTGCTTTTGCATACAATTTGTGAGGAAATACATTATGTGACTTGGTCATCCTCCTCCACCCTCACATTAATTAAGGAAAACAAATCAGACAGTGAATTTATTTTGAGAGTTTAGTCATTGAGGGGCATATTCCTTTGTTGGTTGATGGACTTGAGGTCCTCTTATGCCTGCTTTGGCTTCGTTTCATCCCTCACATAGTTGAGTATGTGGTCTTGTATACAAGTTGCAAGGGAATACATTATATGATATGCTCTTCCTTACCATCTAGTGTACATAGTGTTGGGTGTGACCAATTACAAACAAAAAAGAATTTTACACTTCATTGGATTCACTTTTAAGCGCAATTCCTTTGAAATTGACTAAAACAAAAAATTATAAGTTCACATTTAGTGTATCTCTAATAACTTTATCCAATAAGGTATTATGCATCTTTTATTTGCATGATGCAAAGTTTGAGCTCTCAAGTGTCTTTCTCATGAGAGAGCTACCCATTTGTTGATTCATCTTTTGGTAATAACGTCGTCTTCTCTTCTTAGTGATTTATTCTTTATTTCCGCACACAAGTTATGTAATCACACTACAATATTAATAGTTGAATGCATTGACACGTATTATTCAACAACTTTTCTTGGATGTCAACTTCACACACACCACATCCAATCGAGTGGATGGTTAAGATTGATGAGCTACCCTCATGCTCAAATACCATGGTCACTTGGTTGACTTGATGACTTGATTTATGGGAACAACTTATTGTCGTGTGCTTGAACCACCACAATATAAACATAATTAGTTTGCTTGCATCGTTGCTTCTTAGCGTAAAATAATGGCTCTTGATAACATGATGCCTTGTCTCCAATAGAGTGGGATTATCTTTTGAAAAAGGTTTTGTGCTTGCACAATCCTCAAATCTATTGTTGGTGCCATAAGCAAATGTTGCTCCAATATAGGATGTAACATTTGTTGATGCTCACAATGTGAAAGGAATATGGTTTCCTAAGCTATGCTCGGCCACAACCGAGACGTCGGATCAAGCACAAAAAACAAGGATGTGGTGAGATGTATCTACACACGAAACAGTAAAGAAGAGAGTGCACTGGATGTTAACGTGGAAAACCCAAATATGGGAAAAACCACAGCAGCCCTCAAACTGCAAAATATCACTATATTAAGATTATAACAATGGGGCACAGAGGCAACGACCTCTTGCTCCGTCACTTCGGCACCAAGCAGTTACAACAGAGGCAACAACCTCTTCCTCTCTCTCTCTCTCTCTTCTCTGTACACAGTTGTTACACCAATAACTCTATCATCATCATCATCATAACTATTAAGTTTGCCCTAGGTCATATTTATACTAATATGACTTTCGGGCTATTTACAAATATAGCCCTAGTGGGCTCTTTGGAACATATTTACATATATGTCCCTTCCATTCGATGAGAGGTTCTCACCGGGCCTGCAACATCCGGTTCTCACCGAGTCTTCCTTGCTGGGTACTCATTATCCAGTTCTCACCGGGTCTTCCGTTGCGGGGTACTCGTCATCCGGTTCTCATCGGGTCTTCCGTTGCCAGGTACTCCACATCCGGTTCTCACCGGGTCTTCCGTTGTCGGGTACTCCACATCCGGTTCTCACCTGGTCTTCCGTTGCCGGGTACTCCACATCCGGATTCGGCCTCGGTCGATTTTGCTCATCAACACTGTTCTTCTCACTTCCCATCCAGAGGGACCTGTTTCCTAACACAATGCTGCTTAAATAAATGATTATCACATCTCACAACTTCATACTCGTCTCTTAAGTGATTTTAGGATCATCATGAAATCTAAGAGGCAAGTTCTTCACATCTTAGTCAAGACTTACCCCCATGCATCTTATAATGATTTGTTTATATACAATTTGGGATGACATTTTGAGATAATTCATTCATGCATATCTAGACAATAACCCTTTCATAAATTGTGTGTCATCTTGACTTTAGAGATGACTAAAAGCTACTCACGTTGCGAGAAGCTTACAATCAATCGAAAACTCTACATTGTTTGATTTACTAAACCCACTCACATGCCATCTTTTTCTCAATGGAAAAGAAAATCTTGATTGATGACTTAAAAACACTTGAATGTAATACATCCATTACATCATTGTTGGATAACAATAATTGTGTATATCTATACAACAATATCATGTCAATCCTTTCATAGAGATTTACTAAAGGTAACCATGACCTTTCTATTTTACTCCGAAGTTATGCACACACACACAAGCATACATATAATTTTAACAAATCAGTAAAATTCACCAAAACTCATTTGAAGTAAACAAGCATGACATTTAAGACCATACTTTTTTATGTAGCTATGAAACATAATTGTCATTTTTTAAGGTTATTGTTAATCAATAAAACTAATAACAAATGTAGTCTAGTTCTCTCAAATTGTCCAATATTAGGTCCTAAAATATGCTATCACCATAATGAACCACCCTTCAATCAATCAAATTGTAATGGTGTGGTGCAAAGTTCTCTTTAAATTCATCAATATGAATATAGAGAACATTCTTCATCCAAGAAATTATCAATTGTCACACAAATTATTATTTCACAACAATGCTTAAGAGTGTGCCTTTGTCGATGCACATAGATGGTGTGCTATATCCCATCAATGTGTTATTAATCAAGTTACCCCCTTCCAAAGCTAGAAAATGTGATACAATGGGGTTAATCGTATAGTGCAAATTCTTTTAGCATATTTAATTGCATGATAAAACATCAGTATGCTATAGACTATAATTGGCCTTGTCTAATAGTAGGGTGGGGATACTTTTGTTGTAAATAGTAGAGTGGGGATTATGTTGTTTTGATTATGGCTGATCTTTGATGTACTTCTTTTGCTAACTAATGGGAAGTAGTGTTTTTTTTGGACAAATAAAATAAAATAAAATAAATTGGCCTTGTCTAAGGTATTCTAAACTATATTGTAGCTTCAATAACCTTAACTAGACTCATTGATCACTATGGCTTGGCACCTATCTGAATTCAAGCCATAATACAATTATTCAATCCAACTATATTTCCATCATTAAATGGATTCAAGGACTAAATGGGGAGGAGCAATGAAACGATGCAATTTAGAGAGTCTATGTAGGCCGAATGTAGGACGAAGGCGTTGCACATATTGCCTTAATGAACCATAACTTGTATACCCTCAAATGTACTCATCTAAAGGTGGCCAAACTTAACTAGTGCATGAAGATTTTCTTAACTACCAATGGATATAGTTTGTGGTCCAAGTTGGTTGTTCTTATGGTTATTTGTTGGATTCTTATGGTTGTTTTTTTATGGTGTACGGTTTTCCTTCTTTTTTTTATACCAGTGGTTGATGCTAGGCAATGTTTATTTTCTTATTATTTTATAGCTATGTGTGTTTTTCTTACTGGCTTACTAGTTTATATGCAAGTGGTTAGCCCCATAATGATGTAAACAATATGTTCTGGTTATTTGTTTTATGTTTTTTTAAACAACAATAATGCCAACTTTAGCCCTTGTCATATCGGGGGCCATATTCATTCTACAATAGATACTTTTGAATAAATGACTTATGACCCTTATCAAAAAGCTGATTGAACCCTACAAAGTTGCCCAATATTACACTTCAATATTTTACAAAACTATACTTCCAAAAAATCTATGGATGAACATTCTAAGTGTAATAAGAGATCTTGTATATTAAATCTATCCTCATTTTATGAGCATTTAAAGTGTGTTAATAATTGTACTAACCTTAATATATTAATTGCTATTAGCTTTTGCACATGCTAATTATCGTATTGTCACAATGTTAATCACTATACCTTGCATCAAGCATAATTCCAACTACTATCGTTTAACATCAATTTATATTGTTAATGATCTTGATTAGCACACACTCAATAAGTACTAAGAACAATAGGAATGATAATAAAATATTGTGATATGGTTTTAAAACATGTTGTGTATATCCACCTTTTTGAACTCTTTGACCAATGTTAATCACTATACCTCGCACCAAGCATAATTCCAACTACTATCGTTTAACATCAATTTATATTGTTAATGATCCTGATTAGCACACACTCGGTAAGTACTAAGAACAATAGGAATGATAATAAAATATTGTGATATGGTTTTAAAACATGTTGTGTATATCCACCTTTTTGAACTCTTTGACCAATGGCATCTGTGACATTATTTAAAAATATACAAAGGGTGGGCCGAATACTTCCCCTAATATGAGGGGCAATACCAATAGGTTTTTTTTTTGAAAAATATATATATCAATAGGATTTATTGTTTTTACGTGTTAGAGTCTATCCCATGTAAATTTCATTGTGCAAAGATGTCTTTGTGTTCATGTGAATGTATTTTTGTAGGTACTCCTTAATGTATTGTGTGTGCGTGCACTATTCATATGTTGTCACATGAAGGATGTCACAAATGGTCTCTTATGACATTGTGCATGCACATTAATATTCGCAAGTTACACTCTCGTTAAGGTGATAATTGTAGGATTCTCTTTCCATGATTTGAGCTTTGTCTTGATGGTTAGATTCTTACTTGAAGGCAGACAGTTCAATCTTGCATCATCTTATTCTTTCTCATATTATCTTAATATGCGAGAATTGCCTCGGTGATATTTATATGATATATGACATTCACGGTAAAGTCCATGGACCATACCATTATAATATAGCAATATGTATACATCGAATAGTGGGTTTTTCTCCTATGCACTCAACAAAGGTTTTTGCATCCTACGTAAGGAACCCATATTTGAGCATGAGTGTTAGTCGGCACGTAGGTTCACACACGCATCCATGTTATATATACTTATTCTAGAAATGACACCTTTACAACACCCTCCACAAATACATCTTATATCATATGTCTTATGTTTGTAAAATTGTATGTACATATACCATATATGAATGTTTTGCCTTGCACCTTCACATTCCTCTAGGGTATCTTGCAAGTTAGTGCAATTAGTGAGCTTACGAACCTTGATGCATCTAATAAAAGTACGGTTCTCCACAACCCTCATGCAAGAGAGAGTGAGAGAGTGACTCAAGTTGTTCACGGGTTGCGTACCTTCACAACTTCAATGTTATCTTCTCAACAAACAATCTATTTTTGGACTACATAACTTCAATGACTTTACATTGCAATTGACTTAACAGAGAACAACACAAACCAAGGCTTTAAATGACTTGACAAAATCAATTATAGATAGGACCATCACCATTTGATGAATTTGGCTACAACACACACACAAGAAACCCTTTCAGACTTCAATGAGGCACATGTTGATACTAACTGCCGAAAAAGGAATCCAATCAGTTAGATCACATATCTCATTCCATGTATGTTGTATATGTAGCCGTCCCTTGGCCTGAATGATGCTTCATAAAGTACAGTTTCCCAAAGGTTGGTTCGTCTTTTCTACGAAAGATGGAGGCAAGTGGTCTCTTGATGTTGCTTCCCCATACGCTTTGGAAGGGGGGAGTTGCTTAGGCGATAGTTTTAACGTGCTCAAACGAAGATCGTGGACGTCCATGGGAAGACATGGTCTATAGGCCGATCGGGACAGCGACTTTGTGTGCGTGTATTGGTCAGGTGGACAAATCTCGAGAAAGCTGGTATGGTGAAAATGCTGAATGGAGGGGTTATATATACACATACATACATACAAACAAACATACAAACAAACAAACAAACATACATACATACATACATACATACATACATACATTCATACAAACATACATACATTACATACATTACATACATACATACATACATACATACATACATACATACATACATACATACATACATACATACATACATACATACATACATACATACATACATACATTCATACAAACATACATACATTACATACATTACATACATACATACATACATACTACATATGGAAAACAGAGAGGGACTTGGAATGGGAACCTACCCACAAAACATCGAAGAAGAAGAATGCGCAATGAATGCAAGCACCTGTGGAGATCCCTTTCCTCCGTAACTACATACATTGCCCGACAGAAATCATTCATTTTTACACATGTCTTCCTCTTCTTGTTCATCCTAAGCTTCATTGCTGAAGAACCTCACTCACTTTTCTACGTACATTCATCTGTATTTTTTCCTCCTCAAGTAACGTGATCCCCCCCCCCCCCCCCCCCCCCCCCGTTTTTCTTCAATCAATTCTATTTTCAGAATGCTGTTGGGAACTCTACATTGATTGGGCTTTTCTGCCCCTTCATGACCCGGCTTATTTGGAATTATGCATCATATATATAATCAGGGCTGATTCATTTCTCGAATCCTCATTTTGGGTAAATTTGCTGGCCGTATTTCTGTATCTCATGATATTCACAATTGTAAAATAGATTATATACCCTCCTACCTGCATACACACAACACGCCAATATGTATGTATGCAAGTAAGGATTGATGATGCATGCATCTGTTGTGAATTATTGTATGTCTTGTGAGTTGTGACTGTATGCATGCACAAATCATGGGTGCATTTGTTGCGAATGTATGCTGGATGTATGCATGTGTTGTGAATGTATATACATGTGATGTGATTGCATGCTGTTATGAATGTACGTCTCGTGAATTTATAAATGTGACATTTGTATGCTTGTATGTGTGTGATGTGATTGTATGCTGTTATGAATGTATGTCTTGTGAATTTATAAATGTGACGTTTGTATGATTGTATGTGTGTGATGTGATTGTATGCTGTTATGAATGTATGTCTTGTGAATTTATAAATGTGACCTTTGTATGCTTATATGTGTGTGATGTGACTGTATGCATGTAAGTGGTTGTTTTCTTACATTGTTTACTATTATTTGTTAGTATTAACTACAGTGATTAAACATTGTGCATTTGGAACTCCAGCCAGGTCCAAGTCACCAAATGGCAGCTGCTCATATAGTCGACATGGCATTCATAAAGAAGGTAGTGAAGAAGAAGTGCAATAAGGAGAGTAATAATAAGAAGTCTTCACAGGTAGCACTGGTTCCAGTCCCTCACTATCCATCAATGCCTAGTTATCGACCATCACATGACATGATGGTCATCCATGGATCATCACTGTGTGAATTGAATCTTCAAGTCATCGGAATGGAATGTGGAGCTTGTGCTGGGTCCATAGAGAAATCTGTGAAGCGCCTTCCAGGTATCGAAGATGCAACCGTTTCTGTCCTTCAAAATAGAGCTCAAGTCATATATAATCCATCATTCATCCATGTAAGCAAAACATTTATTTCTCTTTATTGCGATACTCTAAAAAGAAAGTGTAGTTATATATGATTAGGTGAGTTGCCATTCATATTATAAGTAAAACTGGTGCTTAGTGTCTTCTTTTTATTAGTTTTGCATCAGTCAAATATATAAGTTTATGTCCGAAAAATCTAATTCTACATGATTCATTTGAGCTTCTCAAAGATTTTCAATGCAAGATATGATTCTGACAATTAACAAGCTTTTGAAGCATGAATTCGTGTTTTAGATATTGATCTTCAATGCCATTTCCTGACACACCACATTATCTGAAAAACAAAATTCTTTGTGTCGAATTTTTGTAGGAATTAAAAATTTGTGAAGCCATTCAAGATGCAGGATTCGAAGCTCACATAATCCGAGGCTTTCCTGACAACCAAGAAAGAATGACAGTTTGTCGGTTACGCATCAAGGGCATGACATGTACATCATGTTCAACTTCTATAGAAACTAGCTTAAATAAAGTACTTGGTGTCAAGAAAGTACAAATAAGCTTAGCAACAGAGGAGGCACTAATCCAATATGATGCCAAATTCATTAACTACAAGAAAATTATAGATAAGATTGATCATGATTTAGGATTTATGGCTTCCCTTATAAGTGTTGGGGAGGAGAGAAACAAAGTAATTTTGAAGGTAGAGGGCGTTCATACAATTCAAGGAATGCATATGATCAAAATGTCTCTTGAAGCTTTACCTGGTGTAGATTTAGTAGAATTGGATGTAGAAATTGAGAATGTGATTATCTCATACGATCCTGATCAAACGGGACCTAGATACTTCATCGAAATTATTGAATCAATTGGAAGTAACTACCAAGCTAGCCTCTACAACCCTAATGGTCATGGTGGAGCCGATAGAGCTAAAGAGATAGCACGATACAAGAACCATTTCCTTTGGAGTTGTACTTTTACTATTCCAGTTTTTTTCCTCTCCATGGTGTTCATGTATATTCATGTTCTACATGATGTCTTGGAAATCAGGGTTGTGAACATGTTGACAGTTGGCCAACTTCTACGATGGATTCTAGCGACGCCGGTTCAATTTGTATTCGGAAGGAAATTCTATATCGGTGCATATAACGCCCTCAGCCATGGCAGTGCCAATATGGACGTGCTAGTCACCATGGGTACAAATGCTGCTTATTTCTACTCTGTCTATATCGTCTTACATGCTGCGACATCACCTGGTTTTACTGGAAACGATTTTTTTGAGACTAGTGCCATGCTCATCTCTTTCATCCTACTAGGGAAATACTTGGAGGTTTTAGCAAAAGGCAAGACTTCGGAGGCAATTGCTCAACTGTTGGAGCTTGCCCCAGAGACTGCCATCCTACTCGATATTGAAAAGTCTAGTAATAGTGGAGGTGGCACAGTGCTTTCAGAAAAAGAAATAAGCACTCAACTCATACAACGCAATGATATAATCAAGGTTTTGCCAGGGTCAAAAGTACCGACAGATGGTATTATTGTCTGGGGCCATAGCCATGTTAATGAAAGCATGATCACTGGTGAATCCAAACCAGTGCAAAAGAAGCAAGGTGATGAGGTGATTGGTGGGACGATGAATGAAAGTGGAGTTTTGCATGTAAAAGCTACTCGTGTCGGGGCTGAAACTGCACTAGCTCAAATTGTACGCCTGGTGGAAGCTGCACAGATGGCTAAGGCACCAGTTCAGAAACTGGCTGATGGGATTTCCAGATACTTTGTGCCCTTTGTAAGTGTGTCATTTTGTGGTAAAGAGTTTGATAAGTTGCACTTTCTAAAAATAAAAACAAGTCCACACCTTTTGTAGAATCACTTGAGAATTTTTTATTTTCATTAGAGCCATTTTAGAGCTAAATGCCTATTAACCACATTACATGCTTTTTCGAAGGTTGTTATCTTTGCGGCTGTCACATGGTTGGGGTGGTATGTATCAGGTAGAAACAATTCCTACCCAAAGTCATGGATTCCATTATCTATGGATGAATTTGAACTTGCCCTTCAGTTTGGAATTTCGGTACTCGTAATTGCATGTCCGTGTGCTCTTGGTTTAGCGACACCAACAGCTGTAATGGTAGCAACTGGTAAAGGTGCCTCACAAGGTGTTCTTATAAAGGGAGGGCAAGCACTGGAAAGTGCTCATAAGGTAATTGTACATTCCTTCTTGTGTTTTAGTGCCAGCTTCCAAGGATATGCAAGGTGTCATTTTGATTTCATCTCTCTCGTTGTGTGATCATTTGGCCAGGTGAATGTTATGATATTCGACAAGACAGGAACACTTACTGTTGGAAAACCAGTTGTTGTTACAACACAACTATTCAAGAATATACCACTTCAGCACTTTTATGATGTCGTTGCCTCCGTTGAGGTTGGTTGCAGCTACTTGGAAATTCTCAATAATATTTGTACATGCTCATAGCATACACAACTCTTTCCATTGATGGAGTAAATTAGGCTAGAGATAGGTCACTATGGATTGCAATGGCATGGACATATAAGAGCTATGGTTAATCACTATAGATACATTTCTTCTAGCAATTTGCATAAATGTACCATTATGATGGTATGCTTCCAACTATTTAATACAAAGTGTAACTCAAGTTTTTCCGTTGGCATTTGGAAAATGTAAACCATGCTCATTACATACAGGTTAACAGTGAGCATCCTCTTGCAAAGGCGATTGTTGATCACACAAGATTGTTGGGCCACAAAACCTCAAATTTGAGTTGGTTATCAAAGGTTGCTAATTTTAGGGCCATTGTTGGTCAAGGAGTGTGTGGTGAACTTGAAGGCAGAAGGCTAGTATTGGTAGGAAATTCAAAGCTAATGGCTGGATTCAATATCGATGTGCCAGAAATAGCAATGGAATGCCTGAAGGACACAGAGAAGCAAGCCCGAACAGGGATATTGGTTGCTATTGAGAGTGAAATAGTCGGGTTGATAGCCATCTCTGATCCACTAAAGGCCGAAGCTCCAGCCGTAATATCTATCTTGAAGTCCATTGGGGTCCAGAGCATAATGGTGACGGGAGACAATTGGGGTACTGCAAATGCGATTGCGAGAGAAGTTGGTATTGATCGAGTTTTCGCAGAGACTCTACCGCAAGGAAAAGCTGAAAAAGTAAAGGAACTACAGGTATGCTTGAAAATGTAGAAAGATTGAGTTTTAGGGAACTGCCCATCCAAAGAGGCAATCCATTGTTTCGAGAAGCCTAGTTTGAAAAGTAGTTAGAAGTTGTAATGCCCTTGTAAATGAAAAGCACGGAATGAAAAACATGTCGGTCTATTTGTTCTGTGCTGCATATATTTTTAGTATTAAAAGTTTGAAACCCATTAAAAAACACATACGGCTTATGGATCCCACTCTGCAAAATTCCCTTATCTGCACATGTACACTATTTACACAAAACAAAAGGGTATACCAAGGTTTCTGCCTCTATTGCATCATATTCTACTTTGTATGAAATGCCATGTTTAGAAAATTGACGCTTCTGATGTGTGGCTCATAATTTTATTGATTTCTGTTTTGTAGTCTAGCGGGAAGACAGTAGCAATGGTAGGTGATGGTATAAATGATTCCCTGGCTCTTGTAGCCGCCGATGTGGGAATGGCAATTGGTGCCGGGACCGACATCGCTGTAGAAGCTGCAGATATTGTTTTGATGAAAAATAATTTGGAGGATGTTGTCACTGCAATTCACTTATCAAGGAAAACATTCAATCGAATACAGCTCAATTACTTTTGGGCTCTTGGATACAATGTGATTGGTATACCAATTGCTGCTGGGGTGCTTTTCCCTTTTACTGGGTTTCGGCTCCCACCTTGGCTTGCTGGAGCTGCAATGGCTGCATCTTCTGTCAGTGTTGTCTGCTCATCACTATTTTTGAGATACTATAAGAAGCCCAAACATTTAACACTAGCTGGAGTGCCAATCACTACAAAGAGATCATCGAGAAATAGGTCCACTAACTAGATGTGTTTGGTTTACGGTAATAGTCTAGATGGAAATAACCACAATATCCCCTTGAATGCATTTTGAAATGCATGAGTTTTGTGCCTCTCCCTATCAATAATGGAAAAACCTTAAGGATGTGTAAGGAAAAATGAATATTTGTTGCATACAACATTTGAGGATTCCTTGCAAAATAGCACGTTTCTCATGTGCCCGTGTATACTTCCATTCAATGTTAGTGAAATATTTTTCAAGGAGGCTTAAGACAAATACGCACTGTCCTTGATGAGCATTTGCAAGTATAGAGTCATTAATGTCTGTATAGCATATGCATAGTTTATAGTTGGTGACCTTCAAGTGCCATCCCCTTCGAGTTCCTTGGAACTTCTTGAGCCAACAAATGGGGACTATTCAACATTATATCATAAAGGTTGTCCCATGTACACATCCTCAATCTCCCCTTGGATGAAGGCATTCTTCACACATGGAGTTGCCATCCATTAACCATGGGCAAGAACGGTCCAAACTGTCAGCATCTTTTCTGTCAGAGCAGGTGCAAATTTGTCATCATAGTCTTCTCCATTAGTTTGAGCATAACCTTGGGCAAAAACCCTAGTGGTGCATTGATGATGCTGTAGTTGAAGTTGCACTTGAGCTTGTACACCTATCAACATCTCATTGCCTTATTGTGTAGTGGAATTGGGATGAGGTGCCTTGTCTCACTGTCATAGAATGCTCAACTTCTCTTAAACTGTTGCAATGGCCCTGCCCTTAAAAGAGTGCTTCTCGTCTTTTCACACATTCTATCCTCCCAAATTCCTAATTACAACCACAATTCATATTACTACACTCGCTCATTTCAAAGAGCCTTCTCAACTCGTGCCAACAATATCTCCATAACAGGAATGCATTCATGCCTCAGGGACATGGATGACACAAATCCAGACAATACTAGCATAATATAAATGTTTTTTCACAACACCTGGTTTCATGCATCATATTCCAGCCTCCATGATACTAAAAAAGACAGCCAGAATTTATGAGTCATATTGTTATGTCCAAAAACCATGATTCATACACATTTGAGCTCCCCACACCATGATTCCCAATGAAGAAAGGCACATCACACACTACTACACTTATTTAGCACACGCATCTCCCGTACTTGTTACATCAAGAAAAAACAGAGCTTATATTTAGCCCCCTCCACCCATATAGATCAGGACAGTGTAGTAGGTGATCACAAAAGTCATGATGAGGAGTGCTGCTGCCGAAATCACGGAGATGATGAGCCAAGGGCGAGACAAGTAGGTCCGCTTGAACTCGGCTTTCCAGGCATTTACCCGGGACTGGCAATGCGCCGACAACTTTCGAGCGATCAGCTCGTGCGATTCCGAGCATACACGCATCGTGTTGATGCAGAGGTTGTTCCACATTTGCGCCACATCATGATTGCTGCCGATGTCTTGTGCCAGGACACCGCGCTGGACCAATAGGGCCACATCCTCCGCGGTGTCGACCAGCCCGTTCATGAATCGGAAGTAGGAGACGACCGAGACCTTGTCGATGAGATGGCTCTCGTAAGCGATGAGGTTTCGGAAGAGGCGTTCGGTATCGTCCCCGACTCTCACTTTCGGGATGAAGAGGGTAGTGGACCCGGCATCGTACCAGATGGAGCTCATGTTCCCGGCCTCCGTCTCCCGGGATGGCTTGAGATGTATGCCACAGTTGTAAAGCTCGGACGCTGACGGGAAATGGGTGGGCTTTTGCTCGACCTTCGAGTCATGGCTGCCCTTGAGAGTAGAAGTCACAATGGCATACAAGCTATCCAGCAAATGCTTCCTTTGATTCACTTCTCTCAGTGCATCCTCCAACACGCGCGGTGATAGTCCCGGGAAAGGCAGCGCCTCCATAGCGAAATCCTTCACCAGCAAGCCCAGCACATCCTCCGCCTCTCCGTCGCCTTGCCGGCATCTCTGATCCAATTTCACAACCTCCAATAGCACCTTCATGGGCAATTGATTTTCTAGCAGCACCAAGTCCTGGAGGATGGACTTGCGGAGCGGCCGCGGGAAGCGGCTACAATAGTAGCCTTTGTACACGGCTTCCCGGAGCTTAGATTTGGATCCGGATGGGTCAGTGGCACCGGGACCCCCATCCACACCCACACGCACCGCCAAGGCTTTGTTGTCCTCCAAGGCATTGCACCGGAGAAACTCTACCACGAATGCGGCATCCACCGCCATCATGTAGGCGAGCTTCTCGTCCCCTCTCGCGCACTCGGCGAGATCGGTATCGTATTCGGCCCGGATGTCGGCCGCCATCGATTTGAACCTCTCGGCCAGGGCCATGAGATCGCCCCCCGGGAAGCATCTCCCGACGAGGTATGCCGCCACAACCTTGTGCTTGGCCATCTCCTGGGCCGCGATCAACTTGTACCGCTCCGTCTCCACCGTGATGGGGAAGGAGCTGTGGTGCGGGCCGAGGTCGTTGTGGTAAGGCCCGATGGACACCACCTGGGGTATGAAGGCCTCCAGCTTGAGTCCGCGGAGGGGGCTCGATGCCAGGAATATGGACGGGTTCGGGGCGCACTGCCGGTGCTCCGCCTCTTTTAGCTCATTCTTGATGTATAGCACCCACGAATTCTCCGCGTTCCTTTGCTCGATGTCCGCCGCATCCTCGCCGCCCCCGAGGAGCCCATTGGTAAAGCTCATCTCACTTATTCTTATGTGAATCTGTGTAGTGGGTTAGGAGGGATAAACTCTTGGGGTGTTAAAACTTAAGACACTTGGAGCGACACAACCAATCAATGTTCTTTCCTCTCTTGAGTCTTAAGACAATGCGCCTAAGCCACAACAACAATGAGAAAGAAAAGCATCACAAGGAATTGCAATTGGAGCCTCTTTAAATGTTATGTAAATGTGGACTTCATGTATTTAAAAAAACCCCCTTCTTTCCTTTATCATCATCATCTTCTCCTCTTCTTCTTTATTTGTCTTTAATATCTACACATTTGGACATCTATGATCTACCTACAAAAGGTGCCAACTCAGCCCTATTATGTATGTACCCATATATGTTAGGTTTCTCTCGGACACTTGCTACCAACATTATATGCACTTAGTATATGTGTGTGTGTGTGTGTGTGTGTGTGTACGAGTGCATGTACGTGCGTCCCTCATCTTGTAGTACTTTATACACGTCCACTATAGCAGGAATATCGAGCAACCAGTCAACTATAGTGTGTATCGAACATGCTCGTAGCACATGCAAGAATCGTGCTTTTAGAAACGGGGGTGGGGGGCATTGTTGTTAAAAAGAAAAAGGCGTATTCTTTGCTTAGAATACATTTTTCAGAATACTCTTGAAGTATTTTGTGTTTTAGAACTGTCATTTTAAAATAATTCACGTATTCTAGGTATTGGACGTATATTAGCAATAGCAAGTATTCAACATTTTCAAACAGAATAAAATAGTAAAAAATGTTTTTAACAAACTTTAGAATTTAAGAAGTATTAATGTTTTCTACACATACTTAATGTATTCTATCTATAGAATACGTATTTTAAGTATTTAAAAAAAAGGTAGGATAGATATTTAGCAAATGTATTCTACATGTATTGTATGGTAAATATTCTACAACAATGACTAGGATTGTGTTTTACTCTAATAGAATGTCATTCCTACACTATGAACAGTGAATAAAACACAATCCATGTTGTATAGAAAGCTGCATTCCAACACCCCCTAGGTCCCACTACAAGTTTATTGCAAAGCTACGGTCCAAAACCAACCGACATCGCATTGCACTCAACTACAAATGTCTACCCTAGGCCCCTTGTAACCCCCACCCTATAGTTTCTTTCTTCTAGGTTTCGACTAAAATTGTTTCTATTCTTATGTCTACCTTTGTTTTATATTTATACGCCTTTACTGATTTCTTTCTTTCTTTTTATGACTGTTTTATGTGTAATATATATGTTGTTTCCTATAGACATTGTTTTTACATCTTGTAACTTTGCTAATTTTCGTTTGTTATGTGTACCTTTTTGTGACTTTTTAATGTGTTGTTTGTGGGAAAAACTGGAAAGAAACAAATGAATTTCTTTTTACGTATATGATTTTGGTTTTGTTTGTGGAAAAATGAACAAGAAACCAATCAACTTCCTTTTCTATGTATGCATGGATGTATTGGTTTTTGGATAATGTTGAGAGTTTTATGGGTTTAAGAGGTTCAATTCAACTAGAATAAAAAACTATAAATTATAATAATTTATCTAAACATGTTAAATTTTAAATTTTGTTTATCTAATGTTGCAAATTTGTTATCTATATATTTTAGTATATCCTATTTAAATTGTGCTACAAATGAATTATTCTAATTCTTCTTTGAGAGTTTTTTGCAATAAAAATTAACGAATAATTGTTGAACAGCAAGGTTCATCCTTTGGATATTATCATCATTAGTTGTTTTAAATATACGTTATAACTATGTAAATTGATTTCACTCTCTCTACGACTTAGGTCACTTCCATTCTCTCTTTGGAATTGAGGGGGTTGCTAATCATATCTATGAAGTGCATGCCATTGTGAAGCTAATCGCCAACCCAACCTTACCACTGATGTTTGTAAGGCTCGATCCCCATTCGATGGAATGAATCCCCTTTCCAAATATTGGCAGATTACCCATGTATTGCAATAGAAAAAAGAAAGTGTTAGCATGGATATTGTAACTTTTGCATATTTTTTCCCAACTAGCACTACCTACTTCTTATGGCCATAATAATAAACCATAGTGCTACCATTTCTTGTATTGATTGTTGATGGGAACTACTTTATTGCCACACCTTGATCATTCTATTGATAAATGATGGGGCATTATCATTGTAAATGAACAATAAAAGTGTATGTTATAAGGGTGATTCCATGCATACCTATTTGTATGATAACATCAACATATTAGGTGGGTCCTTCCAAGTTAATTTAGCAAACTTCACTCACTCTCTTCCAAATACAAATTCTTATTTAAAACAAAGAGTAAATCCAAAGAGTTGAAGGGAGTTCTAATTTGGCAAATTTCATTATTAGAATTTAGAGCAAATACAAACTCTTTCCTCAATGGAGTGTTTGTCTTGCCTATTGGGAATTCATCATGTTCCACTACCCGTGTAGATAGTAGGAAAGCATACTCCATTGTAACACCCATTGTAAATAGTGTTTTTCACACAGATATTGATATAATATGTGTGAAACTGTTTTCATAGAGAGAGAGAGAGAGAGAGAGAGAGAGAGAGATTCTATTATCATCTTCAGAGGTCAAATATAACCTATGAGACCAAAAATATTACATTTCACGTGATATGTGTGAAAGTGAGTAGTGACTCTCGATGTTCAAGAACTTTACCAATGAATGTCGCAATCAAGAGTGCACATTGTGGTTGTGAGAGAAATTCGTGCAAGGATTGGACTAAGTTGAAGATATGTAGAAAGCATGGTCGAATATGATCAAAGGCAGAGCATTGTATCAAAGTGTGATACTCAAACTCTCGAACTTATTCAGGGCAAAGTGTGCATAGCCGGCCGCTCTCATCACTTGTGCCCCAACGCCCTGTCTCACATCGCAATGCATGTGAGGTAAGTCGTATTGGAAGCAATGGTTCGAATGGTAGATAACGAGATGGGCTCTAACATATATCGATGTGTACAGTTTCCCCAATCCGCGAAGAATATGGTTTTGTAGTTAGGTGCAACATGTGTAGTATAATGTGTGACGCGTGAGCCTACATTTGTCCCATGTCATGATACATTGGCGTTGCAAAAACGCCTCATTTACGGAGGAATCTAGTGATGCATCATGAAGCACGTGTCTTGCATCCCATCATCCAAACCATTTTTCCATATCATGAATCTAGAGAGAGAGAAAGAAAGAAAGAACGTCTTCTAAGACCAAAATTGGCCCATGAGACAATTGGTTTACAACAAAATTGGGGTATTTATCCATTCATCGAAAGTAAATAAAAAATTACAACTGTTGAGAATCGAGAACACCTACCCACATGTATGTGTATGTACATATGTATGTATGTATATATGTGTGTGTGAGAGAGAGATTATTGGGTTAATAAATGTACCTACCCCCTACAATAATTATGTCCTTCAATAGTGATTACAGCATTAGTAGCTACCTTGTAGCTTGCAACTTCCAACAACAATGCTTTTGTAACCAATGTTGTATGAGACATTGAGAAGGACAATGTTACAAATGCTATTCCATAGTCTATAGAGACATGGCATGATGTAGAAAACAAATATACACTTGAATCCTAAAATAGCAATTGGTAAAACTAAAATATTACAATTGGTAAGTAGTACTAAGATTTATATTTGGAAGGCAAGGTGCTTCAATGTATTCTAAAATGTGAGAAAAAACGCGCTTAGGTAAACGCAGGAATTTGGGCAGAGATTGTGCATCACTGCATACTCTAAAAGATTGTTTGGATAATATAAAAGGTGTCACTCAACAAGTAGAATTGCTACATTGAAACTTCATGCCATATGGGAAAAATGTATATTTTATAAGGTGGAGTGGTTTTACTCTACATTGAAATATTTATTAAAGCAAATCTATAACTCAAAAAACAAAGGTAGTTAACATATATATATGTAAAATAATTTCTTGTAGAACCTCGGGGGCGATTGATCTTAATACTAATGTAATCTAGTGTCTTTCTTTGTAAATATAAAATGTTTTTGCAAACATGAGTTATTACTTTGTGCATGTATCACATTCTTTACAAAACAAGAGATGCAACTATTGAGTTATGAAGATAATTGGATGGAATTTAAGGGAGCATATTCACACTCTAAAATGGATGCCATGTAGAGAAAACTTTTGAATAATCAAATTGTCAAAAATTAAAGAATATATTTAAATGCATTAGATGAAGGAAAGATGTGTGATGTGCTACATGCGCGTGTAGTGTGTGTGTGTGTGTGTGAGGGAAAGAAAGAAAGAAGGATATATTAACGTCTTCTAAGACCAAAATTGGCCCATGAGACAATTGGTTTACAACAAAAAATGGGGTATTTACCCATTCATAGAGAGAGAGAGACTCATCTTTCGTTCCGTGCTAAGGTGTTTCTTTGGCGTGTGATTGTTGGTGGGTTGGCTTTGGAGATGGCTTTAAAACGTAGGCATATTTCAAACGGGACATGTTTTTTTACATGATGGTTGAGGAAGGTGCCAAACATAGGTTCATTACATGTCCGATTGCTAAAACCATTTGGGTTGTTATATCACAAATTTGGGCATCGAGAACGGGCAATATTCTATCACCTTTTAACAGGGTTTTTATAAGTTCGTGTTTGACTACCTTAGGTATTGGGGGATGTGGTTTAATTGGACCATGAGAAATGGGTTCTTATTTGATGGACTTCATGGGGTAACACAACAACTCCGTAGGATGAAAGGGAAGTTGATGTGGCAATTTTCGCAACTATGTTGATTGAGGATGTTGTCCCAAGAGGAGATAAGGGTTGTATTATCATCTTGTTTTAATAACAAACATTGATTTACGAAAAAAGAAGAAGAAGAAGAAGATAGAGAGAGATTTTATTATCGTTAATAGTTATAAGACATAAAATATGATTTATTGGGATTATAACTGAATCATTTTTACATATATGTTGTGGAATTGAGTAGTGACTCTCAAATTTCAAGAGTTTTATTGGTAAACATTACAATAAAGAATTTTGATTGTGTGTGTGAGAGAGATTTTATTATCTTTAATAGTTATCAGAGATAAAATATGATTTATTGGGATTATAACTAAATCATTTTTGCATTGTACGTGCAGAATTGAGTAGTGACTCTCAAATTTCGAGAATTTTATTGGTAAACATTACAATAAAGAATTTTGATTGTGTGTGTGAGAGAGATTTTATTATCTTTAATAGTTATCAGAGATAAAATATGATTTATTAGGATTATAACTAAATCATTTTTGCATTGTACATGCCGAATTGACTAGTGACTCTCAAATTTCAAGAATTTTATTGGTAAACATTACAATAAAGAATTTTGATTGTGTGTGTGTGTGTGTGTGTGTGTGTGTGTGAGAGAGAGAGAGAGAGAGAGAGAGAGAGAGAAAGAGATTTTATTATTGTTAATAGTTATCAGAGATAAAATATGATTTATTTGGATTACAACTAAATCATTTTTACATAGTATGTTTGGAATTGAGTAGTTATTGTCAAATTTCAAGAAGTTTATTGGTAAACATTACAATCAAGAGAGTAGTAGATTGACATCGAGAGAGGAATGTGTGTAGGGAGTGGACCAAATTGGCTATATATGGAAAACAAACCCAAACATGGCGCATTGTATCAAAATGTGTAACTCTTAAACTCCCACACTTGTTGAAGGCAAAATAGGCATAGCGGATGAGTTACCTCATGTGTGACCCATTGTCTCATTTCACATTGAAGAGAATGTGAGCTAAGTTCGACTAAAACAATGGTGTTAATGGCATGGTTTTTCTCACATATGCCCCAATGCCTTACATGGGCTCTAACATGTATTGATTGGTGTGGTTTTGTAATTTGGGGCAATGTATTATATCTAAAATGTGAGCTCCATATCTTTCCAGAATTGTTATGAAATAGCCTAATTCACATAGAAATCTATTCACTCAACGTAAGGGCTTACATTAACATAATTATTAATGGGGGAAGATTTGTAAAGAGAATACAATTAACCAAATCTTAATGAATTTATATAATCAACACATTTTAAAAGAGGTGGGGCTTGGCTTATATAACTCTATATTCACACTAGTTTTTGATGAGAGTGAGTGGTATATCTTGTATAATTTATACAATGGTTGTTCTGTTACATATGAAAAAGGAGGTGTAGTCGTCAATACTCACATGTGCTTACACATAATGTGAATGGCTTATCTTATCTCAGCACTTCATTTCTATATCAACTATGTTGAATAGTCATATTGGTTGTTAGCAATGGGCACGGTTTCGGCTCGAACCGAACCGAACCGTTAAGCCATGGCTTAACGGTTTATTGGTTCAAAGATAAATAAACCGTTTGGTTTGGTTTCAAATATTATGATCTGGTTTGGTTTCAGTTCGGTTCAGTTTTGAATATCATGGTTTAGCGGCTTATTAGTTTATCGGTTTCGGTTTGGTTCGGTTTTGAATTTCACGGTTTAGTGGTTTTGACTTATGTGGTTTGGTTTAAAGATTTAAAAGTTTTGAAGGTTTAAAGGTTTATAGGTTTGGTTTGGTTTTGGTTTATGATAAACTAATTTCGCTTGGTTCTAAATTTTTCATAAAAGGTTTGGTTAAAACGGTTTGGTTTAAATGGCTTCATAAAATTAAAACTATTTGGTTTGGTTTTTAATATAAAAAAATGGTTTGGTTTGGTTTCAAGGCCAAGAAACCGAACTGAACCGCGCCCATTGCTATTGGTTGTCACTTTGGATTGTCACCACTCACTCTTTCTTACCCCCTTCACCATTGATATATCAAACAGATTTAGGCCAAGCTTCAATGTTTTCCAAGCTTGTTTATTTCTAGTGCTTAAAGTAAAATTATCTACCATTTGTCGATCAATTATGACACTGGAAATCAATGTCTCCAGCTACAATCTACTCTCAGATGTCATAGTACTTCACCTCAATGTGCTACATGGGCACATGGAACATCAAGCTCTATGCTAATAAGATGTTTCTAAGGTTATTATCAAGCCATCAATCGAAGTGTTAAACTCTTTAAAGATTTGTTTAAGCCACATAACTTCACAAGGGTAACCACTCCATGCTATATTTCACCTCTATACTTCATAAAGTGATGGTTTTAATGTTTTTTTTACACCAAGAGATGCCACGACTTCGCAAAGAGCTCATAGAGACTCTATTTTTAATCAATTGAGCATATACACATTTGGAAGGAAGTTAAAAAGATAAAAAATGATTGTTATTTAAATCAATTTCTATTCATTTTTATCCATTTGTTTATGATTAACGGTATATTAATTTTGTTCTGTTGCTTTTATTACTAAAAACAAAATCGATGCCCTCAAGGGCAGCTCCGATGGAGTTGAAAGACAACGAATAGCCTTCATCCAACAATGGTCGTCCTCTCCCTTTCTTGAGTCAGTGGGCATCCACATAAGATGGAACTATCGCGTCCCTACAGGGAGTTTTATTTTTGGATAAAAAAACAAAATCGAAGTTATAAATAAAAAGAAAAGAAAAGACAGAAAAACAAAACAAATAAAATGTACCATGCAAAGTTTTTAAACAAAATAAATAAATTTATGATCATTGAATTTTTCTTCTTCTACTAATTCTACTACTTCATTCGGGAAGATTGTAATATTTTGAATAATAAATTTCGAGGAGTCATGTCCAAATACCATTGTCATTGGTGCACACCTCCTCGAATCAATTATTGAAACATTCCAATTGCCATTCTTTGGTGATACATTTTGTACATATGCATTCTATATGAAATCTTTCATGAAAAAGGTGCTTTATGAGAATCCAAAGCCATTTCATGCCAAAACACCCCCTACTTCTAGGTCCAATGTATAAAGTTGATGAAGTGATGCTTGCACTATCAACTTATACATGGAATTTGATTATTGCATTACATGACTATGTGTCACACCAACAACACCTACTTTTGGGTTCAATGTATATAGTTCATGAAGCACATATGCATAAAATGTATGATGTGGAAAATGTCCACATGATCAATTCATGGCAAAGCTATATTATACCAGTAGGTGATTGATTGTCACACCAATATCGCCTATACTTGGGTTCAATGCATAAAAGTGATGATATGAATATGCATAAAATGTATGCCATGGAAAATACTCACATGATTGATTCGTGTCAAAGTTTTAGACACAAACTTTGATTAGGGCATGCATTATGTGACTCTTTGTTGCAGAGTTTCCTTCCTAAAAACACTATAAAGTTTTGGAGAATTAGATACATGCAAAATTTGGTAGAGGTTACAAGTGTTATGCAATCAATTGGGAAGGATTCATGTGCATTAATAAGACACGCAATATTTTATTATGACGACAATTATTGCTTTAAAGATAAATCAACATGCATGAATCTTGGAAAGATTCTTGTAATCATGATGAATGGGAGAAAACTTTGTACGATGCTACTATTTGGTTTGCTACTATCATTAGTTGCATGTGAAAGATGCTTTTCTACAATGCATAAGATGAATGCCAAACACCTTAATTTTAAAAAAATTTGTCGATGTTTATGGTTTTCAATACATAAAATGATATCAATGTCATATTGGTTTTGTAGAGGATGGTTTGAGGCTTGAGATGATATCGAGATTAGAAGAATTGGATCATTGATAACATAATGCTAATAAATGAATATGCCATGCATTTGGGTAGAAATATCATCATTTTGTAATGTCATGTGGTTTTTGAGTAGATTAGACCATCTTTCTACAACTATAACATTGGTTTTTGAGTATGGTTGCATTTATTTTAATTATATCAAGGTAGATTATTACGTGAATTTATGAAAAGTAGGCCATGGGCCTTTGAACAATTGATTGCAACGATAGAGATTTGTTGTTCCTATACAATTGATATGTTTTAAAAATACATGACCCATGAAACTGACATCAAATCCTAAGTTGTTCCTATACAATTGTATGTTTTAAAATTCCAACACATCACCTTTGTCAAGTGTCTCTCTTCAACAAACACACTTTCTAGATTCAAATAAGTTGCCCAAGAGCTCGACTGTGATTGTCCCTGGTTTGTTTTGCATTCCCCATTTAACTACCGCTTAATAAACCCAAATGTTATCCAAATTGTATTCCAACTTCCAAGTGATGGATGGCTTCTTGTATTGCATGATTGAGTGAATGACATTGAATATATTGAAAGAATAAAATTCTTAAAAGTGTGTCATGTAAGACCAATCTTTGACAAGCTCTTTTCTTTGCTTTTTATAACTTTCAAAGTCTCAAGGTGCACCTGCCCACATAGGTTCAGGTACTTTGAAGTTTTTAACCTTGATGATTTCCCAATGGCTCATGGATCTCCTTTGTTTCCGTGAAGCAAGATTCATTTCCTTAGGTTTTGTGTGGTATTTTTTGTTTTAGCATGACTTTTTCTTTGAGAAGTTCAAGAATCCAATGATGTTTGTGCCTTAAAAAGCTCGAGCTCCTATCTTCGCTTGTTATGATTTTCAAAGTCCACAATGCACATCTACATAGATTTAAACTCTCAAGCAATTTTGAATGTACACTTGGATGCCAATTGAGTAGGAATGTCCTTAGGTGTACACCTGGATGCCATTTGAGGTGCCATCCTACCCACAATGCCTCACCTCAACAAGCATAGGTTGCAAAATTCACATGATCGATTGTCATCGATCTCCATGTACTAGCAGTCGCAACCACGGACCAACAGTGACATGAGGCCCTCCACTACTTGGTCACTCCTCAACTGTATGTGCTTTGCAACCATCAAGAGGGTCACTTGGAGGTCACACAATTATTGGAGGTAATTGGATAGAGATATGCACATATGGACATAGATTAAGTTCTAGCATGTAATTATTGTTTAGTCATGAATCAAAGTTCTGCATATTTGGTGTAATAGAACTCCATTACTATTAGATTCTTTGTATCTATTCATTCTTGGTAATAGCTTGTACAAATGTGGTCTTATGTTGCATTGCTACTGATTTCCAATTCTACTACCCCCCTCCTTTCTAGCTATTGATTCCCAATTCTCTAGTTCATGTACTTCAAATAGAAGACGTTGTAGGTATAGGGTAAGAACTAAGGCATTTGAGGTAGAACGTCACCAAAAGTGTCATGGCAATTTCATGGATGACGTTATGAGTAGGAATCTTAAATATCATGGACTCAACTAACCTTTATCCTAATGGGTTGTATTTGTTAGTTTATTAATTTTTGTAGACCATAGAGATTAGAATAGTCACCTAACTAGTAGATCAACAAATAACCAAAGCCCCACAATAATGGCAAAGAATAGTTGTCAACAATGGCCTTAGTGATGCAACTTAAGTGCTATTGGTAATGATTCTTGGGATAATTTTATACCCCCCACCCAACAACAATTGTGAATCGAGTGGTCATTGCATATACAATGAGTGGCGGTGAGGGAACATGATGTCTGAGCTTGGTTGCCACAACAAAATGTGATAAGAGCAACACCAACTGCATTGTGGACTTCTTCGGCAGCTTGTGAACATAGCAAGCAATCTCCATGCACATGCATTGTCACCTAGAACGCATGGTCTCGATTATTGTTGACACATGTCTACTCACTCAATGTTGACCCTTTGGTTTGATGTTCGATGTGTACACATAATCAATGGTATGTGCCAACATTTGTGTCATTGATGTATATGAATCCATGCTATGACAAATTCATGAAATTATCTGTGTCGTAGAAGGCTCCCAATTGTGTCATTGGTGCATATAAATCCATTGTATCAACCCCAATTCAATGGTCAATGTTTTGTCGAAACAATTTGTTCCAATGTTTCCTATACCTTGAATTTGTAATTCTTGAGTGGCACGACTCAAATATTGTGGATGATGTGTCCATGAATTTTAATGTGTAGCGCCCCCAATTGTGTCATTGGTGCATATAAATCCATTGTATCAACCCCAATTCAATCGTCAATGTTTTGTCGAAACAATTTGTTCCAATGTTTCCTATACCTTGAATTTGTAATTCTTGAGTGGCACGACTCAAATATTGTGGATGATGTTCAAATTGTTAATAGTTGTTCTCCTTGCAATATAAATACAACATCCATAAACAAAACCTTCTAAAACTCGTCATAAAATTTTAAAAACTTTATCAGCTCTATTTGGGGCTTATCTTGGTTCAACATTTTTTTCTTCTTTAAATATTTTTTTCATAGCTGCATAAAAAAGAAAATTAGAGAAAAAGAGCTTTTAAACATGTGTCCGTTTCTTAATTTGGAAGGGTATGAACTGTACATAGTACACAAGAATGATCATCTCGCATAACCCTAAAATACAAAATTATGAAGTACAATTGTTGATGGCCTCACTTAAAAGGGCATCATTTGGCCTTTTCATATACTCTCAAATTTTAGCCATCCTTTTGGGGATAATGCCAAGATAAGATATTTATAGGCATAACTAAAACCTCTTTTTTCCTAGCTTTTCCTTTACTAATGCTTAAACTTTTCTTCAGCTGGTGAGACTTGACTTTTGGTTTCCTTTCATTCTCTGGGAACAATTCAAGAGAATGACACTTTACAAGAGATTTTTTCCGGTCCTTCCTGGACATACTCCTAGCTGAGTTTGGACAAATGTTTTTGGGGAATATCCTCTTTTTATTTAAGGTTTGCTTTACATGTGGGCTTGGCGATGTCCTTATATTTCTGGTGAATTTAGACACTTCTTTACAAACTAAAGCCTGGTTAGACGAATTCGTAATTTCAGCTAGCGCTTGTTTCCTCTTGACAAGCTTTACATCCATGTTTTTATCTACTTCTTGCCTCCTCTTCACTGCTTTGGTTCTAATGTTACTCGGTTTAGTTTCAACCCTTGGTTTCAATTCGTTGTTCTTAAGAAACTGATCCGCCATCTTGTTCTCTCTTTGGCCTTTGAGAAGCCATCTGCATTCATGTTATGATAATGTTGACAAACCGTCATGAAATGTTTATTCTGTTTTGATTAGAGATATTATATTCCATACTTACTGTGCCGTAATAACTCTATGATATATATCCTACAGCTAATATAATTACAAAAACCTCTATGTGGCCTCTAATCAAAGTCATGATATTCCTAAGGTTTTCCAAAGTTTAATGATCTCCCCTTCAGCAGCAAAGGACATTATGTAGACTCTACATGGTAAACGCACAGATACTTTGATATGATATCACAATAAGTACATTGAGCTGCAATAATACGAGCAGTGGGGATGAATCACAATATAAGAAGAAAGGTTCCTCACACCTATATCTGCATCAAATTTCTTGACGTTCCATAGACTGGTGGGAGTGAAAACTCCACCGAAGCAGTTCATGACCTCACTTAGATGAGATGTTTGGAAATGTGATGGTGTTATTGAAAACACATATAAACGAGGTCATTCAGATGCATTTTGGGAAGGCATTGAAAAAACGAGGTTCCTAAGTTGTATGTTCAGGGAACAACAATAAAGGATGGACTTTATTGTAGTTGCAACACCAGTGGAGCAAACATCTTACCCCTGCAATTTACAACATTTACCATTTCTCATTAATTTTATGATTTGCCTCCTCCAGCTTGGTTATTTTTGGTGTAACATGGTTATTTACATTCACAAAGTGGTTTGGTATAAATGGGTGTTTATAATTTCTCAAATTAGGAGTCCTTCCCAAGACTTTGACTAGGTAAGATGAGAGAATATGGTGCCTTCACCATAGTCACCTCTTTTTTTTATTGCATCCTCCCAACAACCTTCATCAATTTTTGTTCCAAAAACAGGGGAGACGTTTGAAGATATCCAGAAGATGAGATAGTCCACTACAAGTCTCTACAAATTCTTGATCATATTTCTGTTATATCAACATCATACAGACTGTTTTCTGGAAAACATCATCATGGCCAGAAGATAGCCACTACAAGTCTCTATAAATTCTCGATCATAATTCTGATATGCAACAGAATTTAGTATTTAGAATGTTTTCTGAAAAGCCACATTGTATCTAATGGCAAAAGAAATTTGCATTCAAAGAACCCATAAGATGAGGATCCTCACTTAGTCATTTACCCAAAGATCATTGTACAAAGGTAGAATAATGGATGCAGTTAATTAGCAATGGTTTGGTTTGAGCAAAATTTGAGCCATGAAAGTGGAACTTAAATGGTTGGGTTTGGTTGGGTTTGGTTGGGTTACGTTTGAAAAGTGGAAAACGATTTGACTTGGGCTTGGTTTGGCATACAGGTTAATCCTGACTGATTGTGTTTTTTACGTTTTTTTCTTTCCCACTAAATATGTTGTTCAAAATAATTAAGGCATGTAATTGGCGAGATTAGTACCTGTCCCACAATTTTCTTGCTTGTGTTGCATGCCTCTCCAACATCTCCGAACACTGATGTGGAAGAAGACAACCTCTATATAAACACTCTTTGTTAAGAAAAAACTCTCTCAGCACATACCCATTCTTTTATAGAACATACTACACCCCATCACACTTTTGTACCACGAAATAACTCTTTTATTTATGCTCCCTTTTCCCGTTTAAATCCCATTATTAGGCCTTTAAGCCACTTTTTTATTTATTTTCGATGATTGGAACCACATCCCTTCATTGAGACAGGCCAACATTGGTCTTAGAAGAGATTGATCTTAGAAACATCTATCCTGTTGATGCTATGAGTCAATCAAGGGCTACACAAATGGGCTCCCAACCAGCATAACAAAGGGGTTACAATAGATTGGGCACTGAGGTTAAGTAACGGACGGGGGGGCACTATGATGGGTGGAAGGGGCAGACCGGTGATTTGATTCTACAAGTCAATCAAGGGCTACACAAATGGGCTCCCAACCAAGGCATAACAAAGGGGTTACAATAGATTGGGCAATAGCAATCGTGCACATAGGCCCCAGCCCCATGGACCACGATCTCACCACCCTTATCGACAGATTAAAGCCATTATCTCCCACCATCGCAGGTGCTTCTCTCGCTTCCGAGACCTCTCCATTTTGCATCAACCTATGCTAGAGATCTTCCGAAGACAAAAGTTATAATATATATAACTTGAGAACCTCACATCCGCCGAAAACCAAATTTTTTCGTCTCGCTTTTTTTATCTTATTTACGTTTATATTTACCGAGAAATTTTTATTTTATTTTGATTTGTTGTTCTCAAAGACGAGACAACACTTAAGATGTAATCTCTTGTTTGGTCTTATCGGCCATTTTGGCCTCTTAAAAGTCGTTAATATATTTTTCTTTTGTTCTTCCTTTCTCTCTCTCTCTTTCACATCTAGTCCGTGAAAATGTTAAATTTTTGGGCTCACATGTCCTACTTGACCTTTGAAGACAATTATAAAATCTTTCTCTCTATGTATATGTGTGTGTGTGCACGACAAATGTACACAGTTTACATATAAACTTATGCTTACTGTAAAATTGGATAATGAAAGATTAAGTTTCTAGTGATTCATGGGTACAAAAATATGTGAAAACCATTACCTGATCCCAAGTTGATGTATATGGATCAATTGACAAGTAACGCCAACATACAAAATTAAATGACTCAATATTGTGCTCCACCTACAAGAGATAGTATAACTTAAAATTTAACCATTTTAAAGTAGATAATTGAAATCAGAGCATAGAGAAGGGAAACCATACTGGGAGCCCAACCCTTATACGTAGCACTCTGTGCTGAGACCTCTCATATGCCTTCCTGTAATTATCTACAATATTTGTGATACTGCAATCATAAAAAAACGTGATTAACCATGATGAAAGGACCATATATGTGTTGGCAATTGGCCAATTGAGCGTATATGGAATCACATTTAGTAATTCAGCAATTTCTACTTATATTTGTCCAAGATCTCTTAGAATATCAGCCAATATTTCTTTTTCAGAAACCTCTGCTTGATTCATTTGGTTTCCATTAGTGCTTCTTCACGTGGACTAGCTTTCGAAATTTTATGCAGTCTATTAAACTTGAGATTCTAGTCATTTTCTTATAGCTATTTCCTAAGTGGAATAAATATTTGACTCCCAGACTTAAGGCATACTAATAAGCAAAACTTAGTCTAATGCTTTTAATTGATTCATAGAAACCTGACAAAGATATCTTACTAATGCCTAGCCTCACATCCAAGTTTACGAATTACATTTCCTTGATTCAGTGAATAATATATAACTAAACAAATACAAGGACAAACCTACATTATCACAGAGTAAAAGTCGTTGAATTCACATTCACTCAAATTCATGGATCACAATGTTTACATTTTCAATGTCATTTGCAGCTTTGGGAAGAAGTTTATGAGTCCATCTTGGTGACTAGATTTCCCCAACCACTTCATGTGTAGCATGTACTGATGATGTGGACCTCCATCTCTATTGTGTAACATTAGCTTGTAAACAACCAGCTAAATTGTAAAAATCTTGGGCAGAGAGGGTTGCTACTACACAAGAAATTGGTTACCCAGGAAACAAATTCCAAAATCTTAGAATAGTCATATGCTCAACCTTTTTGTGTGTTGTCATCATGATCATAAGCTTGTCATATGAATGCTACAAAGCATTACGATAATTCTTGACAAACCTTGAAATTATTCTTGCAGAAATTATAAGGGCCTAACACTAAGCCTTCTCTCACAGGAAGAGTAGTGTAATCGATCGTAATCATGCTCTAAAATTCTATGCATTAAATATTAAATAACAATGAAGTCTAAAAAATACCTTTCAAAATCAAAATCTTTATTCATAAGATCATGCTGTCTACTGATACCAAACGCCCCGTATTTATTGATATGCTTCACAAGAAGAACTATATGTTGATACACCTGTTCAATGAAAATATTGAGTTCTATTGATTACCTGTATCCTTCATTAATGATGCAATGCCCAACAGTGGCAAGTATTCTATTGTTTATGCTTCGTAGGTTACATAAAAACGGGCATTGACATTATCATCAAGTTCTAGCAGTGAAGAACTTTCCACGATGGATTGAGATGTAAGGACATAGGCTCTTAAATAAAGCAAATGTCAATGTTCTTTACATGAGAGTGCATGCTAGTAAGAAGATGTTGGTTTCTATAATTCACAGATTAGATTAGAGACGAAGTCATATTTAAGTGAGAGGAAGCCTTTTTCCAACAGAAGAGGGTTAGCACATGGACAAGTTGACTATGTCATGGTCTACAAAGGAACTTTTCAAACAAAATGAGGTAAAGGAAGCTCGTCGAGACACATCATACCTAACAAAAAGTAAATTCCACTCTGAAACGTATTAGAAATATATCACTCAAAATCATTTTCTCTAAGATCACTTTATGCTATAAAAGCTTTCAAATAATTAATTTGATGTCCTAAACTTTAAAAAAAAGCATCCAGGTTGCTCACAGCCTTCAAATGCACCACGTTTATCTATACATAGTATGTCACCTGTCCTTGTAGTTCAGTCTTGAAACTTAATGGTATTCTCTCTACATTTGCAATTCCTGCCTTGAAGCCAATTGAAAACAAAATAAATAAATTATCAAAGGTTTTTCCAGTTAATAAAGATTATAAATGTTGCATGCCTGCCATATTTTCTTGCATTGTTAGACAACGGAATTAAGAGGTTAATAAGGAGATAACTTACTGTCAAATAAAGTGCTAGAAACACAGCTTCAACACATTTGATTGGTTGAGGATCATATATCATCTGCATTAGATTTATATTTAAAAAAATAACATTTCTATTAAAATCTTAATCTTGTTAATACATTTGATCGCTTTCTGTTTATTATTCAGTAAGCATCCTAATTTATTGTTATTAGTCCACTATGTAGCTTAAATGGATTTTCTTGAAACCGATAAATTAGCTAGCAAAATAGCTTGAAACCTACTCTTACCATATATAGCACTTCATCCCAAAATAAATGGTGATTATTATCCATGTGGGTATTTGTTTTATCTAATGGCAATGAATTGATGTTGCATTTTGCTTTTCATTACACGTGCAAATAAACCTAAGAACTTATCCTAAATAAAATATATGAAGATTTTCCACACTCATTTGCCTTGAAAACAGTTTCGTTGAGTGTAACATAACTCTCAATAACCCCCCATCTATCTCTCTTAAATTCTTATATTTTTCTGCGACCGCCTAAGGTTGAGTGAAAAAAGAAAACGAAAGGAATAATTTACCATTTTTGCAGTATCCATGATACGTGCCAACGGCCTTGTCTTGTGAGAATTGAAGCTAGTTTGAGGACTCTGTTTATATTCAAATGAGCTGATATACTGGTTCCTAGCACACAAGATGATTTCCTTGAGCAGTAGGGGAAAAAAATGCCACAAATTGATAAATTTCTGCATGTCTGCTTATCAATGGCACAAAGTAATTTCACAAAGTAGTTTTTTTGGTTACATGCATGTTTAACATGCTGTTTTCAGTTACACAAATGATAGGTGCCCATAATCATCATTTACCAATAATTAACATAAATGAACTGACAAAGGCAAGAGACTAAGCCCTAAATCAACCCTTTCAATGGAGGCCAATCACTGTAAGGTCTATACTAGGAAGGCTGACACCATATTTGTTAAAAATATGTACTTTATGTTTAAAATATGTTTTAGAATACTCTAAAGTATTCAACACATATTCTACATTTTAAAACTACCATTTTTTAATACGTACAGTTTGCTATGTAAAAAAATCTTAGTAAAATAAAAATCTAAAATTTGGCAAAAAAACAATTGCGAGATGCATTACAACTATAAGAAGTATTTAGCATATTCTGAAAGTAATTAACCTATTTAATCTTTAGAATATGTATTCTAAGAATATAAAGAAAAAGGAAGAATACTTTTAGAATACATAGTTTATGTATCGTATATGTATTTTATGCTAAGTATTTTACAACTATGGCTGATCCAAAAGAGGGTGTAACCAAGCATATCTGGCCCTTTATGGAACTCGAACTCTAGAGTCTAAATTCATATCATACCTATCCAGAGTATATGTGACCATAAACCTCTAGACTTTATTTTACTATAAATCACATTTTAACCACTCCATAGGTATCATCATGCCTTTCAGGCTACCCAGTTGCTGATTTGACAATCTCTTACCTTTATTTACATTTACAACTAATTTGTCTAGTCACAGGAGGAGAAGTCCCCTCCCATATTCATGTTAGCTTATCTAATTACACTCTCTATCTGTCATGCTCTTCCTGTCACGTTTGATCAGACCATGAGACAAGGAATGTACCAGATCTGTTGTCAAAAGCTAGGAGGCAGTTTTCAAAATTATAGAGAGAAAAATAAAAAGTAAGAAAATACTTTTGGAAAAAAATAAAAAAGTAAGAAAATATAGGTATTTCTGTTTTCTGTTGAGAAGACTAGCAGAACTACCAAAAAGAAGTTTTAGAGTAAAAAAGGGCAAAAAAATCAAGTTTCAATTCCAATTGTGTTAGAAACTTCTTATTTGCAGGCAAGAGCTGCCAAGTTCTTGTGTTTACAGCCTCTTTAGGGAGCATGTTAGCAGGGGTGAGCACGGGTAAAAAGAGATGAAGTGAAAAGTTACCTCGTCCAGGACAGGAAGACTGAATGGTGTTTTTGTTGGGTTTATAATATATTTGGTTCATTGTGTAAACTTTCTTTCCTAGTGGTATTTCGTTTGTTAAAAACAATTGGTTGGCTCTTTATTCTTTCTTTGTTCATATGATTGTATCCTCTTTGTCTAGGTTTGGGTGGCATTATAGAAGCTACCACTACAGATTCATCCACCTTCCTCTTTCTCTATTTTCTTGATATGGCTAAGGACTTTCATTCATGGAATCACAGACATTTTCATTCAGGGAGTCACTAGAGTTTTCATTCATTGATGATAAGGCAATTGCACAATTCACATGACCTTCCTCCATCAACAAAGTAGAGCTATTTATTAACGATTGGAAAGTTTTGGTTATTACCATGACTAAGATTCATAAACACTCCGGCCTAAATTGAAATTAAGATAAGGAATTGTCGCCAAAAATAAGCTAAATGTTAGAAATATTTGGAAGATTGGTCCGAATTTGTATATTTTCTCTGGAAATCCATTACCCATATTTAGCAGGCCCATGAGCGCTCTCTCTCTCTCTCTCTCTCTCTCTGGCAATCCTTTTTTCTTTCATTTCTTATACTACTCTTTATGTTTCTCTTCTTCTTCTTATTCCCTGTTCTTCTCTTTAGAAATGTGAATTCAATGGAATAGCATTGCATGCATTAATGATAATCTGATAATGAATCATCTATCGTACCAAAAAGTGGGCCATTTCTGGTCACCAAAGCAGAGCCAAATTTTAATTTTTTTCTAAATCAAAACAGGTTTCCTTTTTGTAACCAAAATGGAACCATTTTCATATATAAACGGGGAACTAATGATCATTTATGTCACTAAAAACAGGAAACTTGTGATACATCCGGGGGTGTAACTCATTGCAAACATACATATGTATACGAAGTCCACATTAAGTGACCATAAAGAGCAGTATATTACAAATGGAAGGAAAGATTAATGCCCAGAGAGAGAGAGAGAGTGGAAAAACAGGAAACAAAACCTGGTGTATGGCCCTGAGCCTTGACCGCACAGGGAATTTGAAGAAACTAGCAGGGAGGACAGGCCGCTTAGGAGGCAATGATGATGCGGCTGTAGATGATGTGGTGGATGAGGACGACGACAAAACGGATGATGATGTTTCGGAGGAAGATGATGATGGAGATGCAGATGCAGATGGCGATGGCGATGGCGTTGGCGTTGGCGATGGCGATGGAGATGCAGATGGAGATGGAGATGGAGATGGAGATGGAGATGGAGATGGCGATGGCGATGGCGATGGCGGGAGAGGCTGCATCTCTCCGGAGCCCGAGTACTCCATAGCCACGCAGCATGCATACATTCATACATACATGTACATATGTACATATATATAAACACACACGAAGAGGTACCAATGGACAGTGTATGTATATACATATACGTATATTTACACCTTATACGTATATTATACATATATAGGTATATATTACGTATACGGTGTATATGTACATAAATGTGTGGAGAGTTCCTTTTGGCTCGTGTAGAGAAGAGATGGATGAATGGGTAACTACTACAAGTACATAGATGATTTGTTTACCAAAGCTACTTTTAATTGCTCGTGAAATCCCGAGAGTGCTCGTCACCTCTTCTCCAAACGCTCGAAACATACTCTACAATTTGTCCTCCATTATTCGTCGCCACAATATGGTCATATTTGACGCGTGCGCGTGCACACGTGTGTGTGAGAGAGAGAGAGAGAGAGAGAGAGAAAGTGAGATTCTATTATCATCTTTGGAGGTGAAATATGACTTGTCCGACCAAAAATATTACATTTCATTTTTTTCAATGAGTAGCGGCTCTCGATGTTCAAGAACTTTACCAATGAATGTCGCAATCGAGAGTGCGCATTGTGATTATGAGGGAAATTCGTTCAAGGATTGGGTTGTGCTGAAGATGGTGTGAAAAGCATAGTTGAATATGATCCAAGATTCTAGAGCATTGTATTGGAGTGTGATACTCAGACTCCCAGACAAAGTGTACATAGCCAGTCAATCACATCACTTGTGCCCCAACGGCCCATCTCACATCACAATGCACGTTGTCGCAGTATTCCGTGTGGATGCGTAGAAACGGGGCAGAACCACAGGGGTCTTGAACCAAGGAATCAAGAAAAGAGGAAGGGGCCCGCGCGTCGCATACACACAAACACCGCGAACCGACAAAGAGGAGTAGGAAGGAGGTGGTCGTAGGTGTCAGACTCAATGCAGTACAAGAGAATGGCAACACAAGAACGACACAGTAGAAACACAACGCAATCAACAAAATATGTTATCACTGTTAGTTAGGATGCAGTCATGAAGCATAGGGGATACAACCGGTCAGAACCGAGAATAGAGCTTCGAGCTCTAGAACAAACATAGGAAAAAGAGGACCTCTGGCCGGGAGCGCACGGGCGTCTGACGCGAGCCGAGGGTTCCTTCTAGAGATTGCTCGTAGAGGTACCGCAGAGAATGGATGACAACACCTAGTACTTACATAAGTTAGTACAAAAGGGGGTGCACTTGTGCACACCCACATTCCCATGCTTTTGGCGACGTTTCTCCCGATGGCTTGGAATCTTCACGACAACGTGAGCTAAGTCACATGGAATCAATGGTTCGTATGGCAAACAACATAATGGGCTCTACAGTATGTCAATGTGTATAATTTCCCTGTTTGGCGAAGAATATGGTTTTGTAGTTCGGTGCAACATATGTAGTACAATGTGTGAAGCATGAGCCTCCATATTTTTCCTATGTCATGATACATTGGTGTTGAAAGAAGGCCTCATTTACAAAGGAATCTAGTGATGTATCATGAAGCAAATGTGTTGCATCCCATCTTCCAAACCATTTTTCCATATGTTACACCTAACCAGAACACAAAAATTTGCGCTTATGCGTCTTTTGAATTTTTTTGCTTGCCTCCAATGTGATTTTAGGAATTCAATGTGAGGGACTTAAGCATGCATTCGGCAACCCTTTCCATGGCCATGGTCTCAATGGGAAGTGTGTGCCACCAATCAGAAGACAAATGAATGGACAAAACAAGAATCTTAAAGAGACGAGAGATGGATTTAGAGCAAATTGAAGCAAAACCAATTTATGTAGACATTGTTTGCCCCAAATCCATTTCAATTACAAAACTAGAAGCGATCTCGATTGTTGGATGTTGTGATGATTTTGCATGCATCTATACAAACAACGGGCTCCTATGTGGGTTTGATAGGTTATTGTTATTGTCACATTCTACAAATTGTTTCCTTCTCATGTTACAAACATTACTCCTTGTCAGACACTCTCTTTTCTTTGATCATTTGTAGGAGATATTTCTTCAATAACTCTCCTTGACATACTCATTGTATTGGCACAATCTATGCATCCATAATCTCGTTGTAGGATTAGTGATTTACCATTGACAGAATATCAATTGTGTTTTCTTATGGATGAATCTTTTGAGAATTGTGCTTGACGTTGACAAAACATGCTCTAACTCTCCTACCAACTATATAATAAATACACAACCACCTACCCCCCATGCCAAGTCGTGATGCTCATGTGCACATTATCAATCTCATTGGATACCTTTTTCCAATTGCTAAGCACAAGCATACCATGGCATACTAGAGATAATAACCCTCATATGATGAGGTATATAGAGCATGTCTCGACGAGGAGATATGCCAAAAGTTGATAGGCAATGTAGATAATACACCCTCATATGAGGAGGTAGAATACTTATGTGACTTGTAGAGGAAGCTCCCTAATAGAAATTGTCATAGAAGCCAAGGACGAGTTGTCAAGGGAAATTCCGACAAAATAAGGTCAAATGCTACAAGTGACACCAAAGAAGGGCATCATCAGAGGAGTTTTCATGGCCCTAAGAATGAAAGAAGAAACCCTAGTAATGGTGATGAGCATGTAAGAAAAGTGTTGGCCTCGTTGTCAATATTATGTCAACACAACATCTAGATTTTTTTTTAGAATCCATAAAAAGGCCAACATTGACCCATGGGGACCTAAATACACAAATTTTCTTGATGTACGTATCTTTCCTAATAAGGCATATTCATACTTTGAAGCACAAATTCTCAATATATGAATAAGGCATACACATATGAATCCAACCTTCTAGGTTGTCTCTTTAGTCGAACACTCAAGTCATCTCCCCTCTTAATTTGTCATCATAGTTTTCACGAATCCCACTTTATGTTGATATTAGGGATCATAGTAATGATGAGCAAAAGAACGAGACATTAAGGAGAATAATGCATGAAGGGTTCTTTACCACATCAACAACGTCAATGTGAAGGACATGAAATAAACATAAAATATCCGTGGTATCACATACCACCGAAAATTACTTTATGTTATACCTTGGATGTTGAATAATGGATCAGATTCGAAAGAAGAGAGCTGAGCCTCACCTATAGAGGCTTTACAACATCTCCAAATGTTGCAATGAAGGGGTAGCTAGTCCAATTTATATAGCTCAACACCTTAGGCTCCCACGCCACCACATGCCATAGGTCCATATGGGTTTGCCCCAAATCCTAGGATAATCAGTTTCCCAACTATCCTACCTGTAGGCTGTAACCCATCAAATTTAGCTATGAAATCATTTTATAAAGTTATGCCTATAACAATCGAGCACGTAAAAAGAAAGTGATATTCATGCTCTATTATACCTTCCTTGCATACCTTACATGTCTTTATACAAGAGCACAATATATTGATCAAAGATCCTCTACACTACATTAAGAAAAACACTCCTACTACTAACTAGAAAAGGTATCACATGTGTGGTTGCTAGATTGAGGCACGGTGTTTTATGTATAAACACCACATTGAAGGGGTTCACTAAGTTCTTGTAATCATCTATTTGCGAGACTCCCAATAATGTTTGATAGTGGCATTGAAATTGCAACCATGTATTGTATGGGAAGCACATCAAACGAAACAATTTTTTGCCACATGCATGATTTGATAAAAGAGCATGTTGTCATTTGGTCAACAAAATGAGATTGGATATTAGGTAGCATTCACCAAGAGGACATCAAAGATCTTGATGTGGAATCTTGTCATGAAGGGCAATAAGTTGGCCTTATTATATGTTGCATATTTTTCTACAATGAGAGAACTTGTTGGGGGTGATAGATCAATTAGAGGTCACATTATGGTATGGCCAATTGGACCATTTGTCAAATGCCAAAATGGAGGTGTTGGGGGGATTGGGTGTCCTACCTACTACTATACCTTATACCAACTTGGAATTTGCGAGCATGACATGCTTGGAAAATAGGTAAAGAGTGTCAAAGAGGTACATATGAGTCCATCATGAAGTTTGCGGAATTGACACACTATGATCTATGCAAGAAAGTGCTCATACGATCAATTTGTGGAGCACGGTTTTTTACTACCTTTGTTGAAGTCACAAGTCTAAAGTTTTAGATGTACCCCTCAAAGAAGAAGGTTGATACATTAAAGAAGTTCAAATTTGTTAAGTGCTTAACGTACACTTCATCTCCAATGCTTCATCAACACTAAGAAATAATGTAATAGAGGTAAGAGATGGAGGGAGAAAGATTTTTGTCGTCTTCGGAGTTCAACTATTAGAAATTGTGCATGCGTGTGAAAAAGATATCTATCTATATATCCCTTTGTTTGGACTATTTGTTAATGAGAGAGACATATAGATAGAGAGTGAGTGAGGGGCGAGAGAATTTCTTATTGTTCTTTGGAGGTAAAATATGACTTGTGGAACCAAAAGTGGAATTGAGTAATGAAACTCAATATTCAAGCAATTTACTAATAAATGTTGCAATCAAGAGTGCACATTGTGTGAGATGAATGTGTGTAAGAGAGTGGATCGAATTAACACGTGGAAAGCAAACTCAAACATGGTCAAATGCAACAAATTGTATCAAAGTGTAATACTTTGACTCTTGAACTTGCTCAAGGTAGAATATTGGTAGCCGATGAGACTCCTCACCAAGGTTCCAATGCATCAACACTCTATCTCCTATTGAAGTGAGTGTGTCTAAAGCGTATGCAAGCAATGATGTGAATGGCAAAGAAAGGGTTGAGCCCCATCATATATTAGTGACTGTAGTTTCAACTTTCCCCATTTGGAGAAGAATATTTGTAGTACAATTATTAGTAAGATGTGTTTGTTTTATCAATATGTTTTGGTTCAAGCCCAATTATGAAACAAATTATCTATACATAGAAGTAAATAACACAGAAAATTCCTCGATCTCTATGTAAAATGAAAGGTAATCGTACTTTTTACAAGACATTATTAAACTAATTATGTTATTCTTTTAGAGTTAGCATTTGATTAAAATTCTGATGTTCTTGAATACATTTCCTTTTGACAAAATCATTTACAAATGGCGATTGGGGAGCAAGTTGTCCCCGAGTTTAAGAAATGCTAGATGTGTCACAATCATCAAAAGTTGTTTGCATTCAAGTTTGTCTTCTCCAATGGTTCTTCACATGACTACTTTTATCAATGTACAAGAAAGCATGCAATACACTCTACCAAAATTTATATAAAGTAGGCATTAGTTTAGTGAGATTTTACAGATATTAATTCTAGACATTCTCTTTATGAAGTACTAATAAGATAATACGATCCCAAAACACTTATAATTTTTCAGTATAATAGTTGGGTACACATCGCTTTTATGTTTGTTGTTTGCTAGTTGGCACAAAAATTCTCCTTTGCAATTGGAAAAGGACAAGGACCAGCCACATTCTAACAACTTCAAAGTCATGAATATCCTTTCGTAGTCGTATGTACACCATGGAAAAACAATCCTAACAAGTAAACGGGTCCCCAAAAAATATGTGAAAACAAGAGATGAGTCTTATTTCAAGTTTTTATCTTGTTAGAAATGGTCTCATTTCAAGATTTCTCATGTTAGAAATAACCGATGAATGCATGTACAAACACAAAATTTCCTCATTCGTTAACCTCACAAATCAAAATGCAACTGATTACTACTATCCAAAAGTTATCCCTAACATTACAAGCTAGTGATTCTTAACAAATCCGAGTTTAGGGTTCCTCATTTCATGGCATCATTTTGTAAGCTGTTAATGCAATTTCTCTCAAAGATTGTCCCTTGTAAATGTAGAATTACGATGAAAATATTTTCACTTTATGTGGACTTCTCCTTCCTAAACACTGGCCATGATTATCATATCAAGTTGAGTTTAAGGAACAATGGATGTGAGCGAGAGACGCAGTGGCAAGAAAGAAAAGAAATATGAGATTGTGTTCTCTGCAAGAGCATGTTAAGTACCAACACATATCTGGCAAAATGACACCCAATATTTCCTCTGCAGAGGATACATATGAGTTGGTCACATTTTCAACCCAATTCCTGTTTCACAATTTTACCATAACATAATCTAAAAAGGATAGCATGCCATGGCTGAGGAAGAGGAAAAAAATATATCAAGTTACATGCCACACAATAAACTGCCCACAAGAAGTAGTTAGCACTTAGATTGAGAGAACAAGATTGACATTAATGATAGAATTATAGGATAAACTTGTCTTTCCCCCATAGAGAAGGGGTGATATATAATCATTTTCATCATAAAAGTAACCAAGTAACAACATTCCTATCATAAGTAAAACAAGACGAAGTCTGCATATCCAACATTCCCAAATATCAGAAAACAGATCCATCTTCTGTCAAGATGACATCTTCTGGTTGATTTATCCAATAATGACTGGATAGTCTTTGATACAGTCCACCCAAGGGTTGTCGGAAGTGGCTTTCACAGTACGAAGGGCATGCCACACAGCACTATTGCATTTAAAGCCACTCCCGAATGCGATTTGCCAGATACGATCACCTTTCTTCATCCTTCCTTTCGCCTCGGTATATGCCAATTCATACCAAATTGAAGATGAGGACGTGTTCCCGAACCGATGAAGTGTCATCCGGGAAGGCTCGACATGCCTCTCGGAGAGTTGCAGATTCTTTTCGAGCTCGTCGATGACCGCCCTCCCTCCCGCATGGATGCAAAAATGCTCGAAAGCGAGATTAAAATCAGGTATATAGGGCTTCATCTTGATGCCCAAAACCTTCCTTGCAAACAGAGTCACAAAGAAAAGCAGTTGCTCGGACACTGGCAGCACGAGTGGGCCCAGGGTCGTGATATTCGTCTTGAGGGCATCCCCGGCGATAGCCATGAGATCTTTGGAAAGAGAAACCCCGAGTTGTCCGGTCTCATCTTGCCTTTGGTAAACACAATGGAATGCCTTATCATCAGCACCCTTGTGAGTTCTCACCGTATGAACGAGTTGATACTTTGCTCTTCTCCTCTCTCTTCCCTTATTCGACAGGAGGATAGCCGCACCACCGACTCGAAACAAGCAATTGGGTATGAGCATCGATCGCTCGTTGCCAAAATACCAGTTTTGCGTGATATTCTCCATACTAACAACCACCGCGTAGTTGTTGGGGTGTACTTGAAGCAAATCTTTGGCAAGGTCAATGGCAATAACACCTGCACTGCAGCCCATACCACCGAGGTTGTAGCTACGGATATTGCCTCTCAATTTATACTTATTTACGATCATGGCTGACAATGATGGTGTCGGGTTGAAAAGGCTGCAATTCACAATGAGGATCCCAATGTCTTTAGGCTTGATTAGGGTCCGATCAAAGAGCATGTCGAGGGCACCAAACATGACTTTCTCTGCCTCATCACGGGCGGCAAACATGGTGGGCTCGGGTGGCAACTTATGCATTGCAGGTGGCAAATATGTCCGCTCCCCGAGGCCTGATCTCTCCAATATCTTTCTTTGGAATTCTAAACTCTTGTCATCGAAACTTCCTGACCGTTCCGACCGATCCATAAAGAACTCGAAGGGAACCTTAAGGTCTTCCGTCGGCTTGTAACAAGCATAATCCACAAGGTATATGGACCTTGGCCTAGACATGAAGTAAAGCGTTGTGACAAAAACAAGGATGGTAGTGGAGGCGAGAACACTTACAAGATTGAATTGCAAGTTCTGCCAAAGCTGATACAGATCCTCTGGGCCCAGTCTGCCCACTTCTATCAGGATCCCAATGAGGATAGGCACGAGAAGAAGCTTCAAGAGATGGGTGATGAGATAATGGTAGCCTAATTTCACATACTTCAGGTTGACGGTCTGCAAGAAGTCCGGAAGCTTTCTTCCCGATGTAGGGGGGCTGATATGCACGGTGATGTCCTGATCTGTCGCGGTGGAGATCGCCATAGCCAAAGGGAAGGATGAGAGGGAGGGAGAGACCTGTGATTCTCTGCTCTGCTCTGGATTGGATGGTTAGGATGTACTCTGTCGTGGACGCCCGCCTTCGCCGTCGTCTTCTGCTTCCGCTTCTGCTTCTTCTGCTTCTGCTTCTTCTTCTTCCCTGTTCTTGGTTGAACGCGCTAAAAACGGTCATCAGGGAACGCAGAGCCGAACCGAAGCAGACAGAGACAGAAAGAGAGAGAGAGAGAGAGAGAGAGAGAAGAAGAAGAAAAAAGAAGAAGAAGAAGAAGAAGAAGAAAGCGACTTTTCACACCGTTCTTCTACTTCTTCTTCTTTGTATGTATTTTGCCTCTCTCTTCTATTTTTGTTCCTTCCATCGATCCTTCTTCTTCTTCTTCTTCTTCTTCTAGAAGGCCCTCCATTTTTAGAGGTGCTTCCCATTCCTCTCCTTCCAAGTTTGCTTTCTGCCTTTTGGCTTCCCGCTTTTCTCGCGTTCCCCCGTCTGTGCTGCCCTGACCTACATATATGAATCATTATGCATTTTTTTGGGGACGGGGCCGATAGAGAAGCGTACCCGAGGGTCTCGCTACTAGTTGACAATTCTCCAGTATCGCTTAGCCATAGCTTGGCTTGGCTAACACTTACTTCCTCCACTCAAACCTCATTGAGAGTCCCCCAGACGGATTCCATGTCGAGGTCTCGATCATCCTCTTTTGCTTTCTGTGCTCATTCTTCTACTTGATCCTGCTTGACCCATCTACTTGCTAGTATGAGACACTTTTACCAAAACCATAACATGCCCGAAAAGCTTCCCCGAGTAAAAACATTCAAAACAACAACATCATATGTATTCAAACAATATCAAAAGACACCTCTAAGAGAGGGCAACAAATACACAAACAAATAACTTAATCAAAAGCGATAGTATGTAATACCCCTTCTAAGACGTGACGAAGAATACCGCCTAACATAACATTGGCCATGGCCCATAATCCATAAATACATAGCATAATATTGTCCATGATCCATAAACAAAACAAAAACCATCATCAATGAAAATAATAGCATTAAGCAAACTCTTTTGAGGGCTTTTGGTAAATTAGAAAAACAATGAGCCTCAACCGATCAACATTAGACTCCCTTGGGGTATAATTCTATTTTAAAATTAGAATAAAATTGGACGCACTCTTGCAGGCTTAAACACGTAACATTTCATTATGAGTGCCAAGTTGTACGGAATCCCAGATGACAATCTTAGATCGACCCCTCCAATTCATCTCACATTCTTGGAAGCGCTTCTTCCAACTTCTCACGACCTCTATCAAGTTTTCCTTGGCATATCAACCTGAGATGGATGGACAAGTTGAATGAGTAAACCAAATTCTTTAACTAAATCTTAGTGTGTGGGTGTAATAAGCTATCAATAAGACTATTGAACTAACTTCTTGTCACTCCTTAAGTTTGCCTAGATAATAATATCATATATTCATCAATTGCCACAAGTCCATTAATTGTGTAACCTACATGATCCGTCTACATCATACTCATTTTTATGCCCCACAACCATTTCCCAAATTACTTGAGTTGTTGTGGAGAAAGTTCTTTCCGTCTCCGGAAAATATTTTTGCAGTTGGTTCCTTCCACGACATAGCACATATAGTTTCTTACCAATCTTCACAGAATACTAAAAGAAAGGCACTTGTTTTATCTTACCTTGAAATGACACTTTCCAATAAGTTCACCAGGTTCACAAGTTAATCTAGATATTGGTCTCCTTTCGATAGTCCAAAACCTCCATAAAAGATTCACTTTTGGTGGATTCGAATCTAATAACCAGTTTGATCCATCATTTGCTACCAACCTCACTTCTTTTTTCAAACAAAACTGAACATATTAGTTTTCATATGTGTGAAATTTAACCTACCATCATCATGTACATCAAAAGTCATAAAAGCTTCTTCCCTAATATAGGGTCTTACTCTAATCAAAACATCAAATGGAGTAAAGAAACCTATCCACTTATGTGTAGAAGGTCCAAATTGCACCTACATATTAGAAAAGGTGGCTTATATAGCTGATAATATTGTCTTTCCATGCCTCTTATCTTATTAAGCACTAGCTTTCTTTGATGTGTTGATCTATATATCTATTGCAAAATCCTTTGTTGGCCTACTAAAATAGTGAGGATCTTTATGGTAACATAAACCCCATTAAGATAGCGAGGATCTTTGTAGTAATATTGTAAGGTATTCCATGGCTAGTTAAGATAAAGACAAGTTTGATGAGGATTACAAGGTGTTCATAGACTCGCTCAAATAAAGTGTAATATATTCATATGCTTTGTAACTACTAACGATGAACAACACACTATATCAAACAACATAATTTCCTTTCATATGATGTTGTTATCTTTTAAATTGAGTTATAATAAGAAATTCACCATAACCATTCTCCATAACATTACCTCCCTTGATCTAAAGAAAAAAACAATCAACATCAAAGAACTTCAAGTTAACTATCGTCTTCCTCATATTTCAAGGGACAAGGTGCCCATGGACTTGCTTAGTTGTGAGAACCAATAAATCAATATTATTTACAGCTTCAGATATTTAAATTGTCCACAATTGTTGGATTGTTCCCAACTTTTCGTATGGGGGTTCTCATATGGCGTAAGTGACCGATTGGTATTTGTTTCCTTCTTGTCATAATCACCATTTGTTTAACAAGTTTGTATGGGATCCCTTTATTATTATTGCGTTCGAGTGCCCACCCTCCCGGTATGTGGTATGCTTGCGGTTCTCGGCTCTATCATAAGCGGCACATACGTTCCATAAGGGTACTCCATGGAGACCATCAAATGAGACTGCATTTCCCGTACCCCAATTTCTTGACAATGTCTTTGTCATCTTCATGTAAGAGTTGTAAGTAGAAAATACAAGATTCATATACAATCACATACGTGCCGAATGGTATCGATAGTGAAATAATATACAATGCGAATAACCTTGTTTGAGAAAACAAACGAGAAAGTGATGTGGACATGTTCATCTTCACTCAAAATAAATTATTGAGTATAATGTAGTTTATCTTCTCATTTGAGTTATGATAAAAGGGCCTCTTAGATCACTACCTAGAACATTATCTCCCTCGATCATGAAAAACTAATCAACACTAAAATGCCTCAAGTTTATTGGCGTCATCCTCATGAGCCATGTTTATGTGATCCCTTGCATTAACCTTGACTAATTAGATTCTATGAGTTGATGGTGCATATCATTTTCTGTTATGCCCCTGGAATTTGTGGATTTCCTTGTTATAAATATTGATTTGAGAAAAGGTTGTCAATGTATGATAAAATAAGAACCATGCACACTGTGTTATGTACATACCCACAAATGTAATCAAGACTCAAGAGTTGCTTATAAGGCTATCCAACATATTTTGTTAAGGATGTCTTTTTCCTAGCATTCATTGTATAGATCGTTTTGGTCTTGATCATAAGCATTGGGTCTTTGGATGTTACAATGCTTATTTTTGGCTTTCAATTTACGAATGATCCTTCATTCTATTCATATTGATTCTATTAGCAATGGCTAAGCAAATCTACTATTTTGCACAACATGTTAGTATGGCTACACATAAGCTGCAAGCATCTAGCTAAAGGGTTGAAATCAAGTCAAAGAATTATGATTGGGTAGACATTTAATAGCAAGTCATTCTATAAAATAATAGACTATAACCCGTACAATGTACATGTTCTATCAAATAGAGAAGATGCATTTACAACGAAAATAGAGCACTCTTCTTTTTTTTTATCGCCACTCTTATGTTATGGCCTTCTTATGGTCTATTAAAGAGAGGACATGTTTTTACTATAAAAATAGAGTACATTTTTTTTATCGCCAACCTTATGGCCTTCTTAGGTATGCAATCTTCATAAATTTCATCGACCAAGTGTGCCACGTTGATTGTTGTACACATTGCAAAAGATAAAGATAAAAGATTAACCATTACTTCTTCTAACTAATTGACATGAGACACATCATTGTCTTAAATCATAGTACGTAAAATTCGTGTTCGTCTAGCATAACATTCGTTTTCCTACGTTGGAAAACGAATGTGCATGTTATTCAAACATTCTTATGTTTTTTTCCCCCATTTTTTAATGTTTTTTCGTTTTTTTAGGCTTATTTACCTCATAATAAATAGTTAATCCAAAAGTATGGTATTTATCATTCTTTGAGGGTGTTTTTCTTACGCGAATGGTACGTGTGGTCTAAATACAAAGAACTTCACTTTTTTCATGCTCACTATAGTGATTTCATTGTCATGAACAATTAAAAATAATTTCAATAGATAGTGAGTAAATAGTAAGAATATATGTTAATGTTTGCCGACTTTTGAGGTATTGAAATATTTTTTGTTATAGACGTCAATTGTTAAACCTTCCATATGCAAGTAGAATAAGCTCATTAGAGTTACATGCAGGTGGCACCACAATCAATGTGTGATTGGAAGTGAAACCTAATGAGACTAACTGCCATATTGATGGAGACATAATATGATATGGTAAAATTAGATAATGAAAGGGCGTGCACCATGCACATATGAGCGAGGAAGCTTAAAAGAGCATGTGGGACTATTGGTGACAAATGTGTTGCATTTTTGGGTGGAGTGTACGAGGCCGAAGGACATACACACGAGGAAAGTGTGCACAAGAATCCCTCCCAACTCAACATAGCCAGCAAAATCTACAAAATGTTGATCTAAAAGAGCATGGTCGAGACTGTTATGGAAGATTTTTAGCATATATTGGTTAGTGTATTCTATTAAAGTGTTGTCTCCATGCTAAACAATGTTACATCCATACGGTGTGGTGTTTGTGGGGTGAAAGTTGGTGGTAGATATCGTGGATACTCTAGATTGCAATGTTATAGAAGGAAAAGGAACGAAACATGCATGGGAAGTGGTTGTGCGATGGCGATGGTAGAATTGATCCACATTGAGGCCAGAAAGAGAGATGGGGGGAGGAGAGTCATGGGCTTTAACGTTGTTGCAGAAATCCGCGAGTACGTGTAGGATCCTAGGTGGGACCACGGGGGTCTTGGATTAGGGAGTAGAGGAGAAATGGGAGCTTCGCTCAAGAGGAGAGGAGAAAGAAAAAGACATTAACATTGAACAAGAAATAGATGGAGGCAAGATACACAAACAAATTATATTAAGAATTCGCAAACGATTACAACCATGGCCGCATAGGCCAAACCAAACGATTACAAGAAACCCTAACCGGATGAGTAAAGAAGAAGAGTAAAACCCTAGACGAAACCCTAAAACCGAAATAGGAAGAAGAAGAACCCTAGAACTAAGTGGTATACATCTCACACTCAAAATAGGCAACCCCCTCTAAAGTGACCCCTCACTCCCTTTTATAGTAGTAAGGGGGTGAGGCACAACACAAAAAGGAGTGGTCAAATCCCCTTTCTTTCAAAGGAGAATATTTGGCCTCAATCTTAGGTGGAGAGATTGATGGGCCTTAACTCTTTGTCCTCTAGTTGTCCTACTCAATGCCCATTACTCCCTACACGTATGCTTCATGTACCTCTCTCTAGCCTACAAAGTGCACATCACCTTTATGCCTCTACGAACTTCGTGGTGCACCTTTAGCACCTTAGATCATTACCCTTCCCTTTACATTTTGTTATCTTATTCTCATTATACAAATTTACAAGTGCATGTGCAATGTTGCACATCCCCATTTTATTTGTCCCACCGTGGCCGAAAATCTTCACGACAACGTACAACCTAAGTTGGTGCTTCGCACACACAATCCTCGAGGTGAAAAGGTGGCGTGCGCGAGGTGCATCACGAAATGGACAAAGAAAAGGCGAAAAAGGGTTGTAGGAACATGGGTGTTTGAGGGAGGCAAGGTGCGACAGGCAGGGTGTGCTCTTCGTGAGCACATGTTTGGGAGAGCGAGACCTTAGGATTTTGGCGCATGGCCCTCCCCGGCCCCCGGATGTAAGAAGCACTATGAAGACACTGGGAGAAGACCAATGGGGAGAGAGAGAGAGAGAGAGGAACCAAGCAAAATGCACTTTCCAATCTAATGGGAGCATTCTCCTCCCCCCCCCCTCTAAAAACAGAGACACACACACAAGAGAGAGAGAGAGAGAGAGAGAGAGAAGTAAAAAATTACCCAAAAAAGAGACTAGAGGTAAAAAAAAGTAAATAAAACACACAAAATAGAACATAAGTAAAATGATGTAAAATAAAATTAAAGACAAAATGATTTTTCTTAAATATTATTTCCCCCCCCCCCCCCCTTTTTTTTAAACAATTGAGATTAAATTTAAATGATTTTATGAAAATGTAGAAGGAACAAAAAAAGAGGGTATAAAAATTAACATTTCCCTCTGTCTTTTCTCTGTCTGTATCTCTGTTTTCCTCTGTCCTGCTCTCTCTCTCTCTCTCTCTCTCTCCTCCCCTGCTCCTCTCTGTTCTGCTCTGTTCTGCTCCTCTGTTTTGTTCTGCTCTGTTCTGCTCTGCTTCGCCTCTGTCTTTCTGTCTCTGTCTCTGTCTCTCTGTATATGGCCATTGGCTTCCTCTCGCACGTCGTGGCTGATCTCGCCCTGGGCAAGCCCGCCCTCTCCTTCCTTCCTGCCTCCGCCTCTGTTCGCGACGCCCTGCGATGGCTCCGCCATGACCAGATCAGCGAGATCAGCGTGTGGGCCTGCTCTCACCCCCATGGACCTCTGCGACGGGTGAGCCGCCATGGAGCCGGAGCCGGAGCCGCAGCAGGCGTACGGACCCCTCCGGACAGCAGCCCCACCTCGGCCCCTGCAGCAGGCGTCAAGTGCGTGTGCCTTGGCAAGGTAAGCATGCTCCATATCATTTGCTATCTGGCTCGTGATGAGAACCTGCGGAACCCTAGCAGAGCTCTGCGTGACCCCATCTCCACCCTCCTCCTCGGCGCCGAATGCACAGTCCACCACATTGATCCTAATGCAAGGTACCCTCAACATATATGTCTTCTTCTTCTTGCCTTTCTTCTCTTTGTTGAGACTACACTTGAATTCACAGTGTTTTTCTTGGTTTTATGTATTTCTCCCTCTCCTGAAATTAGACACAAGAAAAAGAAAGAAAGAGGATAGTGTACTCACCTGAACAAATCTCATAGAAATAATGCACACCACAAATGAATGCTCCTTCCTTTTTATACACGTTGAAATTCGATTAGATGGTAAAAGAACTTTGATGGAAGTATGTACCAAATTTCTTTTTGGTTTTTTTTTTGTGTGTGTGTAAGTGTCGGATCCATCGCAAGTTTGTTTAATGTGCTAATCTAATGAATTGGAAATCACAAAAAACAGTTTGTCCTTTCTTTTTGTACATAACCAGCCTACTATTTTTCTAGTTGTTTTCTTTTTTGTCTTCTTGTCTGTATACATATATGTTTGATTTTTCTGGTGATATTTTAGCACCATATGAAAATGTCATGTTGGTGCTATTAATTGATCCCCATGAATGCGAACTTGATGCAGAACGGATATCGTTTTTATTGTATCAAGCTTTTGCAAAGCCCTCATCCTCTTCCTGGTAAAAACCATACTTTTGATTCAGTTGTTGATTATATTACCTACTGCTACTGTTTCACTTCCTTTCGAATCATTTCTCCACTAGATCCACATTTCTACTAAAATTCACTCATTGAGAGGATTTCATGGGCTTTTAAAAAGTCAATTTCAACAAAACTCAAGATTCTTAGCACATGGCTATTAGTGCATGCATTTTGATTTGCTTTCTTTGTTGGTCTTTGTTTCTATGGCAGCTTACTAGAAGTACTGGAACTTATAGTTGTCAGAGGTGCCCAAAACCTTGTTGTCCCGATCACAGGCCGTGCCACCCATCGTAGTGGAGATCTAACCCAAGTTGATGGTATTGATAAGCATGTGAAAACTCCTCGAAGTGTGGGGGGAGCTCCTATAACATTGCCGAAGCACCATGATGGGAAAGAGTATTGCTGGTTAACTAGAGAGGATGTGCTTCGATTCATGTTAGGTTCGATCGCGACCTTCTCGCCCCTTCCTGTGACGAGCATCCGAGATCTCAACATTATCCAAACCGACATCAAGACGATCGGATTCGAGGAAGATGCAGCCATGGCTCTCGAGATGATTGCATCTTCGGGTAACCACATGGCACCGGTTGCAGTTGTGGATAGAGCCCATGACAATGGAGACTATCACCGTGGGGCTGTCAAGCTTGTCGGAGACATATCATGGTGTAGCTTGCAAGGTTGTAACGAGACGGCCGCCTTGGCATTGGCTACTTTGTCAGCTGGGGATTTCATCCTGTACACACAAGATTGCAAAAACCCCCCGGATGTTCTTGTCGATCTCATACGTTTGAAAATCTTCGAGAAGTTACCTGGTCTAACAAATGGAGATGAACCGAAACATGGCGTAGCGGCTCATATTCGCCATGATTTTGAGATGTGGGAAGATTTGTCATCCTCGGATGATGAGTCGGGTGCGTATAGTCCTACGGGACCACACGAACTCTCACAAAAGTGGCATTCTCGGTCTTTGAAAGTTGGGTCCGGTGCAAAAAACCGAAGTGGCCCGATCTTCTGCAACCCCGGGAGCTCGCTCATTGCGGTCCTTTTGCAGGCCCTCAGTCACCGAGAACATTACGTATGGGTCACAGGAGAAGATGATACCCTTGTGGGTGTTGTCACGTCTTTAGATATTTTGCGAGTTATGTTCAACCATATCAATGCATATAGAACATAAAACAAAATTAAAACTCTCCAAGGCTTCCTAGGTTTGGTATTTATTTTAAATGGTGGAGTCATTTGCTTCCACATTTTCATCGAGTTGTCCTTCCTGGAGAATCCCCCAAATCCCAGTGTATGTACAGTTAGTTCCCGATAATTTTTGTTTTGGTTTTCATATATTGATTTTGATGTGTTTTAGTTATTTAATCATAAAATTTGTGTTTGAAATGGTCTAGTGAACGCTCTATTATGTCTTTTTCATTTGGTCTTGGAGTTTGTTGATTTTTTGTAGTCTTTTGAACCTGACGCCTACTGTTTTCACTGAAACACAATGCCTTGAAAATGACTTCTAACCATGTTTGTTGTACATAAAGTGATTTTGTGGAATGCTCAATTAATGATGAAATGATAGTTGATAGCTGCCTTAATTAATAAGAGGCTCCATTGTGGGTGCCACAAGTTTTCTTTGTAGTGAATGGTGGCTAATAAGCCCAACATGTTCTTCTTACAAGGATCGATGATAAAATAAGTCTTCGTCATCTTATAGTTGACAACTATTCCCCAATAGAACCTCTTAAAACCATCATCAAAACGTGCACAAAAGTCCTTGATGAAAGGGAATGGCAAACCTTTTCCTTCCACATGGGTGTCAGTGTATTGGCCAAGTCTTATATATATTACTTGGGAAGAAGATCGAGGTCAAAACATAAGAAACCATTTATTTTCCTTTGTAAAGGTTCTCCAACGTTTTTCCATGAGCCCGTCATGGTTCACTAACCAAAATTAAAAAGATAAGTTATTATGTAATGTTTGTAATGTATATATTTTAAGATAAAAAAAATAGTTCTATATTTTTCAAAATGTGCATGTAAAACTAGCAACGTCTCCCACCAATGTGGCCACCATAAATATATCCATCGTTGTTGTCTTTGCAATTGATTCCTCTCCCTTACTCTCTATGTTATGCAATAATTTACAACAAACCAATCTTGTTGGAAGTAAGAGGTGACGATGCAAATCCAATGTTAATTTAATGTCAACATGCAATGAACACCAAGGTTTGTGCTTCATAGTTACGTATGATAATATGGAAACAAATGTGGGAATTTTTATGGTGGTGGTGGTGGCGAAATGAGGAAGACGTGTCCCTACAAGAATTGTACTTCAAAGACTCTTTTCTTATTTTAATTTTCGGGACATATTTGATTGTATTAAAGAAAAATGGCGTGTACATAGCATCATTACGTTCTTCATGGGTCTACCTTTTTATTATTTCTAAGGGAGTTGTACCGGAGCACGTCCCCTTTCATATAAAGATTGTGGACAATGTTTTCCCTCGTTTACAAGGGAAACCTCCCCTTCTACCTGTTTACAAGTCAAAGGTTACGAATCACGATACATACTTTAATATAAGTATTGTCCACGTGAAATGTGTGTGTGCATTGCATACCCATTTGGAAGAGGATGAGGATGGCAATGTTATGTATAGGATTTTCACACTTTACACTTTTGTTTTGCCAAGGTGGCCAAAGCAAAACCTTAGAATATTTGTGTTGAGACAATAATAACAATAGATCACAAATTTGACCCGAGGTAAATGAGATTCATTACCAAAGGCTAAGGTTAAAATCCTTTGGTTCACATTTAGATTGAGGCACAAGGAAGTGTAGAAATAATTAGGTAAATCAATGTTACACTCAAAAGCTTTGATCAAGAATAAAGGGAGTCTTGGATAGAAATAAACATAGTGCAAAATGAAGAAGAATTTTCACAGAATAAATGTTTGTGTTTAAAGTAACCGTGGTTCATGGACTCGAAAAGTGTAAGAAATAGCTCAACAATGAGCCACAACTCGAAAGTAGATGACGTTTACTCATAATGCCAAATAAAATGTATGTATATTTACCTTTCTCAGATTTTCCATTGTTACTGTGACAACTATTTAATTTTAGATGTAGATTATAGTAAAAACTTTATTGTTTCTATCTTCTTTGTATTGAGGAGGTATAATTGTATGACTACCTTCTTTACCCGAGGTGATAGTAAGTGGATCTTGAGCATTCCATTGGGACCTTTTGTTCTTTTTCTGTATTTGCAAGGAAAAATAGAATGTATATGCTGTATATGCCAAAGACATGTCACTCACATCATAGGTGACTTGTAGCAACGTGCCCAAAATGGTTGCAACACGTTTGACTCTTTAGATCCAATCTTATTGATGATTAGGAAAGCCAAAGATTTATACATTTTTTTGAATTGTCAATATTATCACTGTTTTGACAAAATTTCAATGTTTCTAGACTCTTTTTTTTTATAATACGAAAAAAATATTGTGCTTGTCCCAAATACATAAGATCATTGAATTACAATAGGCAATATTAACGAGAATGATTATCAATCTTTTTCTTACTACATTTAATGTAGGGAGAAAACAATGAGTTTTTTTTGGAAATATTTCTAGAAAATGTTGCTAATCATTGGGCATATTATTGTTGTGGCTGCATTCTAAAGTATAGTCGGAAAAAACTTTAGTTGTTGCCTCCTAATGTAGATTCGCGACAGTGACATATTGATGAAGTCTAAAAATGTTAATGGTATATGCTTCATAAAGTTACCATTAATGATCATGAGACCAAAATTTACTATATGGAGATTGATTTGTCTTCGACAAGAAAAATGAGCAAAAACAATATCATTGTCATTTAAGAGACAATGTTGGCAACAAAATGTAGTCATTGGAATAGTGGACAAGCACTTCTCGGTCTTTATGGGTCTTCATTTTATGAAGGAATTCCCATAAATCTTGCAAGTCAACATCCAAGTTTTTCCTAGCCCATGTCTAATTTAAGTAGATTTTGAAAACATTCAACCTCAACCATCTATGCATCTATGCAAAATATGCGTTGAAGACTAATTGAATTTCGTCCCACGTTACTATAGAGTTTGGGTAGTATACTTTTCCACCACATGCACATTTTCCCTTGTTACATGATTTGGATCTAGTCAAATCATTGGAATTCATCAAATTATTAACAAATCAAAATGTATGGTTTGTCCAACAAAGTTCGAGTTAACAGATCTAGATACGTTGCAAGATTCCACGATTGTTCAAACAACTTTGTGTTTTGAAATTGCTCACAATTGGATTAGCATTATTGTTACGATTGCCATTATTTATAGCTATAGTGTTGTTATTAAACATATGAATGCAAGGTTTCGCATGTTAATCGTTTTGATCATTTGTGGATAATTTTGTTGCATGTGTCATGTGAATCCATGGTAATTTACTTCAAAATCTAGAAACATAAATATTAGCTTCTAATGAGCGAGTTATTCCAAAAGGAATTTATTTATTTTAGGAGTCGAGAAAAATTAAAGTGACAACTCTCTCTCTTTTTATTTATTTTATTTTAATTAGCTTACCCTAGTGGTAAGTTGTTTTTTAAGAGGCCAAAATGGCCTCTTAAAAAACACTAATATTTCTCTTTCTTTTAACCCCTTGATTTTTTTTGTGCATTAGTGGATTGAAGACTAATATTTCACTCTTAATCATTATTATTGTAATTAGCTTACCCTAGTGGTAAGTCAATAATATTTCACTAGATGCCACTATGGAATGTAGGGGTTGAACCCATGACCACCTGGTCTCCATTGGGCAACCTTACCAACTGAGCTACATCCATCTGGGAAATATATTTCTCTCTCAATAAAACCGCGCTGTATATATATCTCTATTTCACTAGATGCCACTATGGAATGTAGGGGTTGAACCCATGACCACCTGGTCTCCATTGGGCAACCTTACCAACTGAGCTACATCCATCTGGGAAATATATTTCTCTCTCAATAAAACCACGCTGTATATATATCTCTATTTCACTAGATGCCACTATGGAATGTAGGGATTGAACCCATGACCACCTGGTCTTCATTGGGCAACCTTACCAACTGAGCTACATCCATCTGGGAAATATATTTCTCTCTCTCTCTCTCTCTCTCTCTCTCTCTCTCTCTCAATATAACCACGCTATATATATATCTCTATTTCACTAGATGCCACTATGGAATGTAGGGGTTGAACCCATGACCACCTGGTCTCCATTGGGCAACCTTACCAACTGAGCTACATCCATCTGGGAAATATATTTCTCTCTCTCTCTCTCTCTCTCTCTCTCTCAAAATAAAACCACGCTATATATTATAAAACACGTCAATATAGAAAAACAAACTAGATGACAATGAAATCCTCTTATTTTCTCTTTTCTCTTTCTTTCTTCCTAATTAGCCTACTTTAGTGATGAATTTTAGATCGCTAATTCTAGGTCTTGGGTTTGAAACCCAATTTCCCACTAGTAAAGGAAACGTGCGGAAGCTTGGAGGACTGACATAGTCGGTTGAACTGGACAAAACAATATGACAATTAAGTAATCATAGAGTTGGAGATGGAGACAAAATACACACAGAAAGAGACACTATAGAAAACAGAGAACTATATTTCAAAAAATTGTCGACCCATTTACAATGTGCTCACAAAGCACCTTTATACAAAAGTGCTGACACAAGTATAGTCAGCTCATTCATGGTTCTGACCATAGTATGAACCATACGTGCATTCGCATTCGTGAATGTTTCAATCATTTGAGTATGGTAAACACTATCCAAGAATGGTAAATACCATACTTTCGGATTAACTATTTATTATGAGGTAAATAAACCTAAAAAAAGGGAAAAAAACAAAAAAAAACCTTAAAAAAAGTGGAAAAAAACAAAACAAAAAAACACAAGAATGTTTGAATAACATTCGCATTCGTTTTCTAATGTAGGAAAACGAATGTTATGCTAGACGAACACGAATTTTACATATTATGGTTCTAACATATGATTGACCTATAATATTCCTAAAACTATATTAGGAAGACAGTCCTATTCAGCCCCACGACCCTACATCATAACGGCTTATAGACGATTCGACTTCTTGTTGAGCTTGCCTTCTCAATACCACCTCTATGTTACTCTATATACATATTCTCTCTCTCTCTCTCTCTCTCTCTCTCTCTCTCTCTCCAAAAAAATAGTGTATGCATTAAAACAACTTAACAATACAAAACTCCTCCCAATTCCAAGAAATCAATGGTTCAGAAAGTCTTAGGGCAACTACCCTTTCTTAATTCCCATTATTAAAGTATATTAAGAAAATGGTTTTTGCTATGATCTCGTAAAGATTGATGCACTCAAAGGTGGAACCAAACTAGATTGAGTTGCCACCACTCACATCTAAAAGCAAGTTGGATAGTCAAAATCGGGCTCCTCGAGGACTATAAAAAAAATCTACTCTCTCTTTTATTATTATTATCGTAATTAGCATTACAAGCACCAATATCTTGGGTTCTATTATATACTTCATATATATCTCTTTTAATTCAGTAGATGCCATTGTGGAATGTAGGGGTTGAACCCATGACAACCTGGTCTCCATTGGACAACCTTACCAACTGAGCTACATCCATTTGGACTCTCTCTTTCTTTCTTTCTCTCTCTCTCTCTCTATGGGGTGGAAGTATGGGGCGGTAGCATCCCTAAATCTATGTGGAAAAACTTTGAAAATGTCCAAAAGCATTTTCTTACCAAGTTTCTACAAGTTAAGAAACAAACGCCCTACACCCTCCTTCTCCTTGAGACGGGATCACTTCCCATTGAGATCATGGCCATGGAAAGGGTTGTTGAATACATGCTTAAGGTTCAAAAAAGTCCCTCACATCGACTTCCTAGAATTGCGTGGGAAGCAAGCAAAAAGATCCAAAAGACGCATAAAAGCAAAATTTTGTGTTCCGATTGGATGCAAGATATAGAAAAATGGTTTGGTAGATGGGATGCGAGAGACTTGCTTCATGATGCATCATTAGATTCCTCTGTAAATGAGGCATTTTTGCAACGCCAATGTATCATGACATGGGATAAATGTGGAGGCTCACGCTTCACACATTATACTACACGTTGCACCTAACTACAAAACCATATTCTTTGCGGAACGAGGAAATTGTACACATCCATACATGTTAGAGCCCATACTGTTATCTGCCATTCAAACCATTGCTACCATGCGACTTAGCTCACATGCATTGCGATGTGAAACAGGGCGTTGGGGCACAAGTGATGAGAGTGGCCGACTATGCACACTTTGCCCTAAACAAGTTCGCGAGTCTGAGTATCACACTTTGATACAATGCTCTACCTTGATCATATTCGACCATGCTTTCCACATCTCTTCGATCGAGCCCAATCTTTGCATGAATTCCTCTCACAACCACAATGCGCACTCTCGATTGCAACATTCATTGGTAAAGTTCTTGAACATCGAGAGTCACTACTCACTTTCACACGTATCACGTGAAATGTAATATTTTTGGTCTCATAGGTCATATTTGACCTCCAAAGACGATAATATAATCTATCTATCTCTCTCTCTCTCTCTCTGGGTGAAAACATAGAATTATATTAATAAATGTGTGTAAAAAACACTACTTACAATGGCTGTGACAATGGAGTATGGTTACCCACTAACTACACTACATCGATAGTGGAACATGTTGATTTGCTAATAGGCAAGAAGAACACTCCACTGAGGAAAAAATTTCCACTTGCCCCAATAAAGAAAATTGCCACATTAGTACTCCCTTCAACTTTCGTAGATATCCTTTCACTCCATGTCTACCATCGAATACAAATGTTCCAATTATGACGCAATCCTCGATATCTTAGAAATAAAAAAATGATCTCCATCTCTGATTTTGGGTCAACATGTGTAAATTGTGCAAACACCCACTATCTAGGTGTCAAGTAACACCATGATAAAACTTGCCAAATTAGAGAAATGTAACTCTAAATCTAACAAACAATCAGACATTGTATAAATCAATGAGTACTATCTTCCATTTGAACAATGCAAAAGAAGCATTTACCCGTTGCTAGTCCACGACGCTTTAGAGCTAATCTCAAAGGCAATTCTCCAATCAATAGTCTCCAAATGAAGACCTTTGCTACAAGTGGCAATTTAGAATGCCAACTACGTTGAAAGATCTAACACCACCCATGATCATATTTGTGTATTTTCCATTCTTCTTCAGCCTTAGATGATAACCATCCATGAGACTCAACAGAGCAATGATACAAAAGATTAGTAGTCACTTGTAACAACGACGTTCGACCCTGTAAACACCAATCAATCCATGGTTGATCTCCTATTTGTAGAGGTAAGGAACCTTGTATCAATGCAATATTTTGTAGTTGTTGCCAAATAAACCCATAGTTAGGCGGGATGTGTAATAATTGTCGTGTTTCAACAGACTCCAAAATTCTTTGAGATGGAGCCTCAACTATATTTCCCACCTCTTTGACCCCCAAATGAAACAAACAATTAAATTGAGAACGCAATCTCCCCTTACCTGGCCAACATAATAATCAAGAAGATACAAGTAACTCTTTTTGCAAAGAATTACTGTAATGCTCTTTACTAGATGATCATGGTTTCCATACACATAACAAGAGTGCTTCTTGCCATGAGGTAACCAAGTGTTGAACACATGAAGAGCCCGGAATCGTAAGTGAAATACATCCATTCAATAATTGCCACCATGAATCCTTAATCGTTCTCCTCCCATGTGTTAAATCCTTGTTCACATAGATATTAAACAATAGATATCCATGGTTGTGAGTTTTAACACATGTCTTGTAATAAGGAAAATCTACGAGCCATCACATGCATAGATAAGTTCAATATTCCAACTTCCCCCAAGCACTTAGGGGTTGTTAGATGATTCCACGCAACCCAAGTGATTCCCATCTTATCCCTCTTCTTCCACAACAAATATCGAAGAGGTTGCAAAATATAATGCAAAGCCTTCTTTGTCCATGGCAACAATGGCAAGTAATATAACATCATGGGTTCCATGCTACATTGTACAACCTTCAAGTGTACATGAAATGGCCAAGATTATGACTAGTCTTCTAATACATGAACTTATCCCTCAACTGACTAGACATACATTCAATCAATGACCATTTGTAACATTCATTTCTAATGGATAGCCCAAGTGTCGAAAAATAGAGCTTTTCTTCACCACAAATCCTTGCCATCCTAAACATTCCAAATCCCTTTCAATACATTATATGAGACTAGACTTCCTCCAATTAATATGTAAGTCGTAAGTCAATTCAAATTGGTTCCATAAAAGCATCCCCTTCTCAAGATTATGTTGTGAGGCTTGTAGAAACATGAAAGAATCATCAACCAAAGCTTGTGCTACTAGGTGCCCTCTAGACAGAAGGTGTAGACCCACAATGTCACCATTTGTTGCAAGCCTTAATAGCATCACTAACAAGGGATGAGTAACAATAGCAAACAACAATAGGCTAAGAGAACATCCTTGACGAACGGATCTTGTGCGGGCAATATTTGATGCAACTCCCCCATTAAGCATTACTCGAGACACCGCAACTTGTCCTAATAAAAATATGAGGCGAGACATATGAGGTCCAAAACCCATTGTATGCATTAACCCAGAAATAAAGGACCAATTAACATGATAATAAGCTTTCTCCAAATCTAATTGCACCATAATTAATTCTTGATGAGTGTTTCGAGCATAATCCATGACCATTTGAACATTCAATACATTTGCAATATATTCCTCCCTGCAATAAAACCATATTGGGCAAGATGTATCAACTTTGGCAAATACTTTTGTAATCTATTTGCCAAAACCTTTGTAAATATCTTATACAATCCCCCCCATCAAAGAAATAGGTCTCCATTGATGAAATGATTCGGGAGATGCCACCTTTAGAACCAATTTAATTAGACCAACCTTCCAAGTTACATACGACCAGAATCCCAAGAATGTTGAAACATCAAAGTTAAGGGCCCCTTTAAAATGTTCAAATATTGCTTAAAAACTTCATTTGTCACGCCATCCCAACCAGGACCCTTACCACTAGGAAGATGCCTTAAAACCGTGTCCACCTCATCCTTAGTGAAATCCGCATCCAATTCATGACTAATGAAGTCATGCACAATACATCCAACCACATTATAAAACTCATGATGTGCTCTACTCACATAATTTGTCATTAACAATTGTGGGCCAATCAACTCCTTAAAATAATGAACACATATGTCAATTATTGTAGTAGGATCCACAATCAATTCATCCCCGTGCTTCATGTTAAGAAATAGGTAAGTAATTAAGCAAGGGTTAATTAGTACCTAATTATGTGATTAGTTGATAAGCGGAAGATTAAGTGATATGTGTGTGTATGTGTGTGAGAGGAAGAGAGAGAGAGAGAGAGAGAGAGAGACACTTATGCACAACACAAGATGGGGGATGAGTAACTATATTAAATTAGCATTATCATCATCAAATACAAAAATACCCACAATGAGGTATATATACATCTCATGTGCAAAGGTGCACATGTGTGAGTGGAATATAGGTACTAAGGTGTAAGTCCTATATTAAATGTACTTAGGAGTGGAGGATCTAGAGTATCCCACTTAAGTACAAGGTCCTATTTAAGGCGTTATAGTCAACACTTCTAACTAGATTCTATCTAGGTAACTACAAAGTTACATGGTTGACTAACTAACTAAACTAAGTTGAGCTTGATCTCTCAACACGCCCCCTCAACCTCAAGTGTGAGGCGTCCGACATCCTCTTTGGCTTTCCTCGGCTTCGTGTGCTTTCGTTCGGCCTTCAGCTTTCTTCGTCGTGCCAATCTTGATTCCTCCCCCTCAAGCCGGTGACGAAGGCTTGTAGTGTGTGGGCGAAGGTTGACTAATTCAACCCATTGTGGGTTACGAGCCGCTTCGGTGGAGCTTTTGGGCTCTTGTTCGGCCGCTACCTTCATCGCGAAGGCATAGTGATGGGCTATGTACTCGTTGTAGCCGTGCCGAGTGACGGGGTTCTTAGCTCTAGATGAGCGTCGAAGTTTTTTGCTTGCTGATGTGAGCACCTTCTTTACTCCCCCCCTCTGAGCCGTACGTGAAAGTTTCCCTTCATACGGTTCGAATGCATTCCTAGAGGCCCGCCCCTGTAACGCGTCTGCAGGCACTTGGAGATGAAGGGCATTCCTGGTTCATGCGTGAGCGTCCATAGCACCAGATTTTGGATTGATTGGCGGCGATCCGGCTGGCTCATTTTCCGCCAGCACAAACAGAAAAATCTTTTTGCTTGCCTCAGGCCACTTACCGCGTGGCCCGCGGCGGGCGGAGAGCGATCGTGACCAGTGGAGTCAGAACGTGCACTACATCCGTAGCAAACAAACAAACAAACAAACAAACAAACAAAAGGGATGTAGTTCCGACGCGCGCGTAGGTTGAGGGCTTTCATCGTGCGTGCGTGCGTGTGTGCGTGCTAGGTTGTTGGCCAAGACTAGTTACTAGTCCGCCAATTTCTTTCTAGATCTCCATACTTCCGTACCGTCACAATCTTATGAAAAAAGGCGGCAGGTTGTTCATCTTTCTTAGAGCGCTGCTTTGCCCCTCTGTGCTGCTGCTTAAAGCCTTTAGTGTACGCATGATGGGTACACCAAAGTCACTGTCTAGTGAGGGAGCCGATCCATCCGAATCATGGTCATCGGGGTGATCGACTTCGTATTCGGGCATCTGACCTTTGCCTTTGTCCAAGTTCGTACTTGGCCGCAACGTGCTTGGGTCACGTGGGGACTTTTGTGGTCCACTAGGTTTTGTCGTAATCGGACTTTCTTCGAACTTGTGTTCGAAGCGATCTTCAACTTCTACGTCTTGTTCGGCGGATTCCGGGTTGAACGGAGTCAGAGTCGAAGTTGTCTCTGATGCTTGTCTCGGTTTTGAGACCTTTGGCATACATTGTCGATTTCACCTCGTTCGAATCAAGGATGAACATTCGGCAGTCTCTCCGCCCCTTAGCTATGAGTCAGCCATCTTTCTCAATGAAACAACCTTTGTTGTTCAAGCGGACTTGAATGCCTTGCTCCACGATTTGGCCAACCGAGACCAAATCCTTCGTTATTGTGGGCACGTGCAAGACATTCTTGATGCAAGTTTGCTTGGCTTCTTTCCCGAATGGGACATTGCCGATGTGCCGAATGGGGTGTGTGATGTCGTCTCCCGTCTCTATGAAGCCTTGTCGATCCGGTGTACGCAAGTCATTGAACCACTCCTTGTGGGATGTCATGTAATGTGAGGCACCGGAATCGTCGAACCACACATCTTTTGAATTGGAGGTGCTTGCGGAGTTGGAGGCCGTCATAGAGTGCACTCTATGCCTCATTACGAACATTCCGCCACGGTCTCTGTAGTCGGAATTCGTGGCGTAATTTGTAAACATTTCACTACGATCATTGTAGTCGGAATTTGATGCGCGATTCGTGAACATTCCACTACTATTGTCGTAGTCAAAGTTCGATGCATAGTTTGTGAGTTGTTGACTTGTTGAAGCCGACTCAGTTCTCTTTTTCCGACACTCCGCCTCGTAGTGGCCGATTTTGCCACAATAATTGCAAGTTGCGGGCCTCATTTGCCGACCATGTTTGGCATGGAAGCTTCCCCTTCTTCCGAAGGTTCCTTGTGTCAAGATTCGAACTCTTGACACGACCATGTTATAATCTAGTATTATGAGTTAACCAAGATATCTAGTACATAGTTATGTATGTAATTGGTCCTTATTATTTTGCTAGCATCATGTGCATAGTTGCTCCCTTGTAGTATTTACACTTGGCACATGCATGTATACCTACATGCTCTATTGTAGATTCACATGCGTGCAACAAGTATGCATGCCATGTAGTATAAATAGAGTTCACCTTGAAGGAATTCAAGGTGAACAACACCAGTTATGGAGTCTTTCCTTTAATACTATCTTCTTTCTTGTCCATTTGGTTATCTTCTTGCTTGTCTCTTGAGCTTATGATCCGTGACACCTTGATGGCTTCCGTGAAGGTTTGAGTTCCCTTCGTGTGATGGGTTGAATTGACCTCTTCTACCGCCGTGACCTCCTCCTCGGCCACCATCCGAATTCGAGAAGAACATTTGTCCTTCCGACGTCTTGCTTTTGGTTTAGACGTGGTTCTCTTCGACCAATAGCATTGATTGGAGGTCGAAGAATGAAGGAGGGTTTTCTCTCGCCAATATTATTGTCTGTAATGGATCGAATTGTTGTGCAAGGCCGCCCAAGCATACTTGAACCATCTCGTCTTCGTTGACGTTTATGTTGATGGAGCCAAGTGAGTCGCAAATGCTCTTGATCTTGGCTGTGTAGTCCGACACGGACATGTCTTTTTGTCGAATGTTATTCAACTCTTGTCGGAGTTGAAGCTTTCGGGCGGTTGTGTTGGCGGTGAACATTTTCTTTAAGTTCGCACACGCTTCTTTAGGCGTCTTGGCGTCTCGAATATGGCTAAGCATGTGGTCGTGGACACATGTTGCCAAGCAATACATGACTCGACTAGCCGCTTGCTCCCATGTTGCGTAGTCGGCGTTCTTTGAGTCGGGTCAATTTTCTTGAGCGTCGTTGATGTAGCTCCAATACCATTGGCTGACGAGGTATTGGGTCATCTTGTACTGCCAAGATGAATAATTGCTCCGGTCCAACTTTTCACTAGGGAGCAAGCTACCCATTTGTGTGTTCATGTTGATTGTACTGTCTTCTCTTGTTTTGATTTTCTTCCTTCGATCACGTACACGTGCTACGTAGCGGCACTACAGTAGCCAATAGCTGGATTTTGTCGTCGGCGTCTCGAACACATAATCACGGAGTCGGGTGGGCTTAGTGGATTTTCTAAACCCCACGCTCTGATATGATGTTAAGAAATAGGTAAGTAATTAAGCAAGGGTTAATTAGTACCTAATTATGTGATTAGTTGATAAGCGGAAGGTTAAGTGATATGTGAGTGTATGTGTGTGAGAGGAAGAGAGAGAGAAGTACACTTATGAGCAACACAAGATGGGGGATGATTAACTCTATATTAAATTAGTGTTATCATCATCAAATACAAAAATACCCACAATGAGGTATATATACAACTCATGTGCAAAGGTGCACATGTGTGAGTAGAATATAGGTACTAATGTGTAAGTCCTATATTAAATGTACTTAAGAGTGGAAGATCTAGAATATCCCACTTAAGTACAAGGTCTTATTTAAGACGTTATAGTCAACACTCCTAACTAGATTCTATCTAGGTAACTGCGAAGTTACATGGTTGACTAAATAACTAAACTAAGTTGAGCTTGATCTGTCAACAATAACCACTCAACTTTGTTTTTCCATATCCATAGATTGAGTTCCTTTATTCTTAGGGCCCAAACCTTGAAGTGAGACCTCTTTATAACCTGTTCTAGATGATGTTCCTTCATCCATAACAACCACAATATCTGAAACACCAACATCTCTCCCAACTCCTTTCTTACCATTCCCTTCATTAGGAACATCTATAGTTGAAGGATAATGACAAAGGCATTTCGCAATAAAGTGACCCCATTCACCACATCCAAAACAATGACCTGCAAATGTCTCCCACTTCAATTTAAAACAATCTATTTTCATACCAGGTGTGTTCATAAGCACCCATCCTGGCCTCTTACGACTTGAATCCTATAACACACAAAATTTGCACTTATTTGTAGCATTTGCATGTTGAGATACCAACACTCTAGTAACAATAACACTCTAGTAACAATGGCCATAAAAAAGCATGCTTACAATCCATTGTTACCCAAATATGGCATTCTTGTTTTAACAAAGCATGATAGTCCACTACGAGGGACCATTGCATTACATGCATCAATCATTTATCAAAAAACACAGGAACTTTAGCCAACAATGCACTTCGATGTTCAGGTGAACGAAATACTACATCATAAAACCCTTGTGGTCATGCATATATATTTTCAACACAATTGGGTGACTCGATTGTGTTCAACCATTGTTTAATCCAATTAATGTATGGGAGTTTCCCAGTAAAAAATAATATAACCACAGGATCATAGAATACATCAAAAGATTGCAACATTGCCTTAACATCAACTTCCACTTCATGCACATTTTCATCAATGCATTCTTTCGCTCCATTTTCATTTTCTTCCGCAATATCAGACAACAAGGTATTGGAAATTCCCCATAAATTATCTTAATTACAATGATCCTTGTCAACCTCATCTACATGTATTACTTTGGCATATGTCAGTTTTTTCTCGTTAATTTCCTCAATACCCTTAAACCTCTTAGAGCTTCCAATGTCTTCCCTTTCACGATTACATTCAACCATCACATTATTCTTTTTTGGATCAATTGTTTCCATATCCATGTCCCCCACAATTTGGGAGGAATTCATGTTTATATCCATTATTCTTTATGTGATTTTGATGCGGGATAAAAACAATTTTCCATGAACAAGAGAGACAACCAGAACTCACCCAATTGAAGAGATCGAAGATGATGAAGACAATAGAAGACCCGCAATGTGTGTTGAGTATGTGGATGCCAACAACACAAGATTCCTTATTTCTATCACTACTTTGTGGTACTTTTCTCATATGATGTTGATAGTATGCAACATTTACTTGGGGTATTAGAAGAAATTTGCCATAGTAGTGGACTATCAGTGAATGTGGAGAAAACAAAAATGATGGTAGTGCAAACCATCCAACCTCATCATTACCCTATGCTCACATATAAAGGTGAACATATACAATTTGTTCAAAGCTTTAAATATCTTGGTATTGATGTACCCGCCACAAATAAATGGAGTGCATGCTTTGATTCTAGACTCCAAGTTGGTTGGAAATCATATTACCTTTTGGAGAACCAATGCAACCAAAGTGATACTTGTGGATGGGAAGTAAAACTAATGTTGTTCAATGCCATGGTAACTCAAGTATTGCTTTATGGAGTAGAAGTATGGGGTGGCACCATCTCTCTTAATGCATGGAACGAGATTGAGAAAATTCAGAAGGTGTTTTTAAGGAGGCAATTAGGAGTTAAATGCACCACCTCTTACCAGGTTATGCTCTTGGAAACGGGTTTTCGACCCATAGAACTATTGGCACTCCAAAGAGTATATAAATACATCACAAAAGTCAAGAATATGCCGAATCATTGATTACCACATCTTGCTTGGAATGTTGGATGTAAGCTACAAAAGAATCATAAAAGTAAGATTCTCTCATCTGGTTGGGTTGTTGACATAAGGAAATGGTTTAGAAGATGGGGTGTGGATGATCTTTTAGAGCTTTCGGGCAATGCTATGCAGTATGTAATGATTGAGGAAAGGTTGGTGGAATCATTAAGGATGAAGTGGGAGGATGTTAAGAGGACAAAGCTAGAATACTACATTGCAAATGTCAACCCTGAATGTTGGTCTCAATATAAAGCAAGAATGTCTATTGATCGTATCTAGCCTTATCTCATTACCAATATGAGTAGTAATGCTCGTAGAGCCCTTACATCACTTCGCACTCGATCTCACAAGTTAGGTATTGAAGTTGCATCATGGTATCAAAATGTAACGAATTTGAAGACATGTAAAGTATGCAATGAAGGCATGGTAGAGGATGAATGTCACTTGCTCTTCACATGCTCGACATATAGTGCAATTCATTCAAGATATGTTGACATACTAAGAGGGAGTGATAACTTAAGTGCCATACTTAAGACACCACCTAGAAGGTTGAGCTCATATGTGTATGCTTTACTAACACATAGAGACTTTGTGCTTCAACATATGAATACCCCTTCTTAGGAAGGAGACATATATCAAGAACACATATATACTCTGGTTCCATAGGTCAAAATTGGCCTCTTTATGGACGATAACAATTCTAATTCTAATTCTAGTTCTCTTTGAAGACAATAAAAATGACAATTGGCAATTTTTGGACAACATGACTCTTTGAATTTTCCTTCTTTTTCTTCAATTTGTGGTAAACCTATATTGGATATGTCCTCACCATCAAAATCTAAGAAAAGTACTTGAGTAATTTAGTCAATTGAATGTGTATATAGTCACTGAGATCCAATAGAAGTGTGTGAACGCATGAAGAAACAGTTTAGAAGACGGGATTTGTGACACTTATTTTTTGATGTTTCAGTTTTAATGCATCAGGATTTTTTGAAATGCAACAAATCAAGATTTTCTGAAATGCAAGTTATCAATGTTTGGGGGAGTTGTAGAGGCTTGAACATGTTATATTTCATATGTTGCACCAAATAACAAAACTACTTTATTGTCTAAATGTGCAAACCAAACAAATGCATTCCCATTTCTACCATCCACACCATTGCTTCCAGAGAACTTAATATACATTCTCTTTGGTATGGGACTAAGCATTGGGGCATAAGGTAGAGATTCATTGGTTATGCATATTTTGCATCGAACACTAATGTTTTTTTGTCATAGTACCTCATCATACAATGTTGACGTGATGAATCTTATTCCTATACCTATATGTTCAACTTGGTGACTTTTTCCTCTCATTTTGACAAGTTGTGCTTCTTATTATGGAAAATTTCTCCTTTCTCACAACGATATATAATATTTTCATCGTTACAAGTTGATGTGCACTTCACGTGTTCAATGAAGGGGACAAGTTATCAATATTACTCCTATGATATTGAGCATGTATTGTATCATGTACTCTAAGAATTTCAACACATGATGTAACTTTTGATGTGATAGGTAGTTGGTTTTCATAGCAATGATCTTCGTAGGATAAAGACAATTGGAAAACCCTTGGTGGATAAGAATAGGTTTGTTGATCATCTTATTCGAGGTGGCCAGGATCAAGGGAGGTGATTGCCCCAACAAAAATCAATAATTAAGGACGAGACACTTGCTTGATTCAGCCCATAACTATTTGCTTAGTTTTCAATACACATACTCTGTTGAGTAAAGCTCATAAATTCGACAATATCATGTGAGGTGAGGTAGTACAAAATTTTCTGAAACCCTCACTACTCAAGTCAGTGCATAGCCATGACATCAACGATGGTAAAACTGAATCCAATCATCCGTGGTGTCAGGATTTCTTTCATTAACCTATTCGAGAGATCGAATTGGTACAGACAAATCCTCGAAAGGACTACCAACCCAACATGAATTGTACTGACCATGAAGAGAACTATTAAATCACGCAACTATTATTCTTACAAATATAAGCTCATCAAGACAACTCATATAAATGGCAGTTTATACGCCCCATTCAGATGAGACCAATCAATCAATTCTTCAGATCATTTCATTATCATCCAAAATTAGAGGAGAAGTTTGATTTGCCCAACACATACTACAATGATTGATCCTCACAGGAAAAATTAGTGCAGGCTAAATCAAGTCAGCTTACATGAAAAGTACATGTGCAAGGTGTTAGACACTCATCATAGTTTCTCTATTTTGCACATCATCGAAATACACTAAGAACTACAACACTTCAAAACTCATTTGAACCATGAATATTATAAAAAAACTCTTGCAACTAATCATTAACACGAGAGCTCAAACACCAAGTGTAAGAAGTTCATGCCAAATGGCAATGAGTAATTCTTCTCACTAAAGACACAATTTGACTACCTATTCATCATCGTCTTTCGGTTTCTTCTTCTTCTTCTCACTTGTTCCTTCTTTCTTCTTTTTCTTCTTCTCAATAGTTCCTTCTTCATTCCCCTCCTTTTGCTCCCCACTATCAGCATCTTTCTGTTTCTTCTTCTTCTTCTTCTTCTCGGCAGAACTTGGCTCTTCATCTGAGGAATCGACTTCATCCTTGTTCTTCTTCTTCTTCTTCTTTTTCTTATCACTTTTCTCTGAGTCATCTTCACCGGTCTCCTTTTCCTCAACATCCTCACTACCTTCAATTTGCTCCTTTTTCTTTTTCTTCTTCTTCTTCTCACTTCCTTCAACATCAACACTATCTTGCTTAACCTTCTTTTTACTAGGAACCACATCAGGACTGATCAACATAGGGCTCCGAACTTCTTGCTTCCGTTTCTTATCGTTACCTGCATCATCTCCCTCTCCCTTATCTTTCTTCTTCTTCTTCTTCTTCTTGCTTTCTGAAGGAGTGATCTCCATATCTGCAGCAGCCTCTATTTTATCTGATACCCTCATCCCAATGGGGGTGAATGGTGTAGCAGCGAGCTTCGCAATTTCCGCATCCTCACCAGCAGCCATTGGTTCCATCTCAATCACATTCCTTAGCCATTCTTTCGGTGTCTTTTCATTCGGTTTCCCATGCTTATCAAGCAAACCCTCAGAAATAAGCTTCTTTTTCATTGAAGCACGAGGTCCAAGACCCCATTTCCTAGGGTAAGTGTCTCTTTCCATAACCACTCTCTTCACCTTTGCGACGACACCATGGTCACAAGTGGCCATCACAGCCGTAGTCATTTGAGCAATACCAAGAGCAATTGCTTCTCCTTTAGTAGTCATCAAAACAACCTCTTCCCCTACTTCTACCGCATTCTCATATCTTAAAAGCCCCGGAATCATAAGCTTTGCACCATAACAAATGGCATTCACAGCTGAATCTTTAACCACAAGCCTTTTGTAGCTTGTTAGAAGAACCTCAAGAGGCATTATAACACGTCGGAGGTAAGTCTCATCTTTATGATTATCATAAACCCACTGAGCATCAAGAACATCATGCATGGAAACCAGGTTCTCTTTCTCTCCTAAGATACCTGATCGAACACGCCTTAGCTCTTGCATGTGACCCCCAACTCCAAGAAGCAAACCAAGATGGACACAAAGTGTCCGTATGTAAGTACCAGCTTCACACGAGACCCAAAACACAACAAGGTGTCGATTGACATCATATTCAAGGAGCTTGCTCTCATAGATAGTTCTAATTCTAAGCTGCCGCTTCACAGCTGAGATGAGTGGAGGTCTTTGGAACAGGGCACCAGTGAGGGTCTCAATTGCACGTGCTACTTTGGTTACATCTTCTACCTTAGAATGCAATCTGGCCACACAAACATACTCTTTCCCAGCACCTTGTTGCGCCTTCACGAGTCTGGTCGCTCTGTCCACACAAACTATGAGTGATCCAGTGACCTTCGGGTCTAATGTACCACTATGACCAGTCTTATCTACCCTTAGTATCCTCTTGATCCAGGCTACCACTTCGTGAGAGGAAGGATTAGCAGGTTTATCAAGGTTTATGACACCATACCTTACATAGTCGAATAGAGGCCTCTTCAGAGGCGAATGCCCTGTTGGTAGGGGTGTGTAGTGACCTGTCCTGACATTCAATTTGTCGTAATTCTTCAGAAGAAGAGGCCATTTTGATGTATCTAGAGATGGAGTAAATGACTGGGGTTTGATGAGGTAGTCTGTGGAAGCTTGCTCTTCTCCTAGAAGACCTTTTACTTCTCCAGTGCCGTTCTGGGATTTCTTCTTTGTCTTCTCCACAGAAGCCATGGCTGCTGCTTCTGCTTCAAAATTTTGCTTTGAGAAGCTTTCCCTGCTCTGTTTCGAGAGAAAAGGGCTTTTGTAAGGGTTTTTGAGGAACTCAACATTTTAGGGTTTTCAATACTCTTGTTAATTTTTCAGGCCCAATGTTAAATAGTAATTATAGAAATGGCCCCTCACTAAACCAGGCCTACCTACAGCTCTCTGTAACCGCTCGTCACGACACACATCAATCATTACCTTTTCATTGCCGAGTGATAACTAGTTATGCCAGAGTTTTGGGAGATATGCGGGCTTCCATTCTTGATGAGTGAAATCCCGAGCGATTATCTGTCTTGTTACCCCTCCTTGCAAGGGTCACTGATAACTACAACAATTGTACTTAACTTTGTCATGGGAGATTTCCTTGATGTAGTATGTAATCATGTTTAGCCATGGTACCTAAGATGTTTGTACGTTCCCCGTGAGGCTTATATTGAAATGAAGGGGCACATGGTCCCGAATGGAATTGTTTAAACATAGCTACTAAGATAAAATTTAACATACCAACCTACTTGTACATTCCTTCTTCTTATGAGTGGCAAATCTCAATGGATGGATGTAAAGTTTGATCTCACGTATCACTTTGGCCATTTGAAGACTTAAGTACAATGTTACATTACTCTCAGTGGCTTATACACTATGAGTAATATGATTCATCGTCTCCATGCGAACAACATGCAAGACTTAATGTCACTCTTGGAAAGAATAGTGCAAGTTTAGCCGGTCCGTTTGCAGAGTGGTTTATTTTAGGGATCTTGTATGCAAACCTTTGTGCTACACAAATAAAATATGATCCCCATCCCAAAAAGGTTTGCTTTTGTCCAATGTCATGTTTGTATGCTTACATTTACATATAATTAAGAAAGATTCCATCATCAAGTACCCTAAGAAGACAAACAGCTAAGCAAGATTCTACCATCAAGAGTATGTGACCAAACATCATTCATAAAAATAATTTAATACCATTCCATGTCCGATTCATTAATCTTGGACACCACTAATGTGCAGAACTACAGACCCAAGACATCAACATCGTGAAGATACACAAACCACTTCTTTCCAAGAGTGTGATAGACAATGTGACATAATACCCCTCAAAGATTTTTACACGATTGTCTGTTTGATTTTCATAAATAACACACCTGTTTTCTCATGGTGAAACAACACTTTTCAGAGATAGTCCTAACAAAAAGAGACAGACAGGGGAACAACACTGACACCAATTCATTTGTGTATTTGTTGACAAATCACCTTGCATCAAGTAAAGTTCACTTTGCATAGAGTTACAGTGCAAAAAAGAAAGGTATAGCTAGATTCATTTGTGTATGTGTTGTTCATAAGTTTGAAAAAATCTGTCTAGATCAATGGATACAGAAGGTTCGGTGACAGCGACTCTCACACCCTTGGGTTCCTTGAACAAGGTTAAGAATATATTCCGGTGACATTTGTCACAAAACCAAAAATATGTGAAATGGCCCTCGCCTTCCAACTTATGGAGGACTGCTTGCGGCACCATTCGGGCAGCAAATTCATTGATTGTGTAAGGCACAATCTGATCTTCCATGCCCTATCAAGGAAATCATAAAAAAACCATAAATCATATACACAGACAAAGAAACTGTGGTGTAACATTCAACATCTCAGTTACGAATTTTATAAAGCAAAAGGTGTAATTGGTCATCATTGCCATAACTACAAGGAGCTCAACACCCGTTCAAGATTCTTCAGAATGACTTTGTCCAGGAATTCAACGACACCTTAGTCATTATGCTTAGTCCTTTAGAACATTATTATTATGTTGTGTTCATCATTGGTATGGATAACCCTGTTCTTCACACTCAGTTAAGATTATATAAGAAAAAGGGCAAGGGAGAGAATGATCGTACTTGCCAAATGTGAATAGGCTCACTGAAACCTTCCCATACTTCTTCTTCTTGCTTCCAAAGACGTCGCATACGGTGAAATATACCAGATGGTGGCACTCTCTTTCTCACACGAAACTCAGAGAGATCGAACCCCCAGGGATGGACTTGGATAGAAAGTTCATGTGCAATGGTAGCAGCATCACCTTGCCGAATAGATTGTTCTATGTCCGTCGTCACCGCCTTCATAAAGAAATTCTGTTGCATGAATATTTGATCCTGCAAAACATGTGTCAGTCAGTTGCATCATACAAAATCATCTTGTGTCTAAGTATTAAATCATTGAAATCTAAGCACTAGAAAAGAACCAGAGTGTAAATATTAAATCATTGAAATCCAAGCAGTAGAAAAGAACCAGAATATTTATTTTTCATGTAAATATTGTAAATTACGTAACCTTGTAAAAAGTAGAATTATGTAATGAAGGATCCAATTTTTATAAAATGTTGGAATATGTAATCATTTGGTCTTTACATTGATACAGAAGAATATGAAGAAAGCATGTGAAGCGGCAAGTAAAGGCATTATGGCCTTGCATCATGCATGTATGCATAAAATTCAATATGCCCATGCATGCATGTATGGTGAAGCTGAAATTTATTCAACCTTTCCAGTGATGACAAGGTAATCATTGAAGAGTTTCTCAATATTGCCAACAAGCATCTTTTTGCAAACAAATGGTAGAAGTGACGGCAGCCATCGAGCAACCCTGTATAGTAACTTCCGTCGAAAATTCATTGGTGCCCATATCTGACTGATCTCTTGCTCAGTCATATTTGGGGAATAGAGATTCCCTCCAGGTGCAAACATGCCTACACCTATTGAGGTAACAAATAAATAAATCCATAAGCATCAATATGCATATGATATTTGAACTTTAACCGGAGATTTTATATCATAATAGAAATCAAACGTCTCTTGTGCTCTTCTTCTCTTCATCAAATTTATTCAAGTCAAGCAATATATAAAAATTTATATATCATCTCCATGAAGTGAGGACTTTAGAAGATCCACCTTCCAATCGATGGGGAATATACTTCATTGCAGCCCAAGCATATATGCCCCCTGTTGAATATCCAATGAGCCAAAACTTCCCAACCCCAAGAGTATCAGCAATGAAAGCCAGATCTTCAGCAAATGTGCGTAAACTTTGCCGACGATAAATATCACTCTCACCAAAACCTGGTCGATCATATGTAATCAGCCGAACACCAAACTCTTCCAAAAGACTATTCTTTATTCCAGGTATGCCTGTTAAAAGGAAATCCATCTGCTTCATTGAATATTGAAAACCATGTCTCCCTCTTTGAGTGAACATAGTTGCAAAGTATGCAGACTGAGCATAGTATGTGATGCATTTATCCCCCATGCACAACTAAAAGGGTGTGTATTATGCATGGACCCCCTGTTTAAGTAAGTATAACAACATATTGCCGCAAAGTATGTGTGCCTAGGCATTGTGTGCTATCATTATGCATGTATCCACCATACATGAATGGTCATTTCCATACATGTGCTAGATGCATGTAAGCCAAGACCAAGAAATGACAGAATTATTCAGACCTGCAAGCCGAGAGGATGGAAATCCATGAATGACAAAAACTGTATATTGCGCAATTTCTTGAACCACCCCTTGTTCTCGGTAGACCACAAGCCTTCCATCTGGCAGTCTCAAATGTGGAAAATTAGTAGAAGGCACATCCACAGGCCTCTTAACTCCTTTGTTAGAACTCAAACTCACTTGTTTGATATCTCCAACTTGTTTAGAACCAATTCTAAACGCTGCCAAACATATACAGTGACAAAAATAAGCTTGATCTCTACATTCAACCATAGTATGTACATATAAACTTTATTTTTCAACCCTTGGGTTGTGGAAAGTAAGCTTTTAAGATCATTTTGAAGGAGCAAACTTTTGTTATGAACATCATCTTAAACTAAGAATATGAAAGATTTTGACAATGGAAGAAATTCCAACACTCAAAACTTCAAGCCCACAACCCTGAAGCAAAGCAAAAGCATTACCACTACATGTAATGTAATGTTTAAGTGTTTACATATTAAACATGAGTTTTAATCAGTAATTTGTGAGATTGAATTCATTCACATTGGAAAAAAGTGACATAAAATAAATCCTCTCATGTGGAAATCAAATGTACACAAATCAAACCCACAACCAAAGACAATGCATTGGCCAGGGAATCTAGGACACGATGAACATATTTTGCTAATAACATCCAAAATGAAGTGGTGTGCCCTACAGCAGCTAAAAGAACCCCCATTAGATATTGCTTTCCAGAAAGATAAATGCACAGAGAAACACTGAACCAATTTCTGCATGGAGTATTAGACAGAAGTACTAACATTAGATCCAAGACACATGCATGTGTCACCAGAAGTACCATCAGTAAACTCTTACTCGTGTAAGTTTTGGTCAGCTAGCAAAGCAGACAGTATGTGCATAGGCAAACAGAAGATATGAACCTTGGAGTGCATAGAAAAAGAAAATATATGCCTGCACGCTTGGTAACCCAACATATGCTTTTTGAAATTCCAAAGACAGAATAGCCATATGCTGCGTTATCCCTCTGGTATCCTCAACTGCTTCATAGAAATGAATTTTATTTCTAAAATACAACAATCTTGACCAAAACCCATGATAAGATTAGGCAAGTGCAATCACATCAAACTAACTGGATAGAAGTGTTACAAGGTGTCGTTAGTGTAAATTAAAAAGGTTTGGTGATCAGCAAATGGACCCACAAGGGATTCCTTTACAATGGAGCACATTTTCGAACCTTAAGAGATGTCAATATTTCTTTCTTTCTCTCTCTCTCGCTCTCGCTCTAGACACAAGAAGGAGTTTAAAACAAAACCTGCTAGCATGGCGAAGACTACGAAAACAAAGATTCCAAAGACCCAAAGGGGGTTCTTTTCTTCTGGCAAATGATCAATGAGAATGGGCTCCACTTTATCCCAAACCCAAGATGATACTTCGACACTCCAGTTCCATGCCTTCTCAAGCGTATCTTGTTCTACCAAGGATTCATTTTCCGCAATCACGTTTGTGAAGTCCTCAGCATTATCACCGTGGATTGAGTGGTCCCACACATCACCATCACGTTGATCAGACCATTGGTCATTTGTGCCCTGAGAAGATATGGGAAATCTCGACTCTTTTACTTCTTCATAAGATCCATCTCTGTCCATCTGAAAAAGGTAGTGTGGTGTTCACTTGTTGCAATGAGAGCTACACAATATACTACTGGCTTATGTATGTATATGTTTGTATACAGAATGTTGATAGGTCATCGTGAATATACCCAAGTATCTGTAGAGGCGCACAAGAGAAAAATGCGAAAACCAAAACAAATGGAGAAAGAAATAAGTCTATATATCTTTAGAAAGAAACAAAACAGGGGAAATGAATATATAAGGAAAATGGCGTGAGCATTTGCATTTGAAAAAGAAAATGCACAAGAGAAAGGCGTTTCCTTTTCAGCTCCATTTTCGTAAATTGCTGGATTTACATAGCGAACGGGAGGGAAAAACCATAGAAAGAGGAAGATTAAAACGAGAGCACAAACTGACCTGATCAGAGCAGAAGAGGAGAGGGATGGAGACACAGAGAAGGGGGGGGGCAGCTCCCGCTCCCTTGAAGATGAATATGGTAGAAATGAAGTGTGTTTGATCTGTGTCTGTCTCTGACTGTCTTTCTCTCTGTTTCTCTGCCTCTGAGGAGTCTCTGTGTGAGTGAGTGAGTGAGTGTCTCTGTTTCTGTGTCTGCACAGAAGCCCCCACTCACACTACATACATACATACATACATACATACATACATAGTATGTATGTATGTATGAACCCCCCCCACTCACATTTGTTTTTTGTTCCTAATAATATACATATGTCTTCTTCTTCCCTTTTCATTTGGTATCAATCTTTTATTGTTTCTTTTTACATACTCTGCATTCTTCCCACCACCCAAAAACAAAAAAAGCTTATGTGCTTTTTTTGAACCCAACACAACACCACAAAAACTTGATGCCCCAAATGCTTGTGTGTGTGTCCGTGTCCGTGTCCGTGTCTGTATCTGTGTCTTTGTGTGTATGTGTGTCTCCAACATCAGTTTCCTTCATAGGATCGCTCTACACTCATATGTCAAGTGCTTCGATAACAATCGTCACTTGACTTCGTCAATGGAAACAGTTATCAAAGGACTCGTAGAAATACCTTTGGAAAAATGCCACGAGATTTCATATCCTTCTTGTCTCTCTCTATCTTATCCATCAGTGTTGCCCAATCTCCCCTTTATTACCTACTCGCTCTCTCCATACAATCTTATCTCGTTCTTTCTGGCTTGCATTTGTTAGAATGTAGGAATTTCAGAGACCCCTTGTTCTTTTAACATTGTGGAGAGGATGTAATGTTTAGAATTTTATGTGTTATCCGGTTCCAAAACAAAAGGTAACCCTCCATCGAGTCCTCGTTTTAACCACTTGCAAGCATCATATGGAGCAATTTGGATTTATCATTTAACTATTGAACCTTTGGATTTGAATATATGGGGTGTGCGCCCTTTGGTTCACACCAATTTGCATCAAGCGGGGGAAACTTAGTATGCTAACTTTTCCACTAGTGAGAATATCACAAGGTAGTCGTGGATGTTTCATGTGGGAGTGTGTTTTGATAGAGAATGTTTTCTCTGAATCTTCAATCATGCAATCTACGAAGAGTTCAAATGTTGGAATGTGGATGTCTCTAGGTAATCAACCAATATGAAGTTAGCGTGAGGACCTTTGTTTTTCTAGTCTTCTATTTTGATCTTTCGTAGATTAGGATATTGCTTCCACATAATGGAGAAAAAATATGAGTTTTCTTGAATCTATGCACACCTAAGTCCCACTTTTTTGTCAAGTTTAAAAACATTTTACTTTCAATTTTGGGTTGCGACATTTCATAAGTGTGATTTTCCTATGCGAATTCCTCACACAAACACCATTTGAAGTTTATGAATGCAGGATGGGTTTTTTTTTTTCCAAAAACGGGATGGTTTTTATACACATAACAAAACATGTTGGATCATTTTTGTAGACATAACAAAGCATTATATGTGTCCAATGAAATCATTTTTCATCTATCTAAACTCTTTTTAAACTTCTAATAATCTTCCCATCCATATGGCCTATTTCCATCTCTACCTAGCTCCTTATCTCACTAACTATTTTCCATCTCCTTAACCCCTTTTCACCACTCTAACTACTAACTAGCCTTGCTGAAAACCCAATACTATTTTAACAATACGTTATCATGTAGCTGAATACTAGATAAGGACATTGTCTGAAGATAAAAAAAATCCTCTTTTGTTACAGGTTGGGGAAATTTTATGGTTTTCATGATGATATTATATTAAACGACACTCTTGCAATTCTATAGATAGTCGTTATTTAGGCATTCGTGCTTTTCATACATAAATGTCAGTAGGTTTGCTATGATGATTTTGCAAATTGTGAATTGTGAATGGATCATCTCAATAACTAGCATACATTTTATGAAAATTTCCTAGAAACGTAATTAAACCATAGCCAACTAGATGTGCATATTTAATCTCAAGTGGAAAATTTGTACCATCGCTTGGATAAATAACTAGGAGAAGGGTTGTGGATTCAATGGATGCATCTAAGTGCCTCGATTGATTACAATGTTCTTTGTGTATGTATGATCCAAAGTGGTAACAATTAGATCGTCGTATGAACGTAAAGTATTTGACAAAAATTAGGGCACAATATAGTCAGAAGCACCACTAGGATTGTATGCATAACCCACAATTTCATGGTATGTATATTTTAAATCATATTGATATTATTAGAATGGTAACTTCTAACTTAGATGTCCATGGACATACTATTACAATATCAATTGCTCAAAAGCCCAAAGATAAGACATTTTCATAAATCCACATGATAGTGTGCCATGTAGTTTGCTATTATAAGACAAATGTAGCATTTACTCAAATACCAATCTAATATTACAAAAAGCTAATGTTTTTGCACATATCACAACATATTCATCAATCAACATTAGAGTATTGTGAATCATCCAATTTTTTCTACCCTTCACATCCAACTAAGCACCAACAATTCACTTAACCTCTTTAAAATTGACCTCTTTTGATGTATTGATGACCACAAACATCAATACAATTGAACTTTTTAAGGGATAGTTGGTTTTGATCTTACTCCTCTTACAAACCCCTTTTTCACATCCAGCCAATTACAAAGTTTGTTCCTCCCCAGTTTCATTAACTAGGGAAAGACCACTCCCCAACATCATGATTACAACAATCCTTCCAAGACTCGTGCTTGTTTTTTTCTCAAAAAAAGTTCAGTCTTTCCCATTTACATTCTTCTTGATCAAACAAGATCAAAAACTGCCCATGAATCCATCTTAAAATGTTTGCACTGCACTTGTAGCCACTCTATTATCTATGTATGTAATTTGTCCAAATCTTTATTATCATACTTTGGAAAACAAGTGTCCACTTAAGAAACCTGCAATTGTGCATCTTGTTCAGATGCTTTGACCCTCATTCACACGAAGTAAACTCTAAAACAATGTGAGATCTCACAAGCCACTTTAAGGTAAACGAGAAGAAGCTGCCTTATTCTAGAAAGTGAATCCACCATGACCAAAGGTTGTTACAGACCAGTCAAAAATATTCGTCAAATTACATCATAGTTTCAGAACGGCATGTTAATGAGTTGATATTACGAGAGCTCTACAAAAGCCTCAGAAGAAAACAGCTTCGAAAATAAAGTAGCGGGTATCAAAAAAATACCCAATATTTTGAGCAAGAAGATTGCTAAACTGTTTTAATCGCCTCGAAGTTCCCGAATGGACAAGAGAAATCTTGAAGACATTATTATCCTATGATTACGAATCATACAGGCATTCAAGCTTTTGGTTTCTCAGCCTCAGCTTCAACTTGTGGAGGCACGTATGGTTCTGCTGTGAAAAGAAGAGGATGCCGGGGTACATGTGATGGCACGGGAGCATCATCAATTTCAATCTCAATCTTGTGACCTTCAGGAACTTCCCACGGTTTCCACTCTGCATATACAAAGAATAGCTGCTTTAGAAAATGATCGTTGGTCCCCCTGGTCATACATATTCATATCATCAGATTCATCATGTATCTTTAGCTACAACTACAACTATACCTATAAATATACTTGCCCTTCAATTGATAGACAGATCGATTGACAAGCACAAAATAACCATGATACCAAAAGAGGAAAATAATGAAGACCCAACAAGAAAATTTTGGGTGGTTTTAAATGCACACACATATTGTGAAATGCACATAAGAACAGTCTACTTAGCTTCTTACTTCTTAATCAATTTATAGTTGATACAACGGAACCCATTTGGGTTGGGTTGGGTTGGCTAAAAAGGGTGTGCTAAAAGGGTGGGTCATTTTGGGCACACGCATCCTAAAAAGGGTGAGCTAAAAGGGTGGCACAAAGGAACACATGCACACCACATTTCCCCCTTGCGAGAAACAAGAGATTGAGGGGCATGAGTGACCATGTGTGGTCCTTGCCGGGAACTGGAACGGTCCTTGCTGAGAGTTGGAACACGAACACCAACGGGCGTGAGCAACCATGTTGTCCTCACCGAGAATTGGAACACGAACGAGTGAGTGACCATGTGGCCCTCACCGGGAACTGGAACATGAACAACAACGGGCATGAGCGACCATGTCGGTCCTCACCAGGATCTGGAACACGAACAATAGTTGGAGTGAGCGGCCATGTGCGGTCCTCACCGGAGACTGGAACACAAACGGGAGTGAGCGACCATGCGGCCCTCACTGGGAACAGGAACACGAACGGGAGTGAGCGGCCATGTGCGGCCCTCATCGAGAACTCGAACACGAACGGGCATGAGCGACCATGCGGCCCTCACCAGGAACTAGAACACGAACACGAAAGAAACTAAAAAATAGAGACAATGAAGCGATGTTGATGATGAAGCGGTGGATATCAGGAGGCCTAACTAGTGAACTAAGGCGGTGCTAATAGAAGAGATACTACTACAAGAGACTAACAAGAGTGTCGGTGATGGTGGTGAGGGCGATGCTACCTACGAAGCGGAAGAGGCGGATGCTTGGATGTGGGGGACTGGTACCCCGTCATCTCCACCAATATGTGAAATGCACATAAGAGGTCAAAACCAGTCCACTTAGCTTCTTACTTCTTAATCAATTTATAGTTGATACAACGGAACCCATTTGGGTTCGCTTGGCTAAAAAGGGTGTGCTAAAAGGGTGGGTCATTTTGGGCACACGCATCCTAAAAAGGGTGAGCTAAAAGGGTGGCACAAAGGAACACATGCACACCACAATATCATTACAATATTTAAGGCAAAATACCACAACACACCCAACTTGTTGGGTGTTAAGTAGAATCCCTTAAGTTTCAAAATTCTACCTTAATACCCCTCTGTAGTACAAAAATTAAAAATCACCTGAATCTTTAGTAAACAATCGACGATAGTGTATCGCCCATTTTGCTGCTCCCTATCCCAGTTATCTTGCTTAAATCTCCTCTAATGGCAATTTGGCGTAGCCATTTTGGTCCATTTGCAAAATACTTCCCGCATCCCTAGTCGATCATTGGCCTCAGCTCAAGGGATTTATGGTTGGATGGAAGGTAAGGCTCTAGCCTTCTGCATGTTTTCTATCAATTAATCATTAGGACACAGTGATTCTAACAGGATGGTCTAGTGGTTGAGGCCCTTCTATTGTACAAACAGATCAGGAGTTCATCTCCCTCCACCATACTCAGTTGCCACAAATGGCAATTGTGCTGCATTAAAGGAAAAAAACTATACTAGAATATAAATTTGTCTCTAAGATCCTAATATCCATTTATTTCCCTTTGTTTTTAAAGTTTGCAAATTAATTGCTAAATGTAGACAAGACTCTTTATCGCTTCTCTTTTATCAGTTTGTGCAACTAGTAGAAAGAATTTTGAAATTTGGTCATTCATTTTCCATGATAATGATGAATTCACCCTTTAATATTTTCATCATTGCAAAAACTTAGGTACATTGGTTATATTAATAATCCTCATGCAAAACATGATCACCAAATAAACTATGTAATGAGAGGCAAACATTTGTGAAAATGAAAAATTCCTAGGGGCAACTCTAGTAAGAGAAGGTAAAAATTAATGAGAGCATATACACATAATAACCAGTCCTAACATCATTTTCAACGAGCATACATGTATAAGCCTCCATCTCTATCTCAGCAAGGACAGTTCCCTTTGACTTCAAACAAATGGGTCACTAATATCCTTCTAAATCTCTCAAGGCGAAGGATCAAGCATCAGCTCTCTACACTTGCCAAGATAGATGCATGCACGCAAACAGATACAGCAAACGCATAGGGAGAGAGAAGAAGAGTGGGCCATGCAGACTCAGGACAGGTACAACATAATGAGCATTATTTAGGTTTTAGCTAAAACAAAAAAACTGATTTTATAGCTACAGAATGAGTAATATAATACAAAAGTAGACCACATAGTATTGAAACATGTAAGACATAAATTATAATGAAAATCCATTTTCCAAGATCAGAAAAAATTTAAACTAAAAAAAAAGGTAGACCTTTAAAATTACAGAAAAAAAAAAAAGAAATAGACTACAGATCAAATTAAAGTCAAAATTAGATAATAGATTACATAGACTTGAAATGAGCAAGACATAACGAAAATCAATTATCCAAGCCAAACAGATTTCATTCTAAAATTAAAGTATGGATACTTATGATTACAGAAAAATTAAAACATGTACATCATACATGCAAATTCTTTTGGTAATATAGATACAGATATAAAAGTTCTTCTCATATGTAGATTCATAGAAAAAGGTTCTTATTGTATGCATCTACGACATGTATATCATACATACAAACTGGTTACGCTCATATGCATCTATAGCATGTACACCATACAGACAAGTTCAACTGTTACTGTAGATACAGAAAAACAGGTTCTTTTCATTTGTTTCCAGATCTCGAGGATGTTGGAGTAGAACAGGTGGCATATAATTCAAAAGAGCCATTGGTATAAATACATACACAAAGATTCTTCGAGTATATACTCATAAAATGCTGCTAGTTTCCACACACGCACGAGATACATGTTCCGAAAACTGAAGAATAACAAGAGGAAAATTCAAAAGGAACCACAAGGTATGAATGTTGAACTAACCTTTCATCTTGTCGATGAGCATAAGCTCATCTTTAGCCATAACAATGAGTTCTTCGACCTGGCCACCATTGATCCTCTCTTCGATCTTCTCCCAATCCTTCTCTTCTTCACAGACCTGGAGTCTGAATTTGGTGAACTGCTCGACGGCCTTCCGATACTCGGCGGTGGAGGGAATGGTTTCCACGGCTTTGAGGGTGTCGTTGTAGAGGGAGATCAGAACCTCGCGGGCGTTGGGGACGACATCAAGCCCGACGAGGCCGGTGGTTTCCTTGACCTTGCCGAGCAGGGGCCCTGCGAATCTCCGAAGGAACATGGTTGCAGAGGAGGAGAGAAACAGAGCTCTCTTCTTCTTCTTCTTCTTCTTCTTCTTCTTCTTCCTCTTCCTCTGTGGCAGGAGAGAGACAAAGGAGGGAGGGAGGGGCTCATACACTGTAACAACACTACTAGTAACTCCAAGTGTGAAAACGATGAAGGAAGGAAGGTTCGGTTTCGGTTCGGTTCGGTTCGGTTTCTTGGCCTTGAAACCAAACCAAACCATTTATTTATATTAAATACCAAACCAAACTGTTTAAATTTTATGAAGTCATTTAAACCAAACCGTTTATGAAAAAATTAGAACCAAACCAAATCAGTTTATCATAAATCAAAACCAAACCAAACCTATAAACTTTTAAACCTTTACACCAAACCACATAAGTTGAAACCGCTAAACCATGAAATTCAAAGCCGAACCGAACTGAAACCAAACTGGATCATAATAAGACCAAACCAAACGGTTTATTTATCTTTGAACCAATAAACCGTTAAGCCATGGCTTAACGGTTCGATTCAGTTCAAGCTGAAACCGTGCCCATTGCTAGCAGGTGCCAAGCAGGAAGGAAGGAAGGAAGAAGTGCTTTTTTGTCTGCTTTTTGTTGCTTTTTATATGGGCTCATCAGATCATCTCGTGCTCATGCTCCTGCTCCTTTGCTTGCGACTGCCACCCTGCGACACCCCCCCCCCCCTTGTGCTCCTCCCCAAAATCCTCTCGATGTCGACCTCGAAACAAGTTTGGGAGTTTTGAGTATCACGCTTCGATACGATGCTCTCTCTGCCTTTCATCGTGTTCGACCATGCTTCCACACATCTTTGACCGAACCCAATCCTTGCACAAAATTTATCTCACGAGCTCGATGTGCACTCTCGATTGCAACATTCATTGGTAAAGTTCTTGAGCATCGAGTGTCACTACTCACTTTTACACGTATCACATGAAAATGTAACATTTTTTGGTCTCATAGGTTATATTTGACCTCCGAAGACGATAATATAATCTATTTGATCTATCTATCTCTTTCATGAGGACAATAATAAAGTAATACACCAAGAAATATGGCAAATTATACACTATGCATATATGGATCAACCCTCTAGAGCCACTCCCATCTAAAATGTTATACTATAAGGAACGCATCATGCCTAAGTTAGGTGTTATTATATGACCAAAATAGCTAGATATGTTCTTACCAAATGCACTAAGGGTTGCCATTAGACAACTTTGAGTATCGTCTCACCAACTTGAGATTGAGAATGGTCGTGCTAATGGAGTCCCTACAGAGGAAAGGATGTGTAGATCATGTGACAAATATGTAGAAGATGAGTATTACTTTACATGCAAGTGTCCAACTTACATCGATATAAGGGAAAAATACCAAGACATACTATGACCCTCTTCCACCCTCTCCAAACTATTAGATACCCCATATATAATAAAGACATTAGGTAGATGTCTTAGAGCTAAAACAACATAGAGTAAATACACTACAAAATGCAAACCATTACCTTTATAATACTCACCAACATGTAACCAATTACTTTTTTCAGGGACATGAGAGGGTGATGAGCTTGTACATACCTGTGCCACTTGGCCTCTCCCTCGCTAAAGCAAAAAACCAAAGAACAACCAAACACCCTCTGATGTTGGGCCTTAAAGTCACTTGTTCTGTAGAAGCAATTAAGAAGATAAGAGAACGCGAGTTATACTGCCTAGAAGCTATGGTTGGGGTACCCTTTACATTGGGACCACAAGCCACACGACATCGAAACCCTTTGACATCCCGCTCCTTTTTGAGAGACTTGGATGAAAATGAAACTAGACCTAACACGTAGCCATTTCCTTTATAGAATGTGTTACGTACGCCATAACACCTTTTGTACAATACTATAACTCTTTTATCTATATGCTATTTTTATTTTTATTTTCGATGATTGGGTATTCACCCCATTTTGTTGTGAGCCAATTGTCTCATGGACCAAAATTGGCATTAGAAGACATTATAATATATCTTTCTTTCTTCTTTCTTTCTCATTGGCTTGGAATCTAATTCTCTCTCAGTTTCACACCACCATGTCTAACTTCCGATGATCGTTGTGTTTGCCTTGAATATGATATTGACCACTTGCTCCTATATCCTACACACACACACTCATATGACCCAAGCAACATTTACCCCCCTCCCCCCTTGTTCTACTTGGATAATTGTTGCTCCATGTCATCATCGATTCCCTTGACTTATCCTAACAATGAAAATCGCCAAAAAAAAACCCTTTTACGCGCGCTAACTTACGTTTCTTCACCCCATGATTGTGAAATTTGACAAAAAAGGCATTTCACCTTCTCCAATAGAACCATTGTTGTCAATATCTTGAATACTTCGAAATAACTTGGAAGTGGGGCATCACTCGACCTTCGTTCGTAACAGGACTTTAATTAAGCTTGTGCTTATCTAATATTTAACCCTCTAATGGTGATAATCCTCGTCATCCTTGGGATGCAAGTAAAATGGTTCAAAAGACACGCAAAAAGCAAGCATTTGAAAAAATGGTTTGAAATAGGATTCATCACATTTTCTTCATGACGAGTCAATAGATTTCTTCATGAATGTGTTTTTTTTTTCAATGCCAATGTATGTTTACCTCTAAAGACAATAATAATACCTCTCTCCCTTTCCCTCTCTCTTTGGTGAAAAGACACAATTATATTAATAAATGTGTATGAAAAACACTACTTATAATGGGTGTGACAATGGAGTATGGTTACCCACTAACTACACTATATGAGTAGTGGAACATGTTGAATTGCCAAGAGGCAAGACAAACACTCCATTGAGGAAAGAATTTCCACTTGCTCCAATAAAGAAAATTGCCACATTATTACTTCCTTCAACATTCGTAGATATGCTTTCTCTCCATGTCTACCGTCGAATACAAAAGCGTTGTGCATGTTCCAATTATGACGCAATCCCCAATATCTTAGAAATAAGAAAACAATCTCCATCTTTGATTTTGGGTTAACCTGTATAAATTGTGGAAACACCCATTGTCTAGGTGTCATCTCTCTCTCTCTCTCTCTCTCTCTCTCTCTCTCTCTCTCTCATCAAACCTAAACAAAATGATTCTATACCTCGCCATTCCAAAACAATGTTGGATTGTTGGTGCAATTGTTTAGAAACTTCACTTGAAAATCAACTAATATGGTAATTTGTATGATTCATTTCCTCGAGGGAATGTTCACAACCCTTGGGTTTTAATAAGTATATTGTAAAGCCATGTTGTTAGGACCAAACTATGATCTCAAATTCATAACATAAATAAATTTCATAATGGCCACCCATTTCTCAAGAGTTATACACGTGAACTCAATAGTGCAAATACCAAGCTCGTCGAATCAAATACTAAACTACACTTGTTAAATAAATAGAATTGCCAATCGACAAGGATGTTTAAAAGGCAATGCTTCCACATTGTGCTTTAGCTTCTCATGTTTTGATTTTGTCTAATGTGAACAACAACATCTTGTTCCAATATGTTCTCATGGATTATGTAGTTGTAGTTTGTATTATTGTCGACAAACCTCACATCACCCCTTGCATGAAAATGGAGCAAGGTAATGAGTTTTCTTTCATATCCATGTTCAAGCGTAAATAGTTATGTCTTTAAACCTTGCTCTAATTTTTTGTTGGATGTTTCAAAGTTCTTGTTCATGGACAATAGGTTTTGTGTTTCTTATAGGTTAAACAAGAATTTGTGAACAAATTTGTAGTAGGAACCTCATTTCTTGAAATTAAACAACATGGTATTTATTTCCTCAATGGTATTTTCAATTGTGAAGTATGTTTCTTATTGTTTTTTATGAACCTCATATCATCTGATTATGAAAATGGACCAACATGATATGTGTTTTGTGTTGATCTAAAGTCAATTGTAAAAAAGACTATCACGAACTGAAGTATGAGGCTACCAACAGATTTACACTTCTTCAAGGGTTAGGGGATGGCGACCCAGAAGCGTTGGCAGCAATGTTGTCCCCATGCAACTCCTCATGCCTTCCCCCACGAGAGCTTGAACTCGTGTTCTCTACCCCGATGGAGATGCAACCCCAACTTGTACTATCCACCCCGGAAGAGAAGTTGGCAAAGGCCCCCCTCCTATTGGAACGTGAATGTGGTAGTGGCCTCAGATTAGTGAAATCGTGGATCCGGACGGGCAAGCTCAAGGACAAAGGAAAGGGTAAGATAGGCAACCCAACACCTGGTTTGGCGACGACTCTCTTAGATAGAGGGATGCAAGATGTGCCACTGCTTCGGAGCACAAATGTATCGTGGGATCTATTTGAAGCGGGTCGGGAACGACCGGCTGAGAATCCCGTAGGGGATTTGCAGCCTGCTGTGGAGACCATACCCTCTGAAACAGGTGTTAGTTTGCCCCATAACATGGGGATTGGCCTGAACATGGGCGTCAACGTCACCGTTTTCGGATGAGGATCCTAACGTGGAATGTACAGGGCCTTGGTGGAGGCCGACAACACCAAGAGTGTAGAAGACTTCAGGAGGAGTTGAATCCCCTTAATATAGGGGGCCATATTGACATATTGCTTTTGCAGGAACACCACCTCTCACAAGAGCGAACTTAGAGCTTAGTAAACCTCTTGTCGGGTGGGTGGACCACATGGTGGCCGGCTGCGCAGGGTGACCTCCACCGAAGAGGAGGGGTCTGCATCTCGATCAACGATAAGGCCCGATACGAAGTAACATCATCTGACACGCTAGTGGAGGGTCGGGCCTTATACGTGCTTCTGAAATGGAATCGCCTACAGATTGGGGTGCTAAACATTTAGGCCCCTAACTCAACCCCCGAGAGAGCAATCTTTTGGAGGATGTTAGCGACAACATTACCTGATGTCGAGGCTTGGGTAATGGCAGGTGATTTCTACATGACTGAACACCTGGGAGATAGGAAAGGAGGGACCCAGAGGCATATTTATGGTGCGGAGCTAGATTCATGGGCTTTCCTAATTGGCAAAATCGGGGTGAAGGATACATGGGGCTCTTCCCTTAGGAGAAGCTCACATTCGTTGCACTTTTCCGGAGCTGCCGGGAATGCTAGGGGCGGTAGTCTTGCACGGCTAGATCGCATATACATAAGCTCATCCCTCGAAGAGATTGGGGGCTCCTTTGCTATCTTGGCAGGTCTTACCTTTTTAGATCATCAGCCGGTGAGACTAGACCTTAACCCACCCAACGATAGCAAGGGCAGTCTCAATGTGAAGATCCCCACAAAGATCATGAAGAGTGAAGAGGTGAAGGCCGGTTTACAGAGTATATGGCAGGACACCATGGGCAGTGAATCAGCTAGCGAAGATTTGCAGAAAAAATTGGCCCTCTCCTCCTTTTTACAACAGGAGACCAAGCGCACCCTCCAACAGGTTAGAGCCATTGAAACAATATTAAGGAAGGCCGTTGCGGCAGTGCAACGGCTGCTACAGGTAGACCCTGGTTGCAATTGGTCTAGAGCTAAGCTGGAGGAAGCAAAGATGAAGGTACAAGAAAGGACTTGGGAGAAGAACCGAATGTTGTTTCGAAGAAACGCAGCATGGTGGGCTAGAAAAGACAACAAGGTCAACCGACATTTCTTTCACTACAAGGCACCCAAGGGTGGTGGTGGACGTATACAAGGGTTGCGCAAACCAGACGGCTCAATAACAGAGGACAAGACTGAGATTCTGGAAATGGCAACACAATACTATCGTGACCTCCTCGCACCTATGCGTGTGAGGCAAAACACGGAGCTGACTAATCGAGTGATGTCTTGCATTCACCCCAAGGTAACCCAAGCGATGGAAGTTGTGCTCGATAGCCCCATCTCTTGTTTAGAACTCTCAGAGGCGCTTAGGGGATTGCGAAGGGGTGCATGCCCCGGCCCCGATGGTCTCTCACGAGATTTCTTCGAGATTCATTAGGAATGTGTTATCCCGTCTTTGGAGGCCGGAGTTCAAGAGATTTGGTCCTCAGGAAAGATGTCGATTGGTCTGGTTGAGGGGATGTTATATCTCATCCCCAAAGCGTCAGAGCGAAGCCTAGAGTTGCGCCAGTGGCGTCCAATCACGATCCTTAACACGGCATACAAGATACTCGCTAAAGTCCTAGCTCGGCGGTTAGCAAGCTTCTTACCGGACATCATCCATGACAATCAAACTGGATTTGTCAAGAACAGGTGTATCTTTGATAATGTGTTGCTTCTTTGGGAAGCTATGGCATTGGTCGGTCGCTCCGTATCGAGCTCGACTATTCTGATGTTAGACTTCGAGAAGGTCTACGATAGGGTGCTATGGCCCTTTTTGGAAAATGTGATGAGAGCTTTGGGCCTACCTCAAAAATGGAGGAATTACACTTTTGCACTCTATCGGACAGCTACGAGTAGCGTGTTGATGGCTGGTTCTAGGGGACCCGCCTTCCAACTACAACGCTCAGTGAGGCAAGGTTGTCCCCAAGCCCCATATCTCTATCTCTTTGTAACCGAGGCTTTCTCCGCCTACTTACAAGCACCAACCAGTGGGCTGCGGGGATTGCCCATTCCCAATGCGATTGAAGATTTGTTGTTATCTGAATATGCCGACAATACGGTTCTTTTCTTGCAAGGTGATGAGGAGAATTTGCAACGGGCTGAACACCTTGTCAAGGACTTTTGTCAGGCGGCTGGTGCCAAGATCAATTGGCCCCGGTTCCAATCCACAATCTTTTGTAAAACCCAAGGCCTATGGTTCAGCGAACAAGAGAAACCAAGATGGCAACCCCATGCCGATTTTATGTGGGTCCCTGATGGGACGATGTTCAAGTACCTTGGATTTACGATGGGGAGGTCAATCCCCAAGGGAGCGCAATTGGCCCACGTACAAGCCAAAATAAATAGGAAGTTGAACCAATGGAGTAGATCTAAATTATCCTTCGCTAGTAGGGTCCTTGTGGCGAACCAAGTGCTGCTTGCTACCATGTGGCACTCAATCTCATGCTGGATCATTATGGACCCTATAGGTTTGCACGCGATTAAGGCTGCCATCAGGGGGTTTATATGGTCAGGTAAGGACAACCCAAGGGTTGCCACCAGAGTGTCATGGTGTTGGTTAACGCAACCGTAGGCCAAAGGGGGGCTTGGCCTCATAGACCCCTTAATGCAGAGTCGTGCATTGCTGACTAAAATGGTGGTTCGTTGCCTCTTGCCAAGTAAGGGGTGATGGAAGGTACTACTTCGCAACAGGTTGCAAGCAGGGACTCCCAAGTATGGTAGGCCTTGGCCCGACTCCTTGAATTGGTGTTGCACGAGCGGAGTCCCACCCAAGCTGGCTTGCCATCCGGAGGATAGGGTCGCGAACTCCATCTTGCGGGCATGGTGCCATCTACGACAACATTTGGTCAAGCACACCCCGGAGACATTGACCGAATGGACTAGACAACCACTATTTTGGAATCCTCACGTGCGAACAAGTGACGACACGATGCTAGGGCAACTTAAGGGCCTAGCATGGGGAAAGCTGGCACAAACAGGTCTCCTATCTATAGACGGTTGGAGACGCATGGTTGTGAGCTACGAAAATGTGGAAACTGATAGTTGAGGCAGTTGATAGGGTTCCGATGGGGGAGGCGAGAGAACATGCATGGTTCGGTTTCTTTGACGAGGTTGGAATGGTCAAGTCGCTAACGGGTGTGAGCGGATCGGGGAGAGATACAGTTTTTGGGGACAGTCAGAGCAGGGGCTCTTGGCACCCAATCCGAATGGTGGCACGGGTTGATAACATCTGGAAGACAGACCCAGATGTTGCTAAGGTGGAACCCCATTGGAGGTTAAGGGTATACGGTTGTCGCCCCCTTGTGGATCTGGATTGGGACCCAGGGGATTTCAGATGGAAACATGACGATAGACTCCACCACTTCTTCGATTACACCACTAAATTGGGTCGGACTTTGCAGTTGCAGCTAGGCGGCCCCCTTCGCAATGGCTGGTGAACATTGGGCATCCCCGATGAGGCGCTCATTACCTTTTGGAAGGGTCTCTGGCGTCTCCACCTTCCTGAAAAGATCAAGCTCTTTTGGTGGCAAATCGGTCATAATGTGGTGCCCGTTGGCGAATGGCTAGATAAACGTGGCGGCCCATTAGGTTGCCCATTGTGCTCTCAACCTATTGAGACTCTGAGACATTGTTTGTGGGATTGCCCTCAAGCTCAAAAGGTATGGGATAGAGTGACTCGCCTCCTTGCGGCATGTGAAGTTGAAGGAACAACCTCGTGGAGCGCTGCAGCATGGATTGATCACTCGGTTGAAGGGTGGACGGACGTCGTCAATGCAGATAGTTGGTGCTATGTATGCACGAGAGGCAAAATCGTCAAGATCCATTTTGAAAGAGGCTTGCAACCCGCATCCCCTAGGTTTCCGGAAATCTGTATGTTGATCGCAGGTTTCACCTTGTGGTATATATGGAAAGCGCGTTGCCTCAAGGTTTTCCAAGGTATGGTACGACCCCCGGAGGAAGTGATCATGGACATATGGTTCGCGCTTATCAGCTGCCTACGAGGGCGACTGGAAGAGGTTTGCAGCCACTCCAACGACGCGGTCACTGCCCGTTTGCGCTTTTGGCAGAAATGGCGGAACACACCTATGGTGATGCAAGGTGGGAGTGGCTCGAGGTGGAACTACCAGCCCCCACGTTGGTTGTTTCCTACTCACCTGCCACCCTCTCTTCGTTGTAGGCCCCAAGAGTCGACTCGTACTAGGCAACATTGAAGGGCATCGCCTTGGATATAGGTAGCTTCTTACATTAAGTTAGGCCGCAAGGCATTGTAAGTAGGCTCATCTTCTTTTACTTGATCGGAGGAAGACTCCCCGATGTGTGTATAAGTCTCCTTGTAGACTCTCTATGTAATAATCCTTCCTAACTAATGGGAAAGTAGCTTCATTTTGGAAAAAAAAAAATATCACGATTCACAAATATTGTTTCGTATAATACATGTACAAATAATGGTTGAACAATTTTGGCTTCTACCCAAGCAAGGTTATGTGTTTCTCATGGTTCCATTATCAACATTCAAAGTTGAATACAAACAACCTTGTTATAATATGTTTCTCCAAAATTATGCCATATTATAAAGTAATTTGTGTAAAAAATCATATAGTTGAGGGGTTGGCCGCTTATCGCAATTATGCCAGGTGCAAGACTCAATCAAGTGGAGGAATGTATGTTGGCTATCATGGCAGGTCCCGGTTCATAGATATGAGAATCAGGAAGAGGGGATGACTTTGGTTATAAAAGCACGAGAGGTTTTTTTTCTCCCCCATCGACAATGTCCACTCAACTCCTATCAATGCCAAATCTCAAGTTGTGTTGGAATTGGTCAACCCAATAACTCTTTGGTTTCTATGGAAACAACGGTGTAGACGGATCTTCTCCAACCAAACCGTGCAGCCAATAGTGTTAATGCAAGAGATATGGAGTGAAGTGGTAGCCGCTCTAAAGAGCCAATATAATGGCCTCAAGGGTGACTCTGATGGAGTTGAAAGACAACGACTAGCCTTCATCCAACAATGGTCGTCCTCCCCCTTTATTGAGTCGGTGGGCATCCACATAAGATGGACCTATCGTGTCCCTACAGGGATTTGTATATACTAATCTCATTTGTAAACTTTTATAACTAATGGAATGAGTTTTAAAAAATAAAAAAATAAAAAAATAAATCGGATAGCTAGATAGGAAGTTATCGTAGAATAAAATAAATAGAAATTGTGTGTGTGGGAGACCATTTGCAACCTATGAGACAACCAACACACACACAATTTTATACACCAAAAACTATATTGAGCAAGAGGGGGGGAAATATTATAACTTATAATGAGAACACTGCTAAACAATCAACACTTTATGAAAGAGAGTGGGCTTGGTTTATATAGGTCTACGTTCTCATTACTTTTCATGATGGGAGTGGGTGGGATATGAGATATCCTTTACATTGGTTACAACAATTATTCTCTTACATATGAGAAGGGTGGTTACAATTTTATAACAAATGTGTGCGGTGGGAGGTTGTCTATGATGTACATGTTCGTGCATGTGTTCACACACTATGAATGGTTGAGCTTCTTACCTCAACAATCTTTGTTTTCATTTAACAAGGATCATGTTGTTTTAGAATTCGTACTAAACATGAACTCTCTTATACTGTCATTACAAATCCATTATTAATGGATAAATTCGATGCATTAGATTATGCAATGGAACTTGCATCACCCATGAAGTGAACAAGAGCCAACATGATGATGTGTTTCTTATGGGTCCACACTTGATTGTGATTGGTGTATCTTATGGAACTTTTTTGAAATCATAAACAATCTCATTTGAGACGTAGACAACATGATCATTTGCTCCATCCTTTTATAGCTTCACATTTGTGCGCTTAACCATGCAAATAAAAAAGTATGTGTATCTCTTATGTTCACATTCAATTGTGAACAATTCCATCATTAGAAGTTGCAAACAACATGAATACACTTTCTTCGGGTTGTGAATTTTTATGCATGATTTTACCATGTAATCTTGAAGCATAAATGAGAAATTAAAACTTATGTTATAGAACAAGTTTACAAAAGCGTTCTACGTAAAAAGAAAGCCTTATATGTAAAAACAATGCTACAATAATTTTTTTAACGAGTAATTAATCTATCCCACACAAATAAATCTTTCACAACACAAATGAAAGCACATGGGTAGAATCAATGGGAATCGCGAGAGGTACAAGTTTCAAATGCAAAAAAAGGTTGCCATGGAAAAGGTGGATCCTTGTTCCAGAAGGGACCTAAAAGGGGTTAAAGGACAAAACTAGGACATCACATTCGTGGAGTCATCGTTAAAGCCATTTTCTTGCATATACTTGCATATGACAAGGAATTTGTACCCAAAAATAAGTGATTTGTTTCTAGAAGGTGCAAACTTCGTAGGTATGAATGGTCATCTTTCACAAAAGAAAAAAATGCTCGCATATCTTACCTCATTGATTGTTATAATTATTTTAATGACAAATCATGCCGAAATCTTCATAAATGGAAGTTTCATAGAGACAAGTCATTGAAAGTTTTTTGAATCATATACAGGTACAAACAATGACTATGACGGTAACATTTGTTTGCAAATGTATGCATTGATCAATTTTGAATCATCAAATGGTATTTAGAGATGATATAATTAATACCAAAAGCCAAACATGAACAAACTACATCGCCCATGTATCTAGTTAAACAATCGTAGAGTTGTATTCATTGTAGATGAAATTAAATGGAAACCAAAGAGCCCCAACAATGATAATCCCAATAATATCGCACGTTCCTAAGTAGGAGTCATCTGGTGACCACTAAAGTTTCTTATGACATATTTGAATTAGGCAATGGCAATACATTTGTTAGTCTTATCCAATATGGCATATGTATTTGAATAAGGTGTCAAAAGTTGCTCTATGTCATGTTCCACTCAATGGCTCAACATAAATGACACATAAACTCCAAGTCAGGATATGGCAATCACATACATAGTTCATTTCCCAAAATTGGTAGTGAAATCATAATCTAAATTCAGAAAACTATATATTTTAAGTTATTTATTCATTGTATAATAGCATTGGCAAACCCTATATACTATGACCCCAAAAGAAAATGACTAGTATAAGAAAGAAGTCACCAAATAATAGGACATGGGTCATTGACCACCACGAAATTTCCCCTTCCCCATGCCTTTACCCACACGTAGCTACCTACATATACTATGCCTTGTCCAAAGAAGCTTTGATATATTGTAACATATTGACCTTAGATGGACATCGTGATACCCCTAAGTTTTGAGAAACTTATAGATGAGCTAAGCATGTTTTGCTTCGTAAGAGAAGCTTGTAATGTTTCAAACAGTTAGGCATGAATGAACTTACTCCTTGAACCCTCCTAATTGCCATCAAACCTATCTAGATATGCCATGACTCATTGGGGGAAGCTCCTTATGTCAAAACAACTAAGGTCACACTCACAATGGAAGACATCTTTCAACGATAAAGTTGGAAAATAAAGCTTACAAAAAGTGGAATGGTCAATAGGTAGGAAAGGCCACAAATTTGATTGGATACACATGAGTCAAGTCTTCGTCAGTGACACACTTGTAATACATGTTTGCCCTCTTGATCCAATACGGTACGATCAAACGCTTGAACCGCCCCATTTTCATGCGTGACCATCGAGATGCATTTTAGGTGTGCAAATGACACGGAATTGAAACCCACGAAAGCTTGTGTTCAATCCATTGTCTGACCAATGAGAGCCGAAACCGCCCTTGCCAAAGTGTTTATTTGTTCACACATGATAACCCCAAAAAAAGGCAGGACGGAAACACGATAAGAATGGTGATCCCTGAGAAAGGCCCACGAACAGGGCATGATGCTTGGGGGGACGATCGAGGACCATAAGCTCGACACAAAGGGGTCCATATGGTCTTTGGGCCATGAAACACAGCTTGTAGCCTTTCAATGTTAAGCAAGTGGGCTGTCCAATCTGACCACAGCATACATACATATGTATACATATGTATATGGTGCATACTGTAGTTTGTATGTAGCATTATCTGTTGTGTGTGTATGTCAGAGACACAGACATCATCCAGTTGCAACTTGCAAGGTCTCATGGCTCCTCTGCTTTCATTACCATCACCATCACCATCACCATCACCATTTCCATCCCTACCCCCTCCCCCTTCTTCATGATGGCTTGCTATAGCAATTCCTCAAGCTCATGCTTCACTAGGTTAAGCTCCAGCCATAGTGGTGGTGGGCTTAATCACAATCACAACAGCAGATCATCACTCAAGCTCTACAATTTCTGCATCAAATGCTCTGCTGATGTTCCTCCTCTCCCTCCTCCATTAAATCATGAGCGCCCATTCCGGCCAAAGCGCATTATATTAGTTCGCCATGGCCAGAGCGAAGGAAATGTCGACGAAAGCGCGTATACTAGGATCCCTGATAACAAGATTTCCCTCACAGAAACTGGGTGGAATCAAGCTGTGAATTGTGGGAAAGATATAAGGAAGCTCATAGAGAGTGATGGTTGTGATGATTGGAGAGTATATTTCTATGTTTCTCCGTATAAAAGAACTCTCCAGACATTGAAAGGTATCGGTATGGCATTTGAAAGAGATCGAATTGTCGGTGTCCGAGAAGAACCTCGATTGAGAGAACAGGATTTTGGTAAGTTGGTTCAAAATCTTTCCACTCACACACATAACACACACACTCTCTCTACCTTCATTTATCTTCTTATTTTTTCTGGATCTTTTAATATAGTTAGCTACTAATATTTGCTCAACCATGATGGTTAACTGTGGTTAGCTTCTTAATTGTGGTTGTCACTACAAGGAAATGACTAATTTTGTTACCCTACACGTCGAACCTGAATGATCAATAAAATGTCTACTTTGATTACACTAAACCGCACAAAATGATTAATTTTGTTACCTTAAACTCTAAACCCTGAAGACTTGGCTACTTCTATTACCCAAAATACTAACTCTAAAGGAAGCGACCACGTTTGTTACCCTAACCACAAAATCTAAAGTAGTAATCACTTTTGTTAACCTAAACCAAGGAAAACATGGAAGTGGCTACTTTTGTTCCCATAAAACCTAAACCCTAAACTCTTTTGCATGTCATAAATTGAGAATGTCTATTACTGACAGCTGGAAATAACAATTGAAGTGGGATATATCTAAATACAAAGTTTAAGTCATGATACACAAAGAAATAGAGAGAACATATAAGTGAGTGATGATGAATCACATCTGGGCATAGTAATTAAAATGATGTTGATATAACTAATGTAGCACCTAATCATCAGCATTAGCTGTTTTGAAATGATTGCCATGGAAACTACTTATTGTACAGGGAACTTCCAAGACCGAGAAAAAATGCGGAAAGAGAAGGAAGTACGACTCCGGTATGGCCGCTTCTTTTACAGATTTCCTGATGGTGAATCAGCAGCAGATGTATATGATAGAATTACTGGTAAGAAAGAAAAAAGAAAAAAGAAAATCCTCACATAGTTTCTTGCAAAAACAGTGTATAAGGACGGTGTATTTTAACATTTACATGATCGATTGGATTTCAGGGTTTAGAGAAACATTGAAAGCTGATATTGATATTGGCCGTTTCCAGCCCCCAGGGACGAGGTCTGAAAACATCAATCTAGTTCTCGTTTCTCATGGGCTTACTTTACGAGTTTTTCTTACGCGATGGTATAAGTGGACTGTAAAACAGTTTGAAGGACTACATAATTTTACCAATACAGGATTGCTTGTCATGCAACTTGGCAATGGTGGAAGGTAAGAGAAAACAATTTCCTTTTATCTCATCTTCGTTTTTTTACCTTGAACAATATTGGTGTGCATTAAGTAATGTCATTTTGTCTGTTCTCATCCATGTTTACCCAAATCTTTGTGGATTTCTAACCGTGAGATTTGTGAATCATATCTTCTTGTTATAAAGTTCATGTTAATTATATTGGCCTGAATTGCTTTTCTATTGTTAATCACATTAATCAGAACTTTTTTGCTTCAGTGTTTAAGATTATTTTGTTCGTAAAATACTCATTAAATTTACATGCAACTAAAATCGAACAACTTATTCCGAAATGTTGTATGCAAAGGTCAAGGTAAGTAGATTTGATTTAGTTAGCTATATGAATTGCCTGTCCTGCTATGATTTAAAGGAACAGTGAGACAATGGCAACAAAAAAAGAGTAGTTCACCTCCATTATTTGGAAACTAAGTTCGCGACACATGCAAGCATGTGTATATATGTATAGTATTGATAATCAATCATGGTGAATAGCATAAACGTGATTAGAAATCGAATCACTTTCAATTACGCTTATGTTTTTCTTTATTTCCTCAAATGCCCTTGGATATTCATCATTTCCCCCAAATCCTCTTAGTCAATTCCCTCTCGAATGATGATATTGTAAATGTATACCCCTTTTTGGGTGTTGAGAGAGGCATGGATATTGCAAGTTTTTTCCTACCTTGATTTGCTGGTGACACATGCATTCGGATAGGTTAGCGTTATAGGTTACATCCTCGGATTCTAGAATAACTCATGAGTGGAGAAAGAAGTTACTACAGTGTTTAGATGTCTTGGGCATTTAGTCGGTATTTCATCTGAATGTTGATCATTGAATTGCTTTTGTTGTTCGAAGTGTTCTCTAATGGCCGTAGTTCTGTGTTTGAGAGCTGGAATGGTGATCATTTTCTTTGACACAGAAGATTCGTTCATGGGAAAAACTCCGAAATACCCCCAAGTCCCCGAGTTTTTCTTTCTTTCCCGAAATGCCCTATGGCTTCATTCTTCCTCCAAAAGCCCTAGTCACATGGGACAAAATGACCAAATGGTTGCCCAAGTAGCACATATAATTGAGGAAAAGGGGATGAATTGACTCTCTAATTGCTTGAACGGGGGTTGACCTAGGGCATTTGGAGAAATAACGAAAACCTAGTGGCACTGTGGAAATAAAGAAATGTTCAGGGGCATTTTGGGAGGATACAATGTTTTATGTGGTAACCTCTACGTATGTGGATGATGGCAGATATAGCTTGCTAGTACATCATTCGCGGGAAGAACTCAAGGCATTTGGCCTCACACACGAAATGCTTTTGGATCAAGAATGGTATGTAAACATATTCTCTTTGTTCGAAGTTGTCATTTTGTTGTGGATCTATGGTTTTTACTGCATTAGAAAATTGACCAACTTAGCCCATTCATAGTACGTAATATACTTGAATGCATTGGTAAACATTCTTTTTCATACGAATGCGTATGTTATCAAAACATTCTTATGTTTTTTTTACACTTTTTACCTTAAAAACAAATTACCTTATAATAAATAATGAATACAAAACTATGGTATTTACCATACTTCGAGGGTGTTTACCATACTCAAATGATTGAAACATTCTCGAATGCGAGTGCATGTATGATACATATGGATCATACTGTGACCCCATTTGATTAGTCCAAGATTGTCAAAAACAAATGGAATGACCTACGCATGTAAACCTATATCAATCCTAGATTACGCAAAAGAAAATCATTGCATTAAATTTTCATCTTAGAGAATCTTTTTTCTGTGTAATAATTTTATGTCATTCCGATATCAGATCACTTAAGTTTATAATAGCAATTTTATTTTACAGGCAAGTGACTGCTAAAGTTGGAGAGCTAAATTATGATTGGATCACTTATGGTCCATCATTCTTTGTTCATCTTGATAACAATAATCACATTGTTGAAAATGGAGGAATACCCCTAGATATTGTGAAGAATGTTTGAAGGTTACAACGCAAGAAAAACATTAAAAAATAAGCAGAAACAACCTAAAGCCGACGATGATTACAATTGATTTGTAGTATTGGAGAACAACCAAATCATGAAACCATTGCTTCATAATAAATAAAAAGGAAAGCAAAGAATGCCTCTGGAAGAAGAATAGTTGGCATTCTAATAACCCCCCCCCTCTCTCTACAAACAAAGAGAGTATAGTACAAGTTTGTGTTAGATCCACTTTTTGCTTCTTTTTTGTTGTAGCACCTAATATAGAAAATATGAGCCATTATGAAGAAGACAATATGCCACAAACAAGTAATAAAGAAAGCTTGTAACAATTTTCATATCCGAACAATAATATGCTTGTCATCTATATTACAACTATATTTCTCTTGGGGATTTTGTTTGCTAATCCTTCCACCCTACTCAAAGATGCTCCCATTTGAGTCATGGCACATGGAGGTTAGATGTTTGGGTGTACATTAAGTTTTCCCATCGTCAAAATTGGAAGGAATCTTTCAATTCCTAGAACTCTTGACAAGTATTTGTCATCTTCATGGTCTGGAGGATCAAATGATTAGCATCTAATCATACAATCGAGGAAAAAAGCAAGAAATATATAAAGAAAAACAAACTAAAAGTTGCGCAAATACCAAAGAATTTGTAGGGTAGCTAGCTATCTAAACACCTTAATTTAGCCCCTTATTTCTAATGTCAAGACTTCCTTAGCATCCCCTCTTCTTTTAGGTTGCTTTCTCATTGAACAACACATTCGCTTCACTTGGGAGCTGTGGAGCTCACTAAACAACATTGAATGTTAACTTCGAGCAATGATTTTCATTTTTGATAATGGGGTTAAATTAGATATATGGTTTCTAGGTGTGTCACATGAAGCTGACATCTTACTTGACAAAGTTCTTCCTATGGTAGTTTGTGATGTAGGATTATATCAACGTATACCTTATTGCTATCGAGATGGGTAAGAGTGGTCATCAATCACTCTTAATATATGCATGATTTTGGTAATTGTCTGAATGAACCTCTCGTCACTTTTTTACAAAATTAACGTAGTTACAGAACACATATGCTTAACCAACACTCTTATATATATATATATAAGAAGAGAAGGAAATCTAATTAATGAGCGAAGATAAACACTATAAGATTAATGCACGTATTCAGTGGAGTTAAACACTTAGCAATAAATAGCGTGAGGAGATAAAGCGAGAAGCTATAATGTCAACTCCCAACAAACTTGATGGTAGACACAACTTTGAGGCAAACCCTCTTCTACTCACATCACCTCGTTGTTGTCATTAAGAAGATGATGGCAGAGCCACATACTGTATGATCCAAGGGCAAGTAGATTAAAACAATTGGATTCAAGGTGAGCTCACACAAGGAGTGAAGATTCTCAAGTTCTTAATTGGTTTACGAGGCCAAGAAGGATGAGAAACTTGAGCGCATCATTGATATCATAGTTAGTATGTGAGAAAACTTAACAAAAACATAGCATCTATCGCAAATTTCTGAAGTCCAGACCATGATGATTGGAGTCAAAGATGTTACCACAATAAACCAACCCCATGAGGTTGTCAAGTACTTTTTCATATATTGCACAACTTATGCTTTATTAGTCTCAATTTGTGGATTCAAAGATATCAATGTTTTTTGCATCAAACGACGTCTCATAGCAATAGCATATGCAACCTCCTCTTGTTCATATACTATTGGTTTATCTTGTACCTCAAATATGGCAATTGGTAAGTAGTATTGCAATTTAGTATATATGGAAGGCTCGATGTTTGAAGGAATTTCAAAATGTGATTGAAAGACTTGCCTACATCATTTTTGGGATTTAGACAGAGATTGTGCATAATCTTAAAGGTTCTTTGAATAGTATAAAAGGTAATCTGCAACATGCGGAGCTCAAGCGATTGGAGTTTCATACCATCTGGGACGGATGCATATTTTATAAACGAATTTTTGATAAGGTGGAGTGGTTCTACTCTACACCGAAGTATTTATTTAAGCCAACGGTTAGAATTTAAAAAAAAGGGCTCTTTGGTACATGTTGTAGTATATTTTTTTGGGAAAAAACAAACAAACAAACTTATGCTTTATCGATGTGGACAATACCATAGCCATGTAATAAAAAGACAATATTTTGTAAAACCTAGAAATGTTGTGTACTTGAGAGATTTGTCACATTGATGACACTGGTGCTTCTCTATGGGATTGAATCTTGGGCAACATCATCCCGAAGACATGTTTGAATCTCTAACATAGCTTTGATGCCACGTTAACTTTCACACATATGTAGTACAATCTACATTGTCAGACCGACCAAGATAAAGGCAAAAAGGAAGGAATATTGCAACCAAACTCCAACTTTATGACGTGCAAGCCTAATCCCTTGAAGCCCTAGTTATTTTTTGCAACCAATGAACTCTCTAAGTATCAACATGGGTCCATTAATTAAAGATGTGTTCGGCAATCACGACATTGTCATCGTATCAACACCACACCCTTGTTCATAAGGCTTTCTTTCCCTTTGAAACTTGGTTCCCGAACCCCAGATTTGGTCCTCATCGAGCAACTCATAAAGCTACCTACCTTCTTCTTTCCCAAGGAGCGATCCAACTGCATCATCATTCACTCCGCTACGTGTAACCCGAGCGTTACCAAATGATACCAAATTTGAAGGCGCCGATCCATCCATCGGAAATTGTTCTGGCGGGACCACTTCCATTTGTCGCCATGGCCACACCTAGTTGGCGCTATGTTTGAAGACGACCAATGGAGTACTGCCATGTCAGCGTCCTGCCACGTGTCCTGCCACGTGTGCCGAAGGAAATCTGATGACAACGACGAGATGAGGGTGAGGATGAGGATGAGGACGATGATGATCTTTTTTGTTCGTTCTCTTTAGCTAAGGGGCCGGCATACTCTGTTGTCTCGCTAACACTTTCTGTTGAGAATGTCTCCAAGCTTTCTCAGACGCGGTGTTCGATCTCTGTCCCTCACCTCCCAGGTATCTATCTATCTATCTTTCTTTCTATCTCTTATTTTCTTGTTGTTTTCAAAAGTTTCTCTCGATCCCCGTTTTCTTAGTTTTTCTCCTTCCTAAGGACCTTTGTTGTTTCTCCTTACAAAATATCAATGTCCTTGAGGAGTCAGATTGCAGAAATATTTCGAATTCGAAGGTATAGATACCTTCCACCACGCCGTATGTCTTAGAATACTAGAGTTTAGAGGTTAAGGTGTAGTTGCAAGTATATGGATATATTCGTCAATAAGTAGTAATCTTGGAAACAAATAGTTCTTTTTGAATACTAGGGCTTACTTACAATCTCCGTTAGGGCTCACATCGCACCATCATTCACCCAGGATTGAAGATGCTTTGGTGAATTGGAAGAAGACCAAACAACAATGAATTGATATATATATATATATATATATATATATATATGTATGTATGTATGTATATATATATGTATTTATATATATGTGTGTGTGTGTGTGTGTGTGTGTGTATCTTTGTGTACATTTTTCGTACAAATTATACTATCAGTAAATTCTTCTTAGTGACATTTATGGCAAGATAAATTGTGGAACATATGAGAACTGTTTATGGCTTATTGTCATAGCACTGCTCATACATATCCCATGTATGATGTATGTTTAGTTAACCACAAAATTGGGGATGACATTCACATCACGCGTGCAGTTTCCTACCCGTGAGCAATCCTAACTTTTGGATATACTGATTCAGCTCTATTTTCTAACTATGACTATATCAGAAACCTAGTATATGCACAAACATCGATGCTTTCTGTGTGAATTCTGATCTTTGTATGGGCTTCAGATTACTACGATTGCAATATATATTGTCTTTGTGTACATTTTTAGTACGAAATTTACTGTCATATAATGAACATGTTATGTCAAATGTTAAGTGGCATTTATGGCATGGCAAATTGTAGCAATTGGAAACTGTTCAGTTTGGTTGGGCGTCTCAACTCAAACCATTTTAAATAATTTGAAATTTAAACTGAACTGAATCCTGAAACTGTTTAAGCTGAAACAGTTTGAGGGATTTCCAAGCCCAAACGAAACAGTCAAAGAGATTTACAAACCCTTAAGCCATGGTTTTGCGGTTCGGTGTAAACCAATATTTTGTGGTTAACTCTTGCACAATTCTTTAACAAGGAGTTTTCTATCACAAAGTCTCCGACTTATAAATTGAGCAAAGTAGAAAATATTGGATCTCACATCTTACAACTTATTATTTTAATTGGCTATAGCTCATAACTCTAAAAAGTTAACTCATATATAATAAAAAATGATAAATTGTCCTAATCCTAAATGATTAAGTTGTTTAAGCCTTGGACTGAAGCCATTTAAAACGCAAACCTGTAAGCCAATAAAGCCTTAGACAGAACCAACTCGAACCCCTGAACCCCAAGCCAAGTTGAACCGTTTGCAAATTTTGAAACTTGAACAAAACCTAACTGAACTGATCTGTTTAAATTGTTAAGCCGCAGTTTTTGCTATTCAGTTCAAACCGTAGCTGATTGCTAGCAAATTGTGAAGCATATGAGAGCCTATGACTTACAGTTATACCGTTGCTCATGTCTTGACTTACAGTTACTTAACCAAAAAAATTGGGATGACATTCACTTTGTCCATGATACATAGTTTGCAGTGATCTTCCCAATCTCCTTGTAGCCAATTATGCCTTACACATGGAATAAATTGATGCATAAAGAAGTTAATGTATATAGAAGGTATTGAAGACAAGTGATCTTCCCAATCTCCTTGTAGCCAATTATGCCTTACACATGGAATAAATTGATGCATAAAGAAGTTAATGTATATAGAAGGTATTGAAGACACCTGCAGACTTGCAATTTCTTCCCAAATGGTGGATGTACCATTTGGATATACAAATATCCTTACTCGCATTTCCTTCAGATGTCTACGTTGCTCACTCGCACCGTTCATAAATATTTGTGGCTGGACACAGTCCACCATATTTTAGCTTGATCATCTCTGTTAGAGTTCCTAAATACTTGGTCTATGAGCAATTTTATCAGTCAAACGTTTCTTGCTAAAAAGGAGATCTATGTCAGTTTCTGTGCTTCCCATATGAGAAACCTTGCAACGAATCTACTAACATTCAAAGTCTTCTAATAACTTCTTTTCTCTCAACAGGTTTTGTTGCGGAAACAATTATCCCATCATTTCTCAACCAGCCTGATTCATGATGAAACACTACACCAGGTAGAGGGATAACAATTTTCACATTAACAAGTAGAGGGATAAATATGTAGCTTGTCCATAGAATAACCCTTGTTGACAAAGCACCTTTGTTTTTTGGTGTACATTCTAGGCATAAAAACTCTTCAAAAGGCTTCAGCTTGTACCGTTTGATTTGATTTTTCCACAAACCATGCAAATATGATATGCTTTAGGCAGTTTTCACCTAAGAGCACTAAAGATAAAGGCCTTGATACATGCATTCATGATTTAAATTTTTTTAAATTTTTTTCTCAAATTACTCCTTTGAAACCATAGTTCAAGGAGAGTGTACACCAATTTGCTCAAGAAAACATAGCACCACATGCAGCAACGATTGATTCAACTAACTGCTTTCCAAAGGTAAGTTGGATTACATACGTTTACATTAAACATAGGAACATTACATATATGTGTACATCTGCATTTGCGCTTATTATGCTTGTAATTGTATCACATAATTTGAAATTTGTTATTTACTGAGAATCATTCTTTCAGAGATAATGTAGAGTTATATCTCATTTTTTGCAGTCTGTGAATCTGTGGAAGCTAATGGGAGATTTCAATTTGCATGGTATCACAGCTCCGGGTAATATTTTTTATCTTGTGCTATACTTCCTAGTTGCAAACATCCAGAATTACTGATAATGAGATGTGCTTAAATACATTCAGAAACTTTTGGAGGAATGGGCTTAGGTTATCTATATCACTGTGTTGCAATGGAGGAAATTAGTCGTGCTTCAGGCTCTGTAGGTTTATCTTATGGCGCTCATTCCAATCTATGCATCAACCAGTTGGTATAAACAGTTCCTTTAGTTGGGGATTTTCAAATGTTTTCAAGTTAAGGATATTGACAAAAATGCACTGATGTAGGTGAGAAATGGGAATGACATTCAGAAAGAGAAATACCTTTCTAAGGTTGGTCTCTTTATAGTCATATGGAAGAAAAGAGAACAGTTTCATATTGTACTAAAGGTTTTCATTTCATTTCTAGCTTATCAGTGGGGAGCATGTTGGAGCTCTTGCTATGAGTGAGCCAAATTGTAAGGTCTAAACTCACTTGTTATGAGAGTTTTCTGTCAAATCTTTATATACACAATTTTGTTTGATAATTTCTGTATATTTAGCATTGATTACATAGAATATTGATTTATGACTAATGTTAATGAGAAGTGACCATTTAATGAGACATTTTATGTGTTAGGACTAATCCCATCGGTCACCGAATATTGATGGATAATAAAATGAATCCCATAAAGAATGGATCTGGCCAACCAGAAGGACTATGTTATCTATGCGTTATTGTGAAGCCAAAGGAAGAAAAACACAAGGAAGTATTTATTTATGAAGGCATTTGGGAAGGTATTAGAGGAGAAGAAGCTAATTGGAGCCTTAGGGTAAAAGCTTAGTGAATAGTAGGCAAGAAAGAAAGAAAGAAGGATGTATGAACGTCTTTTAAGAGGCCAAAATGGCTTATAAGACCAAACAAGAGATTACATCTGAAATGTTGTCTCGTCTTTGAGAACAACAAATCAAAGTAAAGAGCTGTTACTAAGTAAAAAAAGTAAATAAGATAAAACGAGACTAAAGAATCTTGATATCAGTACACGTATATTGTAATTTTTGTCTTCGAAATATCTCTAGCATAGGTTTATCCAGAATGGAGAGGTCTTTGAAGCGAGGAAAGCACCTATGATGGTGGGAGACAATGGCCTTTATCTGTTGATGGACAAGGGTGAGATCGTAGTTTAGAGCCCACATGCACGACAAATTGCTATTGTCTAATCTATTGTAACCCCTTTGTTATGTCCTGGTTGGTAGCCCATTTGTGTAGCCCATTATTGATTTGTAGCATGAGTAGGAGTGATGGGGCGAAAGAAATTTGTGATTGTTCTTTGTTGATGAGCTTGTGTGACTGTACTATTGTCCAACAAATTTTCCCCCTGTCTCTTGAGTTCTAGCACGAAAAGCCCCAAGCCCCGCTGGTCCTCATAATCCATTACCTTGTGTAGTGTGCCAAAGCCTTGCTTAAAGAGGCAATTATATCTCCCCCTTATTTCTTAAAGAACACTACATTGACAAATATAGGGTTCTTTAGATTCCACTCCCTGATGACACAATTGGGAAATACTTTATTCTAAAGCCATTTGTGCATATCTGCCTACCTCAATCTCTAACTGATGTGATGACGTTTGCAGCTGCCCTATCATACTGTGCAACACATAGGGTAGATGTATGTCCATATAAGGTGGCTTGATGATGAATCCATTCTCCGATATATTTAAAAAGTGTCTTATAGTGGGCCATCTTCGTACCAAGTGATATTTAGGGGCTAATCCATGTTATCTTGTTTTCCAAGTTAATGATATCAGTTGGGATCACTGTATTCTTTTCCACTTTGGTCATGTTTAGATGGGGACAATCCAAGCTTATATTGGAACGAGGTAGTGCATTTATGCTTATGTCATGTGTCTTGAACCATTGTTGCATTTCACCATACCAACAGTAAATGTCTCCATGTTCAGTAAGTTGTTTTGATGACATAAGTGCCAACCTTGAGCACATTCCTTTAGGGAGCTCCCAAAGCTGTTGGAGAAGGTCATTGCTTGGAATAATGCCTCAATGATTATAGGGGCTGCTCCCAACTTTGCGTGAATTATATCATGGGGCACCGATGCTTTGCTCCTTATGATGTGAACAATCATTGACACTAAAGTTCTCTCTAAATCTTTCTTGTTATTTGCATTGTTAAGGCTCGGTTTCCATATTTCTACTCCATAGAGAAGAGTTGGTGTCTCAAGTGTATCAAATAGTCACACTTTAGTTTGTGGCTCTTGGAACTGCAAATGTGCACATTGTCTTTCAAGAGCACCAAGGGCTACATATCCATGAGAATTTGGGCACAAGAAACCTCCCATATGAAGAACTTAGGCCCTATAATTGTTACTCCTAGGTATGTGTAGGAGTGTGTATATGCCACTTTTTTCTCTCCCAAGAAGAATTCTGTTTCTGATCTTCTCACCCATGCTTGAGTGGTATTAAACACCATCACTTTAGTTTTATTCATGTTTATTGACAAAATTTTGTCCATACAAAATGATTTTAACGTGTTTAGATGTCTTTGTAGTCCCTCTGGAGAGTCAGAAATCAGAACTGTATCATCAGCATATAGTAATACTTGTATGGTTGTACCTGCTAGGCCACCAAATCTCTCTATGTAATGCGATACCTTATGGATGTGGAGATCAAAGAGAGTGCGTGATAGTGGGCATCCTTACTTTACTCTTACTTTACTCCAATCGTGCTAGCCACAGCCTCTGACAAACCAAGGGAGACCACACTATTCCTGACATGGATTCATACAGTGCATAGATTCCCCATTGCATATCTATAGGGACACTGAAGCTCCTAGCCATTGCATAAGCCGAGCACGTGGCAGTGTCAAAGGCTTTTTGGAAATCCACAAAGCAGCAAAAAAACCTCTTATTATGGGCTCTGCCCTCCTGAATAAGGGCTCAGAGGTTCAATACATGATCCAAAGTTGTGAACCCTTTCTGAAAGCCTGCCTGTATAGCTGAATGGCAACCATTGCACTCTGCCCATATACTTAATTCTGACTCTAGGATTGAGCCACATAGAGAAGTGAGTGTGAGTGAGAGAGCGACTGCATCATCACCATTCTCACCCTAACATCATCATCATCACTTGTTGCTCACTTCTTATAAAGTTGTAAAATGCTTCACAACTCCAAGCTTGAAGGACATGGGTTTGGAACCTCATTTTGCAAATAACGCAGTTATAAATCTTCTATTGATTGTAGTGTTATTCATGTCCAACTGTTTACCTACTGATAAGAACTTGCCTGTATCATACTTCTGGGAGGATTGACATCCTCAGACAGGGTGGCCAATTGTTTACTTACTAACCACTAGCATACTTCTGGCAAGATTGACATTCTCAGACAGGGAAAGAACTAAGCTTCAGAAATTCTACTCCTCACTACAGTAGCCACTATCCCAAGATGTAGAACATGATACTCTTTGAGTATACAGGCTGTGTAAAGGTAATTAATTATTGATTAACCAAGATCAGCAGAATTGAACTGCATGCACCATTTTAATTTGATTATATACTTGATTCCGATAGTTTTTTTCCCAATGAAACAGCTGGCTCCGACGTCGTAAGCATGAGGTGCAAGGCGGATCGTACCCAAGGTGGATATATTTTGAACGGTAATAAGATGTGGTGCACAAATGGGCCCACGGCGAATACATTGGCAAGTTCCTCTTTCTTTGTATCAAAATGCACAAATGAGCGCTTAATATTGCTAATGCAATGGATGTTTTTCACAAAGTTGTATTCCTTGGGTTGCATTTGTATCATCTGAAGATGATCAATACATGTTATGGATATTCCATGTTGTACACCGGATTTATTGAAACTTTTGTGTAAACACCTTGGTTACATGGTTTTGTCTGCAGATTGTGTATGCAAAATCTGATTTGCACGCTGGATCAAAAGGAATTACTGCCTTCATTGTTGAGAAGGGCATGAAAGGGTAAGTTGCTTAGTCAAGAATTGCAGTAGTCATATGTAATATAATCTGTAACTCATCCTTAGAGAGAGTGTTACCCCTGGTAGGAATTTTACCAATAAAAGCTTAGTACCCCTCCTGGATGGCACCAGCTGCACCTATTAATTTATTGCCTAATCCTGGATAGTGGTGTCTGTTGTGTTATTACAGGTTAGAATTAGTTTTTTGATTGAGATTTTAATGACCATGGTTCATCTCATTGAGATGGGAGACTTATATGGGAAATGTGAAATATGAAAATAAACTAAATCACCAAAGAAGAGTGTCCACAACCCTGTGAGTATGTTTCTTGACGATAAACTTGAAGCAAATTTATAAAAATGCTGTGATCTCATAAGCCGTTTTGGTCTTTCATAGATGATAATATTACTATCTTTCTTTTTTTCTCATGGATAATCAACCAATATGACTTAGTTTTCTACTTTTTGCAGTTTCAGTACAGCCCAAAAATTGGATAAGCTTGGGATGCGAGGAAGTGATACGTAATTATCTTGCTCTTCTTATATATGTCTTATTTTAATTGTTTAAAGCAGGTTATATAACACGATAAGTGATACATTTGATTTCTCAAAATTGAAACATTGTGATGTTTTCTAGAGACTCATGTGTTTGTTTCAGACTCCTATATGGAAGAGAAAACTAGCACATATTATTAGTTTTTACTATAATATTGCATCAAATAGTACAAAAAACACCAAAATAATGCTATGAAATAATTGCTGATTACAGATTGAGTTCCTACTTGCTTCTGTATGCGATACTGAGTTTCTCATAGAGTATCAAACTTATACAACTTTCAACCATCTATTTGTTGATTGTATATTTTCAAAAGTATTATCTAAAGTGAGAAAAGAGGAAGATGTTGCATTAGGTAGCTTAGGTTCTAATGGCTGAAATTTTGCAGGTGTGAGCTTGTATTTGAGAACTGCTTTGTTCCAGAGGAGAATGTTCTTGGAGAAGAAGGACAAGGTAAATGACATATATCCAAATTCAAGTGAATCATATGTATGCATAGAGAGAGTTTTCTTTTCAGACCTGGTTTAAAGACCCTTCAATTATTATTATGCAGGCGTTTATGTGATGATGTCAGGTTTAGACCTTGAAAGACTTGTCTTGGCTGCTGGTCCAATTGGTTTAATGCAGGCAGCAATGGATGAAGTTCTTCCTTATGTTCGACAGAGGGAGCAATTCGGTAAATCCATTGGGGAATTCCAGCTGATTCAAGTAATACTTTCTGCTTTGTGAACATGCAGCTATACGTTTTTAGTTCAGATTTTGTTCTAGATAGTTGCAAAACATATCATCATCAGACTCATGATTGAATTTCATTCACATCCTTTACTTTTGGTTCTTATAATGTACTAGACCAGATTCAGATTATTGAACTACACTTTCCCTTCATAATATTCATGAATGATTTCTAGTTTTGATTACAATTTTTAGTTGAGCATTACAGTCTACAGATATGGACTGAAAACCCAATTCATAGACAATATTTGAAGTTTGAATTATATTCTGCTCTAATTGATTATATTCATGCTGATGGTCATAGGTATTGGTATAGAAAAGCTAAGATAGCACACATGAACTCTAATTTGCCTATAAATATCACTTTTGAACTCTATATTTGATATAAAATTGTGGATTGACTTTCCTTCTTTCTTTTTTTGATCTCTTCCCTTGCGTCAGTCCACGTTACTTTTGTCTACAGATATGGACTGAAAACCCAATTCATAGACAATATTTGAAGTTTGAATTATATTCTGCTCTAGTTGATTATATTCATGCTGGTGGTCATAGGTATTGGTATAGAAAAGCTAAGATAGCACACATGAACTCTAATTTGCCTATAAATATCACTTTTGAACTCTATATTTGATATAAAATTGTGGATTGACTTTCCTTCTTTCTTTTTTTGATCTCTTCCCTTGCGTCAGTCCACGTTACTTTTGTCTACAGATATGAACTGAAAACCCAATTCATAGACAATATTTGAAGTTTGAATTATATTCTGCTCTAGTTGATTATATTCATGCTGGTGGTCATAGGTATTGGTATAGAGAAGCTAAGATAGCACACATGAACTCTAATTTGCCTATAAATATCACTTTTGAACTCTATATTTGATATAAAATTGTGGATTGACTTTCCTTCTTTCTTTTTTTGATCTCTTCCCTTGCGTCAGTCCACGTTACTTTTGTCTACAGATATGGACTGAAAACCCAATTCATAGACAATATTTGAAGTTTGAATTATATTCTGCTCTAGTTGATTATATTCATGCTGGTGGTCATAGGTATTGGTATAGAAAAGCTAAGATAGCACACATGAACTCTAATTTGCCTATAAATATCACTTTTGAACTCTATATTTGATATAAAATTGTGGATTGACTTTCCTTCTTTCTTTTTTTGATCTCTTCCCTTGCGTCAGTCCACGTTACTTTTGTCTCTATTTTTCTCTCTTCCCTCGCTTCGGAGACCTTTCCATTCTGGATCAACCTATGCTAGAGATCTTTCGAAGACAAAAGTTACAATACATCTAACTTGCGAATCTCACATGTGCCGAAAACCAGTTTCCCTCATCTCTTTTTATCTTATTTACTTTTATATTTACGGAGTAATATTTATTTTATTTTGATTTGTTGATTTGTTGTTCTCAAAGACGAGACAACACTTAAGATGTAATCTCTTGTTTGGTCTTATAGGCCATTTTGGCCTCTTAAAAGACGTTAATATATCTTTCTTTCGTTCTTTCTCTGTCGATCTCTCTTGAAGTCCTTAAATTTTATTTGGGATATAGCTAGCACTTCGCCTCTCAGGAAATCCAGTTCGTTCTTAAAAATGAATTGCACAATAATTGTACTACTTTTAACTTTAATTTGAATTCAAGCCACCACATCTTCAGGTTCTGCATTACTTTTGTCTCTGTTTTGCTGTCTTTCGATCTCCCTTACAATCATTAAATTGTATTGGGGATATAGTTAGTACTTTGGTCTCAGGGCATGAAGTTCATTATTGGGAATGCATTGCGCAATACTTTTAAGTTGAACAACTGTATCAGAGGCCATTTCTCAAGCCCTTATAACTGTGGCCATTGACTCTCCAATACCTTGTCAAGTAAAACATGGTTTAATTCTAATAAAAGAATATAGCAGATGGTAAAAGCCTTCTGGTTAACTAGTGAGGAAAGATTGACTTCACCTATAAGGCATGGAACAAATTTTATTTAAAAATTATCAGGTGGTTCACAGAATCACTCATGCAGTGCTGCATTTTATCTCTGATGCTGTAGCAAAGAAAAGAAAAGAAAAACATATATAACACCGGACTCTTCTTTATTCTCAATAACCTTGAATTCTGGTTGACGTTTTATTACCTCTAATTCTTTTCAGGGGAAACTCGCTGATATGTATACTTCGCTTCAAGCGTCAAGGTTAGAGCATAATCTAATTTGTAGGGTTATTATTGGTGCCATTTTTGTTTTATTTTTAAGACATTACTTGATAAAAAATTTGTTTTTATTTTTCCCCTCTGGAACTCTTGAAACTGGTCAAGAAGATGTTCATGCATAGTGTGGGGTGGTTGAGGGCCGATGATCACTACAATTGAGGTGCCAAGGCTGGCAGGCCTTGGGATTGGCATGTGGTCAGTCCAATTAGCATTGGGTTCCAATTTGCATGGAGGTGTCTGCACCTAATTGTAAAGTTCTGCCTTTATAAAGAAAGACACTTTAGATTAGGTCTCACATTAGGTCACCTAAAAGTCGTTAATGGGCTAGACATTGTTTTCGAAAAGGTGGCTTTCAAATTCAGCTTAGAGCTAGACATTTATTTTGCTAAATTAGTGGTTTGGTTGGCGTTTTACCTCTTGGAATTTTCTCATGTCACTTTCATGGTTCCATCAACGGGATTTGATCATTTATTCTTCAAAGAGTGTCATTTGATTAGTTGTGGGTGACCAACGGCCAAACACAGGAAATGTGATGGAGGAGGTTTCCTCGTCTAATCACAGAACTCAGCAAGTCCCTCATGTTTATATTGGTAATTCAGATGGTGAATGTATTGCAATCATTGAGCAAGGGTTTGAAGGAGAAGAGGTGTTTAAGATAGCTCTTAAATGTCATTCTAGGAGCTGATATGAAATCAAAAAATTTGCAAGTGCCTCAAAAGGAAATAGAGGGTCTAGAGTCTGCAAGGACAATGGCAAGAGGCCAACTCGATAAAAGAAGATGTTGGGATCCCTATTTCTCGAACGAATGTAACTCAACCTTCTCTGCACGAACAAATGTTTTGATGAAAGGTGTAAGAAGTAGTGAAATGCCCTCCAATGATTGAGGCTATGACTGGAATTCCTACTTGTTTTCGACTCCACAAGCCTGGGATGTACTTGGGCCAATGCTAAGCTGATCAATGGGATCTAGGGGAACTGCAGGACTTGGCTTATAGGGAAGAATGGCTCTCTGCTTGTTCCACACTGACTATGGAATGTTGTCATGCCCTATTTCAAGGGTTCCAGGAAAGCAAGTAAATAATAATTTTAAAAAACATAACAGTAAAACAATGATTGAACAAAGCCATAAAAGAAGAACAAAAAGGCTGGTAACATATTTGGCATAAATAATTGTTCTATTTATGTTTTTGTTCACTACATGCAGGTCGTTTGTTTATTCTGTTGCAAGCCAATGTGATAGAGGACACGTTGATAAAAAGGTAAAGGGTATTTTCAGCAAATTAATGGCCTGTATTGTGAGCAATTAATTTGGTCTTGTGAGTATATAAACATATAAGCACAGAACCAGGAAAAGTAATGGGATGATCATTTAATCTAGGTTGAGATGAATTATTTTCAAAGCATCTGATGCTGGCAGGGGTGTCATCTATGAGTAGCATCTAGAGGTGAACACCCCAAAGAGAGATTTTAAAAAGAACAGATGGAAAGTACTATAATGGATGGCAATCCTTTGGGATAAGGATCTTTCATATCATCCAGAGCAAGTTCAGTTCCCCATAGTGTCATATGGGCTGATCTGGGAGCTGCACTGTGTGAAAAATACCTTTTCTGTGATAATATGCTTTGTTTTATGCCTGACCTGCGGGGGCAGCTGAAAGGAGATCCCTGGTTAGCAAGAATGAGGAATGATGTCTGAAGAGGAACCTACAAGGGTAGCTTTTTAGACACCTGCAAGCATTCAGGTTTATGTCCAGACGTCCAGGTTGTGGCTAGCTAAATGCTGCATTCTAGCTAAGTAAACCTGCCAAGATATTCATCAAATAATAATTGCGTAGTTGTGCTTGTATTCATGAAGCTATTATCTGGTGAACCTAATGTAGCCTTCATTAACTCCTAATTATGTAGCTATGAGTATGCGCATAATGGCTAGTAAAAAAATAATTCTGGGTAGTAATTGTCATGGTATAAGTCAATTAGGACTTTGGATAGTGAGAAATGAAAAATATTAAAAGGATGAAATCTAAGTGGATCACTATCATTTTCATTTTTTAAGAATTCTAAGATTGTTGTACCACAGTTGAGAAAATATGATGATGTTTGACGATACAGGATTGTGCAGCGGTTATCCTTTTTGCCTCTGAGAATGCAACACAAGTGGCTCTGCAGGTTTTATTTCTTCCCTTTTCTATGTTTATGAACCTTTGGAAATAGGTATTTGGAAATAGGTATCCATTTGATGTTAAGAATTTATGTATTTTGAGTGTGATGCTCAAGCGTTCCTTTGTTGGATGATGTGTGGACATATGGGAAGTGCAAATTGAATGTTCACAACTATAAGAACGGAGTATTAAATGGAGTGGAATGTGTAGTTCTTTTCAATAGCAGTTCCTCACATATAGGGACTGTTCTCAATCATTTCCTAATGGACATTGTTTGTTTAGTTCTATTTACTGTTGCTCCTCTTTTATGTGCCTGGGGATGTTTTGCCCAAGGCAAGGGGAAGAACAATTGCTCTTTTCTAGAGTGGCACTAAGTTTGGAGCCAGTCATTAAGGAAACCTACTTACTGTACACTACATTTGATAATAAAGTACTAGTGCTTTTATCAACAAAAGCCTGATGTATGCAAGGCAAATAACCATATAGTTCAAAAGAAGTATTACTAGAGTTTCAAAGCATGAGTCAAATGTGTCCATATTGCCCATATACAGAAAGCTACGTGATGCATCGTCGTTCACTGCGTATGGAATATAATAACCATCATATCATGTTGGTTGAAAAGGTTATCAAGATCAACTAATCACTGTCTAGTATGACAAGATTAGGATCTACATCATAGCATTGTGTCGGATGTGTGATCTCATGTAAATCCGACACAGTTAGAATTGGTTCAAGAATAATTAATCACTTCCTAGTATTACAGGATTAGTATCTGTACATTATTGTACTGTATGGATGGTAAATTTGCCAAGTAACTCACTCGAAATTACAAGGTTTCCTAGTGAAACAGAGGTCCTTTGCAAAAATATATGGTCGGTTGACTGGCAATAGCTGAATCTGTGTTATCAGAGAGGACAATAAATAGAGATCACACGGTACTTGGATAAGAGGACTGGAATGATTATGTTAAATTATTATTCTTGCAATGTCTAGTATTGTTATCACACAAGAAATCAGTTCAAAATTATATACATGTGTTTTGGGCAATATTTGGGTTTTGAGATATTGTTAACTGGATTGATGTAGGCAATTCAATGCCTTGGTGGAAATGGCTATATTAATGAATATCCAACTGGAAGACTCCTACGGGATGCCAAACTTTATGAGATCGGTGCTGGTACATGTGAAATTCGAAGGATGTTAATCGGCCGGGAACTATACAAAAATGGTTAACTGCTACCTACATATTGATGGTATAAAACTGTAAATATGGCATCTGAAAACTTGAAATGGATTAGCTTCACATGCATGTACATATTTTCTATTTAGAGGCCAAATTGGCTCATCGATCAATCTAGAAAACATTGTTGGAGTCCTTTTCCACATTTATAAAATATATCTAGGAATCAATACAAGAACTTACAATTGACATCAAAAAGATGTCAAAAACTCCAAGATTGAAAATGAATATGATAAAATTCATCTACAATGTCGTTTGTATTCCATGGGCCTTTGAATCTCTCTCCAAAATGGATGCACAATTGAGAACCACCTAAATATCCTTATATATGTTGGTATTCTGAGCAATTATGTTTGCACATTTTTAAAATTCATTGACAAGTTTGTATGTCATGAGTCTCTAACTCTTTATCTAAAGGGATGCAAAAGCAAATCCTATAGGAAACCGCCTAAATCTGCTTGTGTATCTGTATTTTGAGCAATATGCTTGGTCAATAATGTGTCTCTTAAACACAAAACTTAGAAAATTAAGCTTGAATAACCTTTTGGTACATATTCACTTTCTAATTTGTGCCCTAATTTGACAATGACACATTTGCCCTTTCCAATTGGTTGGCAATTAATAATTAATTTGGCAATGATAGTTTTCTAATTATTTTTTGTTTTAACCTTCTATGTGTTGACTTTGAAGTCTAATTACGTTTGTAATGTTACACATAATTTAGTAAAGTATAATATTGGTGCAAATGGTCAATTTAAAGATATGCATCTATTGTTGGAAGTGTTCTAACAATATTTTATTCAATAACAACCCATAAAATTTTGCTCCTAATATGATATGGCCATATGTGCAAAAATTGTGTTGTTTATTTGTAGCCAAATTTTGTGTGTAAAGTTTATGATTGAAGTTTAGATGACATTTATTTGTGTGTCAAACTTGAACCATTTCTTTGTTGTTAAGGCCCTTGTTTGTAGATGTTTTGTGTGCATTACAAAATGGTCCATTCGTTTGATTAATCTTTAGGATGCCCCCACTTGACTCTTATCATCTTTGATTGACATTGTTTTTAAGTTGGAGAACGATAAGGAAGTCCAATCAAGTCAAACAATACCAAGCCTAGAGCACTAGCCGATTCATAGGTCAATAGAAGGTAAATAAATGTCTTCATTTTCAAAACCTTAAGCATCAACAAAGGAATTATAATTAGATGCACTTTGGTAAAGATGGAGTGCTCCTAATGTTTGCTACGCAAGCTAGGGATATCTATCTTCAAGGAATGATGCAAAAATAGGAAGAAAGTTCTCTTAAATTAATGAAAGTGACATAAGAAGTGGGAGAACAAATTGTATTTATGAATTGTCCAAAGTGAACTAGTTAGCCATTTATTGCCGTAAGTGTTAGGAATATGAGTTTTTCATTAATTCAGTTTTGAAACACTTGAAATTTTCAATGAAGTTCCAATGGGCATAACGAACTCGATGCCTTGGAATTTTCTATATGAGTAGTTATATAAAAAATAAAAAATGATTTAAAGGTGAAGAAAATGAATGGGGTATAAGAAGTTATAGGTATGTGTTGATGGTATCTCACAACCACATGAAATTATTTATGTGGCAAAGCTCACGACCAATGGGTTGCAGATGTTACCTTAACAAATTAAGAGAATAAAATGAAGGACGGATGGATATGTGCTCTATATGAATTGTTCTCATTTGTGATAGAAGATCCCAGCATCATCTAGGCTCCACATCAATGACAAAAACTAGTTTGCTCAAAGTTGAAGCATGTGGGGCTCTCAACCTAAGTAGCAATCCACTTTAGAATTTATAAGTGACCTTTGTTTAACACTTGATTACGATTTGTTTGCATATCAACAAGGCATTCCATGCTAAATCACAATATAAATGCATTTTGCTTATACATCATATGAGGGAGTTTTGAAACCAACAAATACCTATTGGACATGTACTATCTTTTTATATTCTAACAATCATATGCATAAACAAGATGATAAAGTGGTACTTTTTGTGTGTTGCAACACTAAGATAATACAAGGCTACGGACTAGATACAACAACACGAGAGTAAACTTGGTATCTCTACCTTGGGTTAAATCAAACTCCTTTTGGAGTTCAAGTACTAAGTAACAAGCTCAATGCACTGTTCGACATAGAAAAATTTTGAGCCATCATTTGCATTTGATTCTAGAATATATAACTTGTCTTGTTACGAACAAGTGGTTACCAACTTACCATCAACAATCCCTTAATTTTAAATTTATTCATCTAGGTGAACAGGTATTGCACGTGGGCATAACAATAACGCCTATACAAAGTATGGAAGACATCGTCAAAAGTTAGGAGAATCAACTAGTTTGTATGTTGAACATATCATATATAATCCCTTTTCTGAATGATACATCATACGCTAAACAATCATAGTTCAAAAATGATAACCCAAACGTTCAAATAAATGGTCATTGTGTTTACTACTTTAGAGACATATAGACATAGCGTAGGATCTATGGAAGACCAAAATTGGATAGTAGGCCTCCTCTCCATCACATCATTTATCTTGGTGTTATTGACCTCCAACATATATGCCTTCTCCTCTTGTTCTTTTACATTTGCAATTTCATCATTTCATTACACCCTATATGGATTTAATAGACATTAGGCTTTATCTACATGTATAAATCCATAATTTTTTTCATGACATTCTTCTTGACCATTTAAACATGGTCCTATCTTGTTGAGGATACTCCCTAGTTTCCCTTGATTTTATGATGAATGTGTGAGTTAATTCTGAAAGGAACGAGCGAATGAATTATAATTGAATCAAAATTTCACAATGTGAGATAACTCTTAAGTATGTTATGGTTTGACCACTTCACATAAAGTAGTCAAGCATTTGAACACACCATGGGCTAGGGTTTCCATCTAAATAAGAATGCTAGCTACCTTCTTATGAAAGCAGACTTTACTTATGTTGAGATTATGTCAGTATGGCTATGGCGCTTGTTTCCTACGCATATGCAATCCTCACATAACCTGAGGTACTACGACTCACATCAAGACTTGATGGTATAGGACATCAAGGAGGTTCGGTTTGTCTCATGTCGTTTGAGGTGATCTGGCATTCCTCTTTCATTTCTTTGGTGTGTAATTTATTATGTTTTGCTTAAATAAACAGTTAGGCTCTAGCATGGTCATGGCTGAAAATGGATGAACCAAGAAGAGGGGGTTGATGCAACAAAGTTAATTTAAAAAGAGAGCACGACACATAGGATCCGGGTAACGAAATATCATTTATTCAAACCAATCAAAATACCTTTGTGTTGAGGCCTTCTTCAAATGATTGTAGACTCCAGCATTTTAGCCGATGAAATTACAATGCACTTGTAGCTTCTACATGGCCTTTAAGGTAAAGGTTCAATAAACAAACAAACAAAAGGTGAGCAAGAGGAAGATTAACTGCAACATAATAATATACCAGGGTTTTGAAATGCCCCAAAACATAAGGCATCCAATAGCACTTAGAAGTAACTAGTAAGGGTGTTTGAACGATGATGAAAGCGGGGGATTGGAAGAGGATGTACCGGACCAAATATGAAGTAATACCAAATACAATGGGCATGAAGGATCCAAGGTAGACATATATGTACCCCCAATGGGCAAGCAAGACTCGGGATAGACAGACACCCACCCCCCTCTCCCCCCCCAACACACATACACACACACAAGTTCATAACTCATCAGAAGTCTAGATTTCCCCCAAAAATTTGTTGGGTGTGTGTGTTATGTGACATTTTAAAACTATGTATGTATTGACAATATCATGAGAGAGAATAGAGAGAGAGAGAGAGAGAGAGAGAGAGAGAGAGAGAGAGAGAGGGGTATGTGTGAGAGATCTATCGACAATATCATGAGAGAGAATAGGGAGAGATAGAGAGGGGTATGTGTGAGAGAACTATCGACCATATCATGAGAGAGAATAGAGAGAGAGAGAGAGAGAGAGATGTGTGTGTGTGTTGTAAAGAAAGATTAATAATATGTGTAATTTGTAAATATATGTAATTTGTATATAAATATATATGAAGGAGGAGGAAGAAAAGGCAGGGTAACCCCCCCCCCCCTCTCCTTACCCTGCTCTGTTTCTTCTTCTTCTTCTTCTTCTTCTTCTTCTTCTTCTCTGTGAAGAAGACACACAAATCAGAAAGAGGCCTTAATAGACACAGACACCGACATAGACAGACAGACAGACAGACAGAGGCTCGTACACTCTTCTCACCCAGGGCGAGACAGAAAGACATGTCCAGTGGCTCAGCTCGACTCAACTCACGAAACGCCCCCATCTTGCCCCTCCCAAGTGTCGGCAGAGAGGGTTTCCCCCCTTACGCCCCTCTCCCCATGGGAGGACCTAATACCGCAAATTCAAACAGCTTCCACTCGGATCCTTCCCCTGCAGACAACCAAAGCCACCATCACAACAACCATCTTCATCATCATCATCAACAACAACAACAACAACAACAACAACACAATCACCGCAGTGCCCTGCCCCGACACACTGATGCACTGCCCTCCTCTTCTTCAACTTCCTCTTCTTCCTCTTCCCTAAAGCGCGGCCGTGCCCCCCGTCCTGATTCCACCGTGGACCGCACTAATACCCATCACCGTATGATGATGATGGAGCATGAGCGCATCATGATGGGGGGTGGTGGTCCTCGTCCCCGTATGATGGGACCCAATGGCAGAGCCGTCTTTGATCGTGACCCCCTCATGGCCATGGGTTCCACATACCCCATCGACCATCAGATTCATCAACACCAGCATCATCGAAGTGGTAGTAACAATAATAGCCGGATGGACCCCGCCCATCTGCCTTTTAGTGAACCCCATCGCCGCCGTATGACTGGCCCCATGCTTCTTGACATGGGTGGCCCCATCGGCAGCATGCATCTGCCCCATCCTCACATGGCTGATGACCATCATCTACTTAACATGAACAATGGTCCTGGTGGTATGGGCAATGGCTTTCGAGGAGGTCCACCACCTTCTAGTATGCTTCACATGGAAGGGGCAAACCACAATATATTCGGTGGCTATGATGATGAGTACAATGTTGAGATTGGGGGTCCGTTAGGACTCGAAAACCCGCAGCCTTATCGAGGCAGCCTTGAAAGTGCTGGTCATGATAGGAGGCTAAAAGGTGGTTCAGAAAGGCGGGCACATGGTTCTGACGCCTCTGGTGATGGGGTGGAAGACCCGAGGTTGAGCGATAGAAGGCCGAAAAGTAGAGAGAGCAGGAGCATTCTGACCATAGAAAGGAGCTTGGATGGTTCGGCAAGGATGGGAGGAGGTGCTCTAGATAGCCCTCTTCCTATTATGGAGAGGAAAGCTGATGCTATGATTGGCATGGAGAAAAGGGCAGAGAATTCCGAGCTTTTAGAGAGAAGATCGGGTAGCACAACCAGGTCATCTGAAAGAAGGATGCCGAACGCTGTTGGAGTGGAGGCCAATACATCCACTATAGAGGGCCAGTCATTAGCACCGGGAAGTCAGAGGAGGATAGAGAATCCTATAGTAGAGATGGAGAGGCGACCCGAGAAGAGATTACATTCTAACCTGCCACCGGAACCTGGTGATGATAGACTAGGATCGAGGCTTTTATCAGGGTGGATTCCTAACTCTGACAAGGGCAGGATAACTGAACTTGAATATGAAGATGAAGATAGTGATATGGATGGATCGAGAGGAATCGTTGATCCTCATGCTGAAAAGGGTGATGATATTGCGATGCAAGAGCTCGTTGCTCAATATAAGATGGCTTTGGCGGAGCTCACTTTCAACTCTAAGCCTATCATCACTAATCTCACGATAATTGCAGGAGAGAATTTGCATGCTTCGAAAGTTGTTGCATCCACTGTCTGTGCCCATATTCTTGAGGTGTGTAATAGACGAGAAATCTCCTCATATATGTATATTTCTTATTTTTTATATTGCTCCCATCTCCCTCTGGTTTGTTTTGGCTTGCTATTTTTTTGAACAAGAAAAATTGATTGATTTTCTTCTTTGGTTAATATCTTTGATCTGAGTTAACTGGTTCTTCACATTAAGCGATTATGATAATCTGTGTGGTCCTTTCAGTTCATTCTTCTGATTTCCAGGCATCAACATGATATATTTTACTTTGTTTTGAAGGTACCAGTAGAGCAAAAGTTGCCATCTCTTTATTTACTTGATAGTATTGTAAAAAACATTGGGAATGAATATGTCAAGTATTTCTCATCAAGGCTGCGAGAGGTTAGTATCTCAATTTTATTTTTTACAGCAATTGAACTTGAAAGTTTAAGGACCTTGTCTTATGATGAGATTGAAAGTTTTATGCAACATATGTATAAATGTATCCTGGCAGTCTTATTTTTTGAATATTACAATGGAAGTTTAAAAAGGCTCTTCTAATCAGAGTGATGGTAATCATAATATTAAGAATAGGTTTCGTGAAACCATTTGGTCTAGTGAGATCTCATTGGTGGTCTTAATTTTTTGAATATTGCACCTAAAGTTAAAAAAAGGCTCCTCGAACCAGAACGATGGCAATTATATTATTAAGAATAGGGTTCCTGAAGCCATTTGGATTTGTGCGATCTCATGGTGGATTCAGTGGTAGCATATGAAAGCTGTCTCTAATTTGGAATGTAGTGAAGAATGTCTGGGTACTCTACTCGAGCATCAGTATACAGCACACTGCATTTCCAAAGTTGATTATTGCATGGTGTAGATCAAAGGACATGGTACCACATAAATCTAGCACAAATGTTTTACACATTATCTTTTGAGATAGCCTTAATGTTGCTGTTTCTAAGTATGATTCTGTATTTAATAATGGAAAGATGCTTTCAACACCAGTGATATCTGAGTCTGTATTCTAGCTTGAGAAATTCTCGTTTAATTATTTATCCAACTCAGAAGTTATGTTTAACAGCTGCAACAACTCAGTTATTGTACTTGGAGGTACTTTTTGGCAATTGAAATACCTCTTATGCCTATGCCAGTATGTTTATGCAGAAGTATACTTGAAACTTGGAATCATATGAGCTACGAAAATTCTTTTATATATGATATTTATAGGTGGGAAAGGGCATTCCTTTCTGAAATAAAGGTCAAGTTAATGTTGTCCATTCATGACACTTCTTTGCCATGTTTCACCACCCCTACTGGTATGTGGACAAGCTTTCTGAATATGGTACCATGTAGATATTGACCTCCTTTAAAGTCTGATGAGATTACTTGTGAATATAAGAATACTTGTATATGATTCTTTATGAATATTTGACTACGTTTAATCTCACTTTTTCTTGGGTGGTGAAACTTATATCTGTGTTTCCAAGTGTCGTCGTATATTTACGGAATCCTGGTTCTAACCAGGAGCATTAAGCTGTATTTTTATATACAGGAATGTGGTTCTAAAAAACGAAGAAATATACATTGAGAGTTTCATACTGATGAGTGATATATGCGTGTTCATGCATTTAATATATATTACAATCTATGTGCAATTATGTGAGGTTACACGATATTTTTTCAGGATGGGTTCAGTTTTTCATCTCCAGGTGGTAGCATGAAAAGTTTAAAATCACCATCATATACGGACATGAGAAATAATTGGTACACTGTTCTATTGCACACATTACGGAGGATACATACATTGTTTTTAGATTTTTAAATGTAGAATTGCATATTACTATTGTTTTATCTTCTGTAAGATATTAAAATCCATTGTTCCTGTCCATGTGTTTTCATTATTATTCTGATTCACTATTCCCTGAACTTTCTGGATTAGGTAAAATGAAATGAGATGAAAGTACATCATAGGGAAACTCCACAACGATAACATAATCTGGCTCATTGTTTATATACAGTATAGGGAATTTCATTGTTTTATGTATAAAAAAGTAACTTGTCAAATTTTGTGATATTTGTATTCTAGTTTTCTCCAAATCTTTGAGTAAGCACTAATGGGGTTTATGATAGCCCAAAATGAGATGGCTAACAAATAGATGAGTTTCTGATTTGTATTGTTAATGGAAATGCGAGAAAATCAGGGTAACAAAAAAGAGACTATTTACTACAGACGAGCTCATAATTGATGTTGTGAATGAATTGGAGATCCAATCCATTTATGTTAATTGCATCAAGTTGTAGTCGAAGTTCTGTTGTGTCTTGAGAGATTATGAAGCCTTGCAGTGGAATGTGTCAGATATAAGCGAACAGTGTACTGTAATAATTTGACTGGTTCATATCGTCACTACTATTTTGTATGGCAAAATGGATGTAGTGAAAGGTTATTTATAAAACTGCCATGTAACATGTTACTGAACAAGAAAATGTGTATTTTCTACATTAAACTTAAACCCATGAATATCTTAATAAAATGTTTTCCGTAGAACCATGCAGAAAGGCATTTTTAGGTCATAGTGAGTTATATCATCAATTATTCGCAATTAAAGTAGTAATATACATTGACATTATATCTGTCTACTGTTTGTTGTTTCGAGGGTGGTATTATTATAGTAATTAAGCAAACAGTTAACAATTGTGCAGTCATTTTAATTTTGTTTCATTCGTTATGCTCATACTTTTCTGTCTATGTATCTATTGGGCACTTGAGAGCTGTATATACGTAAAACTCTCGTCTATAATTGTCCAATATTTTTCATAATACATCCTAATGAATCAATTGAACCATTTTTCAGGTCTTTGTAAAGTCTTACAGGCAGGTAGATCCAGCCTTGCACCCGTCTATGCAGCATCTTTTCAAGACATGGAGAAGCGTATTCAGCAAGGAACTACTCGAAGCGATTGAGTCGGATCTCCATTTTAGTATCATTGGGAATCCGGCTGCTTCAAGTGCTTCCATTCAAACAAACCTCAAAAGGGCTGATGATTCTTCAGCCCAACAGTCTGGTCATAGTATTCACGTGAATCCAAAATATCTAGAAGTAAGGAAGGAGAAAATGCAGCAAGTGAGCCAAGGTCTAGAAAGTGTTGACTTTGATCAAGGAAAGAAAGTGGAGGGAGGAAGTGGTGAGGACACTGCCACGAAGCATTGGGATGTGGATTTCCAAAGAGGAGAGATGCTGAGGTCAACTGAAGGCGGTCATGGAAATAATAAGTATGGGTTTAGAACTGGTTTTGATCAGGTTTCTCCTCAGGTTACAGAACCTCTTCTTGATGCCTATGGCAATGTTAGGGGTGTTCGAGCTACAAGGATACCCCCTGGAACTTCTGTTGAAGAGTTGGATAATAGGAGTATGGTGGGCTCAGAAAAGGTAGGCAATGCAACGTGGCTGTTAAATGTGAACCCAAGGAATGCCGAGAGTGCAAATATAGATAAAGATGAGCGATATACAAGAAGTGGATATCGGAAGGTATTACCGAATGTGTTTACTGAAGATAAAACTTTGGGTGGTTTAGATCAGTTAATGTTAGATCATTCAGGCAACTCTTTATTGGGAAACTCCCCTCCATCTTTTGTTCCATTACATGGCCTCAATTCAGAATCCTTTCAAAAAGCAAGTCAATCCACCGTACCATCTACATTAGCTTCAATGGTCGCTTCGCTTGCCGGGGCAGTGCAGTCAATAGCTAAAAGCCAATCTGTAACACCTCCATCTAATTTGTCCCAAAAGGTTCCCTCTTCTGCCATGCCAAATAAGATTCTTAATATGGGGTCTCCCTCAACGCTTACATCTGTATCAGGAATGCAAAGGCTTCCAGCTCCAGCTGGACCTCTTTCACCCCCACTGAGTCCACATCAACAAACACATGGCTCGTCCTCATCTTTGATCCCTTCATTTCTTGCGTCGAATTTGGCATCCCTGGCAGCATCGCTACGTACTCAAGAAGTTCAGAATCCACCATTACCTATCCATGAGCCAGTGAATGTTCACGAATCTCCCCTTCAGAGTATTCTTCATGGAGAGGTGCAATCACAGCAGGAGATAGCAGGCAGATCGATATCAGATGCAAAAACTTATTCACAAGTGGTGCCACAATTACCGCCTCATTTATTAGAGTCTCTCCAGCAGTTATGCAATCGTTTACCATCGCTTGCGGGTTCTCAGACTACCCAAAAATCTTTGCCACCACCGACACAAACTGAACTATCCCAAGGCTCAGGTTCAGACTCGAAAGAAAATGCATTGTCGCAAGAGGTCACCTTCTATCAAAAGCAACCCACGTCTCAGCCCTTGGATGTTCGGCAGGGGGGTTTTACTGGTCCTGAAAATGGGAGTTGCAGTAATAATATTTCACAATCTTTTCCACAAAGTGGGTTTGGGTCCCTGCCCCTCTCTGTTCCGACTGTTTCTCAGCCACCGCTACCGAGTGGACCTCCACCTCTACTATCAAGCCAGCTCACAGCCTCCTTGATCTCATTACAAGCATCAAATACTTCCCGAAATATGAACCCCCCTCTGCCTCCTGGGCCACCTCCGATGGCTTCTCAAGCATCTAGCTCTGTACAAGCACCGCCGGCATTGGGAAATAGCTACACCTCTCTCTTATCATCACTCATGGCTCAGGGAATCATTACTGCAACTCCAGCTGTGGCTCCAGCTCCAGCTCCAGCTCTGGCGCCTGCTCCACTCATTTCACATCCTGTGGCCTCAGGTAATTTGTTGGCTTCTACCACAACGATCATTCCGGGATCAATTGTCACTCCATCAAGGGGTCACGAGGAGCTTGCTTCCTCATCAGATGGTCCTCTTGCGAGTTTTCTTGAGTTCAGGCCAGAACTCTTAAGAGAGAGGCATGAGCCTGTGATTATGAGCTTGTATCTAGCATTTCCAAGGCAGTGTACAATATGTGGACTAAGATTTAAGCAGCAAGATGAGCATAGTCGACATATGGATTGGCATGTGACTAGGAACCGGCAAAAATCATCAAGGAAGGTCTCTAGGCGGTGGTTCATGAGCGAGGAGGAATGGCTCACAGGCACAGAGGCAGCGGCAGCAACAGCAGCTGAGGCTGCACCAGCTTTCTTTAGTGAGGAAGTGTTGGTGAAACCTGATGATGAGGTCATGGTGGCTGTCCCTGCGGATGAGAACCAGATCACTTGTTTCTTGTGTGGTGAGCCTTTCGAAGATTTTTATAGTGATGAGACAGAGGAGTGGATGTATAGGGGAGCTGTCTACATGAATGATTCTCGTGATGATGGTGGCAATGGTGATGGTGATGATATTATGGATGGCGTGGATCCCTTGACGCATGGCCCAATTGTGCATGCCAAATGCCGCTCAGAGACAGCCATAACCGAAGTATAACAGGTGAGTTATCTATCATGTGTTACTGTCATTGATCACATTGGCGTTTTTGTGTCTTAAATTATGGTGGATTTCACCCTTAAACATCTTTTATCTTGTAGGAGGATTCAAGGGGAGTAGAAGATAAACGCATCCTTTCTCCGCTTGTCACTAGGAAGGATTGTGAGAGTGATATCTTGTTGACCCCTTATTCTACATACTTGGCAAGTTGTGTAACTATTCAAATGGCTTTAGAACTTCGGTTTGTCTGAGCAATGTATGCTCGACTTGATAGTTTTTTCAGCCTCCCTCTCCATATTACAGATATGGGAAATTAACCTAAAATATGCACACATTCGTGGCTAACACAGGGATTCTTTAGGGTTAATTTGTGATTTGTGCAGAAATGTCGATTGGTAAGTGTTTGGCTACTAAAGTGTGCTGGGATTTATTTGAATGATCCGGTAGAAAAGTAACCACGATCTTCGTTCTTGATTGAATTCTTGCATCTTCAGGAAACACATCAACACCAGCTATATGACATTTCTTGATGCACATTCAGGTTGAGGTATCAATAGCTTTTGTCAAGGTTTGGATGGGCTGTTTAGCTATGCAATTAAATGAGGGGTTTAGATCGTTAGTGTTCTGTCCATTAAGAGTTTTCTTAAATTTATTTGGGCCATAATGTTTTTCTTGGAGATTTTATCACTATGTTTAGAATCCATATGCCCAACAAAAACAAACCTCGATTATTTTGGTGTACTTTATAATGTAGAATCAATTGGTATTGTGAGATTTATGCATTTTTCGAGTGACAGATGTATTTTCAAGTATGACAGATGTAATAGATGCAATGTCATCCATTGCAACGGGTTTTTGACGATGGAGTGTTTTTTAGCTATAATGCTTAATTATATAGCAACAATAGTTATGGTCCAGTGTTTGTGACCATGTTTGTATTAACAGGATGCTGAAATAGAGATAATAATTGAATTTATGAATGTTGTGTCGAGATGTCAGTACTTCAGGTGTTTATTCATAACAGTATTTGGAACTGCGAACACTTGCTGGCTATGACAAACTGTTATAAATAGCAAGAATTGCATGTAGCCACTGTACATTTTTCTTAGTCAGTTTCCCTTACTGTACCTCAATACATGGTTTTTTTTTCTTCTTTTTTCTTTTTTAGCACTACTTCATAAGTTGTTTTGCTCTAAACTCACTTGAGTGGTTCTAGTATGTGAATATAGTTATGGCATCATTTGATTGTTAACAATGGCTACCACGCTTAACTCATCTTGTCTAAATATTGTTTGAATAGATCATTGGGGAAATTTTGTGACGATACCAATCCAATCCACCTGTGAGGTAACCCCTCTAGTTTCATTGTTTTCTCTAGAACTATTGTATTTATTGCGTGAAGTTGATATTTGCTTAAGAATGTAATTTTGGATAAGTTTTGGTTTATAGATTTGACTATCATGGGCATTGTTTATCCAATTGGTATTCACTTTTGAAACTGAGGTAGATATGCATTTCCTGCTGTTGGCCATAGATATATAGATGAATGAACTCTTACCAATGTTTGGAAAGAGATTAATATAAACCATTGGGACAAACAGCTCTGTATCTATGCATAGGGTCATGGAATATGCATACATTGGTAGCTCATGCAAGCACAAGTTTGCGAAGTGCTTGCAATCATTAGCAAACTTGTGAAAGAACTTAGAGATTATTTTCTACAAGTGGACTCTACCTTATGCATGTTGCATGCATGTTATGTGGTCTCAAAGAAGAAATTGAAGAGTACATGCACTCACCAAATGTCAAGCATATCTTGTTGGATTTAATCACATGTATATGAACTAGATTAGTAAAAATTATTCATTGATCATACATAATTCATTAATAAATAAATACGAGTATTATAATTCTTCAAAAATACTTTACATCAAACAACTTTCCCATCATATGTGCATACTTGGTCACACCATCATCTCGATCAATCGATATATTATTGGACACCTAACTAGATTTCGATAATGAATCTTTTGTAGTTGCAATGTCCCATTGCAAGGAAATATGGTGTAATGTTCATTCAAAGGGAATGGCCCAAATATTTATCACATCAATGTTGATTTTGGTTCCCATAATAATGTCCATAATTTTCTTTATGTGTTGGCTCACTCCATTGTTCAAGGGCCAAGAGTTTCCTAATGATTCTAGACTTTAGCACTTACAAATCAAACCAACCCAATACTATCTAGTGTGAGATGAGGCCTAGCCCATGGCAAGGATCAAACTTGGGTTCTCTTCATTTATGGCTTTGATGATCGTTTGGAGGTGGAAAGACCATCACTACCAACGACTGTGACAAGCTGTGAATTTGGGAATATTGAGCCCTAGGTAGGTACGAGGGCGTCATTGAGGAGAATATTGGCACTAACAAATAGATTCTCCTTGTTGAAGTGATTGCACGATAATATGGTTAATTGCGAGCGAGTACTCCAAAGCCATTGTCCAAGTCACTTGTTGTACTCACAACTATTTGTTGGTATAAGGCTAAAGTCGAATGTGGCACATGCCGATCACCAAAGGTAGTCCACTGAGGAATGTTTATTGTAAAGGTGGGTAGTGAATTGCATAATATGGCAGAACAATTGTTCATTCATGAGGATATTTGGGCTACTTTATGCATCATTTGAGGATTCATTGATGGTTGTGGTTCAAATTCAAAACCGTTCCATCAAGGATACTGGAGGTAAAGTCCATCAAGATCATGTATTTGTGGAGGGATAACTTGATTCTACACTTTAGGAAGGCTTTTTAGTCTACTTCCTCTACCTGGTTTGGGAGGTGGCACAAGAGTTAAACTGAATAAGGAAATGCAACAAGGTTGTGGGGAAGTTGACATGTTGTATAAAATTGGCTATATGCCTCTTGTACGATAAAGAAATACACCTACATAGGAAGATTATCATAATCTTCAAGGTCACCTATAAGATCAAAATGTTATAGAATGAGTATAGACTCTCAATTTCAAGAACATTACTTATGAATGTTGTGATTGAGACTACACTTTGTGAATGTGAGAGAAATTCATGTAAGGATTGGGTTGGGCCAAAGATTTATGAAAAACATAGTTGGATGTGATCAAAGGCAAGTATTGTATCAAATTGTGATACTCAAAACTTTTCTCGTCACCTATGTCTCATCATCTTGTCTCACTTTGAAGGGAATGTGAACCGAGTAGTATGGAAACAATGGTTCGGATGTTGGACAAAGGGATGGTATCTAACATATATCAGTGCTTGCGGTTTCCTTGTTCAACAAAGAATATGGTTTTGTTGTCAGGTGTAGCACATGTAGTATAGTTTGTAAAGCATGAGCCTCCACATTGTGTGTGTGTGTGTGTGTGTGTGTGTGTGCATGAGAGAGAGAGAGAGAGAGAGAGCCCAGTAAGGTTGCCCAATGGAGACAAGGTGGTCATGGGTTCAACCCCTACATTCCACAATGGCATCTAGTGAATTAAGAGATATATATGAAGTATATAATAGAGAGAAGTGAGAAAATTGGATTCTCATTTGAACCCAAGACGCAGTGCTTGTAGTGTTATTAAGCTAATTATGAGAGAGAGAGAGAGAGAGAGAGAGAGTCGTGCAAGAGACAAATCAATACATTAAAACCAAAAGATAGATGAAATATATTAAAACAAGGGATTACATAATGAATTCACTAGTTAAAGGGGGACAAGGTTGCTTTAGTTAGTAACAACAATAACTTCTCACTACTTTTTATCATGGATTCGGGTAGCATATACTTCTTCTTTTTTTGTTTTTTTTTATACTACTTTAGTATTTTTTATCCTTGGCTCGCCCGAAGGCTACAACTCACACGAAGTCATGTTTTATTAACAGTACATAGTCCATCGAGGGTGTACCGAATGGTACGAGTGAGATACATGCACAGGATGACCTCTAGGATATGATGAGACTCGCACCACGTTCCATCATGCAACTTGTAGACAGGCTACATTTTACCTTCTTCATCGTCGAAACCGTCATTGTTGTCACCGTCACCATCTTCGTCGTCGTCACTTACGGGCACAAACCGCCCTTCACTATCACCATTTTGCGTCGTCGTCACTTACGAGCACAAACCACCCTTTTTAGGTACCACATGTATGTTGGTGCGAGGAGACTCGAACCTCCAACACATCACGGGTAAGGGTAGCGGTTGGAGTGTCCCCCCATTACCATTACACCAACACATCACGGGTAAGGGTAGCATATACTTATGTTCACACATATGTAGTTGAGCTTGATATTTTGACATGCCCCTTTAAGCTTGAAGTGTATTGGACTATCAAGTTCTTTACAGGTTTTTATACTCCACATGAAGGTCAAGCAAATGTAGACCAGCCACCATTTATAATTGTCCAAGGTTTTATGCGTGAAGTGTTGTGGTAAATATATATTTCACTGGAAATCAATGCAAATATGGTGGGGTTCAACATCTCTTTCCACAATCCATCTCTTGCACACATGGACCACCAAGCTCATTCAAATGGAGGGTGAAGTCTTCATATGCAATAATGATTGTGCCTTGATAATCTACGTTTGTGCTTGATAAAGCCATCATAAGTTGCATCTTACTACTCTAGGATATGGTGATGCTTCGATAAAGAACATGAAGCTTGATGTTGAATGGGGATATGTTAAACCACTAGACCGATCAACATCCATAATTGTAGAGCATTTCATTATTCATAATTGCCACTCACATATAGTGCGTCATTTAATGCAATTCCACCATGCATAGCACAAATCCAAAATAAACTAGTTGAAGAGCATACTTGTGTAATTAAGATCAAATTTTCACACACATTGTTAGTATAATTGTGTGTTTTCATGAGAATGTGTGTGTGTGTATGAGAGAGAGAGAGAGAGGATACCAATGACATCTATATTAGCAAAATCGGGGAATGATTATATGCTATGATTAAAATGACTAGATCAACAATAACTATATATCATGCAGAAATCAACATTATATACAAGAGGGGGGAATGTTGGGATTTATGGAACATCCTATATGTTTTGGCATAGAAGCTTGCACCAATCTATATTCATGGGGAGTGAGGGCTTCCTTGGTGTGATCCCTTCTCCTTGACCCTCTTTTTGGTCCTCTTCAAGTGTTGCTCCTTTATTTGTTCTTCAATATTGGATATTAGAAATGATAAAATGCAAGTACTAGTTTACACCCAAACAACTATTTGGCCAAGGATAGAGATCTACATATTTGTGTGATTGTTTGTAAGCTTATTGAGTATACGAGAATCTTAAATCCTTGCCATGTATCCATACCTTTTGGGTTTTCTCCTCACCACAAGGTTTCCTCCATGTAATAAGTATGTATATGTTTCTCCTCACCACAAGGTTTCCAACAGCGTCTAGGTGTTGTAAATCTGTATAGATATGGTACAAATTATTAGGTTATTGGAGTTGTTTGGATACGTTTGTTGAAAATGAGGTGGGGACTATGTCCACTTTGGTGGGAAGGCCAGAGTGAGGGATGGTGAGAAGAACTTTGGGTGTTCTATGATGTAATTTTGTTTGCTAACTAATGCGAAGTAGTGTTTTTTTGGAAAAAAAAAAAAAAGTATGTATATGTTTCTCCCTTTGCCCTCTTTTTTTATTATTGTTAGTATCATTGATTGTATACTTTTTTATTGTGGGTTTTTACTTCATTACTATGTTTCCCACGTGTAATATGAGGTATTGGTAAGAAAAGCATGTACATATATGTGTGTCTATCTCCATAATTTCTTTATCTTTATTTTGTCTCTTGTGACAATGATGAGCACATGTATGCCCTACTTTTTGAATGGTTCTAAATTTAATGTAGTGTAGATGCTCATTGTGGGTTTTTACTTTACCTTGATATATCTCACCATTAAAATCATGGTTCGCTAATAAGCGTGTATTGTTCTGGACAATTTGGCTTTCTAAATGCTATATAATGACATTTGGTTTTGGTTACTTGATATCTATTTAACACGTGATCTCTGTTTTGGTCAGATAAAGAATGTTGTTCAGCATAAAAATTAAGCATTGATTAGATAACTATTGCATCAAATTTGTAGGCTAAGGTTAAGTAGATACTAGATAGATAGATTATGAGAGCTTTATTAACTTTCCCCACGTCTGCGAACAAATGGTGCCTTTATTAAGAAATTTCTTACAATCAACTCTAAAAAATTTAAGTAGATTCAAGATTTGGAATTTGATGAAAACATTATGCATTCAAGAGTATAAAATATTAAACAAGTTGAATTGACAATAAGTTTGAGGCTTTAATGGGTTTGTAACATGTGGTAAACAAGTTAAGTGTTTGGGTAAGAGTTTTTGAACACGAGGCAAATACTTTGCAACACAACTCTACTTCCATTGAAAAAGTGTCTACATTTCGTTTACAACATACTTCGAGGCATCAATGTAGTCATTGAAAAAAAACATATAAACTACTTTTCTTGGCTTGTTGGATTTGTATATTGCAAGTATTTGATCTCACGTTTAATAATGTTTTTATGGGAATGATTTGACATACAATCACAAAAAGAAAAATGCCATGTAAAATGTGCTTATGTATGCCTAAAATATGACGCCTGTTAGGAATCTAGTCAAGATTGTATTAAACATTAGAGTATAGCATTAGAAAAGGATGAAAGCTTTAAAACCATTTCACTTAATTAAGGATTCCTTCATATCCATACACAATAACATATGTGCGGTGTCTATGCCTCGTTATTGTGAGAAAGACGAACATGGGTTTGATTTAGTTGATCAAGTTTGTTAGCCACTATGCATTTAATTACCATACCATATACTATGCTAACTATTCCATTGTCCCTAAATTCTAGTATTTTCTAGTTATTGCGTGACGTGGAGAAATAAGCACATCTCACTTCAATTATAGTTATAATTGTGCTTAAGGAAAGAAGGACATGGCTATACCATGGATATTGTAATCTTTTTACAATTGTGGTTGGTATGTTGAATATACATAGATTTAGCTATAGTAATGGATTAGCTAGTATCTATGATATATATTGAGCCAAAGGATATGGACAAGCAAGCCACCTTAATCGACTCTAATTTGTGTGGTGTAGGCACATTAGCCTCCTCTCTCTCTCTCTCTCTCTCTCTCTCTCTCTCTATATATATATATATATATATATATATATATATAGTGGGTATGATTGTTTCATGATGACATATCTATGATATATCAAGTGATGAGTGTCATGAATTGTGGTGTACCTAAATGTGCATATCTTTAATGGGTTGATCTATACTCTATTGGAATAATCCTCGTGTCTGTTATTAGACAATCCAATTACTGTTATAACTTATAAGAAAACCATGTAAATTTCTTTATGGTATGAGAAGAATATTTCTACCTAAAAACATATGCGACCACATTTGGAGAGTTAAAACGTGTGTAACAAATATGCTCAAACTTACGTGTGGATGTAAAAGGTGGATCCTCTTCATAACACCTCTTGGCATTTGGGTGTAGCCATATCCTTTTATTCATTATGTCTGAACATTTTATGGAGGATCTTCCATATCACATCATAGTTTGATGTGATATAGTGATATGTTTTGTATATCATTTCCACCTACAATCTTATCCTTAGCAAAACTATATATTAAAGGAGCTCGAGATGTTTGGGTTAACAAACTATTTTGGCTTTTGCTTAAATAAAAGCAAAACGATTAACACAATTATAGATAAGATTTGGCTTTTGCTTACAACAAAGTGAAATGAAACGAATCACAATTCATTGTTCACACGTGACTATCCCAAAAGACATGAGGATCTTGTATGTTTGTCAAACTTCATAGCTTATTGTTGTAAGCCATGATATTCTCAATGACTGGGAAGTGTCGTCGTTACCTGATGAGTTGTTTTATTGGAATAATGCAAGAATAGAGGGGCATTATCATTTTCCTTTTTCTGCATTGACATTCAAAGATACTGTGCATGAAAAAAGTGATTATTCATGGACTTGTCAACATAGACGCCCTATGTTTCATGATAAAGCATATATTGACAAGCATTGTATTTCTTATCAATGTTGGTATAAAGCATCACTTTATGTTATAAAAACACATTTCAATTTTAATTTTAGTTTCCAAGATTCGCCTTTGTACTGGACATTCCTTAATTGCAACAACATGGTTCTAGCACAAACAATGTCAAAATAATAATCGACGTTTGCAATAACTATTTGGTTGTAGTCTAAGTGGTTCCTATCTATATTAATCTTTGGTGTATGTTATTACAATAGAGAAGCATCCCATGTATCCTTTAGTGTTTCTTTGCGTAATGTGTTAAGCACATACAAATTAGTTGTATGGAAACAAATTGTATACATTATTATTGTCAATGTACACAAAATGGTGTAATTGTGTACTTATATACAAACCCACATTTTTTACGAACTTCATTACAAAATGATCAAGAACCGGCATATATATAAAGATGTATGAATGTTGTGTAGAAAGTCAAAGGATTGTATTAGTTATGTAAAACATCACGAACATTTTGACCATGACTAAAAAGTAATAAAGATCGATTCAATTTCATTGATGATGTAAACGTTTCTCCATGTTCCAAATGTTTGTATTCAACTAGAAATTTGGTGGGCGTTCTTAAAGAAAAGGGCGAGTTCTTTATGCTCCGAATGAAACAATATGTATGCCATTCACAATAGTTGCATTACATTATGATATCCTCTATCTCTTCACATTCTTGTTTGGCAATAAAAAACCCGAATGAAGCCTCTGAACTTTGATTATGTACAAGATCAAGTGGATTTATGGAGGCATCTCCTAACCTTGACAGCTTATCCCTCGGTTTAGAAATAGTTGAATGTGCATGCCATAATATCACATGCATCTCCCATGAATTAATGAGAAGTTCATGGCACCTAGCTATATTATACCACGTTGGGTGCCCTAAGCAATTTACTTGTTTTTTTCCAACAATGGTTTATATTATGTTTAAAGTGATTTACATGAAATTTCAGTATAGATTTTTATCTTTTCAACTGTTCTTGGACTGCTATAGACTTACATATGTCCCAAAGCATTAGTAATAACAGTTATACATGGCCACATGCCTCATGTCGATGGAGGAAATACCCATAGTGGTGGCTAATACCTCCAACGTATACAACCATTAACCATACAGAATACCTTCATCCTTCCCCATCTCCTCTTAAAAACTTATTGATTTCGAAAGACTACATCTGAATCACCTTTGATAGCATCATATTCTCCTTCTATTGCATGCACCAAGGTCATCCAAATCTCCTTGACTACATCCACAACATTCCATTGATTTTGCTAAAATATCTTCGACATCTACTAGTCCACAAAATCCATAAGGTTATTGAACTCATCGTCTCCCAAACCACTCCATTCTGGACTGAATTAATAGGCAATAATGGCGACACTTCCTCAACATATCGACCTCTTGTATACATTGCAAACTTTACCTCCTTTTTTTCATAATCTTGTATCTCACCCTTAATATAAGCTCACAATCACTGCCCCCCATTTATATACTCTAGAGCCATGCACCTCATGCAAGAGACGTAGCATGAAACCTATTCCAAACCAATTTGGCAGCCATACATCACCAGAATAGGTGATGAAGAGACTCCACTTCTAACCCACAAAAACCACACATCTTATCCACGTCTTTACAATACATCTAAACCCTAATAGGAACTACCGCATAATGAACAATCAACCATCTAAATAGAATAATCTTCTTTGGAATTTGCATACCCATAGCCATTTCCAAAATGTTGTCATGTGAGTAGGATCAACATTATAAGTTAACCATGTTATAGTTGTTGTAGCCAATGGGGTACCCTACGTCATATAATCTCCCTTCCCAATCGAACGGAATATTCAAAAAATGGACTCGGCCTACCATCCTACCTAGATTTTTGATTAGGTAGCCACTTCCATTCCCTTGGGTCCCATTCCAATTCACATAATGGTTTTTTCCCCATTACCCATAGATCCCACCATGGATGAACATCATTAGGATCAAGGTCAAGGACCCAAATCTTATCTTCCTTAGCTAGAAGCAATTTACTTGTTTATTAACGGAACATATAGTTAAGTGTAATTTACAGGCTATGACACCTAAACTCTACTACTAGCCATCACATTAAATTGTTTAATGCTAATTATGATATGTTATTTAACTTATCATAACATTTGAAAAGAGATGACGAAATACATAACACTTTCAGAAAATCTAAATACAAACTTTATTGTGTAATACATTCAAAATGCCATGTACAAAAGGTCAATGATCATTGATTGGATCATGTCGTTGTGCATAATTGCATAATCTTCAACGAGCGTCCAAGTTTATTGTAGATGTGCACATTTATTGGTTACTATATAATCAACTCATTAGCCACAACTTTTGTCATGCATGCAAGGATTGGAATTATAATGAAGGTTTGTGATAGCATAATTGATAGAGAATTCTACATTTAAAACTATTTCCTTGTTGGCGATACATGTAAACTACCTTGCACGATGACAATGAAAGGTTATTATTGGTCGGGTGGGGGGATCATATTCCAAGAGAAGAATAAACCTTTGGTCATCTCAACATTTGACTTTCCTGGTTTCTTCTTCTTCTTCTTTCTATTTGTGCATGTCTATTCTTTCTCACAATCTTCTCTCACTTCACTCTTTATACTACACTTACCTTTTCCTTTTATGGTATAGATGGACAAGTGCATAATCACTTTTGCAAGAATAGAGATGCTCAAGCGTGTTTAAATTGGTGTAGCCTTGTATGCACATGGATATCAATATAGGGTATCATCAAAAGTTTATGATCGTGAGCGGTGGGGGGTATTGGAAGGATGATGGAGATCATGAACTTGATGGCATTTGATTTTGATGTTCATTTTTGTGTGAAGCAAGTAAAACAATTGGCACATTATACTTACAAAGCATTCACCAAAATACGAGATTATATTATTCTTCAAACAAGAAAAATGCAATCACCCCATACAAGTTAGGGCCATTCCCATTCCCTTCCACATGTCCACCATCTATATCATGAGTTCCTATGAACTTAGGTCACATTTTCATTAACAAGGGACATGGTAGGAACTAATTGACTAGTTTTTTGTTATTTTTTGCGAGCAGGATTCCTTTTTAGCCTCAAGAAGGTTTTGTTTCATTGTATTGACTCGAGGTTCTAAGCAATTTGCCATCATTTGAAGCCATGTGCATTGGGCCTTTATCCATCAAGCATCAATATGCCGAAGAGATGTCCACATACCCAAAGGTCTCCTCCACATCAAAGGGAGTAGAAAAGGAAGCCAAGGGGAGAAGAGCAAGCCAGTGGATCCCATTCTAACATTCTCTTCAGTTACCACGTGCATCGTTTCAACTCCCTACGAGTTATCCCTTCACTATGCGTCTTCTGCTTCTTCTTTTGTGTCGCAATCAAGAAGCTAGGTTTATCGAGAAGCATGGAGAAGAGTAGCCAACGTATCCCATTCTAACATTCTCTTCGGCTGCCATGTGCATCGTTTCAACTCCCTACGAGCTATCCCTTCACTATGTCTTTTCTTCTTCTTCTTCTTCTTCTTTTTCTTCTTCTTCTTCTTCTTCTTCTTCTTCTTATGCGACGCAATTGAGAAGCTGGGTGTATCAAGCAACGCTGTAAGCACGATGGGCAATAAAGACAGAGGCCGGACATTAGGACAAGAGGAAGACACGAGAGAGTGTGAAGAAGGGTCGAGCCAGGAGGAGGCCGATGGACAAAGGAGCGGGGCCGGCCGGCTCGGGGAGGAGGCCGACCCTCCATCTCGATTCTCCATCTCTACCTGACTGTCTCCATTCAATCATTCAATTCATTTTACAGACACTTCATATCATCATCATATTTTGCTTTACTAGACTAGACTGTAGGAGCAGCAGTCAGTAAATAATAGTAACTTGTAAGAAGAAGAAGGAAGAAGAAGAAGAAGAAGAAGAGGTACCCCCCCTTTGCCTCTCTCTCTCTTTCTCTCTCTCTCTCTCCATCGCCATTGCACCACAAACTAGCTTTTCTCCTCGGTCCTCAGTACCACCAGGTTTACCCGCCGCACAGTTCCTTCTTCCCTCCCCCCTCCCCTTTCCTCAGATCCCCATAGCCTCACTTCTTCTCTGTAAGCTTATCCCATCCGATTTTGTTATCTGCATTCTCACCTCCCCCTCCCCCTCCCTCTCCCTCTCCCTCTCCTTCCGACAGATGATGGCTCCTTTGCATTGTTAGATCGAAGCCATTTCCGTTTGTTGCTCTTGTTATATCCTGCAAGCTCAACCCGCTCAAGAAACCTAGCAGTCTCTGACTTTTCAGTTCATTTCCGAACATCATCTCTGCAAGAACGCTAGCTCTTCTGTGTGACCACTGATTGCATACTCATTGGTATGTAAACCATGATTAGTTTCTATGCATCCTGTTAGTTTGAGTGGTTGCATATTTGATTTAGCTTTTTTTTTTATGTTCAGAATAAGGAATTTGTTGAATACTTCATTTACTTTGTTCTGATTGAGATAAAACCGAGTATTTAGACAGGGGTCGTGCAGAATTTCCACATTCTGGATGAAGTTTTACCTTTGCATAGGAGGGAGCTTGGAAAAACTATGCTTTTTCCATTTTTTATTATTCTGACGAGACAGAGTTATTCAGGACTTTTGAATACTCGATAATGTTTTTCTTGTGCATAATATGGAAGGATTGGACCTATATATTGTCTTGATGGGATCAGATGGAGTTATTAAGGATTTCCTGCATAGTTGATGTCGTTTTCCATGTGCAGAGTATATGGAATATCAAACTGTCCTTTTTTCTTTGCTTGATTTTTTTTCATCCAGAGTTTGTCTTGAATTTCTGTATAGTTGATAAAACATTTTGACTATGCACAATAAGGAATTTGAAACTACAATTTTTTGTTTGATTTGTTTCGATTTTGTATCAGATTGATGAGCTTCTTCGGCCGCAGTTCACTTAGCAAGAGAACAAGAAACTCCTACTCCACAGTATTTGTACTATTATTATTATCATCTAACACATTTTTGCATTCGACCTCATGCTGGTTTGCAGAGATTAGATCACAGAGATGCTGATCTCTTCACATGGAAGTTGTAGAAAGTGTGTTTTGCGATGTACTGCAGAGGTTCCTCTTATGGATTCGGCAAAGGACCCAATGGCATTCAGTTTCAAGGGATTTCTGGATGCCAGATGAGAGTTGCAGAGTCTGTTATGAATGTGAGGTCCCATTCAGCTTCTTCAATCGGCGACACCATTGCCGAATCTGTGGTCGCATCTTCTGTGCAAAATGTACACAAAACACAGTGCCTTCTATTGATATCCATCCAAGTGTTTCTTATGAAGGATGTCATGTTCGAGCGTGTAACTTTTGCTTTAAGCTAAAACAAGATGATGAGAATAAATCTAATTCAGGGAACTTTGCAAGTGCAAATTATACTACCAGAAATTCAGCTCTACAGAGTGAAGGGAAATTTCATTCTCCACATGGATCCTCTGGAACTGATGGGATCAACAATATCACAGAAAAGAATCAATTTGTGCATGAGGGGGATGAAAGTTTTGGACCAGTATTGCCAAGAGAAAGGGAGATGTCTCCCAATCCTTATGACTTTTGCAGCAACAGGTAATTTGGTGAAATCTTTATTTCTTTTCTGATCTGAAATTATATTTTCTGTATGCATGTGTTCTGATCTCAGTGGAGAATTGTAGGAATGACGAGGAAGAAACTGATGAGGCAAAGAACGAATTACATACTTCAACATGGACACTTTGTTGTCAGCAGAACCAAAGGGAAGAGGATGATGGGATAGAAAAATCTGTCACTGTTCGCAACAGTATTTCTGAAAGTTTTCTCACAAAGTCCCCAAGTTATGCGAACAAAGATTTTAATATACATGGGGAGAGCAGATTTCAGGAGAGTACTGTAGAGATGGTGACAACACCACAAGTGGAACGAAACATGTCTAAACACTCTACAATGTCATCGGATGACTATGAAGTTCTTGATGAAAGCTTGGATGAGAGCAATTTTTATGCTCCTTCATTGCTTCCAAGCTCTACGCAAGAAAGTCATGATGTTGATGTGGAGAATAACATGTCCATTTGGGTTCCCCCACCCCCCCAAGATGAAGCTGATGAAAGAGCTGTGTATCTGGTGGATGATGATGATGATGACGACGAAATTGGTTGGGGGAATTTAACAAACAGCGAGTATAGGATTCAAGAAAAAACAACGGCATTGCAAGATCGGAGGAGAGCCATGAGAGCTGTTGTGGATGGGCATTTCAGGGCGCTTGTTGCACAACTACTTGAAGCTGAGGGTTTGGATGCATATGAAAGTGAAGGATTAGAGAAAAATGGCTGGTTAGAAATTGTGTCCAGTTTAGCTACTCAAGCAGCGAAGCTGATAAAACCAGATACAAGCAAAGGAGGTGGTATGGACCCTGGTGGCTATGTTAAGGTCAGGTGCATTGCATCTGGCATGCGTAGTGACAGGTAAGAAATGTTTTTAGACATTCATATCAAGGGAAAAACACCAGAATTCCCCCAATACCCCTGAGTCTTCATATTTCCCCAAACGCCCTTGGTCAATCTCCAAAAGAGAGAAAAAGGGATTTATTGATGATATGATTGCTCAAATACCACATATGATTGCTTTTTTGGGGTTAACCAGGGGATTTGGGTAAATAGTGAAGGATTGGAGGCATTTAGAGAACAAAGAAATCTCAGGTATATTTTGGAGCTTTGGCTAATATCAATAACTATGAAATTTCAATCATAAGCAATTTTGTCTTTGATAGTCGAATTGTCAAAGGAGTGGTGTGTAAAAGAAATGTAGCACATAGGCGGATGCCTTCATATTACAATCGTCCAAAGTTACTACTGCTGGGGGGTGCTCTTGAGTATCAACGCATTCCTAATATGCTTTCTTCCCTCGACACCTTGCTCCAGCAGGTCAGGTTTTTATATGACCCTTTAATGGTGTCCTCGTCGTCTTACTGTTTTTTTCTAGTTAATAGTTATTTTGACTTCTTTCTGGTCATATATGTGAATTTAAAGCCCATGATATTGATTATGTTAGCACACATTCTTTTAGGCTTTTCAGTTGTAGAATTAAGTTCAAAGAGCCCTTTCTTGATTAGGAGACATTGGCTCCCCACTAGGTAGAGCGTAGAACTCATGAGAAATACTTTATGTTAAACATTGTGTAGTGGCATTGTTTGGAAGAGATAGAGTAGTCACAACCTATAAGTTTCAGCCAGTTGATTCCTGAAAATGAAGTGCCTATAGGATGTGGGTGCTGATTGCTATATTGCAGCTCGATATGTGCAGCAGTTTGCTATAAAAGCATTTTCAAGTTTTCAAAAAAGGAGAGAATGTCGAAAGAGGGATTAATTGACCTTGTAATTATACAAGCAGCACTTATAATTGCTGGAGGTGGCTGACCAATTGCATTTGATAAAATAATGAAAATATCTGAGCTTTTGGGGAAATAAAGAAAAACTCAGGGTTTTCTTTTCTATTAAAAAATGCTTTCTCATCTCCAAATGGGTGCTATTACTGTGAACAGTTCAGAGTTCATTACGTGACAACATTAGGGCGGACTCCCTTAAGAAACATGAGGCCATCTTTGTAGAAGAAAGGCATGTCCTTACTTGAGGATTCATCTATTTGGACTCACATTTGTTTACTGGAACTGGTCCAGTGTTGGCATTTACTCAATGATCATTCTTCAAAGTTGGCATTTACTTTTTGCTAATTGTGTTCTCTTTCAAAGAAGGCTTCTCCTTGGGATCAGTAACAAGCTCTTTTGGTTTACTTTTAGTTTTATTTTCGCAGTTTACATACATATTTCTTTCATCTACTTGCACATTTGAAGCAGCAACCGTTTCTAAAACCCCGTTGTGGGAGGCACTTCTGTGTGCATTCATGGCCCTTGTACAATGCTACATATGTTCCAGTTTGAGGAAAAAAGGCACACCATGAAGATACCTTATCCCACGATTCAATCACTTGAACCCTCTAGGAAATCGGGGAAGTTTGAAATTCGTTGTAGGCAGCAGGAAGGCCTCAAGATTGGGAAGAAGTGGCACATGAGGCATGTGGGGAAAGGGAATACCTGATTAAGACAAGAAAAGCTTTAAGTTGTTCCATTAATCCTATTCATTATAACCAGGAACTTAAGGGATAATGCTAGGCATATTTGAATGTCTATAAAATTAATGTATCTTAGTGGCATGCTGCACGGCGTTCTTTGTTCAAGTAAAAAGTTTATGCTTTTCTGTAAAAAATATCATTTTACTGCTGTAAAGGCAAGCATATATTTGTTTTCATGATTTATCACTTTCTTTGCTTAAATAATAGGTTTAGTCTATCTTAAAGTCATTTTAACATATCTTGTTCTTTTTGTAGGAAAAGGAGCACATCTCAATGACCGTTTCAAGAATTGAAGCACATCATCCCAATGTGGTACTTGTAGAAAAGAATGTTTCTGGACAAGCACAAGAAATATTGCTTTCAAAGGGAATCGCTCTTGTATTGAATGTAAAAAGACCATTATTAGAGCACATTGCTAGGTGCACTGGTGCAGAGGTGGTTCCTGCTCCTGATCATCTAATGAGGGCAAAATCTGGATATTGCGATTTATTTCATGTTGAGAAGTTTATAGAGGAACTTGGAACTGCGGGACAAGCAAGGCAACCTTCAGCGAGAACACTCATGTTTTTTGAGGGTTGTCCAAGGCCATTAGGATGCACTGTAGGTGATAACTATTGTGCTCTTTTTTTATTCGTTTAATAATTGTATGTCTTATGGTTTTCTATTTCTTTTAAGTTGTTCAGGTCTTGCTAAAAGGGGCCAGTGGGGAAGAGTTGAAGAAGGTTAAGCGTGTAATCCAATTTGCAGTTTTTGCTGCCTATCAGCTAGCTTTAGAAACTTCATTCCTTGTTGACGAGGGTGCTGATTTATCGTTGAAGTCTCCAATTAGTGTTGCCTTACCTGATAATCATTCAAAATTTGATAGGTCTATCACAACTGTGCCTCGCCTTGTACTCCCCGACTCAGGGCCTTTACCAACTGTAGGTTTCCAGAATGAGTCTGTAAGTTCCTTTCTTGAGCATGACATGTCTATGAATATGCCAAGCTGGTCTAATGTTAATATTAATGTAAATGGAGCTATTGTTTCAACTCCGTTTTCTCTTAAATCTTCTTCTTTCTCATCACAAAACAACTCTCCAAGTACAAGCCCTCGAGTTATTGATGACCAGCAAGCCAGAGACAAGGTATTCAGTAGCAACCAGATTTGCGTAACCAAATCCACGTTCACCTTACAAGATCCCAAAGATTTTCGTTTATCATATCCTTCGCTCCCATATGGAGAAACGTCCTCAAAACTAATGGATGGTGGAAAGTATAACCTCAATGTTGGATTCCATAACATGGCTAACACTCATGGGTGTAGGTTGAAACCACGTAGGTCCTCATCGAATGTTTCTGAGTTTACTCAAGGCGAGGCTTCTTCTGGGATGCGAAAAGTTGACTCTAATCTAGGATATGCTTATCAGCGGTCAAAGTCAATGGCCTCTGCAATAGCCTTATCTACCATGAAGGAACAGGATGCCATTCAGGAAGAATTCCTACCATCACCATCAGATCAAAGCATTCTTGTATTGTTCTCCAGTATTTGCTTGCGAAAGCGTGTTGTTTGTCAAAGAGGTCACCTTTTCAGGATAAAATATTATGGAAGCTTTGACAAGCCCTTGGGAAAGTTTCTCAAGGACAATGTCTTTGATCCTGTAAGTATCATTGGAAGTTGGTATATTTTCTTTCTTTTGATTATAAGCATTTTGCTTTATTTACAATAGGTTTTAACCTTATGTGATGTATCAATAAATTCAGAATAATGGATGTGGTGCGTGTGGAGAGATGAGAGATGCACATATTCATTGCTATATGCATCAGCAGGGGAGCTTGATTATATCCGTTCATCGTCAGGGTCAAGTGTTGCCAGGGGAAGGGGAGGAGAAAATTTGGATGTGGCATCGTTGTTTGATATGTCCACGTGTCAATAATGTCCCACCTGCAACACATAGAGTTTTGATGTCAGACGCAGCCTGGGGTTTGTCATTTGGGAAGTTTCTGGAGCTTAGCTTTTCTAATCATGCTGCTGCAGGAAGAGTTGCTGCATGTGGCCACTCCTTGCACAGAGATTGTCTTAGGTTTTATGGGTATGAATTTAATTTACTTGTGTTATTGTAGAAGCATTCATTTTCTTCCTATTGTTTTCACCACAGCTTGTTTAATATAATTAAAACTGTCTTAGAGCAGGTTTGGGGATATGATAGCATGCTTTAGATATGGCTCCATTAATGTTCACACTGTATGTTTGCCCCCTGCCAAACTTGAGTTCAATAACCTTGAGTTGGATGAGTGGTTACACATGGAAGTATGTGAGGTACTAAGAATGCTATATGCTAGCTTTGACATGCTGTGTAGTTTTCTGCTGTTGGTTTTTGGGTCTCTGCAATTAAATTATGGTTGTCATCAGGTCGAGAAAAAAGCATATGGCATTTTTACCAAGGCGTTTCGTACTCTTTGTGCAATAGAAGGGAAACTGTCATGTCATGGAATCATGAAATCCCCAGAGGGTAGAAGGTGTATCCTAGAATTTGTCCGCCTATTGAAAGTTGATCACAAGGCCTTCTTGGTAAGCAGATTGACATAGAGCCGATATCTGCAATGGTCTGTTAAATGTTTGTTCTTGATTAGTTCATGTGATAAATGTTTACAGGAAGTTATGCAGAGTGCAGCACCGATAGCAAGGGAGTCAGGACATCCATATGTTGACATATTACAGCTTAATACAGCAAGGAGGCTCTTGGCTACTTTTTCTTATGCCTGGAATGAGCAATTCAATATCTTCCTCAAATTACAACAGATGTCTCTTATTAACAGCTCTGCTAACCTAGAAGAGCCGTTGACACCAATGAAAACTAAAGATATCAGTTTCCAATATAAAATTTCATGTGGAGTTGATTCAGATCATGAAATTTCGAATCCTATATCAAATACTGTTTCTGAGTCAAAAGAACTGGTAGAGGTACATCTCTCTGACATCACACATCAACAAAGAATTTCATTCGAGGAAAGCCTACGTTTAGATAATCAGGTTTCTGGAGGAATGGGTGATCATGAAACGAATCATCTCAGTGATAGTGAGGTGAATGGGAACTCCTCTACCATAGCTTTCCATGATTTTCAAGAGCTTTATGGGAGGAATAAAGCATTTAGTAAAATAATTGAAGCAATAGATGAAGGAAGTGTGGGCTCAGACAGGAGACTGTTCAGCAGTAAGTCTGCCATCCAGTTTAATTTGCCGGAATGTGAAATATTGGTACAGAGAACATGCTCTGAGGGTGGAGTTCCTAGCTTGCCAGATCTTCCACATACCTTCGAAACTGCTTGGACAGGTGAAGGGCACACTATTGAAGCACATATGGTAAACATATCATCAACTGGGCAAGAAATTTTCTCACAAGGCACTGGCATAGGCAGATCTGCTTCCGTTCATGATTTAGCTACTGTGCTTAACACAGAAACTACTTCTGACAGCACTCCAGATCTTGGCAGTCATAATCTGTCTGACGTATCTTGGGTGGGATCTGATATTGTTTCAAGTACTCCCCGTTTATATAATAGTAGCAGCAGCATATCTGAAACAACTGGTATGTCAGCAACACCGTCCCATTTAATCTACAGCTCATGTAGCAGTGAAGGACACCTTCTGTTACCAGTAGGAATTCACAATACTGTAATTGCAGTATATGATAGTGAACCAACAAGCATAATAGCATATGCCATCATGTCCCATCAATATCATGCTCATTTATCTGATGGGCCTCTAGAAGGGGACAAATTTAGAGCGGTAGACAAGGAGATGCAACCAAAACATGAAAACTTTGACTTAGACATGTCAAGCGTACAGTCTGTTCTTTCTCATCCACTCCAATCAACAGAAGGGTCTTTGGATAAAAGTAATCTGGTGAATGAGGCTTCTTATGCAGGATTAAGAGAGAATGGTAATCTGCAGTATTCAAAAGCTACACATGTAAAGGTAGTGTTTACAGCTGAGGAGCCTTCTGGCAAAGTGAAGTATATGGTTACTTGCTATTATGCAAAACGGTTTGATACCCTAAGGAAGACATGTTGTTCTGATGAGATGGATTTTATTCGTTCTTTATGCCGCTGTAAAAAATGGGGTGCACAAGGAGGTAAAAGTAATGTGTTTTTTGCCAAGACGAAAGATGATAGGCTTGTCATCAAACAGGTGACTAAGACAGAATTGGAATCCTTTATCAAGTTTGCACCAGAATATTTCAAATATGTATCCGAATCTCTGAAAACTGGAAGTCCCACCTGTTTAGCGAAAATTCTCGGTATTTTTCAGGCAAGTTGTAACTACCAAATGCCCCATGCTTTATGTTCTATGACACAAATTATGTTTGTTGCTGGTGTTAGAAGCAACATGCGGAAAAAAAGTTGCCAAAATCATATGGTTATATATATAGAATTTAATTAGAATAAGTAATATTCTAAACAAACCAATTTATACAGAAACATATCTAGGTTTCCCACACAAAAAGTCAAAATTTCTCATCATTGTTCTGAGATGTAGATGAAGACTGTCAAAATAAAGTTTTGCACACTTAGGTCAAGGTCTATCACACAAAGGACCGCTACCATCCTACTTTTACAACAATGTAAGGAGACAGCTAAAAAATTTCTAGCTTTAATTATTTGGGGTTAGCTTTTGAATATCAAGAAAGAAAAAAATATGGCTCTTTGCCTCCTGCAAAAAGGTTTGGTGGTGAATGTGATGCTATTGAACAATAATCATTAATTAAAAGTTGGCTAGAACAATCTGGGTGAAAAATCAACAAAATTTCTGACTTCAGACTGTATTAACTACGACCATAGTTTCTAAATTAGGCATAGTGCTGCCAAAAATCATTGTTCTTTGTGAATGAGGTGGCAACTACTGTTAGCATGAGTGTGTTGAGGTCTCCCCCCATTATGATGCAACATCAGTGACATATTTGAAGTTCCTAAAAAGGAAAATAGTTTTCATCTTCCCCTCATTTTGTTTTGATATTGTGCATCATTTGACTCAATAAAAAGATTAAGTTCATTGATTAGATATACAAATATTTCCACAGGTTTCAGTCAAACATGCAAAGGGTGGTCGGGAAGTCAGAACAGATCTGATGGTAATGGAAAACCTTCTATATGGTCGGCATATAAACCGTGTCTATGACTTGAAAGGATCTCTTAGATCTCGGTATAACTCAGACAAAACTGGAAAGAATAATGTTCTGCTAGATGAAAATCTAGTGGAGTCAATGCTTACAAATCCTCTATTTATTGGCAACAAAGCAAAACGATTATTGGAGCGGGCAGTATGGAATGACACCTCCTTCCTTGCAGTAAGTAGGCTATCTTTTTTCACCGTTGTAGATAAATTACTTTTGTGGATTTCTGTTTCTAATTTATAGTGTTTCATGTTGTCTGCAGTCTGTGGACGTTATGGATTATTCTTTACTTGTGGGAGTAGATGAGATGCGCGGAGAGTTGGTGCTTGGTATCATTGACTTCATGAGGCAATATACGTGGGACAAGCACCTGGAGACCTGGGTTAAGGCCTCCGGCATCTTAGGTGGCCCCAAAAATGCACAACCCACTGTGATTTCTCCCAAACAATACAAAAAGCGGTTCCGGAAGGCAATGCAAAATTATTTTCTCATGGTTCCCGATCAATGGTCCCCCACCATGGAGATTTTCTGTCCACCACCTCATGCTGATTCTGTTGAGAGTTTTCAGTCAGTATCATGAGGTTATCAATCGGGAACTGGGCGTTGAAATGTATATGTGTGTATTAACTCTCGTATTCAATGAATGCTTTATATTATCTCAGCGAGGGAATACTCCTAATTGATTTAACTTTTCTGTAACATGGATTTATCCTCAAGAATGGAAGCCATATTTTTCAGATAAATGGTTTATAAATAGATCCCCAACTATTTGACTTTTCACTGTTCCCCGTATATTCAATTGCATCAACTTTTGTTCAAAAGATTTCAGATATTGATGAAGCTGTTGACGATATTGATGTGCATGTGGCAGTATGATGTAGGTGATGAGAAATTGAAACTGCCATTGTGAATTCTACTGATTTCTGCAAAGGTAGCATGAATAAATAAATGGCCAAATGGGGGTATGTATGCTACTTTGGATTAGTGTTTCATGATGTCTATTTAAACACAATGTTGAGTTTAGTTATTTTCCATAAGTTTTGCAGGAAATAGCTTGCCATTATCTGGACTCAGGGCGGAGCTGCTATCTATTGTCATGTATACAATGTCGTGCTCACAACTTGAGCAGTATTCTCCTATAGCCTCTTGATTTGAGGTACTACTCTTAATCTTTCCTGGTCTCGGTGCGAAATCCAATCAATTCACCATTTTTTATTTTGGTGTTGTATGTTGTGTGGCATGGGATGTAGGATTACTGTTTCTTCTATATATTCATGAATAGCTTTCCTTGCTACACCTGAAAAATCTTCGTTTTCATGATTTTCCTTTATATATCACCAGGAGCTATAATTCGACATGCCCTACCGAGTGTATAAACAACACGAGATTTGCTATAACTCTGTCAAGAAGTCAGTTTGCAAATGAAGTACATCTAATTACATAATAGAGCATATAGCAGTCTCAATGAAAGGACCTGCGGTGCAAGTGGACCTGTAATACATACAGGCTAGACATTATACATATGAACAACTTCTTTTCGTCTTCCAGCAGCTCAAAATAGAGGTTCCAATGGGGTGGTTTTATGCTTACAGGATGGATAAGATGCAGCAATTTTGAACTTGCCTCGCTGCAACAGTAAAAGATTGTGCAGCATAGACCGCTTCATGAATGTGTGTGCCTTGACTGAACATATATCTGTCATCAGATATTTGTTTTGAAAAGGTACATTTTTTTGTTGATGGATCAACTCCAAGATCTACCTTGAAAATTTTGCTTTGGAGTGTGCAGTACAGAAAAAACAATGTATTAGTATGTAAACATGTATTGTCATGTTTGTGCATCATGAGCACATGAAAGTTATCGGAGAGTTATCTGTAGAGTACGTAGTATAAGACAAACTTCTTAGTGGTAAATTAAGAATCTTGTTATCTCTGTGTTCTTGACATTCCTTAATTAGATTTAAACATGTATTGTCATGTTTGTGCATCATGAGCACATGAAAAGGTATCGGAGAGTTATCTGTAGAGTACTAGTATAATACAAACTTCTTGGTGGTAAATTAAGAATCTCATTATCTCTGTGTTCTTGACATTCCTTAATTAGATTTAAAATGCATATTTACACTCACTTTGCTTGCTTCGAATAAATTACTGAAATATGTATCCAGTACAATCACATGATAATGTGATTATATTATTTTGAATATCACATCCTCACAGTTTTGGTGATCAAAGTAGCGTTGCTCCCTTTGTAATGGGTTTTGTTGCATGCTTATCATTTCCCTGCATTCCCACACAACTATTCTGTCTGATTTTGGCACTCTTTGGTTACTCTTTGACACGAAGGGATTTCTACTTGTGTATGTTATTATTGATATGCTCCTAGGGGTCAAATCAAACATAGATATGGGCCAATGAGGGCAATCCATCCTTATGTGCTTCTTCTCCCTGCTTATTTATTTGTATGGTTGGATCGGCTGATTTTGGCAAACATAGGGACATGGATTTCCTAGCTGCATGACACTTCCAGAGGAGATGCCATAAAGGTTTACTTGCATTTTGTGCTCTATGGTATGTGTTATGGTATTGGATAATGGCGATGTAATTGGATACGACGACATTTTGCAAATATTGGAGGTGGCAATCATGGAATTACTGAATCCAATTCGAAGTATTGGTATGTTTCGTGGATTATTGGTAATAGTGATGAAGTAATTGGATATGACATGGCATTGCGCAAACATTGGTGGCACAACGTCATGGTAATTGTCATGGAATTACCGAGTCCAATTCAAAGTAATGCTATAAATTGGTGGAAAAGAGTCTACCATATGGTGAACAACCCACCACATGAAAGCAATAAGATATTGATTGCAAGCTTTTGAGGAAATGAAAATATTTCAATACAGCATATAAATTGTAGTTCTAATTTACATAATCAAGGTTAGAGAAACATCGGAGGATTAATTTGAAGTGACGTGGCTCCTACCTGATATAAATGAAAGTAAAAATATAGGTCACAAGCAAGTGCCTAAGATAGTGATTAAGACAATATTATCCAAACATTACTTTCGACCACATCTTAAACTCATTGTTCCCATTATGGTCGTAACCATCAATTAAGTCCTTATCCTCATTGTTGTGAGAGTAGAAACCAAATGAGACACACAACCATTTTGCACATGTATGAGATCTAAAGGAGAATATATATACAACACTAAGATGGCACTGCATCACAATGTATCGTGAATGTGGTTCTTAATACACATGATGTAAGCATTTTGTTTTTGCATTCTAACTTGTTGTTTTGATACACATAATGTAAGCCTTTTGTTCTTACATTCTCACTTGTTTGATCTATAAATTATTATGATTAGGTTTTTAAGTTGGCTTATCAGCTTATATCTTGAGCAATGTGCACATCTTGGTATGTTGTTGTGGCCTCCTGGATAGGGTTAGGGGGGTTCACAATGATGGCCCAATATGTTTTCTAGATTGAGAGTTATCGAGTTGAAGATGTATCAATTTTGGTGCATGATATATTTTGGCTCAAGTCTTTTGCATACTAAATATATGCGCATGAGTTGTGAACTAAACATGCAATAGTAGGTTGATGAATGGCCCTCACCACCAACATGGTTGGTTCATTTTAATCAATTGAAAATACAAGTAACCTTGCTTGAACATTGATTTGTTATCTTTATTGATGGCAAGAGAATTAAATAAATATAGAGTTCACACCTCCATGTTTTTCATTTTGCATAAACAAATTTGGCAAGAAGCTAATCAATGGTTTGCTAGGACTAAGATTTTTGACACACTTGTATCATGTTAGTTTGATGGAAATAGAAGTCAATAAGGAATAAGGTATGGAGAAGTATATAAAACCAAAAATTCTAGTTGTGATGCATAGTAGGATTGATTGATTGATGGTATTCCAATAGATAAGCCAATGGTGGACCAAACAATAAACTCTAGGTTCAACCAATTGTAGGCTAAAGTGTATGATGATGGTACTCCAATGGAGAAGGTGTTGATGAGACCTTGAGAGAGAGAGAGAGAGAGATGGGGAACCAATGGAGGATGAGACCTTGAGACAAAGATCTAGTGAACCAATGGAGGATGAGACCGAGAGAGAGAGAGAGAGTTTTGTCGAGATGGATGTAGCTTAGTCAGTAAGGTTGCCCAATGGAGACAAGATTGTCATGCCATGGGTTTAAACCCCTACATTCCACAATGGCATCTAGTAAATCAAGAGAGAGTGAAGACCTTGAATCATATGTCGCATCGGAAGCATCAATCGTACATTCCACAATGGCATCTAGTAAATTAATAGAGACCAAACCTTGGGCTCTTGAGTAAGAATCTATCATATAGTCCACAAAGTTTCGGAGGTTTGTATGGCTAGCTAATAAGACCTTGCATATGCAACTAATAAGATAATTCAATCGTGTCGCCAATGGTTGAGCTTTGGACCCCGGACCCCCTCTTGGTTGGTTTCCTACACTATTAACAAGATCAATCGTACACTCAGAAGCGGAGTCAAACTTGGAATCTTTGGTTTCATAAATACTCAACATCTTATTGCTTAGGATGATCAACCAATCGATTAAACCTTGAATTTCAGATATATACATAGGTATATACATCCATACATACATACATTGTATGCACCATTCGAGAATGTTTCAATCATTCGAGTATGGTAAACATCGTCGAAGTATGGTAAATACCATACTTTTATATTCATTACTTATTATAAGGTAATATGTTTTTTTTAAGGTAAGAAAGTTAAAGTACAAGTGTAAAAAAATACTCAAGAATGTTGGGATAACATACGCATTCGTATGAAAACGAATGTTTTCCAATGCATTCGAGTATACGACGTACTATGTAGTATGCATACATATTATGTTCGTGTGTTATTTTCAAAGATACAAAGAGGCGCGAGGAATACACATTCTCTCTCTCTCTCTCTCTCTCTCTCCTTTGTAAACCCTAATCTGCCATCGCTGCCCTAAGCTTTCTTCACAGCAATCCCTCTCCCTCTCCCTCTCATATATCTTCAATGCAGTACTCTTCTTTTCTAGTCAAACGCTAATTTTCACCTGCAGAAAAAGGAGCAGCCGCCAATGGAACCTCTCGTTATATATCTCTATAAGCCTCCTACACACTATAGCATATCATATCATCATTGACCGACGGGAAGGTAGTTTCATTCAGCATACAATTTAAATTGGATCCAAAGAAAGATCAGTGTGTAGCAAACATGTCTAGATCTAGCATCCTCAACCATGGCTTCTTTGACATTGACAACAACATTAACGTTCACGACATGGAGGATGATGAAGTTATCAACCTTATGAGTAATACTCCTGCATCCATGGCTGAATCGGAGGAGGAATTCGGTGTCGTATCAGAATTCAATATCAATACCAACAATATTAATTCATCATCATCATCCTCTTCTTCGAGGGCATCAAAGAAGAATGGAGTTAAGATCACAGAAGAGAAGATATTTGTGAGTGTTCGTGTGAGGCCGATCAATGATAGAGAGATGGCAAGGCATGACTTCTCTGTATGGGAATGCTATGGTACAGAGAAAAACACCATAACCTGTACTTACAGCAACGATCGCCAACGATCTTTGACCCCTCAGTCATATGCTTTTGGTCAGTGAAAACTTTATATACATGTTAAGTATTCCTCCTTCTTTAAGCATCTCTGAATTATAGCATAATGCAGAGCTGCTTGACCTGCCATATCCCATGTCCTCCAGAGTAATATCTTCAAAATGATATCTTTTAAATATTCACCATGAAGAATGGCATGTCGATTCTCTCACCTTTAATGTCTGATCTCTCTCACTCTCATTCTCTCTCAGCCACAATATCCGTCTGAAAGTGAGATCAAAGTCATTGATCTTAGGTAATCGTTAGTTGAGAATAATAAAAGAAAATGCCATGTATATCTCGCACTGCGTTGTCAAATGTGATAAAAAATTTGATAATTCTAGTAGAAATTGTGATGAAGGGGAGAGATTCTTCCTGCATCATTGAAGGTTTTCTGGGATAGTATCTGAAGTACACGTCTGAAAAAATACATTGCAAAAGTGAGAGAGATTAATACAGTATCACATGGTAGAGGATAATAGGAATAATGGATGTCTTTTATCCTGCTGGATTGATGCTTCCACTGTATCTGATTGTTTTTCTTCTGCTCAACAATGTCATTAAATTTTTGCATACAACTGTTTCTTTTTGTTCAACAATGTGATACTGTTCACTATCAATTGTTAATCTTCCACTGAACAATGTCATATATTTTTGCATTCGATTGGTCAATGTCATAATTATCCCTTTCGATTGTCAATCTTCCACTCAACAATTTCATCTTGTTTTGCATTTGATTGGTTCTTTTGGCTTAAATTTATCATAAACTTTTGTGTTTGATTGATTTTTTTGCGTAACAATGTAATGAATGCATTTTCATGTTCAAATGGTTTTCTTCATACAATAATGTCATAAATTTTCATGTTCAAATGCTTCTTTTGTTTGACATTGGCACTGTTAAATTCTGTGTTTCATGATTGAAGATCGTGTATTCGGAGCAGAAACAACATGTAAAGAAGTTTATGAGGAAGGTGCTAAAGATGTTGCCCTCTCTGCCCTAAAAGGAAAGAATGGTAAGCTCTCTCTCTCTCACTCTCTCTCTTGCTCGCTTTATATATAAATATTTCTAAACTGACATTTTCTCTGCATCTCAGCAACCATATTTGCATATGGACAGACAAGCAGTGGAAAGACATACACAATGCAAAGCATTACAGAAAATGCTGTGGATGATATATTTACATACATTAAGCAGGTATATTTGTATTCATATGTACATCAAAGCATAGTCTAGATACGCAGTATATAGCTGTAAAGATCAACATCAGAAGCATTTTTATTTTCTTCTCTTGTCAATAGAACGATGATCGTATATTTCTGCTAAAATTTTCGGCGATAGAGATACATAACGAGGGGACGACGGATCTTCTCAATCCTGAGAGTGGCCCCTTGCGACTAATGGATGATCCTGAGGTTTTGTAATTAACTAGCCCATCTTGATCCATATATTGCCTCCAACACAATAAACCATTTATTGTTGAATTACTGAAATTTAATGAAGCCGCAGATAGTGGCAAAACATCTGAAAATTCTTCATGCAATAACATGTGTTTACATTGTAAGAGAACAAGGACAGATGCATATAACCAGAGCTAAATATGGTTTTCAGTATAGGACTCTGCATATTTTGGATTCAACTTCTTTGTATCATTTTTTTTAAATGTGCAAAGTTGGTGAATTCTATAGATGTCCATCGGAGTTATACAAATGCTATTTCTTGTGTTCTGGGCATAAGGATGAAATTGTACCATGATGTCAATCTGAAGATGCTGTCGTTCTCTTTACTTATACAGAGAGGAACTGTGATAGAGAAGTTAGGAGAGAATATTATTAAAGATAAAGATCACCTTCAGAGTCTTTTGGCTATCTGTGAAGGTCTTTATAATTTATTGTCTTTAATTTCCGAACGGTTTTAAGCCTGCTGAAGAAGTTCCACTCTTTTGCAGCTCACAGACAAGTTGGAGAGACATCATTAAATGACCACAGTTCGAGATCTCATCAAATTATCAGACTGGTGGGAAAGATCTCTGAACAATTTTATATAGTATTCGAGGAGCTCATTTATTATTAATATGTTCTTCTGATTCTATTTATTATTATTTTGGGACAGTCCATTGAGAGCTCTCCACGAATAGTAGCAGATGATGGGCCTGTGAAATCTTTGATTGCAATCTTGGTGAGTTTGCTCTCTCTAGATGGTATCTTTTTCTTATTTGATTCATGGGCTATAATTTTTATTCTTGGACTAAGGAAAGTTCAAACCTTTCTACAGAACTTTGTTGATCTTGCAGGAAGTGAACGTGCATCATTTCCTCATTCGGAGGGAACTCGACTGAAGGAAGGTTGCTATATTAATCGCAGTCTTCTAACATTAAGTACTGTGATCCGCAAACTAAGGTATACAACGTTCAGTTTCTAGTAGAGTTTTTCATAACAATTTAGTAGTTGAGAGGATCCCATATTGTAGGAGGAAACAATATCTCCCATCGTAATGATTTTGAGAACAAGTCTATTGCTTGTGTAGTGAACCAAACCAGGTGAAAGCATGTCATGTTCCTTACAGAGATTCCAAACTTACTCGTATTTTACAAAATTCACTCGGAGGCAATGCTCGGACTGCAATAATATGTACAATAAGTGGATCCAATAGACATGTTGAGCAAACAAGGAACACTCTTTTCTTTGCTTCCTGTGCAAAGGAAGTGACAAATAGGGCCCAAGTAAACATGGTGAGAAACTAGCTGTAGTACGAGCAGTGTAAGTCCAATGTTGGAAATTGTTTTAAAATTTTCAAATATGGTGGTTCATCATATAGGTGATTTCTGATAAAGAATTGATCAAGCAATTGAAAAGAGAAGTGGCATTGCTTGAGGCAAAGCTTCGGATCTCTACATACTCTGCTCGAAATTCTTCTGATTTATTGATAGTAGAGAAAAATCTGCAGATTCAAAAGGTACAATTCATGTTTGTTGTAAGTGGAGTATAATGATTCTGGTGTATATGTATTGGTTCCATTTATTATTTTCTGTCTTTTACTTGTCTCATTTACACATGTTAATTAGACATGGACGCTATGCACAAACAGATGACAATTCATGTTTGTTGTAAGTGGAGTATAATGATTCTGGTGTATATGTATTGGTTCCATTGATTATTTTCTCTCTTTTACTTGTCTCATTTACACATGTTAATTAGACATGGACGCTATGCACAAACAGATGCAAGAAGAGATGCGTAAAGCTTGGCAACAACGTGACCTTGCAGAGTCGCAGCTGGATGGGTTTCGTAAAAAAATGGAAGCTAGTGAGAAAACTAGAACATTAGTAAGTTATTGAACATTAATGCTAAATTGTAAACCAAGGACGACCAAGTTATGTGTGTTTTGATTGGAAATTTATCTGCTTTTGAATGTTACAGACTCTGTCCAAAATCAACATTGTTGATTTACCACTTTTGAGAGATTCGTTTGATGATCAAAATTTCCAAACTCCTTCAAGCAATGGATCGTTGGAACGAGATGATGAGCCTTGCATTAAACATGAAAAAGTTAAACAGATGGATGGAAGACCATCAGAAAAATTGCTTGTAAAGTTTAGGGAGAAGGAAAATACATCTGCTTCAACCATTCTTCTTCAGGAAATATACAAACTAGAGCATTTACAAAATGAACTTGCACGACATGCAAATCAGGCTCTTGAAGCAGTCCAGAAGGAGATCGAATGCCTACAGTTGGCACAATCCGGCATGAATGAGAAAGTAATTGAGAGTGTAACAAGGCTTCAAGCTGAGATCAATGAAATCTACAAGTCTTGTATAACCAGTTACCTTGTGAAAGATTATTCCATTGCTGAAGATGGGATCATGGAGGAAAGCACAGGAAGCATATCTCTGAAAGATGAAATTCAGAGGATTGTAGCAAAGCAGAGAGAGAAAAATGGAGAATCTGAGCTGAATCTTATTGATTTAGACAAGGTTCTTGTGAATTTGCATTTGTTGGTGGAAGAGCTTGGTGTGCCTAAAATGACGGCTATAATTGGAACAGTACCTCTCTTGATAGCTGAGAATGAAACTCGAAGTAGTTTAAATAGTCACCGAAGCTCTTCAGATGCAAACCACCATCAATTAGACATGGCTTCTTCAAAGAATAACTTTACACTCAATGAAAAGATTCCTCCACGAGCAGGTTAACTTGAAAATATGTCAAATATGGAACCTTATGCGAATGGAGAAGATTCCAAACTGCCTTTTTTCTGTGTGTGGGTGTCTGTAATGCTTGTTTTTCATTTTGCAGAGGAGAATATTAGGAGTGTTTATGCGTATATAACCGATCTTAAGGAGAGAATTGCAAAACTTCAGTACCAGAAGCAACTACTAGCTTTTCAGGTAAAGAATGTCTACCTCCAGTTACATAAAATTCTCGTTGAGTTTCTTTGCATGCATATATTTGCATACAGAGATTATTTTGAATTATGAAGGTATTGGAGCTTGAGAGGAATGGGAGTAATGAAGATGAATCCATTAACTTGGTTGGCATTACACTGTCACCTGCGAAATGGAAATCAGATTTCTATATGAAGCGAAAGGAGATCTTTGAACTCTGGGATGCTTGTCATGTTTCAATCATACACAGATCACAATTCTATCTTCTGTTCCGTGGAGACCCCGCAGATGCTATTTATATCGAGGTCGAGCTACGAAGGCTAACATGGTTGAGGAATCAGCATCTGAAACCCACGAGAAAGGTTGGAAGAGAGAGCCATGTTGCAAGCCCTGTTCTGAGGTAATAAGTTCCCTCTATATCTTTAAAAGGGATTTTATTATGTTGCATGAGCCTCAGAATTTTTATTCTTCTCCTTCGAGCCCAAAGCTTGCCTCAGGACTACACTACATATTCTAGTGATGGGATCAACTATGTGGGGCTAAAAAACATCACATTAATGACATAGGCATCCTGCTGCAGGTTGTTGCAAAGTACACTTGGTTAAGATAGAATCATGCCTTAATTTTCAGTGGCTGCAATTGAACGACATGATCTTTTATTATACTTCCCATTGATAGAATGCGGATGTGAAATAATGTTTTAGATAGCACATACTGTATCGAGGTCTTTATACCTGCAAGTTCGTACTTTGTTGTTCAACTTGAACATCTTACATTCTGTGTTTCTGAACATACAGTGTGCGCAATCTCAAGCGCGAGAGGGAGTCGATAGTCAAACACTTAAAAACTGGAATGACAGCTGATCAAAGGGATACGATCTACAAGCAGTGGGGCATCCCATTGGATGCGAAAGAGCGCAAAGTCAAGTTAGCCTATCTCATCTGGACAAATCCTGAGAACGAGGAGCACATCAAATTGAGTGCAGACTTAGTTGCTCGACTTTTTGGACTGTGGGGTACAAGCCATGGGTCTGCGTCCAAGGAAATGTTCCAACTCAGCTTTTCTCCTCCATGTTTGGACAAGTCTTGGTTCGATGGTTGGACCTCAGTGGCTCACTTGTTCAGTTCCTACTAACTACTAATAGGGTAAAACAACAAAATCTCACAACACCCTCCTATCTTTCTTTTAGTCTTAAATATAGAGTCTCTGTAAGCTTTGTTATGTGTAGATTTACATGTATATATCACGTGTGTGTGTCTCTATATATACTACAGCCATAGAATAGTTATGTGTATATGCCAAAGGGTTTATATCAGAGGATATAGATCAGTTGGTTTCAGGTATCGATCGTCGCGCTATAATCCGTACTCACAGATTATGGTGGTATAGAAGATCGTGTTGTTATCCATTTTGCTGCCACATTGTTATAATTATATTAACAAAGCATATAAAAATCTTTTACTAACATAGATAATGAAAGCAAAAAGACACCAATCTGACATGGCAATAGTATTTAGGTTTTCTATAGATGTGGATCAGAGAAAAAGCAGGGGCAAAGGCACAACGGCTTAAAATCCTTGAGTACATCATCATCTTTAACCATGAATAATGAATGGTTGCATAATCAGCAGAGTTGTGACATCTCTAATGAGGATTTTTTTTATCTTAATCAAGCAGCTATTTGTATTATAGATCTTGCCCATACTTCCTCATATGAAGAGGATAATTAGCCTCTGGTTTTTATAAACAACAGTTCAACATACAGAAAATGTGCATTTTTTTGCCAACATGACTCTCAAAACTATACAAGTTGAGACTCTCTATGGCGTTTGAGGACAGTGGCTTTGTTTGGGGATCTTCCTATGTATGTGGAAACGAATATGAATGATGAATAAATAGCAAAGTTCACAAAGCTTTTCCAAAGATCTTGCATGAGATTTCATCATTCTTTAAATATTTTAATCAATGAATACATAACGAAAATTATTCAATTGATCAATTGTCCCCAAGTTTCCTACCATATCCCTTATTTTGACTTGAGGAGATATTACCAAACGTACTTAGAATGTTTAGATCAATGAGTATCTAATAAAAATGATTAAATCAATGGTCACATAAACTTGGTACATAAATTGCACTATATACCCCATGTTATTTTAGTTGAGACAAATGAATGCATTGTTTTCTAGATACTTTATTACTTATATTCTCATTGATGACATCCATTAAAACTAAATAGATATCATTCACATTTCTCCCATATGTACATGCAACAACCTTTGAGCTAGACATTCTCAAAGAAAGTAGTCATACCTGTTTTTGGACTGAAGGAATGGTGACAGAACTATTTTATTTATGGGAAAAGTACTAGGATACCCCTGGAAGTTCGTTTATTTACTATAATGAGCTAGACATTCTCAAAGAAAGTAGTCATACCTGTTTTTGGACTGAAGGAATGGTGACAGAACTATTTTATTTATGGGAAAAGTACTAGGATACCCCTGGAAGTTCGTTTATTTACTATAATGCCCTTGGAAGTTCCAAATTTAGCAAACTACCCCTATGTCCAAAAAATTACACTTTATAAAGTAATTATACACTCAAATCTACAAACCCTATTTACCAAAGATGGGAGAAATGGACCCGAACGAGCCCTACTTACCAAAGATTTGGGTGTATAATTACTTTATAAAGTGTAATTTTTTGGACATAGGGGTAATTTGGAACTTTCAGGGGCATTCTGGTAAATAGATGAACTTCCAGGGGTATCCTGGTACTTTTCCCTTTATTTATTCTCTCATTAAAGAAGGCAAAATAATCAGTGCTTTGCTTGCATAAAAGAAGAGAAATTATATAAATGTTTATCAGGCCTTTTATAACATAGACTACATATTGAAACAATACTCTTTGATCAAATTGGTTACAAAGAATAGATTATGGATGCTACAACAAGAGGCATAAAAATATATCGTATAATTTCCCAGATCAAAAGCAGTAAAAGCCTATGAGAATCCCCAACCAAATTTAGCAAAAGATTCCCCCATAACCTCAATATTGGAAGCACGTATTGCATCATATTAGTAACAAATTAAACTGAGATTCAGTATGAGAGATAACTTTATTGTCCCATACTCTCTCTCATCAAAGGATGATGCTTGCGAGATTTACAAGGTTCCTCTCTGTTGCAACACCCAAAAAGTGATTGGAAATTGATGTAGTTCCTGTTACAACTAAAGTCTAGTTTGACACTTAGAAAAATGATTGGATGGTCTTGTTTACAACTAATGCCCATAAAAGTGGAAAAACAAAAAACTCATTTAGACAAGTTCAATGAAGGCCATGGGAGCATTGTCTCCTCGTCGAGGCATAGTTCGGATGATTCGAGTGTACCCACCATTACGTTCTCCATATCTATCAGGAACCTCTGCAAACAGGGCATGCACCAAGCTCTTATCATATAGAAAACCAAGAGCTTGCCTCCGTTGATGCAGTGAACCTCCTTTGGCAAGTGTGATCATGTGGTCAACATACTTCCTCATGGCTCTTGCACGAGTCTTAGTTGTCTTGATCCTTCCATGTCTTAAAATCTCGGTGGTAAGTCCACGGAGAAGGGCCTTTCGTTGATCTGGAGGCCTATTAAGCTTTGGAACCTTCTTTCCATGTCGCATTGCAAACACACGGGCACCATTGGAAACCCCAAAGGTTGCCCCACTGAAATCGGATGATTCTACAACAAAAAAGAGAGAGACGATGAGGATTCTCCCTGCCATTCCTTATAACTGCAACAAAACCTAGTTTTCCGTGGTTGAAATTCACTGCGTCCTAATTTTCCAAAGATGAAATTGATAAAAAACCCTAAGATGACACACTTTTCAGCAAATTTCCTCATGAAACAAGTCTAGAGTAAAAAACCCCAGATTTTCAAAGCTGATATACTTTTCTGCTATTTCCAATGAAGGCACAAACCTCAAATTTCCATAACCAGATAAAAAATACTACACTTCCACAGCTCATTTTCCAAAATCTAAAAAGAAAACAAAAATTTTCGGTGCTTACTTTATACAAAAACCCTAAATCTTCATGACTCAACAAAATCCCTAGATTTTGATAGCTGACATCCTTTCTGCCATGTTCCATGGTGACAAATCATAAATCTTCAAAAAATGAATGAAAAGTCCTCGTCCCTACCATCATTTACTTTCATTTACCTTTAGGGCAGAAACTCTAAATCTCATAGTCCACATCAATTTCAGCCATTTTCCACAATATCCCAAAAAAAATCTAACATTTTATAGTTAGCAACATCCTTCTCTTTCATGTTCCATGATGGCATAAACCTTAAATCTTCATATCTAAAAAAAGAAACACCTCCATTTCCCTAACTGGATGAAAACCTTAAATTTTAATAGCTAATATCCATTTTCCATGATGCCACAAATTCAAAATCCTCACAAACAATCCTAAAAAATTTATTCAGTAACATAAATTTCTGATATTTCAATGATATCACAAACCCTAAATCGAAAGCCAAAACTAAATTTATAGGCCCAACTTCCTGTTCTCCCATTTCTCATGATAGAAAGGACAGATTATAAGGCTTTACAACTGCATAGAAAAAAGCTATACCTCCTCACATCAATTTCAAGACCTAAATTTTCACAACTGGCAATATTGTCAATCACAAACTGCTGATATCACATCCACAAAAAAAACAGGCACGAAAAACTGTGGCATCATTTTCTAGCCCCAAAAATTCGTCAGAGCTGGCAACACAGACCACCAGCCAAAGAGCATTCATTCCATCGATCCAAAAGTAGAGAAACACTTCTCAAACTCTGCAATTTGTACAGGTAAAGAGTTGAGGAATCCAAATACCTGTAAGCTGAAGGGGGTTCTGTTTGGCAAGGCCGCGGAAGGCTTGTAATGGGGCGACTCGGAGACGATGAGCTTGGGGTTTAACAGAAGCTCGAAATGTAGGCAGAGAGGAGCGCAGGGAGGTGAAATCCCAGCAGGAGGTCGTGGCGGGGCAGGAAGCCATCGAAATCCCTATAGCCATAGCTCTACAGCCTTATCCTCTCTTCGTTTCTCTCTCTCTCTCTCTCTCTCTCTCTCAAAAATAATCTCTATTATTCTCACATACATATATATACATACATGCAATAGTATTCATATGCTCATGATTAGATGCTACCAAATATTAAAGAGGGCGAGTGGGGGAATCGCGGAGAGGGACGGTGCAGGTCGCACCGTTGTTGGCGCGTTCGATCTCCACCGTCCAAGTTGGATAAAAAGCTGACAACGTCTATCACAAGGAGCCCGACTCTGCGAAAGGGAGCTCGACTCTGTCAAAAGGAGCCCCGCTGTTAGACCACATCAGTAAGAAGGAGCCCGACTCTGTCAAAAGGAGCCCGACTCTGTAGCAACAAACATCAAAAACTCCACAAAATTGTAAGTGTACAACAAATATTTGCCATGAAACTGATCATAAAATTTCTCAACAAAACCTAAAGATTCAAATAACATGTCTTACATAAAATATTAAAATGTCAAATGTTGACAACCCTAAAATGAAATATGAATATACACGTTACATATTAAGATTATGGCTCATGTCGGGATGATTGCAAGATGCAACCACAATTTTTACAGCATGTAACATTTGAGTCCCTTGAAGTCAAGGTCAAGCCATCACAACGCAAACACCGAACCTTCTCATGGTCAACCAATGGCAATCTCCTCCTAGCCCGACTAGCACCTCTTTGTAGTTTTCCGGAGTGGGATTTGGAAGTGTTTGGGGAGTTGCCAATAAGTTCTTGCGAGATGTCTATTGTTGCACTTCTTTTGGCACTGATTTGTTGGTTGCGACTTATTGATCTACCATCTTCTTCATTGGTTGATTTTGGTGCACCAACGCGATACACCTTCTCAGCCACATCTTCCAATGTTTGTATACCTTCGACAATAGTTGCACGGTCGAGGGTTCCTAACCCTTGCTCTAGACATTGAAGTGCTTTCACGACCGTTTGTATTTTGGACTTGAATGATTCAATCTCGGATATTGTGGGGTTTGTCTCCTCTACTTGCTCTACCTCTGCCTCCACTTCTATTTCTGTATTATGGTCCATTCGCATTTGGGTCGCGTGATCTATAAAAGGTAATGAGCCACATAAATGTGGCATATGCCTCTCAATAATCATTCGGATACCTAGTAAATGCTTACATTTACTAACAATGTCTTGGCAATCACAATATGAGCATTGGAGTGAGACATTATACCATAGAGTGGGAGTCGTCATGCTCAAGATTCTAAACCAATATCGGGCCTCGTCGACAATTTCAATTGTGGAAGTATTGTCGACATACCTTTCCAATATTCTCTCCGCTTCTTTAAGTTGGGACCTTTGATCCCTACAATTCGCACGGGGTGCAAACCAACCACTCTCACATATTTCTTGTCGTTGCTTGTACCACTCTATTACCGTTCCTCCTATGCAAGTGCCAGTTTCACTATCCCCGATTAAGACATGCAAAAGGTCGGTAATTGATCGGTTTATTCTTCCCCTCAAGGCAGTATACTTGATAAAATGCCAATGTCTTTCCACAATATTGGTAGTGTCAACGTGTCCATAGTTGAACATTCTACCAAACTTGGGCCAGAGTTTCCTCCACACACATGTCAAACCACACCATCCTCCTTCTATATATTGCCAAACACCGGGCTTGTCCGCATATTCTAACTTTAACTCCTCACACATTGCATTGAATGATGATTCAGTAATGCATTGCATCAGTTGGCACATTCGTTGATAAAGATGGATTCTCTCATTTGCACTTACTTTTGGCAACAAGTTGTCCACCCATGACTTTTTGGCGTGAAACTGACACAACAAAAGTCGACAATGTGTTTGGGACCGTTGCCCATTTACAACAATCCAAGATTGACGGTCTGTTGCAACCACATTAGTTATGGCATTATATGATGTCCAACATTTATCGATCACTATCGCATTTGGCCTCACCATGGGCATCCTTGCGAATATGACTCTCAAACAAGTTTCTAATGCCACTTGCTCATGGTTTGACCCCTTATCAGAACTACAAAGCATGTACCATAATGGGATCCCAATTCCCATGGCGTTGGGGGCAACTGCTGCATATAATGGTAGCCCGAATTGGTTTGTTTTAAATGTCGAGTCGATTGCCATTGGTTTGAAGAAGATTGACATCGAGTCTTGTTATGTCTTTGAATAAGATTGACATTGAGTCTTGTTATGTCTTTCGTATTGTTTACAACAAGGACCGAAGCACTCTTTCTATATACTTACTCTTTCTACAACAACGTTCTTTGATTACAACACTCTTTCTATATACTTACTCTTTCTTGGCCTTTCTCAAAAACCATTGCCGTGACTACTTGTCAATAAGCTATTAGTTTTATTCTTTTGACACCCAAAACATACAACCAAATATACAACCAAAATGAGATTCAAAATGAGATTCATAATGAGATTCAACTATTTACCAGATATTACAAAATGATTTTCAGATAGAGTCCACATTGAGTCATATACAACCAAAATGAGATTCAAATATTGATTTGATATTACAAAAATGAGAATGTACATCAAATTGAGTCATATACAACCAAAATGAGATTCAAATAATAAGACTCACAACCAGAATGTACATCAACAAAGACATATACAACCAAAATGAGATTCACACAATAAGACTCACAACCAAAATGTACATCAAATTGAGTCATATACAACCAAAATGAGATTCAACTATTTACCAGATATTACAAAAAAGTTGACAATCCACATGAGATAGTAAATCGAGATCATATGTTTGATGTTACAAAGTACAACATGCTAGTGATTAAAATAACCCTATGCCCAGAGTCCTTCGTGTCCATTTTGCCATGATTTTCCGAAGGAGCTGCACATCTTCGAATCCAAACCATTGCTCCTTACCCTACACCACAAGATGCCATCAACCTAAGCCCAAATTCAATTCTCATAAATTCAATTCTCATAAATACTTACAAATTGATCAGACTCAAATCCTTGAATGAACTCCTCGACCAACATTCGAATGGTTTGCATCACGTAATACCCACAATCCGTCCCATTAGGTTGGGTTGGGATATGCAATACCTGGAACCGCTCGTTGTTGATGATGCAATGGTCGTGTGTGGCGCTAGAGATATGTTGTACAACCAAATCACCCAATGTCTTCATGCCGATAGTCGGATGATGATTTAGTGGATCGCAAAAAATAATATGGCTCCTCACCTTGGCATCGAGACCTATAGGAGTCTGTCGCATCTTCAACCAAAGCACCCAATGCCCTGAGTGCAATATCGGAATGAAGACATATTCCCGTTTAGGGACCCGAGTGAGTATGTCTTCACCCTTATCACTTTGGCCTTCTAGTTGTACCCATAGTGGATCCACAATATGAAACCGCTTGTTGATCTCGGGGGGCAACGAGTACTCCATCCATAAGTGGAAGAGGGTCATCATCCATGTGGATGCCATCTCTCCTACAGTGCCCAACGAACATAGTTCTACCTCCGTCAAAAAGACCGCTAGATCTAATCGTCGACAAGCCACCTGAAACCTGTTTATTAGGCCAGATTAGTAACTACAAAAAAAACATGAAGTTAACTATTGATCTCATGCCCCCACCATAACGGCATACCTAGTGAACTTTTTTCTTGTTGTGTTATCCCATGTTTTTGTGATTGTCCCAGGACCAATAAAGACAATCCCAATGTCCGCACCCTCATCTGTGTCAAATGATGTAATGAACGACAACTTACTGGGGTCCACTGTTTTCTTGCGGATTTGGATTTTAGGCCTCCTTGGTTGTTGGGTTGTCGATTCTGACAGTTGGTCTTGACCACCATCGATCTCGACATGTGTCTCATCTTCTGGCATGGGAATTCCATGATTCTTACACTAAAATTCATACATAAGATTCACACATAATCATTCACACACTAGATTTAGACTCACATAAGATGCACACATAATCATAAACCTTACTTACATAAGCTTTAGACACAGCCGCAATCTTCAACTTCAATTTTGCCATCCTATGCTCCTTTCCCTCGTCATACCTGGCCATTTGTTGGCTGACGAATTGGGCAATGAAATCGGCCTCCTTGGATGTTTGAAGTGCGTTCGGAGTGGCTTTGAAGATCTTAATCGCTCTTGTCCTCAACTTCCTCATGTGTGATTGGCGTGACCTGTTGTACTTTAGCTCCGGATCCAAAAAACGCTTTATTGATCGTTGTCTTTCGTAGTGGCTGAAGAATGACGTGGTTGTACTCCTCATGGAGGTTGATTGCTCTTCTTCTTCTATCTTTAGCCCCCGAGGCAGTACTACACGGATGCCATGTGCCTTCTGTAAGTGAGCCTCCATGTCAACTTTTTTGCGAAACCATCGTACCTCTTTTCTACATGAATCTCCAACGATACATGTGCGACATTTGATACCTGTCGAGTCTCTTCCCGCCTTGAAGAGGGACATGGGGTCCACTACAACAATGGTGTGACATTTGCATTAGAAAAACCCAATATATACTTACTTCAATAATGATTATAAGAATGTACATCAACTCACCATTTACACTGATATCTTCAACACCTGGCCCCACGTCATGTATGGGGTTCGTATCCATGTTCGAGTCTTCAGTAATGATGTTTTCAGCATCCATATTGTTGGATTTGGGGCACCTAGCACCCTTTCTTACAAAAACCCTAAACCATCATTCAACAAGCATCACTATTTATACACAATATAAAGTTGAGAAATGATTCATGCCATACCTCCCTTCATAGGGTATTGTTTCACCCCAATCCGCATCAAAGTCTATGAAGGTCTTGGACCGACTAGCCATCTGTACAAAACACATGCCAAAACATTACCATATGTTTGTCTTTAAATTCAAGAATACTTGAGTCTATCCTATTGTTTCTACACAATACATTAGTGTTAAGGATTTTGAAATGGACAAAAATTGTCAATGATTTCAAAAAATAGATCAATCTTAACAAATTCTAACATATTAATGTCAATAATTTAAAATTCATGAATGCTACTTGCAGTTTTTATTTTAGTTTTTGTAATATATATACATAGAGGGCACATTCTAAATTAAGGGAGATAACCATAATAATGATACGTATTTAAATCATAGTCATAGTTCATGAGTTCATGACAAATAGTTGGTCTTCATGGAGAATCCTAATTTCATTCAGCAAGAATTTATCATTTATCATTTAGAATACTATAATGGACACAACGTTTTACTTCCAACTTAAAACATACTTACGTAGACTTACATAGCACACAACTTTTTTTAGTAAGGCATTCGTTACATTATTATTATTTGGGGTCAAGCCATCGCAAAGAATGTATACAAGATTTGAGATTTGACCTTTAAATGTGGGCATAAAAAAGCCCAATAATGCATGAATCACATGGGCAAATTTAAGCATTCAAATAATGACATTCAAACCTAATATGGATGATGATTGCTTGAATACACATAGACAAGTATTTTTTTTATTCCATGTCTACTCAAAACCATGGTTGATTGCTTGAAGACACAATAGAAGGAATAAAATCATATTAGGTTCAAGCAATCATCCATATTAGGTTGATGGTTTTTATGACATGGAATAAAACCTAAACCTAATAGAAGGAATATGATACCTAATAAAACCCTAAACCTAATAGAAGGAATATGATACCTACCTCTAGACTGCAGGTGCTTGCGGACAACCGGTGTTGTGCCTCACGGAAGATGTCTGCAACAGGTGCTGCCAAACAGCAGGTGGTGCGGTGCGCTCAAAAACCCTAAACCCTCAACCTCACGCTTCTTGTTTGAAAACAAGAAAAAAATGACAGAAAATGGCTTTTTATACTTCCCTCAAACTAATGAGAAGGGCTCCCTTTCACAAAGTGGAGCCCTTCTTTAATGAGACGGGCTCCTTTTTCTGTGAGACGGGCTCCCTCTTTAATTGGTGCGCTTTTTCGCGCCTTTTCCACAAGGGCTCCCTTTCACAAAGTGGAGCCCTTCTTTAATGAGACGGGCTCCTTTTTCTGTGAGACGGGCTCCCTCTTTAATTGGCACGCTTTTTCGCGCCTTTTCCACAGCCACATTGGACGGTGCAGATCGCATGCGCCCTCATCTAGCGACTTGCACCATCCCTCTCCGCGATTCCCTCACTTGCCCTCTTTAATATTTGGTAGTAGTTAGACACCACGGTATTCATATACATATACATATACCATACCTTATATATCAAGTATAATATATGTAATATGTAATATATGTACATATATGTATAATGTAATATATATGTATGATATATAATTAATATGTGAGTGTGTGTGTGTGTGTGTGTGTGTGTGTGTGTGTGTGTGTGTGTGTGTGTGTGTGTGTGTGTGTGTGTGTGTGTGTGTGTGTGTGAGAGAGAGAGAGAGAGAGACTTAAGCTTGATCTGCGGTTAAGATATCGCTCGCTTGCACATGCTCTATACCCTAGCACTCTCAAGGTGCTCTAGCGAACGCGGGACAACAGTTTCCAATGGGGCATCCTTTTGTTCCGTGTGTTCCTATATATGGTGATTCATGGAGGAATGCTACCCACGAGCTTCTTTCCTTGCTCAACTCTTGAAGCCAATCTCAATTGTTTTGTCACCCTTCCTAAGGGCTATCTACTATTTGAGAAATGGGTTCTTCTTTGATGGTCTCCATCTAGGGAGTGTCGTTGTCATATCCACAGCCGCAATTGGTATGTGGGTCAAAAAGAAATTTGATTTAGCAATTCCCACAAATGAGCTTTGCAAACACTTTATCCTCAAATGAGTTGCCTTTACGTTACCTAACCTCAAACCACCATAAAGAAAGATATATTAACGTTTTCTATGACCAAATTTGGCCCATGAGATGGAGACCATCGATGAAGAACCCATTTCTCAAACTCCAATAGTGCCATAGACCCAATTACCTAATGACCAAATTTGGCCCATGGTTACAATAATGGGGCCGAAAATCAAAATAAAATAACGTAGATAAAAGAGTTCTCTTATGGTACAAAAGATGTTATGGTGTAACATATTCTATAAAGGAAAATGACTATGTGTTGGGACTAGTTTCATTCCATCCAAGTCTCTCAAAAAGGAGTGGGAGGTCAAAGGATTTCAATGTGGGTGTGGCCCATGGTCCCGATGTAAAAGATATCTTGACCATAGCTTCTAGGCAATGTAACTCACGTTCTCTTATCTTCTTAATTGTTGTTACATAACCAGTGACTTTGAGGCCCAATATTTGAGGGCATTTGGTTGTTCTTTGGTTTTTCACTTCAGCGAGGGAGAGGCCGAGTGGTGCGGGTATGTCCATGTCTGTTGTCCCTCCTATCCTTGAAAAATTACAACCATAAGATCCTTGTTATTAGATGGGGACAACGAGGGTTTTTCATGTTGACGTGTTGTTATAGTACATATACCACTTTTATGATGAAAACATATTAACATCTATCAATGTGGCTTATGAGACCAGACGTTATAGTTTGTTCACTTGTCTTAGAAATGAAACTAACAAGCACACTATATAGAGACAAAAAGGTGAATCTACTTATCCTGACTCGTTCCTATGCCTCTATTATCCCTCTACCCGATGAGTTAGGTGAAGCCTTCCATGGAGATGATTGCACGAAAAAATTATTAATGGGTTGACGATAGTTCTAGGATTGTTATATGCTTGTAAATGTGGAGTGGACATACAATATTGCATAATGGGCTATTAGCTTTGCACCATATCATAATGACAAAGCTATCATGTCTTAAACTTATCATGGTGAGGGAATTGTTATGTCTACAGTTAAAGTTCTACATGTTATAGGACTATGTAAGTTTGAAGATGGATTTTGCCCAAAGATGTCGAGTACATAACCGCAAAGGAACATGTAAGAAACAAAAACAATGAATAGTTGAAAATGAACTAAATATTATGTGATCCATTAGCCAACACATCAAATTGGTAATTAGAAAAAGATCGTTGTTAAGTTGACAAAACAAAAGAAGATGAATGTCTTTGTGGCATTCCCTTTTCTTGAAGAACAAAGGAATACCAAAAGGTGTTTCGTATGGAATTCACCCAATGCATTCTAAAAGAACTGATGCAAGGGAATGTGTACAATAATCCATTGTACATGCTTTTCGGAAGGGTTAAAAAACTTGGATTACAACACCAAACCTAATTGAATCAAAAGGCAAGGGGTTAGAATGGGCTCTGTTCTTATATAACCTACAACAAACGACTAACACTACTTCGGCAAGCAAGCAACAAAGACAATGAATGATCAAAGGTTTGTCAAGGTCTAAAATGTCGATCGGGTCCCTATGCATATTGTACCGGAGTTTGCGGTCAACTTTATCGGGAAGCCCAAATGATGGGCTTCAGGGACTCCACCAGAAGTCATGACCATTCGAACGAAGAGTGTCTATTGATGTGAAGAGCAGAATGTGAAAGCATTGGCTTCAAGATTACATACACATATACATACTTGTATTAGTATACACCATTTGATCTCATTCATAGCATGGATTACTTTGGCAAGTCTCTCTGTTTCTTTAGTCCTGCTTCTGCCCTGCCTTTCTCTCTGCTACTACCGGAAACTCCAAGGTACTATGTGTGTATACATCTACCTTCCATGGGAGTTTTTAGCTAACCCATCCATATCTTACGTGCTCATGACGATGTGTATATATGTATAGAAACTGTATTGAAGGAAGGGTTTTGCCTCACAAAGATGCTTAAGCTCTCTTTTCCATGGAGTATTTGCGTAACTCATCCTCATCTTATGTGCTCATGAAGATACATGTGTGTGTGTGTATAAACCGTATTGAAGCAAGACTTTTGCCTCACAAAGATGCTTAAGCTCTCTTGAGGCCACTTGGCACATACAGAGGCAGATACAAGCAAAAATAAAAACACATATATATAAATTAAGAAAACAGAGTCCTTGTGAGTGGTGGATGTATATATATATATCTGGATGGTGTTCTCAATCGTCTCTCTTGTGCATTGGTCCAAGATGACTTGAATATACCCATGATGGAGAAGGTAGATTTCCTCCCCAACCTCTCCCATCAAGAATACCTTCAGTATCGCCATGTCCTCCTGGATTCAATCAAGGCTTGTGGCAAACATAAGGACTTGGACAGAGGCATCCAAATGCATGCTGAATTCCTCAAAAGAGAATCGATTCAAAAGGATATTTATGTTAGTACCTCCCTTGTCAGTATGTATGCCAAATGTGGTGCATTTGCAGAGGCAAGAAGGGCCCTTCATGAACTTCCATTGTTGCCTGATGTCGCTGCTTGGAATGCGCTCATAGCAGGGTATTCCCAACATCGCCGTGGTTTTGAGACTTTGAAGTGCTTCGAGCAAATGCAAAGCGAGGGCTTCTTGCCTGATGCTGTCACGTTTACTTGCATTTTAAAAGCTTGTGGAAGCGTAGGGTTACTTCAGAAGGGAGAATATATACATGCTGGAATCCATAAGCGAGGTTCATTACGAAACAATGTGCTCCTTGGCAATGCATTAGTGGACATGTACGTGAAATGTGGTGTTCTTCCAAAAGCACAAGAGACGTTCAATGATCTCCCGATGCGTGATGTTGCCACATGGAATGCACTAATAGCTGGGTATGCCCAGCATGCACTTGGTAACAAGGCAGTGGACTGTTTCACGCAAATGCAGGGTGAGGGCATGTTGCCTGATGCGATCACCTTTACATGTGTTGTGAAAGCATGTGGTGGCATTGGATCACTTGTGAAGGGAGAAGAAGTACATGCTGAGATTAGGAGAAGAGGGCTGTTGAAAACTAATATGGTTCTGGGAAGTGCTTTGATTGGCATGTATGGCAAATGTGGAGCAATTTCCAAAGCCCTAGAAGTTTTCCATGAGCTTCCAGAACGAAATGTTGTCTCATGGACTGCATTGATAGCTGCCTATGCACAGAATGGGCTTGCTGATGAAGCTCTCAAATGTTATTCCCAAATGCAAGACCAAGGCCTTATTCCAAATGAAGTCACCTTTTCTTGTGTTTTGAAAGCTTGTGGCACCGTAAAGTCATTCGAGAAGGGAGAAGAGATACATGCTGAGATTAACAAACAAGGGCTTCTTGTCAAAAACATTGTGCTCGGTACCGCATTGGTGGACATGTACGCCAAATGTGGTGTGCTTTCAAAAGCACAGGAAGTGTTTGACAAGCTCCCCATCAGAAATGCCATCTCATGGAATGTGCTGATTGCTGGGTATGCTCAATATGGCTTCAGTGAAGAGGCTCTAACATGCTTTTCAAGGATGAAGAAAGAGGGCTTCTCTCCGAATGCAGCCACTTTTGCTTGTATTTTGAAAGCTTGTGGCAAGTTAGAATTATTGGAGATGGGGGAACAAATACATGTCAAACTCAGTAAAGATGGATTATTGGAAAACAATATCGCGCTGGGAAATGCATTGGTGGACATGTATGCCAAGTGTGGCATGCTTGTAAAAGCACAGAAAGTGTTTGTTGATCTTCCCAAAAGGGATGTTATCTCGTGGAATGCTCTGATTTCTGGATACGTCCAGCATGGGCTTGGTGATGAAGCTCTCAGCTGCTTTGTGCGTATGCAAGCAGCTGGTTTTGAACCGGATGCAATCACGTTTTCTTGTATTTTGAAAGCTTGCGGCAACACAGGATCAGTCGACAAGGGAGAAAAACTACACGCCGAGGTGAGAAAGCGAGGGCTAATAACAAACAATCCTGTGATCGGAAACGCAGTGGTGGATATGTATGCAAAGTGTGACATGCTTCTGAAAGCACAACAAGTGTTTGATGAGCTTCCAACTCCCAATATTGTCTCTTGGAATGCAATGATCTCTGGTTATGTTCAGAATGGATTCAGCAGTCAAGCTTTGGACTGCTTTGCAAGGATGAGAGACAATGATATATCCCCGAATGAGGTTACCTTTACTTGTATATTGAAAGCATGCGGTAACTTACGCTTGGTTCAAAAAGGAGAAGAGATATACGCCGAGCTGCAGAAGCAAAGGTTGCTGGAAAGAAATAATTTGCTTGGTAATGCATTGCTGGGCATGTATGTGAAGTGTGGCGAGATTGGAAAAGCCCAAGAAGTGTTTGATAAGCTTCCTGTGCAAGATGTAGTTTCCTGGACTACATTGATCACTGGGTATGCTGATCATGGGCTTAGTGCTGAAGCTCTGGACTGCTTCTCAAGCATGCTTGATGAGGGTCTCTTACCAGATGCAGTCACTCATGCTTGCATTTTGAAAGTCTGTGGTAATATAGGATTGATCCACAAGGGAGAGGAGATTCATATGGAGGTGAAGAAGCATGGATTATTGAGAAAAGATATTGTACTTGGCACTGCATTAGTTGACATGTATGCCAAGTGTGGGTCTCTTAGCAAAGCACGAGAAGTTTTCGATGAGCTGCCATTACATGATGCCGTCGCTTGGAATTCACTGATTGCTGGATATGCTCAGCTTGGTTATGTTGGACGGGCTTTCATCTCATTCAATAATATGATAACAGAAGGTATAATGCCAGATATGGTAACATTTGTTGTCTTGCTGACTGCTTGTAGTCACTCAGGTCTAGTGGAAGAAGGACAATTTTACTATCATGTCATGACTATGTTCTACCGATTCATCCCAACACGGGAACACCATACATGTATGGTTGATCTTTTCGGCCGTGCCGGGCACCTTGAAAAGGCTGCAATTGTTGTTGAAAATGTACCATCTGCTGACCGTGTTTGTGTATTGTCAGTTTTGTTGGGTGCTTGTCAGAAATGGGTAAACATAGATCTTGGGAGATGGGCATTCGAGAATTTGGTGCAGCTAGATGAAAATAACGTGGTAGCACTGGTTTGCATGAGTAACATGTATAGCATGCACGAATAATGGAAAATTTAACCTCTGAAGACTAAAAGATGCATATGACTGGATTGAAAGATTTTTCAAGTCATGTCTATAGTTGAAAGACTATAGGAGAGCCAATAGAAACCATAGTACCATGGTAAATTGACTAAAATAACTCTACCCTTCCCCCCATAACAGTGACTGAAGCCCTGCCAATGGTTGATATGCCCTATTTCAGGACTACCTTCTAATCAAGGAGGACTTCTAAATAGAAATTATCAGGATAGCATGACTTCAAGCTTTCCTATATCTGAAGCAAAAACAGAGAAATACAAGCAACCTACTGTAGGCATGGGTGCTCACTAGGGCAATGATTTTGAGAAAGAGAATAAAAAAAAGAAACCAGATTCAGATTCAGATTTTTTCCAAATGTGAAGCAAGCTCCTTAAGATGATGGAATCCCCCTAAAATCAAGAGGAAATGATCCACATGCCCTGTTTACCCGGACAGAAATTCATATGCATTGACTCATCTGGGAAATAATTATTTTTTATATGGGATGTGTCCATGCATTATTACCATGCTGAAAATTCTTTGGCCCTGGACTAGCAAAATGATGATCAATCTGGCTATATAATGCATGCTTGCTTCTCACCCCGCATGTATGTATGGTCATTGGCAAAGATTAACAGATGAGAACTACTGTGCTAATTTTCTTCAGCATTCCCATATGTTTGTGGAACCCTGTATTGCATATTTGAGACACCCCCTAGACTAAGACATTTTCATGATCTCCATTACATCCCTTCAGTACAAACTGAATTACAGCAACGTTCACCTGAATTGATGCCTTATTTTCAATTTTACCTGTAATTATTGCAATGCCCTGCACAACTCAATTTGCTATTGTGGGTTCAAAATTATTCCCCAAAAAATAAGATCAAATTTTGTAGGAATGGAAGAAAATTACCATTGCAAAGAATTATGCTAAAAGAAATACATATGCAACTGGAAATCCATGCATAATGAATAACGTGAGAATATGATAGCTATGAGAAAATTACAAACGACTAAAGATTTACTTTTCAAGTTTTCATCAATACCTACATTTCCATAACCTTAAGCATAATATTACACCTGTCATAATGAAAGGGGCAATGAAAATGAAATTGTCCACCTTGCTATTCGTGGGTTTACAAACCATGATGCCTTATTTGAATTACAGAAGTTTTGGACTAAATATAAACATGTTCATAGTTTGTAGGACAACATGTCTTCACTCATGAGTTGCAAATGCAAATCAAACCTATCAAACGCTTACATAAGTACATATTCATGAGTGTATAATTGTGTAACCCAATTAAAAAATAGAGTTGGTTGTGGTTATATATATGCCTCTAGGAGTGAGGGGTAGTTATATTATGAGGGATGCATCATCTAATTGAGCTCCATATATGTATGTGTTTGTGATCAAGTGGAGAGGGTTGTGTCGTATTGCATGTAAGCGAGTAATGTCTTCTAGGGTAGCTCCATGGTAGTGTTGACATTGTGTGTGTAAGGAAGGCAATGGCCCGTGGACACAACAAAGAGTGAGGCTCGGTCTGGGAATCATTTGTTGGGCTCACTGAGGCCAACCACGGGACGACATGCATTGAACCACAACCTCCAAAAAAAACTACAATCGGTTGCTACTCGAGGAGGAACAATCTCATTGAGAGAATTTGATAGCGAGCAAAAAGGCACATGCCACAAACCATTAAAGGGTAAAACCATAGAACATTTTCAAAGAAGGGAAAATGTTGGAGAAAGGAATAAAGTATTAAGTCAATGAGTTAATGGTGGTGGGAGAGAATCAAGAAGTAATAAATTAATTGAGAATGTGGGAACTTGGAAGAGAGAGATGTACAAAATAATTAAGTGATTGAATCATTACATAGACATTCAAACAAGAAAAACATCTATTCATTTTGTTTTGTTTTTTTTAGTATATGTACTGTACATACATATATTGGATCTGTGTCTTAAACAATGAGGGAGGCAATTTCTTATATTCTCTCTGGACCTGGTTTATTTGTACGTCATAGAAAAAATATATACGTTTTGCTAAAAACTTAAAATGTGGGAAACATTAATATTCCCCTATCTAACTATCTATTTCAAAGGCATCATATGTTAATACTTTTGAGAATGAATGTGACGCAAATAAAATTTTCATGGAAAACATGAATTTTATAGACCCAAAATACCATGTTGTAGTCTGACATTGATATTTTGCCATTGGTTTAAATAGTTTCCCGAGGAAAAATTTCTAAGCTATTTGGTTAAAGCCAAGCCGAATAAATCCATTTACCATGGCCCTATGAGATTTCGACTGATTAGGTGAGAGAATCGGCATTTTAAACCAAAATTATAAAGCTAGTGTAATGAAATTCCTCATTTCTTCCTCATTATAAAACAAGATATCCTCATTTCTTCCTTGCTAAAACAATTAATATTGTACAAGGGTTTGGGATGGTTAAACATAGCAAAGGAAACCCGCAGTAGTAGCACTTAGCGCACAATTCAATTTTCGTAGGGATAGTTCCTTTGTCCTGAGCATTTTACAAGTTCCAATCCGAAAACTGGGGGGCAATTGGAGTATCATTCCAGACTTGCTCGTTCATTAAGGGGTATCCACTCGTACATACATATACCAAAACTAAGGAAGCCATATGCCGGTGCTTTTTCCAAAAGTACAGAGAAAATATCAAAAATACCCTTCCTCATATTAAGGGTAAAATGGATTTACAAAACTTTTGAAAAACAGATGAATTCTATTCAGACTTCCTCGTTCATTAAGGGGGTATTCATTCATTCATACATACATATACCAAAACAAAAGCAGCCATATGCAGGTGCTTTTTCCCAAAAATACTGAGAAAATATCAAAAATACCCCACCTCATATTAAGGGCAAAATGGATTACAAAACTTTTCAAAAACTAATATGGATTCTTTCTTTTGGCTAACCAAACGGTAGATATAGGACTACCAGCTTCTAAATTATCTACATTGTTTACTTTTCTTTAGACTACCAGCTTCTAAATTATCAGTTTACCCTTCTAGTTGAAAAGTTAACAATGTAAATGGTAGATACAGGACTGACGAAAATGTCACCTTGATTTATAAAATCCTAGCTCTCCCTCTTTCTCTAAGTCAGGTCTCTCTATATGTCTCACTCTAAATCCAAAAGAGGGGGGGAGGGGGGGTTCATTTTCTATATTTCTTTAAATTAAGTTACGGTTTCGGAAAAGAAGAGGAGGCAAATATCATCAAATATTTCGGGTGAGATCTCAATTTGTACATTGAATGAATTACGAGAGATCGAACGACATTTCAATCATGAGAGATCTAACAGCACTTTAATTCATGAGAGATCCAACAACCTCCGAATTGAGATATCCTTTTTTGTGCACATAACACAACATGACACTACTAATAATAGTGGAAGAGACATGTCTCTATATATAGAGACTATATATATCCAGGTAGTGTCAAAATGATGAGCTCAATTTTATGTGTTTTTCTTTCCAAGACAGGAAGTTATGTGACTTGACACTTGATCTATTGGTGTGCTAAATCCACTTTCATGAAGAAATAATATAAATAGGCAAACAATGATCCAATATGGAGTGTTATGCCATTCCTAAGAGCTAAGGCCTGCCTGCCAGCCTTCAATGAAAACTGTAGTCAAGCCAAATCTGCATACCTGCACACAAGGCCCAAATCCATGCCGGCCGATCCAAATAACAAAAAATCCTTTGAATGAATGACTGTATGTCCAGGTTCAATGGAAACCAGAGTCGATCTTCTCAGTGTTTAATTCTAGGGTTTCTTCTTGTCCAAAAGGGTGCCAAGCCTAGTGAGCAGGCTTTTCTTCTTCTTCTTCTTCATCTTCTTCTCCTCTTCCTCCTCAGAGGGCAATGAGATTAACTCATCATGGAAGGTTACATCATCTCTCCTCATAGATAAACATGACAATTGCTCTGCAAGCCCCCCTTCCGTATAATCTCTTAATCCACTATCTGCCCTCCTTATAGCTTCAGATAGAGATGAGCTCTGTTTCAAGACAACCCTATTCATCTGACCATTATCTGCTTGAGGTTTCTCTTCCCTACGCTCTGGGATAGAATACCCATTTGGACCTTCTGAATGAATGGGTATGTCTAGCATTGAATCCACTACAGCAACTTGAAATTTCTTGTTTTCTTCTAGCAATCGCTGTATCTCACCTTCTAAATTGAGTTTTGCTTTTTCTGTATCTGCAAGATGTTGTCTTAACTCGGTTATCTGCCTTTCCTTGAACTCTTCTTCTAATCTGTAGTTATCAAGCTCCCTTTGGCTTCTTTTGCTATTAGCTTTGGCTTCTTCCATCTCTGCCTCAGCATTCGTAAGTTTGATTCTAAGATCACTTAAATCCTTTTCATTTGAAACAATGCAATCCATCATTGTGAGCGATGACTCTCTCTGTTGTTTTAGTGACTCTAGTTGCACCTCAAGCCTATCTTCTGCAGACTTACAAGCAATTTCTGCCATTTCTTTCTCCTTCCTCAACTTTATCATCTCCATTCTGAGCATTTCTAGTTCTTGTTTCATTTCTTGAGTTCCCTGTACATCACTCTTGATTTCTAATTCCGTTACATTTTTTCTCAGTGATTCAATCTCCTCCCAAGCTGAATCATTCTCCTGCATTACATCTTGTAGCTCTTTCAGAATTTCCTCTTCCTTTGCTTTCGAAACAGTAAGCTGCTCTTTCAATGTCTCTATTTCATCTCTTGCTTTATCTTTACAGAGAACCTCCTTTTCTCTTGCTACTCGAGCAAGATCTAATGTTTTCTCAAACTCCATCTTCATCCTTATGAGCTCATCATTCAATTCTGACGATTGAGTGTGTAAATCTCTTTCAAGCTCATGGATTCTTCTATCATATCTTTCAGATATGTTTGTTAGGACGACACACAGTGCAGCAAGTTTAACGCAAGTATCAGATCCTTTTCTTCTGAGTTGAAGTACTTCCGACTGACTTCGGTCCAATTCAGACGATAATGCAAAACACCTTTTATTTGAACTCGAAACTGCCTTTCTTAGTTCTACCTCTTCCATGTTCTTCACTTCAAGTTCTTCTTTAATGGCAGAGACAATAGAAGCCATGTTGTTCTCTCTCTCTCTCAAATCTGAGAGCTCCTTCTTGTTAAAATCCATCTGCCTCATCAGTGCCCTATACCTCTCAGATAATGCTGATTCTTCTCTCATTATCCCTGCTAACTGAATTTGAGCATCTTCTAACTTATTCTGAAGATCACTGGCACTTTGAATTGCTGTTGTTTCTTTCATCACAGATGAAGCTAGCTCTGAGATTTTTTCTTGTAACTCAGCTTTCAGATTCGCCTTTTCTGCATCAGCACTAGCTAATTTCTTGCCGAGGAGCATCAATTCATGATTATTTTCTTCTATCATCCTTGCCATTTCCAGTTTCAAAACTTGAGATTCCATACTTTCATGTGCTTCTTTCTCTAGAAGTATCCCAATGTGGCCTTCTTTTTTTGCTAGTTCAGCTACAAGTGATTCAAGAAACGTCAAAAGCACACACTCTTCCACAGTTACCTTGACCGCATTCTCTTCTGCAGCTTCTCTTACCTTTGATACATCCATAGTTGAAGTATAAATGCCCAACAACTCAGTATTCACACTATTGTCATGCATTTTAGAATGGCTACCATTTACTGATCCATTCTTTTCAGCTTCTTTAGCATCTCTGAGGTCGGTCTTAAGTTGCCCGATGGTAGATTTCATATTTGAAACTTGTAAATTGGCATTCATAAGCTCTGAATGGAGATAGTCCACTTCCAAACCTTGTTCTGCTATCTTCAGTTTACACTTCTCTTCAGTTTCTTTGGAAATTTGAAGCTCTGTGCTAAGAGATAGAAACTTTTTTTTCAGATCCATTAGCTCAAAGTCAGATACAGTGGTGGCTTCCTTCTGTGTCTTCTTATGTTCCTCACCTTTGTGAGAAGTGTTTTCTGATGTATTCTTTGATTCCACTTCTTTAAAAGTGGAAGGCTCCGATATATTCTTTGATTCTACCTCTTCCAGAGTATTTTCTGACGCAATAATTGATCTTTCCTCGACAAAGATAATAGGTTCTGATATAGTCTTTGATTCATCCTCCTCAAAGGCATGATATTCTGATAGATCCTTTAATTTCCCCTTTTCGAATTTAATGTGTTCTAGTTCATACTTTGAATCTTTCACTTCACGCTTATGTTCTGATAAATCTGTTGATTCATTATCCTCAAAGGCATGGTCTGATACAGCCTTTGATTCATCCTTACAGAGATCAAGCTCTTGAACCAAACGACCTTTTAACTCTTCCCTTGTATCCAGATTAGCTAATATAACAGACTCCAAATCAGTCCCATTTTCTGTAACTAGGGCCTCAGCTGAGATGTTTTCTGCTCTCTTCTCCACTCTGGATTCTGCAACGTTCATGGCTTCTGAAGCTAACCTCACAGCTTCATTCTTCTCCTCAACATAGATATGAAGCTCCCTCTTCAACTCTTCCATTTCAATTTGATATTTCTGAAGGTCCAACACATACTGTTTCTTCATGGCTTCTAGCTCTCCTTGACATAGCCCAGCCAGTGACTGTGTTGCTTTTTCTATCTCATCGGCATGAAGTCTATCTCTTCTCGAACCTTCTATAGCATTCTGAAGCTCAGATGTTAAATTTTCCACTTGCTTCTTGTACTCTGCTACCTCTTTCTTCAGGTAGTGGTTTGATTTCTCTGACAAAACGAGCTTCTCCTTCGTCTTGAGAATATCTTCTTGTGTCCCTTGTCCATGTCTACTCAGTGAAGGAGTCTTTTTCTGCATATAGTTTTAACATTATGGAATGAAAATATCAAATCAGGCCATATCTGAGAAAAGACGAAAGAAAGAAATAAGAAGCTCAAGTTATAATTAGATGAGAGAAAGAGTATTCTTTTCTGCAATTTGGGATCACCTCTATGTTGGAGATAACTGCTCGAACACTAGGCCTCTTGTCAGGTGTGATCACCTTGGGACTTGAACTCTTCTCCGATCCCACAGTTTTGATCAGAGCTTTTTTCTTAGTAACAGAAGAAGTGACAGTAGGCGAACTTGCACTTGCGTTTGTATTTGAATTTATGTTGGAAGAAGACGATGGCATTTTACGCGATGGATCTATGGAAACTGGCTTTATATCGTTAGATATCTTTGATGATCGTGAAGTAGACACTGTACTATGAGGCGAAGCTTTACTGGCCATAGCTTTTTCTGTAGAAACCCTTACAAGAAGAAGCTTATCAGAGCTTTCTTATTACAGAGATTTCCATTCAATATGTAACTATATACAACTCTAGATCCCCCAACGTAGTTATCCTGTCAAAACAATTGTCTCATCAAATTGCAAGAAAATCTGATCAGAAATAAATAAAGAAATATTGAAATATTAATGGAAAGCTGCGGAGAGCAGCACGCACGGCTTGTGTCTGCAACCAAAAAATACATTGTGTACTACTATTCCATTAATGGAAAGTTGTGGAAAGCTGTGGAGATAGCGTCAAGATGAAGATAATATAACAGAATGTGAGCACGATCATGATAAATCAGAATGATGATGATGATGGTAGCTTTACTGATACATTAAGGAATCAAGGATGATTGGGTTTATCGTCATTCTTCGCTTCATTATAACGAGAAGCTTTCAGAGCAATTACTGTTGGAGTTAAGGATTTAAAGAAAATAACGCAAGACTGATTTGATCAAATTGAACAAATTCACATTAATGGTGAAAAATCACTAATTTTCAAATGTTGTAGTGAAGAGAGGAAAGGAAGAGCGTTACTCATTGAAACTGTATGGCTGACGTTCATAAAAAAGCGAGGCTATGAAAATTAGAATACCGAGCCAAAGCAAAATCTTGTCAAGCAATGGAGGACAAAACTTGGATATTGATTGAGGCCATGAATTTAGGAGCCATTTCCATAGCTTGCAGATGATCAATCAGTCATATGCATAAATGATCAATATAAGCAGAAAAGCAAAGCGAGGTGGATATGTCTGTAAAGGTTCTGACAAACAAGCATATTAATATTATAGATAGACACAGAGAAATCTGGTAAAGAATCACATGATACTTTTTAGATGCATTATTTAGATACCTTTTCTTTAATACTCCATCGCTAGGTCCGTGAGTCTTTTTTCTCGAGGGTTCTTTTTCCCTGTTGTTGTTTTTCGTTTCTTGTCTTTTCTTCTCTTTTCGCTGCACAGTCTGAATCTGCAGAAAACCAACATGGGTATTACATACCAATAATAAGCACAAAGACGTGTATCAGTAGAAATGCACGAATTGCTTCAAGAGAATGAAAGGAAAAGAGATTGGAATGTTGGAATAAACGCCTCTTTTTCATTACCGTAAATGCTCTTCCGGCTATGGAGATTAATTCAATAATTAGCGGGCTTAACTTAAAATTCCCGTGCCAGGCTTAATTTCTGCTCTCGGGGAAGGTTGATCGATGCAGACCGTAACCGCAGAAGAGAGAGAGAGAGAGAGAAAGAGAAAGATTATAAAGAAAAGAAACACAAAACCAAATTCTGAAGGAGGCACTTAGGAAGGTTCTTAGACAGAGGAGAAGCTAAGAAAAAAGAAATCAAAAACTCGGAGATAATGCGAGGGACAGAGGCAGTTTGTGTGTGTATCTGTGAACGCAGAAACCTATCCCTGAGGAAATCACATAGAGGCAGGCGCACAGAGAACTCGAAGAAGAGAAGCTCTAGTTATGGAACCCTAGCTCTGAGAAAATGCAGGGGCTCAGAGAGAGAGAGAGAGAGAGAGCTGAGAGCTGAGAGGAGCTTAAGTTATGAAACCCTAAAAACTCTCAGAAAACAGAGAGGCAGAGGGATAGTGAGAGAGAGAGAGAGAGAGACTGTGTGTGTGTGTGTGTGAGAGAGAGAGAGAGAGAGAGAGAGAGAGAGGTCTGAGAGCTGGTCCTGCCATCGCTGCCACGTCACCAAGCCGGGCCACGTGGCAACCGCCAGGAAGCTGTCCCATCCACGTGAGGGCCGGTCGTAGGCCCCCCCGCCGTCCGACGTGGCACCCCTACGAAATAGGCTTGCCACGTCTGCATCCTAGGGTTGCAGTCAAACAGAGGCTGGCTGACTTGGATGCCACGTCACCATCAGCGAAAGCGAATAATCGTAAAAATAAATAAACAAAGCGGAATTTCGAAAAACGAATAAGCATAAATATTATTAGAAAACAATAAATAATAATAATAATAATAATACATAGTATGTCGCTTCGAATTCCTTTTCGTTTTTCCATTTCAATTTTTATTTTTTATTTTTGGTATGTTTTTTGTGCCCTTCCACTTTCTTATTTCATGGGTTTCTACTTTATATGTTTTTTTTTTGTTTTTTGTTTCTACTTTATTTTATTTTATTTTATTTTCTTATTTTAATTTCATATACATACATACATATCTTTCTATATTTATTTGGCTCTTTTTTTTTATCGTTTTTATTTTCGTCGTAAATTTATGAGGGAGTTTTTTCCATCGTAAATTTATTAGTGTTTTCCTGTGTGTTTTTGTGCGCCTTTGTTCGAATCCCGACAACACCGCCCCAGCAACGGACACCCGCCACATTATCATTCATTCATTCATTATGTACATTATACACAATATACATATATGTACATATGTATGCATTTGGAGTCTGGACATAGACCATATGTATGTATGTATGTATGTATGTATGTATGTATGTAAATACATACAGATTGAGCTTTTTTCACTCATAAACAAATGCACTTGAATAGAGTTCACTCCTAAAGGGCTCCTTGGGGAACTCAAATCCTATGTATTTGTTTCACCACCAATATATATATATGGCTTCTCCTTGAGGGTTGAAGCCCGAGGGTAGCATCTTAGTGTCTTTCTCTTTGAAAAAAACTTCTATGACTAATAACCAATGAACGAGAGTTCACAAAACCCTTCATTCCTCATTCCTCATTCCTCATTCCTCATTCACACATCACAAAGTCGTGGGTCTGAACCCTTGTACTCTCGCACATTCTTGCTATTCCACCGATGCCCATGGACAATTTGGAAATGTGATACAAAAGCACAGCTCGAGATATGTAGAAGGTGGACATCAAATCATGCCTTATTAAACTAGATGTGTAAAAAAAAAAATGGAAAGAATGTGGCAAAAGCCACATGCCTAGACAAAAAACATTAGCCTCTTAAAACATGCACAACTAATGCGGTACAATCTTAGTGAAGTGTGGGTGCTTGGGACAATGCACCTTCAAGAGCATCCTTGTGTGTTGATTTCTTAGAAAAATGGTACACACTTTTTAAATAAATAATTTGAGTAAAGAGTGGTATTGGCTCCATCACTTGGTAATTACCGCTTATAACCTAATTTCAAAAAACAAAAATTGATCATTTGCAACAACAAAAAATTGTATTTCGAAGACATATAATACATGTAAATGATACAAAAGGGAAATATTGAAATTTGCTTAATTTCGTGATCATATAGAGGAGATACTACCAAAAACTATGTTCATGGTATCACTCTTGTAAGTGACACAATTAGAGAGTGCCTAAAATAAACAAATGATACGAGCTTAATATATACATACATGGCTTCATACTTCCTATATTCGCATTAGATCTTATCCTTGGGCACATTGTAGGGACTTCAAAGTGACTTAGAAGGGAAGTGGACAAAGAGCCATGCTTACCTCGCTCGAGAAAGACTTACAAAGAAGTAGACATAGCATTCATTGTATGCCAAACACATTTTTTCTCAGTTTCCTAACAAGCTTCGGAAACCACAATAAGATAGCATTTGTTGGTGGTTTGATTCACTCGAACAACGCGCTATGCAACTTTTGGGTGAGCTTTTCACTAGAATTTCTTTTCAAGTCTAGTATTTGGAAAATCATTAAACAGGGATAGATTATCAATATATTTATTTATTTAACTTAGTCATCCACGAAACCTTTGTCATGGTTTCGGTAATACGAGAAAGATTTCAAGAAGTGCGGAAATATGCATGGAATAAAAATGCAAAGAAGATTCATGCAAAGTAAATGCCAAAAAACCAATCAACTTTAACGGATTCGTGAACTATGGTGGTGTAAAGACGCAAAATGTGCCAGTGTGAAATAAGTGTGAGAGGAAAAGTATCTATGTGCAACCAAGCACGAGACATATACAGGGTGAAATGTTTGTAGTTCTAAACATGTGTGTGTGTGTGTGTGTGTGTGTGTGTGTAAAAGTAAGTGAAAACGGCAAGATAAAAACATTGGGGCTATGAAAAATGTTTGTGAGTGATCTTTTTTAACCATTCAGGTAAAAAATGAAGCAAATGCTACCACAACACATTAAATTAGCGAACATGAAAAAGAAAGAATAAGTATAGCCATAACATATTATGCGAAGTAGACACCAACCAATGGCATCTATTTTCATGCTATTCCATATTCTACCCATAACTACTTATTTATCCTACTATCAACATCAATTGACAATAACAATACTCTCTTTTCTCCCTCGATACAGTGGTGTTAAAGATGATTGTTCGTGACAAGAGAGTTCTCCATCCGCACCATTGGACATCCATTTGCACCAAATTTGATTCAAACTCAGAGGAAAGTCACATGATCATATGTTTTGGAAGGATGGGATCAAGATCAATCAATTCAATACAAATGAAAAGCATCCATTGAAGCCATATTTTTCCCTTCTATATTAGTGTAATATGTTTATAAACAATATTTTTACCAAGACAAGGATCTAATGAGGAATGATGGTTATTTTATCCCATTCACTCAAGAACATTAGGTATATAGTACATGCCCTTGAAATATACATGTGGCACAAAAATAGAGGATTTGGTGCATAATTGAGTACGTTTTCCATCACATGTAGATCCAATTATGTTTACAATATTGGGACCTACCTGGGTTCCAAATCTTTATCAAATGACAAGCTAACAAAGTATGTACATGGCTTGTTACTTCCACCTCCATTGATAAAGTGACACGACGATAAAGTATGGAGCATAGTTGAGTTGTATTTTTTGTGGGAAAACTATTTAGCAACAATCTAGCACATGGTTGTGCCATTAAGGGAGATTTTGAGAGGGTAAGGCAACTCCTTTCTAATCATTTCCCAATATTTTTGTTTTGGAATGAACTTTTCAACAATTGGTTCTATTCCCAGAGCCACCACATAATGTATCCAATTTTCATCTCGGTAAGAATTTGGGAACTATGGCTATGGGATATCACATAACAACTTGATCTTCAATCGCCCTACTGTAGGTGAATTCTTCTTTTAAAGACAACATCTCAAGCCATCATTGCATGGTTGTCTCCAACTCTATGATGTTTCCCTCATGAAAATTTCAAATATTCATGTAGTGTTATTTAGCACAACAATGTACATCACTACTTTTTGTCAATATTTACCCCGCATCAACGTTTCCCACTAGCAAATAAATGAGGATGATAGACTTCTACTATCTTTCCAACATTGCCTCGAGGCAATGATTTTATTTTCAGCCCTTGGGTCTAACATGGCCTACGAAGGCAATGTTTTCATGTGGCATGTACTATATTCATATTATGTTTGTTTGACAACCATGTCACGCATTCTTGCTCTCGCAAGAAGGAAGCACTATCTATTACATAAAAGAACAAAGGGATAAAGAAAAAGTTATTGTTTTACATGAACACGTGCATTGCAAGAAGATAGTCTATAAATAATGGGAATTAGGGTGGAGAGTCAAAGACTATACCAAAATATGTTTACACACTGCACCACCAAATGCACATACATAAATGCTCGATGGCATCAAACCTTAAAGGAAGCGAAGAAAGGGTTAACTATGGTCGGCATCTAGCAATAGATTATGTAACAATGTAACTCATCAATGGACTAATCATACATTTACGCGAAAACGATATGCTAATATACATACTCAATCACTTTATGTACACTCACTAAATGCATGGAGATGCATGCCTAACTTTCATTATACATTGTAGAAAGTGAATAAAGGTTTGTGCTCCTATCTAACTGGCAATAAAGTGAGAGATATTCTTCACAATAAACGGGATCAAGTGACCCAATAATGTACCTGCATGTTTTTTCGTCTAACCAAGTCACCCAATGGGGTTGGGGTGGTTTATAACTAAGTGATTCTTAATTGCCGAAGTACTAATAAATCCATAGCATATGTATAGTTTTATAATAGTTAAGGCTCTCACATGCCAATGGAGTATATAGGCTAATGCTTTGTACCTTTCAAACCTCCCTCTTTAATTAGTAAGATCGTCATATTCCATCTCTCTCTCTCTCTCTCTCTCTCTTTCTTTCATTATGATAAAAATGGCCCCGTCAAAACTAGCCTCTTTATGGAAGATAAAAATTCTAATTCTAATTTCCTTTATTATGTCGACGTATTGGGGTTGGAGTCGCCCAACCTAGGTCTCCAACTCCTCCATTAAACTGCACCTCACTTAATCAATAGATTAAGATATTACAAATCCATCTAAAAGGGTGGAAACATGAATGTTCTACCTACCTACTATACTCTCATGACAAGCCCTACATTTACAAAAACCAAACAATATGATATTGAAAGAAAACGTTGAGTAGTTAACCAATGTACTAAAATATTCATCGGGCAAGCGCCCTTGCAACATAAACAATCCACTACATACCATTTCATTATCCTCTAGGTCATAATGAAAGATAGACTAATGCAATGAATAAATTCTTTATTATTTCTTTGTTTATTTCAAAAATATTTCGATATAGTACCTTAATGAGTACTTGAAGAACATAGTGTAATGTTTTGTATCCTAACAAATACAAATTTTCATAATGTATAAGGAAGAAGATATAGATATTGTCACATCTATCGACGAACTGTTAGGCATTTAATGTTCTCAACAATCATAATTGGGGCACATGTATAGAACTTTTATTGAAATATGTTGACAAAAACACATAAATGATAGTCAAGGCCAAGCAATCATGTGTTTGTTCATGCTTTACATGGATGAAATAAGTTAATAACGATTTTTATGAGATATTTCAAATACTCAAGCATTAACATTCTTGCCAATCATAATTGGGGTATGTGCATAAAACGTTTACCGAAGCATGTTGACAAAGTTGCCATGTATTTGAATCCAAATGTAGTGCCTTTAAAGATGGCGACAAAAGGTTGAGCATTTTAAGTGACATCCATTTCTCGTCACATGTGTAGAGGTATATGGAGAGAGTAGATCATGAGTGATGTTCCTCAAACATCGAACTAAGAGGGCCTGTGTATGAGAGTCCATATGTATGTGGTTAAAGTAAATAACATAGAGACATGTTTCCTTCCCATACAAGCTCGTGATGGTCCTAATTGTTAAAGATTCTAATACGAGACAAATGAAAACAAGGGCAACAATAGCTTATTAGCGTTATTGTGATATACATAACTAACCACCTACTACACTTGTACATGACTTAGCTACCGAGATAATAAACTATTCCTTGTCAATTAGGTAGTTAGAACCTTGTCTCATCCTAATAATCTAAATTAGTCAATAAGCTAAGATCTTTCAATATGAATATTTCTCATTGTTAGCGTAATAGTAAATAACTATATTAGCTATTGCACTACGTTACCTATTAGCTACATCGATTATTAGGCACAACTAAAGCTACTAATAGATAATAAGTTAATTACATTACATTACCTATTAGTTACATTGCTTATTAACCACAACTAATTAGTTACTATTAACTAAGCTATTTACATTACATTAACTACTACTTTGTGATGCATGCTAAAAACAATAAACATGGATTCTCAAAAGAGTTTGAACTTTGGAAGGAGTCTCGAGGAAAAACAACAATCCCCACATCATTTTTACAATGTGTAAACCTCTTAAATGTTTTTGGAAAACCAAATCCTTGATAGTGAAGGCCACGCGAACATATGCTTACCCCTGCTTGTGGAAGGGTGAACTTATCAAAACTACAAGATATTTTGAATACTTAATTGTTTTCTTTCCTTCCAATCATAATTGGACACATTGATAGAACATCGACCGAAACATGTTGGCAATGCTACCATGTATCTGAATCTAATTGCAATGCCTATATCCATTGACGATGGCAAACAAATATCACACATTTTAAGGAACATAAGTAATCAAAGTATTTCTATATGATGTGACGGTACATCAAGAAAGTGTAACATGACTGATGGTTTGTGAAACGGGAGTGGGACTCGTTGACCAATAGGGACATATGTGGATGTCCACGAGTATGTGGCTTAGAGTAAAGAACATGGAAGTAAATTGCCTACCAATACAATCTTGGCACAATAATAACAAGATGTAAAGCCTAATAAAACAAAAAAGTTATCTTCTAACTGAGCAAACATGCAACTATAATTTAATAGGTGAACTACTTGATGCACACGTCAATGATATGCTTACGATATACATAAATATTTAGCTTTTTAGATATAATCATAAGTTATAAGTTATAACCAAATATAACAAGGGTACCATGAATAGAAATTTGCAATGTTATTAGTCACACTCGCATGAGCCCAACATGTTTGACGCCTACATGAAATTACCATATGCACTCAATCACATCTTTCTCACCATGGTGTCGTTTGATGTGACAAGACTAAGCTATCTCAGTGTGCGTATGTATGTATGTATGTATGTATGTATGTATGTATGTATGTATGTATGTATGTATGTATGTATGTATGTATGTATGTGTATGTATGTGTATGTATGTGTATGTATGTATGTGTATGTACTATGTACATATCTGCATGCGTAGAGGGTAAAGCTCCCTTTAAGGGTATTCCTGTAATTTTAGATAGCCAATAAAACTGTTAAATCGACTTTATTTGCGTGGAATCGTCTGCTTCTCGTATTCGGTCTCTTCGCGAGCTCCAGGTAAGAGTTTTTCGTCCCTCTGTGTCTGATTCGGGTTAGGTTTGTTTCTTCACAGAGATCATGCATATTTCCTGCTTTTCCATACGAGCTGTTTAGGTGCTTACGCTTAGGTCTAGGAGGATGAATGCGCACATCTCCTGCCTTCCCTAAGAGTTCTGATACACAAACAAACATTGACACACACTAGCGGTGGTAAAACATGAAAGGAAATCCCTAATCTGCACAAAGTAGTCCATCGCGCACTTAGCTATGTTGAAAAAGACGTCAATTCCAAGAAACTATCAAGAAAACAAAGTATCGTGTTAAATAAAGAAGGCTGCATTCCTATTTACAGCTATTTAGTATATGAAAATTATGTTTATGGTTATAAATTTAATAAGAAGTGAAGCTATTATCCATGAAGGTTGTAGCCAGGAGCTCCTTTAACGGTGATATACTAGGATTATTCTAACAAAAAGTACAAGCTGTTTAACGTTCTGGGAAAGCATTGTAAGTCTATTGAAAAAAAAGCATGTCATGGTTTCAAGTTTTGTTTTGTTTAAGAAATATGAAGTGGGTGTTCGGAAAATAAATAAAACTGTAAAGCATATACATGTACCTGTACATATCCATATCCATATCCATATCTATATATATATATATATATATATATATATCTCGAAAAGTTAACATTTTTCCAACCAGAGAAAGAGAATGAGAAAGAGAGAGGGAGAAAGAAAGAGAGTGAGAGATAGAATAGAATAGAATGAAGCATTTCAATAATGACTTTTTTCTTTCTGAAGTTTTATGTTGCTTTTGTCCAAATTTCTTACTTTTTCTTCTTGTTACAATGATGCATACATAGCCTTGTTTCTTTAATGTCACATTGGGTGTTGACAAGAAGATAATAATCCTTTATTCAGATTTATGATAATACTTCTTCATTCTTAAAATTTTGTATGTAGTTCACGCCAAAAGGTTGAGGTTCAATTCTTCATGAAAGGTCATAATGGAATTTGGATGTACAGATATGGGGGATGCATAAAGAATGACCGATAAAATCTTTAGCCTCATCTCATTGATGGTCATTAATGGATCCTGGATTCCGTGATTTAGAAATGCAAGAATGTGGTTAAACATTTGAATAACATAAACAGCAGAATTATTTATTTCTGTTTAGTTTTTCAAAATCTCTTTCTTACTTTTGATAAATTCTTCTCTATCTGCAGTCCCAGTAAGTTAGTATAAAGTTGATATGAAGTTCATCCACGTTGATCCTGACCGATTATCTATAGATACTTTGCTCGTTTTGATAAAATATCATTCATTTGAGCACTGGTTTTCCACATGAAGATCTAATAGTTGTGTTATTTCATGCAGGATTTGAAGGTTGTAAATGAATCACTAATCAAGTTGCACAAAAGCTTTAACTTATCATGAACGATTCCCCTGTCAGTGACAGCCAGCTAGCTTGTGCAAGATGCAGCAAGCCTGCCATGTTACAGTGTGTATTTATATCCATTGAAATATTTTTAAGCAAATGAAAGTAATGCATTAAAGCACTCTTTGAAAAGAAATGATGATTTCAATTGCGTGATACAAATAAATTCAGGGCAAATTTTCATGGGCCTATGCGATTATTACAACTTTGTGGATGCATAATCTTCTTGTAGTTCATAGAGTTATATGTCTCTTTGCAGGTGCCCCAAATGCGTCTCATTGAACTTGCCGCGAACCAATGCTACATTTTGGTTTGTGATAATTCATGCTTTGCACTTTTGATCTATTTTTGAAGCATTTATTATGTTTTGGTTGTTCAACATGCTTGTAAGCAGCGATACATCTTGGCTGGTTACCCTAACATGATTTCATACATGCCCTTATAGAGTTTTCTTATTCCCCGTTGCATCCTTGTAAGCTTGGATGACATGGGTGTCATTCTAGATGTGCTAAGATGGTTTCAATATGCATGTTGTATGTGTTCCATTGTGCTAATAGTCCCTTATTTCTTCCTCTATGTCAATCTAGATCCCCGTGTTTGCAACCAAAATTGTGTTGACCTAGTAGAGAGTTGCAGATATGGAGATGAATGAATATTATTGAAAGAAAGAAGAGAGATTCTGAGGCATGAAATTCAAACACTGCACTTTGAATGTAGGTTTACTATGTTTTTTGCATGAAAGCAATAGCTGCTTCATATTTTGCCTTTTATGGCTACATAAAAGATAGGTGTAGCAATCTATATAGGCAAGAAGAGGATCAGAGTGGGAGAAGAAGATCAGAGTGGGAGAAGAGGATTGTGAGTGGAAGATCTGGCTTTGTGTGCAGGAGAGGAGGTGATTGGCCATTGAAGACTGAAGTTTTGTGAAGTAACCAGGTGATGCTGAGGGCTTGGTGTCAGTTTCTCATCGAATGGGCTCTTAGTCATTCTTATTATGCTTGGACAGAAGCGTTATTATCTTTTCATTCACGCAAGATTTTTGTAGACTTATATCCAATCTATTTCCTCAGTTATTCTCGTTGTTTCTGCACAAATGGAGTGTCTATTTTATTCTTTGGTGCATAAATAAATAGTTTTCCTAAATTTGGAGGTTTTTGTTTGATCACAGGAAGTAAATGGACCTGCACAATATTTTATTACTATAGCCATCTTCTATGAATAAAAAAGAAAATTTTAATGTCTCAAAAAGAATGGCGTATGAAACTGAAAAGAAATGACAGCAGGCTCCAATTCAAGAGACTGATACATAGACGTATGTATTAACATCTTTAAGAGGCCAGATATGATGCATGAGATCACCAAGGATTGCAAAGTAAGCTGTATCATATTTTCAGATAGCGTACTTTTTAATTCTATAGCTTTGCAAGCTATACTCCTGATGGCTAGGCATGGCTTGAGGTTTAACTAAAATTACACCTTTGAAGCAACTCAAAGAAAAATCCTCTGAGCTGGAAAATATATGATGAAACAAGCACACAAGATTCATGTTGCAATGCGTGGACAATATAGTCTGTCTGTCCCATCCTTGTGTTTCAATATGTGTTTGAATGAGCTTTAGTGAATGAGAGCTATTGCCATTCTAGCTTGCTAGTAAATAGGACTTTTAATGATATAAGGCTATGTTTTGAGCTGAGATGCCAAGTATCCTTCCAAGTGGTCAGTTTGTGTTTTTCTGTTTCACTTATTCAAATTCCATTTTACTTCATTTATCATCTATAGATATTATAAATCCTTTGAAAGAGTTTTTGGTAAATTGTGCAAACTGTACTGGTCATGTAGTTCTCAAGAATGTTTTAAAGCCGCATGGAGCACTCACAAACTAGTACACTCTGGGAAACCAAAAGTTGAGATTCCAGAACAAGGATCCGAAGCACCACCACAAGGTTGGCTCTATTGCTTGAAGAAGGGACAGGCACGATCCTCACAACTCCCATTTTTTGACTGGACCGGGTATGCTCGTATAAATAAATACGTATATTACACAATAGTACACAGAAAATATTAGAATATTGAGGATAACATGGATGTTAGATATATTCCTAGAGCACATTAAACTTTTTTAGCAGTTGGTTACTATTCTGCTAATATTATAATTTACAGTCTATATGATGAAATGTACATGTCTGCGAAAAATAATTCTGATATGTATGAAGTAAAGACAGCTCTATGAGCTAAAGCAACCATGACTTTTGCATCAACAGGCCCTTAAGACCTCATCCAATATCTCCAAGACGCCTTGTACCTGAAAATATTATTTGTCCCGATTGGGCTGCAAATGTAAGTGTGTGTTATTTGTGATTGCCTTTCCTTCTTTTCGATAGTAAATGTCACGTTGATTTTAAGATTACACTTGCATAAGGTGTATTTAGTAAAAATAAGACTGGTACATCTCACTAGAGGATTTGGATATTGCAAAATGGAAATGTGAAATAGTTGAAATGGCTCACATGTTTCAGCTGCATGCTGACACTTTGCGACTCTGACTGAGTCATCTGTATATGATTCCAGTTTGCAGCAAATTCCAGTTTTCTTTTTTATATGATTTAAAAACCTCTTAAAGGCTTTGGATCTTGCAAAAAGGAATATTCTTCTTAAAGCTTGATCTTGGGTTCTGAGTCTTAATATTGACCTTGAACATGAATCTAGGTTTTCCACTTTGACTCGAACCTTGATCTTGATGTATCCATTTTTAGTAACATTAATGTTACTCTCCATGCATTTAGGAGTACCTTATATAATGATACATGAACATGCACTGATATATGTGAGTAGATATTTTTAGTGCAGATTTTAGCTCAATGTTTCACTTTGACCCTGCTAGAGAGTTGAAATAGTATGCACTAGGGGCTGAAATGTTTCAGGGATGTTGATTCCCATATGCTGAAATGGGATAAGTGTATGCGGAAAACATTCTCTTTCCTTATACAGGCCATATGTTTCAGCTGCATTGAAACTTGAAATCAGATCATCAACATACGTCTAAAGTCAAGCTTTGTTAATAATATGAGCTCTTTGCATGCTATAACACGATTGGCACTTGTTGGTACAGTATTTCTCATTGACAACTTTGTACAACTATGTGGCCAATCTCAAACGTGTAGTATGGAAGCTTGTTTTTCTCTAGAGAATTTCTTGTTCTGCTGCCAACGATGCACATTTTTTATTTCCTCTTCCATATTGTCCCTATAAATCAACTGTACACTCACCAACCAATTGTCTTTTTTTATTACTGTCAGGGATTTCCAACAATAGAGCAAAACAGTGAACTGCAGAGCAGAATTGAGGTATTTAGTGGTTCCTTTCAACATCTATTTTCTGTTCTTGCTTGATGTCATCTTATGGTATGTGCAGATAAAATCACCAGAGCAGATAAAGAGGATGCGAGAGACTTGCCGGGTAAAATGGAATTGTTATGTTATCATACATATTAGCTTCATAAGCGTGTATAATACGTAATAAACTTTTGGTGATTCAGAAAAATCCTTAATATTTCATATACAGGCCTGGAATCTCGTGCAAGTTTTTTGTACTACATAATATTTGTATGCTAGTGGTTATTTATGTGGTGGATGATTATGTCAAATCTGATAATTCACTGTTTTCAGTTTCGACATATAGGATTTACCTGTGACCAAACACAAATAGAAAGCTTTTTTTGGTTTTATCTTTGGGAACATTGAAAAGCGTAGTGAATACTAAATAGAAACCACTACGCTTCCTTTGTTCTTGGAAGTGTTGGAGTAACAGCATATGCTAAGATTCTGCTTCCTTAATGCCCAAGATTCTCTAGCATATGTAGTCTTCATTCCCATGGCTTATGTCAAATATTCCTGCTTTTCTTTGGTCCCATATACTCTTGTTGTTCAGAAGTGTTGATTAGTTCTGATTGCTTCTAGTTGTTCATATCATCTTAAGATATTTGTTTTCATACTGTGGAAGGTGGGAAGGGAAATTTTGGATGCTGCTGCTCGAGCAATCCGACCTGGCATAACAACAGATGAAATCGATGCCATTGTGCACAAAGCTACAATTGAAGCAGGCAAAAAAAGCTGTTTTTGTTCCTTGCCTTAGATTATGCATATTTGTCATATTTTGAATTATGTCTGTTTTATTTTTTATCAACAGGAGGATATCCATCACCATTGAATTATTATTTCTTCCCCAAATCATGTTGCACGTATCTTTTTTTAACCTTAATCTCATCCATACCATAAGTATTTTGTTACAGGACCAAATTTAGCTTTATTTTGTATGATGCATCTGCAGGTCTGTGAATGAGGTAATTTGCCATGGGATCCCTGATTCCAGGTAGGTTGTTCTGTGCGTCATTATTTCAAAATGTACTCTTTGCTGACAGCGAATGTAATGTTTCAGGCGCTTGGAGGATGGTGACATTGTGAATGTTGATGTCACAGTATATCTGAATGGATGCCATGGTAAACATCTTTCTCAATAGAGCTTGAGTGCATTGGAATGATAAGAAGCTGACTTGAGATTTTTGCAGGAGACCTCAATGAAACTTTCTTTGTCGGGAAGGTAGATGAAGCCTCAGAGAAACTTGTTCGTTGTACATATGAATGCCTGGAAAAAGCAATTGCAGCGGGTAAATACTAATAATATGGTTTTAAGAATGAAGACTGTTTCAAAATGGAAAAAACCAAACTTTCAAGAATCAAAGAAAGTCACTGTTGCTTTTTACAATTAGCCAGTAACTAGCTATATCTTGGTCATGGCATGGGAACCAGAAAACATAAAAAAAGTGAAACCACCAATGGCACCAACTCTCCCAAAAGCCTCTTCTAGAGGCACAAAAATATAAAAGGGAAACCCTTCTGTCTTACCATAATACTACACTTTTGGAGAGAGAAATACTAAAATTAGTCTTACGATAAAAACCAAATTGATAAAGATGTATCTATTTCCACCTGCTATTAGAAATGGTTCAAAGAAAATTGTTCAAGAATGATAGCAATGGAATATGAAGGCCAATCCGTACATACTCACTTGAGGGCAAACCAAATGGCATAACTGAAACATGAGATGGAACTCTAGAATAATAAAATCTAGCAAATGTAGGAGCTTCCCACTACGTCATGCATCACACTTGTAACACTCAAGTCTTTCTTTTATGCTCAATTATGACATCCTTCAGCAGTCTGGTTTTGAACCCATGATCTCTGAGACATTGGGTAGAAGCTTCACAAGTGGGATAGATCATTCAGGTTAGCATTATGATGGTGTCATTGATCAGCTGAAGTTATTTTGAGACGATGGGTGAATGTGAGATTCACTGTAATGAAATGTTATCAGAATTATGTTTTAATGGAAATATTGATTACAGATGTCAATACTTGGATTTTCTGCCTCTCAATCTTCCAGCAGCATTATGAACAAAAATATTATCCTCATTATAATAAATTTTATTTCCTGTTGATGTTTTATGAATCATATTTAAGTTGATTCTGTTTAATTACCCATCAAGTATATTTTTTCCATTCATAAATTTATGGTTTTTGGATGCTGTCAGTGAAGCCTGGAGTTAGGTTTCGTGAGATTGGTGAAGTGATCAACAGACATGCATGTCTAACTGGATTATCAGTGGTAGACTTTCACTCCATTAACTCTCTTCTCTTTTATTTTTAGTGGGAAGCTATTAGGCTACCAACTCAAGGTCATGCATTCAAATTCTTACTTTTGCACATCTTTATTAACCACATGTCACATATTCCTCTAAACCACATGTCATATCGATGTATTGCATTAATATTCTCACAGTCTCCAAACAGTGACATAGGCATGTCACTTGTGGCCCAATTGGTGTGCCCATGTGCGTGCACACATGCTCTTTATCTCTCAAAACATGCTCTTTATCTCTCAAATCTTGCTTTTATCCTTTCTGTAATAACTTCCTATCATTTTTCAGGTTAAGTCATATTGTGGCCATGGCATTGGAGAGCTTTTTCATTGTGCACCGAATATACCTCATTACTCCAGTATCCCCAGATTAAAGATCATTTTTTAAGAAAATTTTGCCTTGTGCTTCTCTTTCAAACGAATAGTGTTATCATGTCTTTTTTTACTTAATTGATGAAAGAAAACAAAGCGGTTGGAGTGATGAAGCCTGGACAAATATTTACGATTGAGCCGATGATAAATTCAGGTTGCTCATATAATATTCTATTATGCATTGTAGCGTGTTAAATATATATAATATAATTAATACTATATCAAAAATTGGTTCAAAGGCATTATAAATGCAAAGGTTATACACTATTTTATCTATAGGTAATTGGAGAGACAGAATGTGGCCAGATGGATGGACTGCGGTCACAAGCGATGGGAAACGTAGTGCTCAATTCGAGCATACCTTACTTGTGAGCATTTTGCATTTCTCATAATTTCAATAGTTCCTTATTATTTTTGGGCAAAATCCTAGAAAAATACGGAAGTATGCCTTGCTCAGTGTCTATTTAAATATCTCCAATTTTTTTTTTAATGTTTGATCAGAGTACACCCCTTCATTTTTTCAACTGCGAGGGGTATTCTGGGAAAATTTGGAAAATTTGGGATGTTATTGTAAATACCCAAGATGCCTGGGATATAAATATATTTAAAAACATGAAAATAATTTCCATTTGCCCTTAAATTCTTCTTAGTAATTACTTGAAAAGGGAAGCCCTGATTGGTAAATGGTTATCTTTATCTTCTCTTTGTGTGTAGGTAACTGAGACTGGAGTTGAGGTTCTAACTGCGAGGCTGCCAACTTCTCCAAATGTGTATCCGTGGCTGTGCTAATCTTTGTGTCTGCAAACGAAAGTGTTTTGGATGTATCTCCAAGGAAGTGGATTAAAAGATTCATGAAATTATTTCCCCAAGTTTAGGTGGAGAATAGATTTGGTAGTGTTGGCATTGTTGTGATCTGAGTTCTGTAATTCTTCGGCATTTCTCTACAATGACATTATATTGTGCTGCTTGTGTCATTATGGTGTCTGAGAGACATTGGAGGTTGGGATGCTCAGAAGTTAGCTCTCAAATACTACAGCTAATTTACCTTTGTTGTGTCTTAATACATCAAATTGTAAATGATGATTAATTTTGATGTTAGCAGTTGATTTACACAATGTTTATGGAATTGTTGTGGATATTGTTTTTGCAATTTATTATTCAAATTGGATGAGTGTCGTTCATCTTAATTGCTAAGTCGTTCCTTTTGTCACCTTCAGATTAACATGTGATGTTGGGTTTCTTAGGTTCAATGCATGGTGACTATCCCTTGTTTCTTAACAAATGCAAAACACTTTGTTAACTACGCCCTTTTGTTAGAAAGATGTTGCTGAATGATAAATGCAACTGCTGTTAAGCTGGTAGGAAAAAGTGTAATTTTCTCGTTGAATTGTGTGCATGCGAAGGATGCAATATCACTTCTTCTGATTTTCTGTTAGAAATCAACGTGATACTGAAATAAGGAGACATACAAACAAGAAGAGTAAGAACATTGAAAATGGAAATATGCATATTGGTCAAAATTTTGACCCAACTATATTTGAATACCTAAACCTTACATAAGCAGAAGGCAATAGAAAAGAAACTAAAATAAACCTTGTGGTTGGATGGCCCATGGGGTAAAAACTTTAAAGCATTCTTTTCAAAATGTGAAATCCAACAAGCATATAGATGACAGTGAAATCAATGTGACGGGCCTATGTAGAGGATGATAAGGTCCAACAAACTTAAAAAATAAACGAGGACAAATTAGGTGAGAGCTTAGAAGAATGTCATCTTCTCGAGTCGTTGTGTGCATTTGTCGTGAGTAAATTTAAAAGTCATAGAAAACAAAGGTGGAGGAAATACCTTTGATGTGACTCTACAAGTGTGCCGGTCCTTTTGCTGAGTAGAGAATGCCATAAAACGATGAAGGAGAAAACAAGAAACTATGTTCAACAGACTATATACAAAACAAGTAGCGAGGAGCGAAGGGATGACGTAACACCCATTTCTTACTAATGATTCAAGCTAAATACTATAATTTTAAGATATCATTTTTCTTTTCCCGCGTTTAGGGGATCAATCACTAGCTTACAAAAATGCATTCCTATACTAAGAAAGCCAATTAAAAAGGACGGAAAGCAATATTTTGAAGCCACAAAATCATACTATAGTCTACGCTTTTTGCATAAATTTTCAAAGTGGAGACTTCTCAAAACAATAGTTTGGTCACATCTCATTGGGTGGTTTGGAGCTGCCGTCCAAGAAAAACTTGAATGTTGAAGCAATGTGAACATCCAAGTGGTTTGCTGAAAAAGTCCCCGTTACCAATGACTCGATGGATCTCCATCGTGCTCAATTTTATGATCAAGGGGAGGAGAAGACAAGAACATGGTTTTCGGTCCATATATCATGGAGGCATCACATCAATCAACTTGGGGGGTATTTCGCCTCGTCAGGGTCTATAGCTTGGGCAAGAAGGTTTGGCCGGTGAACATGAGGTGACGAGGCCAATGCGACTGACTAGCAAGGGTCCCCGACTCCTGAGACAAACAAGGGGTTTTCTGTGGGCGGGCGGGCGGGCGGACGGATGGCGAGACGATTGACTTATGTCGGGGCGGGCCACACCGGACAAATGGGAGATGGATTGACTTATGTCCGGCCGGCCACGAGACTTGGAGCAGCCGAGTGGGATAAGATCGTGTTGGGATAATTGTTACTGGGCGATGAAGAAATATTCAAGACTCTCTCTCTGTTTTTTCTTGAGAGAGGAGCGATTGGGAGATGTGTCACATGTCTCCTTTTTTTAGGGTTAGGCTTTTTCTGCGTTGAATTGAATGTAAAGAAGAAGAAGAAGAAGAAGAAGAAGAAGAAGAAGAACATACAGACCATACCCCACACACACTCGCACAGTCACAGACACAGAGAGAGAGAGAGAGAGAGAGAGACAGAGAGACAAACAGGTGGATCCGCGCTTTAAAAGATTTGACTGTCTTGCAATGTCGCGTACTGCTTCGTTCCTACCCCCCCCCGCAGATCATCGCGATCCAGACTTAGCCGCATTATCTCTCTAGTTCTTCATCTCTTCTTCGTTTTCGGCTTCTTCTTCTTCTTCTTCTTCTCCTTCTTCTGCGTCCTCTCAACGCCTCCCCACCCTTCCCAACGGCTCCAATGGGTTGCTTCTCCTTGAAAAAGAGAGAGAAGAATGGTGCCTCAGATCTCGTGACGCCAGCGTTTGGTATGGATGACCACGATCACGATCACGATCACGATCCTGATCTTGATCGCGGTGATGGAAATGGCGATGATGATGGTGATCGGACTGGTTCTGGTTTGGATTCCCCTTTGTTCCAACAAGATTCGTCATTCCGAACAAAGATAAGAGCGATTCGAAATGCTCAGAAACTCATCAACCATAGTAGCAATAGTGGTACTCCTTTGAATCATCTTAGCCATGGATATGGGAACGTCAACAGCAGCAAAGTCCTACATTCAAACCGTACAGTAAGAGAAGGGGTTGCGATGATGGAGTATAATAACAATAATGCTCAGGTTCACAATAAAAAAGCTTTGCCTCTACCATCCCCATCTCCATCTCCATCTCTGTCCCCATCCCCATCCCCATCTCCACCTCCCTCGGGGTATGCTTTGCCTCATCCGATGGAAGTAAGTACACATGGAATTCCTCAAGATTTTCAACAAGAACATTGCAAGAGAATGTGTGTGGATTTGGAAAATTTCAAGACAACGAGTGTGGATCAAGAAAACTCCAAGGACGCATGTATAGATTCGGAACATTGTAACAAGAAAACATGTATCGAATCAGATAATTATAACAAGAAAACATTTGTGGATTCAGAACATTGTAGCAAGAAAGCATGTGTTGATTCAGAGCATAATAATGAGAAAACATGTGTAGATCCGATGGTGTTTGGGCAAGACCCTTACATTATCGGTCGGGCGTTTCCAATTGATCTACGACCACTTCCACATCCAAAAGAGATCTCGGATGTGGTTCAAGGATTGAAATCATTTTCTATAGAATCCATTTCTCTTGCTCGCCAACAATTTTTACCACATAACTTTGTGGGTGATGATAATAATAGCTTCTATGGTGTTGCCAAAGTTGGAATTGGAGGAAACAAGCGGCAGGAGGTTGTGATCTCACAATTCACTCAGTCGTTACAGTTGGTAAGCATTCTTTAGAAATATTTAATTATTGTGTCTCTAGTGTTAATGACCCAAACAAAATTTATGGCTCTCAGGATAGCTAATGCACGTTGTCCTAAAGATATATATGGCAATGCATGCTATTCTAGAGATATACGCCAAAAATGTTGTTGTATTGAAATGCTAATAAATGTTTGTAAACGCTCAGGATTTGAAAGAATGGATTTCAGAGCTATGCGCAATCAGCTCTCGACAAGATTCTCATGTTTGTAATCTCATTGGTTTCCATGCCGAGCATGGAAAAACAGAACACTTTCTGGTGTATGAGAAACTACAGCTCGGAAGTCTACATACTTTGATGTTTGAATCTCCGAATTCTCCTCCGTTGGATTGGTCTACCAGAATGAGAATAGCTTATGGTGCAGCACAAGGATTAGCTAGCTTGCATGAGAAGCACCCCAAACAGGTACTTAGTTAGAGCCCCAATTCCGACTTTAGCCGTTCAGTGATATACCTTGCATCAGAATTATCATGATGCATACGCATGCACATGAATGTGTGCATCTGTATGTACCTATAGACATAGATATGTGCATTTAATATATCCATAGGAATTCCCTTCTTGTCACGTTTTAATAGTTTATCAATCTTCTAGATTCACGAAATGCCTTTATGTCTGTGATGTATGTGCGTATGTGTTTATTCAGCAGGTTCATATGAATCCGGTATTAGATTGGTTTTATTAGTTTCTCAATCTTACACATACATATATTCTATGTGTGTCCTGTGCTGCAGATTCCTTACAAAGATTTCAGGTTATCTCACATACAAGTGGATGCAGACTATAGTTCCAAAGTAGTGGGTTACTACTTTACAAACACTGGAGACCCTTATGGCTCAAAGAACACACGAGTAAGTCTTTTGGGTCCATATCGTGAGAGCCTTATCGGCTCTTCAACCTTGAGAATCAAACAGTTTTCATAGTCAATATGTGGCTACCTTGTATTGCAGGAATTCGCATACTGTGCACCTGAAGTGATAGTTTCAGGGGGCATAACACTGAAGGGTAACGTATGGAGCTTTGGTGTAGTATTATTAGAGCTTCTTACTGGACGGAAGAACATGGATGAAAGGATCGGAAAAGACGAACGGGATCTGGTGAAATGGTCGAAGCCATTCTTGACAGAGAAAGATCGGCTCTTCCTTGTCATGGATTCGAAGCTGAAAGGGCAATTCCCAT